>NC_065571.1:37416650-38654983 GCF_937616625.2 Mercurialis annua
CAAACACAAAAAAAGAGAATTCGAAACCAAAAGAAAATGATTGACGATAGCTACAAAACAATCAAAAATCAATAACACAAAAACACAAAGAAACGACGACGACAATCAGAGGTTACGAGTTAACGATTAACAACCCGTAATCCAACAGACTATAATCGTTAAGATATCAAAATCAAAACCCAAGAGTGAATAACCCAATCGGCAGCAACAATATAGGATTCACAGTTAAAGACAATCATAAGCGGTGAAACGATGGCTATTCAAACAAATAGTATAACGTACCCTTTCAATTTCCGAGACTTAAGAATCATAGGAAATCGAGTCTACAATGACAGACGAAACAGTTCTGAATTTTGTTTTGAAACGATTAAGAACAGATCAAAATACGGAGGTGTCGATAATGAGTGAAATTGAAAATATTAAGAACAAAACTTAATGATGAACGCCAACTTTGGTTGATGATTTTCTCAGGAAATTTCATAAGTAATGGAGTATGGTAGACGGCTAGAGTTAGATGAATATGTGGGGAATGAATTTAGGATTAGAAAAATAGATATTAATAGGCAGAAACAAGCCAACAAAGTCGGGAAAAACCGGTGGAACGTAGGCTGTTCGAGACCAACACAGAAGCACTGGTCTCGTTCGAGACCAGGGGGTCTCGAACGAGACCGAACTGCTTCAGCACAGGTCTCGTTCGAGACCCGTGCTGGGCGGTTCAAGGAATTTTTATTTGGCTAATGGGCCAAAACCCCATAGGCCAAATAAAACCTAAATAACTCTAAATCAAACCCACAAAGGATTGAACAAAACTAAACAAGTCCCTTATAATAAAATCGAAACCACGATACTAAAAATGATTTGAAAACTATTGGAAAATTAACGAAAAGCTTTACGGGATATTACAAAAACGTTACGAAATAAATTCTAATGTTTCACCTTTCTTGTGATTTAGGCCAAACGTTTAAAACGTTACGGAACAAATCCTAAATTTCACCTTTTTATGGATTTAAGCCAAACGTATAAAATGTTTTGAAACAAATCCAAACATTTAAAACGTTACGAAACTAATCCAAACGTTTAAAGCGTTACGAAACAAATCCTTACGTTTCACCTTTTTAGTAATTTAGGCCAAGCGTTTTAAACGTTATGAAACAAATCTAAATGTTTAACCTTTTTAGTGATATAAGCCAAACGTTTAAAACGTTATGAAACAAATCCTAACATTTCACCTTGTTAGCGATTCAAGCCAAACGTTTAAAACGTTACGAAACAAATCCAAACGTTTAAAATGTTACTGTCACGACCCAATTTCCTGGATCGCGACCGGCGCTACGGTATGGGTATGGTTGCACCGAAACCCGTAGCTAGCGTTGCGGATAACCATACAAACAAATAAACCTGCAAGAAAACAACTACTCGGGGGTAACTGGGACTCCAACCTACACCTAACAGTTTATATAAACAGTTATATAATAAAATGCTCGGCACTAATCTGAGACTCCAACAACATGCCTTATATATAAAAGATCTGGATCCAAAGTAATACATGTCAACATAAGCTTAAACAACAGTCAGACCGTTCTGATATCAATAGTCTAAAATAATACAGACATAACTATCACTACTGCGGTCTAAGTTTTTTAAAAGAATGACTATCTTTATTTAAAACCAAAAGTCGACCTCCATAGGATAATGAAAGTTGGAGATCAATCAGACGCGCTCAAAATCATAACCCTGAAAAAATTGGGAAAACAACGGGGTCAAATATACTGAGATGAGTTCATACAACTATTTACATTTATTAAGTGAAAACCTTTAAAACCTCCAAAGCACTTTCTTTTACTAATATGATTAACATTATGGAAATACTGTATTAAAATGATCCCAGCGTAAGTGCGACGTATCACACTGAATCCCAGAGTGGAAGGGAACAAATCCTCGTCAATTCCCAGGGTAAGCAAGACATTGGTCTGCCGATCCCAGAGTACTTATCGGTGCACACAGTCTCGATACAAGCCTATCGAGTAGCTCGTTCCAATCAAGATTCATAATGTCTTAAAATAGTTCGCAAACATTTATATATATGAAAATACACAATTTACTTAATAAAGCGGTAAATAGCGATATAAACTCACTACTTGCTAATCCACATGATAAACTGGCAAGCAACCTAAACCTGCTCTGACTCCAAAGCACGAACAGTCGATGGGTCTAGAAACAAAGCTTAAGTTAAAAACAATTCATCCCCTAACTCTTAGAATATTAGACACCACATAGGACTAGTATCTCAACCACAAGCCGAAGAACAATATCCGAAACACAAGTAATCGCAAAGACAAAGTACAGATACATCCAACCAATTCAATAACCAGTTAAGCTTAGATGAGTTCTCGTTTTAAAAACAATCCAGAGAAATATTAATTTAGACAACACCTTTTGAAATCAAAAGAAATCCCAGAGTAGTGTGTTGGCCGTACATCAACTTTATGCTCAACACAACATGTCGGGCAACCCAAATCTAACCCGACCCAACTTAAACCAGAGTAATATCCAAAGTTAAAATCTTAAATTAAAACTAACGTATTTGAAAACACAGAACTCATTATAAGCTTAACCCAACCAATACTAAAACCATAAGCAACAGTAACATGCCAACAAATTGTCAACACTTGACAATTGTCACCCAGAGTTCATACCTCTCAATTATAACACCTTGAATGTAATTTACCATGATTTAAATCTCTTTTAAACAACTAAAATCAGATATGAAAATAGAGAAATTAACTTAACCATTTACATGACACAATTTGTCAATCATAAATACAAACAACACGGAACATTATTAATGATCCTTAAACAATACCAACATGTTATAAACGTCCAAAACTACCTATAATACACATATGGGCAGCAACTAACATCATATGAATCAACCAAAGTGTGTTCATGCAATATGGACCAAAACTCAACCTTAAATCCTACCCATCAAACCAAACAAGGAAGAATTGATTTCATCACTTAACATCAGCCCCAAACAAAGATTTACAGCCGTAGGACACTATCTCAAAACAGTGAATAATCATAACAAGATCAACCAAAAAACATAGTATACAACCTAGGAATCGATCTTGAGAAACCCATGTAAGAAATATGAAATTACAGCCCTAGGTCATGCAAACTCAGTCACTAAATACACCCAAACAGTAACAATCATCATCCCCAACGATTGCATGAAACACATAAACCAAATTACAATTTATCAATTGGTAAAACTTGCATAAGCAACTACATAATCGTAAAGCATCAAACCAAACACTTAACTTCAGAATCGGCATACTCAAAACAGTAAACAACAACCATAATTATCAACAAAAAAGAGTAATTCTTAAACGAACGAATCGCTACGTACCAAGAATGAATGGAACATGATTTAACACCCAAAGGAACAAGGATGAATGAACCAGCAAAATAAGAGGTATGTAACAGCCCTACAATGATCCTGGAACAAGAAAAGAATGAGTTACCAAAGACCAAATAGGAATCGAATGAGAGCAGATGAACAGAGAGTGAGAGTATCTCACCGAAAACCAACGATTTGAGAAGGATTTGATGGAAAACGAATTAAATCAGAGAGTTTAATAGTATTTATGTCGGCAAGGGTTTAATATGAGTGTAGGTAATGTTTATATCAGAAAAAAGGTTTATTTATAGGCCGCGAAGTGAAAAAACTCGATAGGCGCGATGCGAGATGGCCCATCGCGCCTGCCGTTGCGCCTTCACAAAAGGCGAAAAAAGCCTGGGGCGCGTTGCGAGGCGCGATGGCCCAAAGTGCCCTCCAACGCGCCTCAACTTTTGATCCAACTGTCAACATTTTCTCGTGCATAGCATATCCAAAAATGAGCCCGATCCAACGGTTAAATTGGGAGATATGGATGTTTTATTAAAACATGTCAGATCCAAAATGCACACGAACACATCATCCATTATAAACTAGATACAAATCAAATCGCTATCAAAAACTCACACGACACATGCGACACATACAAGATACAAATCAAACATCAAACAAAGTGTCACACTTGCTAATTCCACCATTAACAATCTGAAACCAAGTCGGAAACACAACGAAACCATGACAGAAAAACACGGGATATTACAATCTCCCCAACTTATATAAAATTCGTCTTCGAATTTAACACAACACTAACCACGTAAAACATATCATAAAACTATTCGTTTTTCCAAGGAAACGCACATAACCAACGCAATAATGCATAAGTACGATACCCAAGGGAATCAACGACAACAATAACAACAGTTCTGCATAACAAACTCTGTCTCTCAAGAACATTCCTCAACCAAGTAACCAACCTAAGCTGTAATCATAGTAATTTTGTGCTTAACGACCTAAGTACATGCGTAAGAAAAACTCAACATGTTGTTCCTCGAATGATAACTAAAAACAACCACTTTCATAAATCGAACATTATTAAAAGGTCACAAAAGCCTTAGTGCTAACTTTCACTTAATATAAAACGATAACTCCCTTTCTAGGTGAAACCAAATGAAGGAATACAAACTCTTCCATATAAAGTTCGACTGATATACTTAGGATAAACAAGAATGAACCCCGAATCTCTTTCAATGATAACTCTAATCAAAATTTCCACCCAGAGAAGGTTAACATAAGACAAAACACACATATGGGGTATTACATTCTCCTCAACCAAAGAAAAATTTGACCTCGAATTTGAAATATAAAACTGATTCGCAATTTAAATGGTCACAACACACATATTGCGCAAAATTCTGATTCTAACAATTTGGTGCTCCAACGACCACTCGATCAACACAAATGTGAACAATCAAACATTATCCAACGAAGTTGGTTTCCAAAATTAGCTTGAATCTTAACGATTACCAACTCCATATTATCAAAGTGCAAGAACAAACCCGAAGCTCAAATTGTAGTTCTCATAAAAACCATACTCTATAATATCATTAACTTTGCGAATTGTAAAACACAAAAAATCATATACCGTTATTCAAAAGAAAATGTGAACTTATCTCATGATAACAAAATCTTAAGATTATAACAACAATCTCAATCATAATAATTCCTCCAATCATCCCATAAGTAGTACACAACTTCCACTTTTGACAACTAAACCTCAAAGTTGATTAACACCTAAGTCTAAGACAATTAGAGCATCCAAAATTATTCCATCAATAACTGTAACCTAGAATCCTAACAATAGATCACCTAGATCAAATTCACAATTAACCATGTTATTGGTTATGCTCAAAATCATACTTATAGGAAAATAATATTTCCAAAACACATATATTAATATTATTCATCTCTCATTAAAAGACATTAACCTATTAAATTTCATTTCATTTTCAAACCAAAAATAAATAGCATGTTGAAAAAAAAACAACTATGGTTTTGTAATTAATCAAAATATTGAAACACTATCATTTTGAATTCACAATTAAACCTTACCTTTTTTTAAATAAATTTACAAATTTAAGAAATCGCTCAACTGCCTAAATTTTATTATCCTGTTTTAAAATTAACCTTGATAAAATTTCCTCACTTTCTCAAAAAAGGAAAACCTTGAAAATAAGAATCTCTTTGTTTAACATATAATTTATATCGATATATCAAAAGATTAAGTACATAAATTGAATCTATAAAAACAAAATTTCTTTTTAAAAATTTTCAGTGTAACACACACGTGGAGCATAACCAAATTTCTTAATTCAACACTACTCAAATCATAAACCATAAGCTGACACAAATTCTTTCAATCCAATTTTAACATTTTACCGCACTTACCCCAACTATATCTCGAGTGCAACCTCAAAGCCATATTTACTTCCTACAAAGCACAAGATTTAGAAAACACAAACCAATCTCTTACAAAGTAATCGTCCTTGATTCACCACAATCATCACAGAGTATTTGTCTAGCAACCTTTCGGTAAAAATTTCAAAACCAGTTGAAATCCATCCTCTTTATAAATACATTTATCACATAGTGACTCGCGAGTTCATTTCAAAACATCTTTCTCAAAACACTTTATTGATAAAATTCATTTTTACATAATTGTGCGCCACGGTGATGACTCCTCTAATCCCCAAAGAGTTCCATCCAATTCTAATCATTTCTATGTACGTGATACATGTACTATTATGCATGTATCAATTATTAATTTCTCTTTTATTTAGTGAACATACTCAGTGCTCAATGCAATTTCCTATGCGTGACATTCAAAATGCGTGTTCATGATATGTCTGGGCACAATTACGTGATAAAAACATTTCAAACACTTTAACTAATCAACATTTGAAATCAATTTCTCGATAAATTATTTGCTAGAGGTTACACTCTGTGAGACGTGCACTCGATAACCTCAAAATATTACTCTAACTCCATACTTACAATCTAGCAAGTCATACGATACCACAATAACAAATAAAAACGATAACTCCACTAAAACTCATAAGTATAAAATAATATTCGATAAAACTCCAAACAAACCGAAACTTAACTCATGGAAAACAATACATCCCATACGTTTCTACAACATTTACCACCCGTTCCCGCATCACATCGATCAACCTTGATGAAAAATACTAGTGTATTAATACACTGATACATATCCTCGAGTTAGAATTTCCAATATACTTATCTAGGATAAACATAAACCACCAACCGTTCCAAAGAAACAATTCCATCAATTTCCTCGATATCGAAATCCAAAGATCTCGATCCACAAACAAAACACTAGACCCAGCGTCACCCTAACCGAAACTAAAGCAAAACAGGGTCCAAACGAAGGTTCACTCACTACTAAACCAACATCAAGGTAAGCCAAAAAGAACCGCGTGAAATAACTTATCTCACGTGCTTCTCCGCACGAAGAGACAAAATAAAAACAATCAACATAGTCCAACCAAACTTGCGAGGTATACAACGCAAATTAAGATCAAAAGATTATGATCTCTACAAATCATAAACCACCCAAGCGTTGCCATTAACCACAATTAATCCAACGTACTTAAAAGATAAAATCAAGATATGCTACAACCAGTTTTGAATTTTCCTAACAAATCAACATGTAATATATCACCTTTCAAGAGTACGCTTCAAAATTCATTATTGAAATTTAAAGTCAACTACAAAACTTCCAAATTTGTAATTGATCCCCACAGTTAAAACAATCTCGATTATCCGGAAAAAACTCTTCTTATAATTAAATTGATTTAAAAATAATTTCCAAAGCATCTCAATCACAAAACCATCGAGTTAGTCGAGTCATTACAACTACCAAGCTCAACTCCTAAATTTGGGTGACCCAAGTCAAACCCAAACAACTTTTTATAAAACGCATTCAAAACATTTGTAAATCCGGAAAAATGCCCTTAAATAAAATCTCAATCTTTTCTCAAAAATAGGAGCTCAACGTAATCCAAGCATCAAACAGCAATTCAAAAATTTAAGTGAGAAAACCCTTTATCACAAACAACAATTCCGAGAAACGCATACTCTCACCAAACATAACATACCAAAGTATATGACCAAAGACACCTCCAATGTCCATAAACCAAAACATGGTAAGATCATAAAAGCCATAATAAATTATCAAAGCCATATTCCATCATTTAAATAATATTACTTTGAAAATAATCGTTGGTCAACCCAATCCAAATGTAAAATTTTGAAATACGAGAAATTCCTTTTACTGCAAACTATCCAAAATCAAACTTTTAAAGTATTATGACTAGGCCGCTCATCCGGTTCTTGTGTCAAAATACAAATCAAATTAAAACAATTTTCTCAATTAAACCATAATACCAACGTGTATTCAAACAACGTATAACCACAAAACATGCTTAAAAATTTAATACAAAAATCCTTTAAAAGAAAAACAAGGAAAACACCTAACGTATTCTCTTATGTGCCAACATATATGGCAACCAAAAAATACGGCCAAAGCCAAAGTGTACTCACCTAAAAGGTAAGAGCAATCCAATATGATTATAATCATCCAATCATGAGATCCAACAAGTAATCACCCAAGGTAAATATCGTATAAGTCACAACAACCAACAAAACACCACCCGAAGTAAATATCATATAAGGCACAACAGCCAACAAAATACCACACGAAGTAAATATCATATAAGGCACAACAGCCAACAAAACACCACCCGAATTAAATATCATATAAGGTACAACAGCCAATAAAACATCACCCAAGGTATATCTCATATATGGCACAACAGCCAATAAATCACCCAATGTATAAGCAATAAACATTCAGAAGTAAAGCATTAGTGACACATAAGACCGACACTCAACATTCCTATAGATGAAGGTAGAAAATTTTGAAAACAAAAGATGACATTTCAAAAGACAAGCCTTGAATCCTAATTCCGCAGTATATCCTAAGACACAACAACACTTATCATTCCTTGAAGCACTAAACAAATAACATGCAAAATGGCCTTGGTTTGAAACCAAAGCTCTCATACCAACTTTATCACGACCCGATTTCCTGGATCGCGACCGGTGCTAGGGTATGGGTATGGTTGTACCGAAACCCATAGCTAGCCTTGCTGATAACCATACAAACAAATAAACCTGCAAGAAAACCACTACTCGGTGGCAACCGAGACTCCAACCTACATCTAACAGTTTATATAAACAGTTATATAATAAAATGCTCGGAACTAATATGAGACTCCAACAATATGCCTTATATATAAAAGATCTGGATCCAAAGTAATACATGTCAACATAAGCTTAAACAATAGTCGGACCGTTCTGATATCAATAGTCTAAAATAATAAATATATAACTATCACTACTGCGGTTTAAGAGTTTTAAAAGAATGACTATCTTTATTTAAAACCAAAAGTAGATCTCCATAGAATAATGAAAGCTGGAGATTAATCAGACGCTCTCAAAATCATAAACCTGGAAAAATAGGGAAAACAACGGCGTCAGATATACTGAGATGAGTTCATACAACTATTTACATTTATTAAGTGAAAACCTTTAAAACCTCAAAGCACTTTCTTTTACTAATATAATTAACATTATGGAAACACTGTATTGAAATCATCCCAGTGTAAGTGCGACGTATCACACTGAATCCAAGAGTGGATGGGAACAAATCCTCGTGAATTCCCAGCGTAAGCAAGACAGTGGTCTGCCGATCCCAGAGTTCTTACTGGTGCACACAGTCTCGATACAAGCCTATCGAGTAGCTCGTTCCAATCCAGATCCATAATGGCTTTAAACCGTTCGTAAACATTTATATATATATATATATATATACTAAAATACACAATTTACTTAATAAAGCGGTAAATAGCGATATAAACTCACTACTTGATAATCCACGTGATAACCTGGCAAGCAACCTAAATCTGCTCTGACTCCGAAGCACAAACAGTCGACGAGTCTAGAAACAAAGCTTAGGTTAAAAACAATTCATCCCCTAACTCTAAGAATACTAGACACCACATAGGACTAATATCTCAACCACAAGTCAAAGAACAATATCTGAAACACAAGTAATTCCAAAGCCAAAGTACAGATACATCCAACCAATTCAATAACCAGTTAAGCTTAGATGAGTTCTCGTTTTAAAAACAATCCAGAGTAATATTAATTTAGATAACACCTTTTGAAATCAAAAGAAATCCCAGAGTATTGTGTTGGCCGTACATCAACTTTATGCTCAACACAACATGTCGGGCGACCAAAGTCTAACCTGACCCAACTTAAACCAGAGTAATATCCAAAGTTAAATTCTTTAATCAAAACCAACGTATTTGAAAACATAGAACTCATTATAGGCTTAACCCAACCAATACCAAAACCATAAGCAACAATAACATGCCAACAAATTGTCAACACTTGACAATTTTCACGCGGAGTTCATACGTCTCAATTATAACACCTTGAATGTAATTTACGATGATGTCAATCTCTTTTAAATAACTAAAATCAGATCTGAAAATAGAGAAATTAACTTAACCATTTACATGACACAATTTGTCAATCTTAAATTTAAATAACACGGAACATTATCAATGATCCTTAAACAATACCAACATGTTATAAACATCCCAAACTACCTATAATACACTTATGGGAAGCAACTAACATCATATGAATCAACCAAAGTGTGTTCATGTTATATGGACCAAAACTCAACCTTAAATCCTACCCATCAAACCAAACAAGCAAGAATTGATTTCATCACTTAACATCAGCCCCAAACAAAGATTTACAGCCGTAGGACACTATCTCAAAACAGTGAATAATCATAACAAGATCAACCAAAAAACATAGTATACAACCTAGGAATCGATCTTGAGAAACCCATGTAAGAAATATGAAATTACAGCCCTAGGTCATGCAAATTCAGTCACTAAATACACCCAAACAGTAGCAATCATCATCCCCAACGATTGCATGAAACACATAAACCAAATTACAATTTATCAATTGGTAAAACTTCCATATGCAACTACATGATCGTAAAGCATCAAACCAAACACTTAACTTCAGAATCGGCATACTCAAAATAGTAAACAACAGCCATAATTATCAACAAAAAAGAGTAATGCTTAAACGAAGGAATCGCTACGTACCAAGAATGAATGAAACATGATTTAACACCCAAAGGAACAAGGATGAATGAACCAGCAAAATAAGAGGTATGTAACCGCCCTACAATGATCCTGGAACAAGAAAAAATGAGTTTCCAAAGACCAAATGGGAATGAAATGAGAGCGGATGAACGGAGAGTGAGAGTATCTTACCGAAAACCAACGATTTGAGAAGGATTTGATGGAAAACGAATTAAATCATAGAGTTTAATAGAATTTAGGTCGGCTAGGGTTTAATGTGAGTGTAGGTAATATTTATATCAGAAAAAAGGGTTTATTAATAAGCCGCGAAGTGAATAAACGCGACAGGCGCGATGCGAGGCGCGATGGCCCATCGCGCCTGCCGTCCCGCCCTCACAAAAGGCAGAAAAACGCCTGGGGCGCGTTGCGCCTGTCAACGTTTTCTCGTGCATAGCATATCCAAAAATGAGCCCGATCGAACGGTCGAATTGGGAGATATGGATGTTTTATTAAAACATGTCAGATTCAGAATGGACACGAACACATCATCAATTATAATCCGGATACAAATCAAATCGTTGTTGAAAACTCACACGACACATGCGACACATACAAGATACAAATAACACCCCAAACAAAGTGTCACACCTGCTAATTCCACCATAAACAATCTGAAACCAAGTCGGAAACACAACGAAACCATGACCGAAAACACGGGATATTACAGTTACGAAACAAATCCTAATGTTTTACCTTTTTAACTATTTAAGCCAAACGTTTAAAAATTTACGAAGAAAATCCTAAAGTTTCACCTTTTTAGCAATTTAAGCCACACGCTTAAAAAGATAGAAAACAAATCCAAACGTATAAAACGTTACAAAACAAATCCAAATATTTCAAAATGTTACGAAACAAATCTGAAGGTGTAAAATGATACTAAACAAATCCAAACGTTTAAAACATTAAGAAACAAATCGAAACGTTCAAACTTTTTAGTGATTTAAGCCAAACGTTTAAAACGTTACGAAAGAAATCCAAACGTTTCCTCTTTTTAGTGATTTAAGCCAAACATTTAAAACTTTACGAAACAAATCCAAACATTTCACCTTTTTAGCTATTTAAACCAAACGTTTAAAACGTTATGACACTAATCGAGACGTTTAAAACGTTACTAAACTAATCCTAAAATTTCACCTTTTTAACGATTTAAGCCAAACGTTTAAAATGTTACGAAACAAATCCAAACGTTTAAAACGTTACGAAACAATTCCAATTTTTTAAAACTTTACAAAACAAATCCGAACGTTTAAAATGTTACTAATCAAATCTGAACGTTTAAAATGTTACTAAACAAATCCCAACGTTTCACCTTTATAGTGATTTGAGCCAAATGTTTAAAACTTTACGAAACAAATCAAACGTTTCACCTTTTTAGTTATTTAAGTCAAACGTTGAAAACGTTACCAAATAAATCCAAACTTTTCACCTTTTTATCTATTTAAGCCAAACGTTTAAAATGTTACGAAACTAATCCAAACCTTTAAAACATTACGAAACAAATCCTAACGTTTCATCTTTTTAGCAATTTAAGCCAAATATTTATAACGTTACTAAACAAATTCTAACATTTATAACGTAACGAACCAAATCCAAACGATTCATCATTTTAGCAATTTAAGCCAAACGTTTAAAAATGTTATGAAACTAATCCAAACGTTTCAAACATTACGAAACAAATCCTAACGTTTCACCTTTTTAATGATTTAATCCAAACGTTTAAAACGTTATGAAACAAATCCTAAAGTTTCACCTCTTTAGCGATTGAAGCCAAACATTTAAATCATTTTGAAATAAATCCAAACATTTAAAACGTTACGAAACTAATCCAAATGTTAAAAACGTTACGAAACAAATCCTAACGTTTCACCTTTTTAGCGATTAAATCTAAACGTTTTAAACGTTACGAAACAAATCCAAATGTTTAACCTATTTCGCGATTCAAGCCAAACGTTTAAAACGTTACGAAATAAATACTAATGTTTCACCTATTAAGCGATTTAAGCCAAACGTTTAAAGCGTTACGAAACAAATGCGAACGTTTAAAACGTTAAGAAACAAATCCTAACGTTTCACCTTTTAAACTATTTAAGCCGAACGTTTAAAATGTTACTAAACAAATCCTAACATTTCACCTTTTTATCGATTTAAGCCAAACGTTTAAAATGTTACGAAACAAATCCAAACGTTTAAAACTTTACGAAATAAATCCAAACGTTTAAAATGTTACGAAACAGATCCAAACGTTTAAAATGTTAATAAACAAATCCAAACGTTTAAAACATTACGAAACAAATTCAAACGTTTCACCTTTTTAGTGGTTTAAGCCGAACGTTTAAAACGTTACGAAAAAAATCCAAATGTTTCACCTTTTTAGTTATTTAACCCAAACGTTTAAAATGTTACGAAACTAATCGAAACGTTTAAAATATTACGAAACTAATCTAAACGTTTAAAACGTTACGAAACAAATCTAAACGTCTCACCGTTTTAGTGATTTAAGCCAAACGTTTAAAACGTTATGAAACTAATCCACACATTTAAAACGTTACGAAACAAATCATAATGTTTCACTTTTTCAGTTATTTAAGCCAAACATTTATAACGTTACGGAACAAATCCTTAAGTTTCACCTGTTTAGCGATTTAAGCCAAACATTTAAAACGTTTTGAAACAATTCCAAACATTTAAAACGTTAGCAATTAATCTAAACGTTTAAAACGTTACGAAACAAATCCAAACGTTTCACCTTTTTTGCTATTTAAGCCAAACTTTTTAAATGTTACGAAACAAATCCAAATGTTTAACCTTTTTAGCTATTTAAGCCAAACGTTTAAAACGTTACGAATTAAATCCAAACGTTGAAAACGTTACGAAACAAATTCAAACGTTTCACCGTTTTAGCGATTTAAGCCAAACGTTTAAAATGTTATGCAACTGATCCAAACATTTAAAACGTTACGAATCAAATATGTAATAACCCGTAAAATTTTATTTATTTTATTGTCGGATTCCGGTAATATTCAATGTCGTTTTCATGGTTCGGTTTGAAGTTTCGATTCAGTTCAATTTGTTTGAGTTTGGGTGAGGATCCGTATAGGTTGTGGTTCAACCAAATGGTTGAACCACATGGGTTGCTCTCAGGTCCCAAAAGAGACTTGAGCAACTTCGTTTGGTCTCGTTCTAGACAGGCAGTCTGGAACGAGACCATCGCGAGTTTGTGCACGTTCGATGGTCTCGTTCGAGACCATCAGTGTCTCGAATAAGATCTCAGCTATTTTCAGCTAGTCTCTTCGAGACCAGCATCAAGACAGGGGGTGACTCCTTTTGGCTGTAGTTCTTTTTGTTTTAAAACCGAAAAATTCGATCCCTTTTATTCCTTTAAATACGTGATGTTTAAACCCTAATCTTTTCATCAAATTTTCATCAAACCCTAGCCTCTCCTTCCTCTCCAAATCTTCCTAAAATTCATCGCCAAATTGCTGTGTAATTCAGTAAGTTCAAGCTTTAGAATTATGTTTTGATGTTTACAAGCGGCACTTCCGTTTGTAGCAGATATCTCACTCGTTTCAGAATCAAATAGTATTTCGTTTGATTTCTGAGGTTGTAGACTCAGTCCTCTACAATCCGACACCTTGTTTTCGAAGAACGGTACGTTATATATCATGTATTAGTCGTTTCCGTTTTACCGTTTTCATGTTTATTACTGTTTTGAGTTCTAAATTGATCTCTCCGTATTTTGATTCGTTCGTAGCCGTTTCTAGATCGAATCCAGTTCCGTTTCTTCCCCGTGATAGTAGACTCATTCCTTTACAACTTTGCTTTTCGTTTTTTGCCAAACAGTACGTAAATCCATCTGTTTCAATCGCCGTCATTTTATCGATTTAAGTGATTATAAACTGTGATGTTATATATGTGTTGCTGCCGATTTCCTTCAATCTTTTTTGCTTTCATTTTGTTATTCATGTACTTATGGATCATTGGGAATGTTAGTTGTTAATCATTTAGCCTTAACCTGTGTTTTTCCCATCGATTTTACGTTTATAGTTTTGGGTTTTTAAGTCGGGTTCTTTTTGTTGTCACTGCCATGTTTATTAGTTTCAGTTTATAGTGCTATGATGGGTGTTAAGTAGGATATAATTTAATTGGTTTGATTAGGAATGGTGAGTATTTGTTAATTGTAAGCTAAAGGTTCAAGTATATGGTTTTGAAATTTGAATTATTGAAGATGAGTAGATGGCGGGATTCAATTTTCTGGAAATAAAAAATTGTTCAGTTAAGAGTGATTGAAAGTGATGGAGAATATGCATGTTGGTCCTCAAGTTATTTTGTGATAAACTAATTGATTTCTTAAGTAAAATTTTATCTATTGACTAATTGATTTTTATTTTTAATTGGGGATTTAATTTTAGATTGAAAGTGGGACAATTTGGTAATATAATTTTTGTAAGATCTAAAAATAATTTTTGATTCATTTATAATTAAATAAATAATTATTATTTTTATATATGGCAAAGTGAATATAATTATTTAATTTTTTTTTTTATTATTATAAATGGCTATTGGCTATTGTTATTTAATTACTATTTTATGTTTTGACTTAGCGGGCTAAAGTGATATTTTAACTTTAAATTTGTTATTAAGTTATTTGAAATATTTTGTCGATAATTATAATTACTTGAGTTTCAAGCTATTGAGTTTATTTTGATATTTATATTAGTTTATTAAATTATAGGTCGGGTTAGACTTGGGTTGCCCGACATGTGGATTTAGCTTGGTAGTTTTAAGAAACTCAGCTAACCCACTATTTGAGGAATGGATTTATTTATCATTTAAATATTATTTTAATAATATTTTCGGATTGGATTTTAAGTGCGAACTCAATAGTCTTGAATTGTTACGGCATTATAATTTATTCGAGAATTGTATTTATCTGTGATTTTATCTGGTTTATTTTGTCATAGTCCTACGTGGTGTATAGTATTCTTAGAGTTAGGGGTTGGAGTCATTTTAACTTGTGATTTATTTATTAGACTCTTCGACTATTTGCGCTCCAGAGTCGAACGAGGGTTAGCTGCTTATCAAAGTTTCATGTGGATAAGCAAGCAGTGAGTTTATAGTGCTATTTACCGCTTTATTAAGTACTGTAATTTATTTTAGTATTATAACTGTTTTCGAACTTTTTTAAGCGATTATGGATCTGGATTGAAACGAGCTACTCGATAGGCTTGTATCGAGACTGTGTGCACTAGTAAGTACTCTGGGATCGGCAGACTAATGTCTTGCTTACGCTGGTATATGACGAGGATATGTTCCCGTACACTCTAAGTTTATCAGTATGCTATGTCATACTTACACTAGGATCATTTCAATACTGTTTTCCATAATCATACTATATTAGTATAAATTTTTTTGATTTAAGGGTTTTAAACGTAATAAATGTAAATAGTATTGCAAACTCATCCCAGTATATATGACCCCGTTGTTTTCCCAAATTTACCAGGTTTATGATTTGAAAGCTGGTCCACTCCGATTCTTTTGATTCCTCGGAGGTTTTATGTTATGTAAACTAGTTACTGTTTTCGAACTCTTACTCCGCAGTACAACTAGTTTATATATTGCATTTCATATTGCACTTTGGGATTATTGATTTGATCGATTATTTATTAATGGCATGTTTACTCTGAATTATTTTATTATTATATTTAAGGCATACTGTTGAACATTTCGGATATTTAAGTTATTTATATTAAGACTGTAATATAAATTGCTAGACTTAGGTTGGAGTCTTGGTTTCCCTCGAGCAAAGTTTTTGCAGGTTTATATGTTTAATTGTTTTCCGCGAGGCTTGATACGGGTTTCGGTACGACCATACCCATACCCTAGCGCCGGTCACGATTCATGAAATTGTGTCGTGACAAAATCCTAGCGTTTCACCTTTTTAGCGATTTAAGCCAAACGTGAAAACGTCACGAAACAAATCCTAACATTTCACCTTTTTAGCTATTTAAGCCAAACGTTTGAAACGTTACGAAACAAATCCAAATGTTTAACCTTTTTAGCTTTTTATGCCAAACGTTTAAAACGTTACGAAACAAATCCAAATGTGTAAACCGTTACTAAAGAAATCCAAACGTTTCATCTTTTTCGCGATTTTATGCCAAACATATAAAACGTTACGAAACAAATCCTAAAACTCACCTTTTTAACGATTTTAGCCAAACTTTTAAAATGTAACGAATCAAATCCAAACTTTTAAAACGTTACGAAACAAATCCAAATTTTTAAAACGTTACGAAACAAATCCGAACGTTTAAAATGTTACTAAACAAATCCAAACGTTTAAAACATTAAGAAACAAATCCAAACATTTCATCTTTTTAGAGGTTTAAGCCAAATGTTTAAAACGTTACGAAACAAATCCAAACCTTTCACCTTTTTAGTGATTTAAGCCAAACATTTAAACGTTACGAAATAAATCCAAAATTTTCACCGTTTTTGCTATTTATGCCAAACGTTTAAAAAGTTACGAAACTAATTCAAACGTTTAAAACGTTACGAAACGAATCTTAACGTTTCAGCGTGTTCGCGATTTAAGCCAAACGTTTAAAACGTTACGAAACAAATTGTTTGAAACGTAGTTAAACAAATCCAAAGGTTTCTCTGTTTTAGAGATTTAAGCCAAACGTTTAAAACGTTATGAAACTAATCCAAACGTTTAAAAAGTTACAAAACAAATCCTAATGTTTCATCTTTTTAGTGATTTAAGCCAAACGCGTAAAACGTTATGGAACAAATCCTAACTTTTCACCTTTTTAACGATTTAAGCCAAACGTTTTGAAACAAATCCAACCATTTAAAACGTTACGAAACTAATCCAAACGTTTAAACGTTAGGAAACAAATTCAAATGTTTAAGCTTTATAGCTATTTAAGCCAAACGTTTAAAATGTTACAAAACTAATCGAAACGTTTAAAACGTTACAAAAAAATCCTAACGTTTCACTTGTTTAGCGATTTAAGACAAAAAATTAAAACGTTACGAAACAAATCTAACGTTTCACCTTTTTAGCGATTTAAGCTAAACGTTTAAAAAGTTCCGAATTAAATCAAAATGTTTAAAACGTTACGAAACAAATCCGAACGTTTCACCGTTTTAGCGATATAAGCCAAACGTTTAAAACGTTATGAAACTAATCCAAACATTTTAAACGTTACGAAACAAATCCTAACATTTCACCTTTATAGCGATATAAGCCAAACGTTTAAAACGTCAGGAAACAAATCCAAACTTTTAAAACGTTATGAAACAAATCCTAACATTTCACCCTTTTATCTATTTGAGCCAAACGTTTAAAACGTTACGAAACAAATCCTAATGTTTCACCTTTTAGCAATTTAAGCCAAACGTTTAAAACATTACAAAATAAATCCTAATTTTTCACCTTTTTAGCGATTTAAGCCACACATTAAAAAGTTACGAAACAAATCCAAATGTTACAAACTTTAAAACGTTACACAAGAAATCCGAACGTTTAAAATGTTACCAAAGAAATCCAAACGTTTAAAACAAAACGAAACAAATCGAAACGTTTCACCTTTTTAGTGATTTAAGCCAACTGTTTAAAACGCTACGAAACAAATCCAAACTTTTCACCTTTTTAGATATTTAAGCCAAACGTTTAAAATGTTACGAAACTAATTCAAACGTTTAAAACGTTAGGAAACAAATCCTAAAATTTCACCATTTTAGCGATTTAAGAAAAACGTTTAAAATATTACGAAACAAATCCAAACGTTTAAAACATTACGAAACAATCCAAAAGTTTAAAATTTTCGAAACAAATCCGAATGTTTAAAATGTTACTAAACAAATCCGAACGTTTAAAATCTTACTAAACAAATCCAAAAGTTTCTCCTTTTTAGTGATTTAAGCCAAAAATTTAAAACGTTACGAAACAAATCCGAACGTTTCACCTTTTTAGTGATTTAAGACAAAAGTTTAAAACGTTACGAAAAAAATCCAAACTTTTCACCTTTTAAGATATTTAAGCCAAACATTTAAAATGTTACGAAGCAAATCCAAACGTTTAAAACGTCACGAAACAAATCCAAACGTTTAAAACATTACGAAACAAATCCAAAAGTTTAAAACGTAACGAAACAAATCAAAACATTTCACCGTTTTAGCCATTTAAGACAAACGTTTAAAACGTTATGAAACAAATCCAAACGTTTAAAACATTAACGAAACAAATCCAAACGTTTCACCTTTTTATTGATTTAAGCAAAACGTTTAGAACATTATGAAACAAATCTTAAAGTTTCACCTTTTTAGCGAATTAAGCCAAATGTTTAAAACGCTTTGAAACAAATCCAAACATTTAAAACATTACAAAGCGAATCCAACATTTAAAACGTTACGAAACAAATCTTAACATTTCACCTTTTTAGCAATTTAAGCGAAACGTTTTAAACGTTACGAAACAAATCTAAATGTTTAATCTTTTTAGCTATTTACGCCAAACCTTTAAAACGTTAGGAAACTAATCCAAACTTTTAAAACGTTAGAAAACAAATCCCAATGTTTCACCTTTTTAGCGATTTAAGCCAAACCTTTAAAACGTTACGAGACAAATCTAGCGTTTCACCTTTTTAGCAATTTAAGTAAAATGTTTAAAACGTTACGAAATAAATCCAAACTTTTAAAACGTTACAAACAAATCCAAACGTGTCACCGTTTTTGCGATTTAAGCTAAATGTTTAAAACGTTATGAAACTAATCGAGACGTTTAAAACTTTGTGAAACAAATCCTTGCATTTCACCTTCTCAGCGATTCAACCCAAACCTTTAAAACATTACGAAACAAATCATAACCTTTTACCTTTTTAGTGATTTAAGCCAAACGTTAAAAACGTCAAGAAACAAATCAAAAATTGTAAAACGTTATGAATCGAATCCTAACATTTCACCTTTTTAGCTATTTAAGCCAAATGTTTAAAACGTTATGAAACAAATTCAAACATTTAAAACGTTACGAAACAAATCCTAAAGTTTCAACTTTTGAACGATTTAAGTCCCACTTTTAAAACGTTACGAAACAAATCAAAACATTTAAAATGTTAAAAAATAAATGCAGACGTTTAAAACGTTACGAACCAAATCCAAACGTTTAAAACGTTATTAAACAAATCCAAATGTTTCAAACTCTACGAAAAAAATCCTAACGTTTTACCTTTTTAGCGATTTAAACCAAACATGTAAAACGTTACGAGATAAATCCTAACGTTTAACCTTTAGCGAGTTTAGTAAAACGTTTAAAACATTACAAAACAAATCAAAACATTTCAAACGTTACCAAACAAATCCAAGTGTTTCACCTTTTTAGTGATTTAAGACAAACGTTTAAAACGTTACGAAACAAATCCAAACTTTTACATTTTTAGCTACTTAAGCAAAACGTTTAACACGTTACGAAAAAAATCCAAACGTTTAAAACGTAACAGAATAAATCCAAGCATTTCACCGTTTTATCGATTTAAGCCAAACTTTTAAAACGTTATGAAACTAATCCAACCGTTTAAAACATTACCTTTTTTAGTGATTTAAGCTAAACATTTAAAACGTTACGAAACAAATCTTAACGTTTCACCTTTTTAGCGATTTAAGCCAAACGTTTAAAACATTTTGAAACAAATACAAACATTTAAAACATTACGAAACTAATCCAACGTTTAAAACGTTACGAAACTAATCCTAATGTTTTACCTTTTTTGCGATTTAAGCCTAACGTTTTAAACGTTACGAAACAAATCCAAATGTTTAACCTTTTTAGCTATTTAAGCCATACGTTTATAACGTTACGAAACGAATCCAAACGTTATAAAATAAATCCTAACGTTTCACCTTTTTAGCGATTGAAGCCAAATGTTTAAAACGTTACGAAACAAATCCAAACTTTTAAAACTGTCATGACCCATTTTCATAAATAGTGAGCGGCGCTAGGGTATGGGTATAGTTGTATCAAAACCCGTAGCAAGCCTTTCGGATAACAGTTAAATATCATTAACAACTATGTACCTGCATAAAACCACATGCTCGGGGGCAACCGAGACTCGAGCCTAGTCTAGCAGTACATATAATTAACATAAATTCAAAGTATGCTTAATCTAACAATAAACTCCAATAGCATGGCAATATATAAAAATACCATAATCACTATAATCATGCCAAAGCTGATAAAATAACAGTTGGAACATACCAACAAACAATGGTATAAAATATAAATATATGACTAAGACATAAATAATCTGATACTACTACTGCGGTCTAAGAGTTTAAATTAGTTCGAATCTTTTATTCTGAAATAAAATAAAGAACCTCCAAGAATGAAGAAACGGAGATCGACTAATGCTCTAACATAAACGTGGAAAATTTAGGATAAAACGGGGTCAGATTTACTGAATAGAGTTTATATCACCATTTATATTTATTAAGTGAAAAACCTTTAAAACGTTTAATAAATCATTTTGGATTATCAATAAAACCCTAAACCACAATTCTAAATCCATTTGTCGTGTCGGTGAGACGTATCTCAATAACCGATCCCCTACTTCCACTTAATAGTATAGTGAGCCAAGGAGACGTATCTTCTACCGGTGCCCTCACTAAGGTGAGGTGATAGCGGTTTGACAATTTAATAATACTTTTGTAATTTTATCATATTTTGGTTTGTCAACACTTTGGTGTTGTTGGTATTATGCTCGATTTACTAGTTTTTGACTGAAGCTTGTGTTTCTGAAAAGGTTGTTAGAGAATAATTGTTTTCTCACTTGGGTAATGAGTCTGATGCTGTTACTGGATGACGTCGAGTTACCTATTTTGAACATATTGAGATTTATTGTGTAATGCATTTTTTCGGATTTGAAAATGTGTGGTTTACGTTTTAAAAATGGTTATTGTGGGTTGACTTGGGTCATCCAAATTTGGAGTTGAGTTTGGAATTTTGTAATCACTCGGCTAACTCGATGAATTTAAATTGTGGCGTTTTGGAACAAATTTTTTTTTACCCTTGTTTTCTAAAGAGGTTTTCCGGAAAGTGATTTTTAAAACTGTGGGGGTAGACATGAACATGAGATCTATCGTGTGAATTTTATCTTTCGAAATGGGTTATGCTAAGTATTTTGGGTCAATATCTTTATTTATTTTGATCTGATTTGACGTTTTGAGCATGTTATTATATGATTTAATATTTTGATCATTTCCGGACTGTTTATGTTGTTACCATGTCGGTAGGAATTCTTTGATCACATAAGATGTTCTATGCTCAATCCTTTGAGATTTATATTGTTTAACCATCCTAATGAGTAATTGTTTTACTGCGAGATGTTTAAGTGTTATTATTTATGTCTCTCATGATTGATTAAGTTATGACATGTATTTTATTGTCCTTGTTGGCCTCATTGTACGGAGTATCACGTGAGGTTACTTCCCGCTAGTTTTTCTTTGGCTTTACTGTTGTGTTGGTGACGATGTGTGTTTTGAACCTTTGTTTTGACCCTGCGATTAGTTTAGATGTTATAATTTGTTTAGCCGGATCTAACATTTGAACTCTGGAAATCGAGGTGGGTAATTTTTAGTATCAAGAAATTTGAGGAGCGATTCTTAAGAGCTGTTAGTAGATTCGAATAACGAATCTGTCATTGTCAAAGGAAGGTGATTTGAGTTGTATTACTCAGCACCGGTGGAATAATTCTACTCGTGAGTGTTTACCTCGTGCATGGAATTTCGAGCGTCATGCGTTTCTAGGTCGGGCTCGTTTGTGATAAATTAGAGAATCAAATTTTTTGTCTTTTGGCATTCTAAAAATAGGCATGGAATCTGTGAATCGAGGTTGATCAGTGTAGTAATACACTAGTGTTTACATCTGGTAGATCGGTAAAATACCGAAACTGATGGTAGAGCCGTGAAGGCGGTCGTGTTGCATTGTTTTCCTTGGAAAATTTTCAACTTGATTTGACATGGAATTCGTTGTTTGGTAAATTTTAGTTTCGTTGTTGAAATGGGTTTTTTCGTTAACGACGATTCAAATTAGTTGACTAGGATAATGGAGATGGGAAAATATGTCAAGATGGACGAATGCACGTCTCACAGAGTGTAATGTCTAGAAAATGTTTTGAAGGAAAATTGATTTTAAACGTTAACTTGTTAAAGTAATTGAAATGTTTTTATTACGTAATTGTGCCCAGACATGTCATGAACATGCATTTGAAATGCCAAGAATAGGAAACTGCATTGAACATTACGTATGATCACTAATTAAAAGAGAAATAAATAATTCATACATGCATTTAGTACATTCATCACATCATTAAATGATTAGAGTTGATTGCAACTCTTTGAGGATGAGAGTTGTCATCACCCTGGCGCACAATTATATAAAATAAATTTATCTGTAAGGCTTTTCAAGAAAATGTTTTCTTATAAACTCACGAATTACATTGTGAAAACGGTGTTTAAAAAGTTGATAAATTTTAGATGATTTTGAAATTTGTATCTGGTTGGTATCTAGACAAATACTCTATGATGACGGTGGTGACTTAAGAGAAATTGCATTGTAAGGAATTTTTTTTTACAGTTGGAGTATTCGTATTTTATAAAGGAGAGCTATGGTTATAAGGTTGTACTCGTGGTTTAATTGTGGTATGTGCGGGAAAATTTTTTTGAGTTCGGATTAAAGAATTATGTCAGCTTACGGTTATTATTTGATGGTTGTTGGTTTAAGGAATTTGGTTATGCTCTACTTAAGTTTTACACTGAAAAAATTAAAAGAAATTTTGTTTTTACAAGATTTGATTTCTGTCCAAAAAGTTTTGAAACTAATATAAAGGTTATTCTGTAAACAAAGGGGTTCTTATTTGCAAAAAAATAAATGTTCTTTTTGAGAAGCAATGAAATTTGGTTAATTTTTGTTTAAAAGAGGATATCAAGAATTTTCTAATCAGACGATTTTATAAAGTTATAAATTTATTCTAATGTCGGGTTCAAAAGTTATTTCAAATGTGAGTATTTGACTATTTTGGTGCGGTTACAAACTGGAAGGCTTTCCCACAATTTACTTATTTCCGGTTTGAAAAATAAAAATGAAACTTGAGATACTAGTGATTTTAAATTAATGGCAGATGGTATTATTATATAATATTTTTGTATTTTTGTGTTGCCATAGAAACAATGGAAACACAAGACTCGGACGAGGGTAAACTAGAACCGCATGGAAAGCTGGAAAAGATAGACCTAGCAGATGTTAGTCCGAGATCGATTATGGTCGGCGTAGATTCGCAAATCTCGGTAAAAGATGAAATATCCAGTATGCTAGTTAGAAATAAGGTGGAATTTGTTAACACACTAGGAGAGATAGAAGGAGTAGATCCAGATATCATTTAACACAAGCTAAATGTAAACCCAAGCTACAAGCCGATGAAAGAAAAGAAAAGAGCTTTCGTAGTAGATAGACAAACCGTGAGGTAGACAAACTCCTAGCCGGTTGGTTCATTAAACGAGTATACTATCCGGAATGGCTATCGAATGTAGTGCTCATAAGAAAACCGAATGGAAAATGGAGATTATGCATAGACTTTACAGATCTCAACCAAGCACGCCCCAAAGACGGCTATCCTTTGCCAAACATCAACCATCTAGTAGACTCAACAAGTGGCTATGAAGTCTGATCATTCATAAACACAACACAAAGGTACCATCAATTATCCATGCACAACGACGATGAGGAGAAGACAAGTTTTGTCACAGATGGAGGAACGTACTGCCACAAGCAAATTCCAACTTGTTTAGAAAATGTCGGAGCCACTAAGAAGGGTGAATCAAAACCCCATCGTGGAGTGAAATAGTATATGAAATCTTCCAACGGCTAATAAATTTCGTGTTCAAGCACCAGATCGGTCGGAATATGGAAGTCTATGTCTATGTGGAAGTCAAAAAAGGTGGAAGACCATGCAAGAGATCTGGAAGTCGATTTTAAAAAAGTTAAGAAATACAAGGTCAAGCTGAATCTTGACAAGTTTGCTTTCGGAGTCCCACAGGAAAATTCCTAGGTTACGTCATCTCGCAAAAAGGCATCAAAGTGAATCCATTAAAAAAAAGCAATCATAGATATAAAGGCACCTGGGATAGCCAAGGAGGTTCAAAAGTTGAATGGAAGAATCATCGCACGCGGACGATTCGTGTCAAACTCGGCTAAGAGATGTCATCCATTTATCAAAACTCTAAGAAACGTAAAAAACTTTGAGTGGAACGCGGAATGCAAAAAATATTTTGAAGAACTTAAGATGTTCTTAAGCTCGCCTCCCCAGCTCGGCCGGGCAGAAGCAGGAGATATGTTTTACTTATACTTGAGTGTCACCAACAAGATAGTCGCCTCGGTACTAATCAAAGAAGAAGCAGGATAACATAAACCGGTGTATTACACAAGCAAGGTATTGAAAGGACCCAAGCCCAAATATAGCAAAATTGAGAAATTTTCATTTACACTCATTTTAACACTGGAAAAACCGAAAATATATTTTCAAGCTCACACGGTGATAGTCCGAACAAATTAACCACCCAAAAAAGCTCAGGTAGGCAGGAAACAGCAGGAAGACTGGTCAATTAGTCGATAATGTTGGGAGCATATGACATCAAGTATGAGCCAAGATCATAAATGAAGGCATAAATCCTAGCAGACTTTGCTGCCAAAACAACAACACACGACCTACCAACAATAGTGGACAAGAGCATGATCAAATGGACAGTAAAAGTCGATGGAGCCTCAAACACAATAGGACCAGAGGCCGGGATGGTACTGAATGGACCACTTTCTATCAAAATGCAACACTTAGTCAACTTAAATTTTTCGGCTACAAACAATTCAACAGAATACGAAGCTCTAATCTCGGGTCTGAGAATAGCAACGGTAGTCAAGGCATAGTCCCTATAGATTCAAAGTGACTCTCAGCTGGTGGTCAACCAAGTGTTAGGATTACTCGAGGTTAAAGATCCTGACATGAAGAAGTATGTAGACAGAGTTAATGAAATGCTAGCTAAGATAACCGAAGACAGTGGAAAGTAGGATTTGGAGCATATCCCGAGAGAAGAAAATAAAGAGGCAGACATGCTAGCAAAGCCGGAGCAAGAAAAGAAACAATACCGGCACACCTTGCATAAAATACTAAAATTTTGGTGCAAGATTCCACATATTTTAGATGGTCACTCGAAGAAGTGAAATCTCATTTGCTCAAAATTGCTCCCTTCCACAACTCATGTCAATCTCATCTTACAACAACAAGAAAATGAAGAATATTAAATTTGTAAAGTATATTACCTGCATCCGGACCACAAGCGACTGAGATATCATTGTTGTTGACATGTTTGGACTCTATGAAGGGAAAAAAGAATAATAACAATCCCAAGATGAAATAAAAAGAAAACAAAATTGGCTTATAAGAAAGATAAGGAAAAATATTTTAACAAAAATAATAAAAGTTAAGATTTTAATTGTTCTTTATCATAAATTTGTGAGATAAAGGAGTCAACTATGCTAATTTATGAGACAAATGAAAACAATTTGGATGTACTAGAACATCGTATTCCAATATCAACTCGATCCAACAATTCAAACAAAAACTATTATAATTTTGCTAGACCTCAACGGTTTTTAGATCACGTCTAAAACTTATTTTATCGATGAATAGAAAATTATGCATGTTCCTTGCATCATGGTATACAAGTCGATCTATTGATTCTATCCTCTTAGATAATACTTATTCTATCTTGTAGTTTAATGTCCTTGATATTTCATCTAAAAGGCATTCATATTATAGATTGTCGCTAATCGGATATGCATTACTATCCAAATACATCTGCTATTCTAGTTATATTCTATCTCGTTAAATCAAGACTAACTTCATATACTCAAAACACAAATTTTATGTTCTCACGAATATATGCATTTGTTGTTTTCTTGATGCATTTGTAGCTTGATCTCGAGCATCTCACTTCCGCTACAGAGTTATGGTTTAGGTATATTTACATAAATATAAATCTTTTGAAAACGTTTTAAAATAAAATGACTCTTTATAAAATTTGGATTAAGGTGATGACGTCTCTCATACCCAAACAGCTCACCTTTTCGTTTGAGTATAATGCATATGATGCATGTCCTATTGGTGCATGTATTGATGAGTGTAGTGATGTATTTCTATCAATGTCGCGGCGTTTAACAATGACTATCGCGGATCTAGGCGCAATTATGATATTAAATTCGTTTACACAAATAACTTTAACAAGTTATAAACTTTTGAGTTTTATAAGTTCTCTAGACCTTTCAACTCTGTAACTGGCCAGTTCTTTCCACTTCGGTAGTTTCATGTTCTTTCCTCATTCGCATCTTGGGTTTCTATCGATCGATTTCGACAGCATCTTCGCGTTATTTGATGCTAAACACATAAGTTTTACAATCAAGTGATAGCAATATTAAATATCTATAATGCACACAAATAACATATATTTCATAGGCTTATATCCTAAACAAGAAGACTAGAACGGTAGAAAATCGAAGAATACGTGCAAAGGATAAAATTCGGCTCCTATCTGAATTCATCCTAATATAGATATATCTTTATCTCCTCAATATATGGATCCTCAAGCGGTTCGTCATCACGACGTTGTGTTTTGGATGTCAGGGATCCTTCCTGAATTTCCAGGAAACACTCTGGTATACAAGAGATACATCCTCTTTGTCCAATACAGCATGTGGATGAGCTTCACTTAACCCAAACATGTTGAAACACCAACGATCTTATCGTGAGATTCCATCTTCCCGAGTCTAATCTTAATATGCATATCTCACATGCATATTCTATCAAACTGAAACACGCATCTTTATCTTGTACACGTATTATTTATTTTTCTAGTCGTTGTTGTTCCAGTCGTGGTTCGATTCGTGTTCAGTTAGTGTTAGGTTGGTTGGCCATGTATTATTTATTTTGGCCCATGTATTCTATTTTGGCCCATGTTATCTTTTGTGGCCATGTTTTCTATTTTAATTTGAACATGTATTCAACTTGTTATTATTCTTTAAGCTCACTGTGATATTCAACGTATTATATGCTTAGGCCATGCACATTAAGCCCAAACAATATTTTCTTGTTCTAATTGCAGCATTGCTGCGTACTCTTCATATGTATCTCTACAAAGGCAAAAGAGAAACTCTGACACATAGAGAAGAACAGGGGACAATGGGAGATAGTTCCCATCCCCAGGGAGGAGAACAATAGAGCAGACGCAATAGCTAGGGCCGCAACAGTGAAGAACCAGCTATATGCAACGCTCCAAATGAAGGAAGATAGAGCAACACCTGCAGTCGAAGAGAAGCAGATGTTACTATTCGCAGCACTCGATCCATGGATGCCGCCTATAGTAGCATTTATGGCAGATGGAGTGCTACCAGAGGGGCGCACAGAGGCTGCTAAACTGGTTCAAATCTTCTCAGTATATTCTTTAATAAAAGGGGTATTTTACCGGACCTCAGTCACACATCTGTGGTCCAAGTGTATATCACTGGAAGAAGGAAGCTACGTCCTTAAAGAAAGATGTTGAAGAAATGGTCAAGAAGAGCGACAAGTGTCAAAGGTTTGGGTCACTCATCAGAACCCCAGCCGCCTAGCAATCAACCATTGGGAGTCCTTGGCCCGTCATGATATGGGGAGTAGCCATAATGGTGCCTTTCACCCCAGCTAGAGGGCAAGTAAAGTTCATAGTAGTCGCAGTGGATCACTTCACCAAGTGGATAGAAGTACAACCAATGAGCACCATAACAAGCTCGAAAATTCAGAATTGGTTATCTAATGAAGTCATGAGCAGGTAACTCTTGTTTTTATGTTTAATTTTGCAAATACCCATAAGAGGAACATACTAACATGAAACAGGTTTGACACTCCACATGCCTTAGTCACAGACAACGGAAAACAATTTGACTACGCCAGCTTTAGAGAGTACTGCACAAAACTAGGAATCATCCTTAAATTCTTTTCTATCGCACACCCGCAAACAAATGGACTTACAGAAGTTGCAAATCGCACCATCCTCTCTGGAATCAAGAAGAGGCTAGGAGACCTAAAAGGAAGATTGATTGATGAGCTTTATCATGTGATCTGGGCCTATCGAACCACCCCCAGAAAAGCAACAGGGGAGACACCATTTCGTCTCACATACGGAACAGAGGCAGTCCTCCCAGTAGAAATTGGGATGCCTACCCTACGTGTCCAGGTCATAGACGAAGACCGCAATGTGGAGTCCTTGAGGCTATACCTTGACCTCCTCGAAGAAAGGAGACACCAAGTATCAATCCGAGTTGAGGCCTATCGTAGGCAGATGACTAAGTATCACAACGCTCGTGTCAAAGAAAGAAGCTTTGAAGAAGGACACTTAGTCCTAAAAAATCAGAAATCGGTACAGGAGCCACCGGAGTCAGAAAGCTCGACGCTAACTGGGACGGGCTATACCGAATAGCAGCAGTAGTAGGGAAGGGAGCGTGCAAAATAGCTTACCTACATGGGACTCTATTGCCCAAACCATGGAATGTTGAAAATCTGAAGAAATATCTCCAGTAAAAGATGTAAGCACCATTCATGAATAAAGTTACCTCTTTTTCCTCATTTATTTATTTCCAGTTCACTTATATGAATCACAATCATCATACACGGAAGATAGTCACTGAAGTAAGACATAGACACACGATGCAGTCGAAAACTCAAACTAAAGCAAGATGCGGAAGTATGACACAAATACATGATGCAGTCAGAAGTCCCAACTTTGGACAAAATAAAGCAAGTTACCAAACACATGCACATACAAAAAAGAACTTGTTCAGTTACACAAAAGAAGGGAGTCTACCATAAAGACCCCCAAAGTACATACAGAATGCCACCTAACACGTAGCAATAAAAATTAAATCTAGAAAAAGGCCAAACACATGGCCTATACTTTCTCCTCTAGATGGGTCGCTCCCTCCTTTGGACCAATCGCATCTCTTTGAATATCACCTAGTTCCTTGTCCGACACACTAGCCTCAGTCCCAAGAGCAACACTAGTTGGAGGAAGAACTATCTCAAGCACAGTCAGCGACTCAGAAGGTGGCGTCAATTCTTTATCATCAACATCCTTAGCAACCCCTTCGGATTCTATCGCAGCAGTGACCCCATCATTGACGACATCCGAAGGTAGAACAGGTTAAGCAGGAAAACCCACCTTCTTCGAAGCAACCTTAGCTGCAACAAGCTGACCCAGTGCACGAAGGTCGATGGACAGGAACTTGTTGATATCATACTTTGGGTAGTCTGAACGCACGCTTTTGATAACAGTAGAACAAAAATCAGTCAAAAAACCACTTACATACACATTGGCATCATGCTTGCTACTCTTCTGCTCCTGAGACAACTTATCATAAGACGACCTCAGCTCTAGAAGGGCATTTTCGCGATCATAAACCTTTTTCTCCATAATCTTGAGGCGGTCCGCAACCGTTTGGTTCAGCTTTGACAGCTTGACCATCTCTACAGTCGCAGAGGTTCGGAGAGCAAACATCTTCATTTCACGTTTCTGGTTCAGCAAGGCTATCTCATCCCTTTGACGACGGATCAGAGCATTCCCTTGCAGAAGCTGCCAAAACTTAAAACGAGGAAAGAGTTAAAATCTGAAAACCAAAGTCACAACAAAAATAAAGCATACAATCCAAACATGTAACAAAGATAAGTCAACTATGTCGCACACATCGCCATCCATAGAGCTTCTCCACGATTCCATATCCCGAGGAAATTGAACAAATTGAGAGAACAAAGATGGAATGTCAGGGGAAGTTACAGTCACGTTGCCCACGTTCTGCTCCAACCACTCCCTGGGATTGGGACAAGCATCTAGGTTGGTCTTCAGACGCTTAGCATATCCTTATTTCTTCTTGTCACGGGCATCACGAGTCTTCTTCCCAGAGGAAGCAGTAGGAGCACCTTCCAATGATTTCTCCAACTTCACTACATGCTTTGGAGGGAGAAAAAGTCGATGCAGGGGCAGTACCAATAATCACGGGAGCATCTTCATCAAAGGATAATTTCAGCGAATTAAGGTTATTGTCACCCATATCTGCATCCACCAAATTACACAAATAAAAGAGGGAAGATACATCAAACAAAAGGAATCAAATTAATACAAAGACATACCCTGAGAAGTAATCAAATCCACATAAGACGGAGTAGGAGAGGTATGGCATGACTGAGACAGGGTACCCTCACTCTCTAGAGGACCCTCAGTCACAGCACGAAGGGGCAACTCAAGATGAGGAAACGCCCGAAGATGATACTTATCTACTAGGTCATAACAGTCATATATACGACTTTTCGCATCATCAACAAGAGAATCCACTACCTCCAAATCAGTAGTACAAAGAGGGGAGAAAACTAGCGAAGCTGCATCATCAACCCACTCAGTAGGGAAATCCACAAAGGCATCCTCATGGCTAACGATGAAAAAAGATCGCTGCCAACATTTAGTATCTTAGGAAGCCCCTCTACCACTCTCCTAACCCTATGAGCGTTCAAACAAATGTAAAACTCATTGTTCCTACGGGAAACGAAGAACAATTCACTAAGAAGTCCTAAGGAGGGCACTGAACCCCTATAATCAGACAACTCTATAAAGCAGCAGAGAATGCGAATGGCATTTGGATGTATCTGAACCAAAAGGAATTGATACTCTAGAATAAAATCTTTGATCAAAGGATCCAAGGGAAAGCGTAAACTACAATGCAACTGCTCTTTATACACAATAATCTTCCCATTACCAAAAAAAGTATTTGCAATGACACGAGAACCACACACAGTGAGGGAATAACAATGAGGGATACCATACTCCTCACGAAACGCAGTCAAAGTATCTCTATCAATATTAGAAGTAAATAAATTCAACGAATTTCTATTATCTACTTCCATACCATATGAAGGGAGAGAAACGGAAGACATAGTTTTAGGCATAGAGATAAAACTACAATTAAAACTGAAGAGAGGAATTTACATGGAAACACGAAGAGGAAAACACCCAAAGCAACGAAAGAAGCAAGATGAGTTGAAATCAGAAAAGCAGAGGAAATGAAATAGAAGCAATGGAACAAGAAGAAAGGAAGAGAAGGAGCATTTAAAGGAAAGCAGCCAGAGAACCGTTAAGCATTTATCAGCACAAAACGTGGCGCCTGGCGAGAGTTTAGGGAATTTCAAAAACCAAATATTAAAAATTCAAAAACTAAAGATTGAAGAGGCAATTGAAGTCTCACAAAAAAGACTATCACTACTTTTCGCCCCAGAATTAGGGAAGCTTATTTCAAAACCAAATGAGTCGAAAACCAAGCCCAATAGGAGACTACAAGAACAAGCATAAATACTTGAAGGTAAATTTCTATGGGAGGGACTAATGATGCATATAGGACCAGAACAACATACAAGACACACAATAATGACGCCGGTCAAAGACCCTGAGATCAACCCAATAAGTCCCTAACCCAATACGCAGCTATAACCGCATCAATATCTGATAAGTTAAGATAATGATGTGATCCCTTGAAATCAGGGATAAAGGCAAATCTCAATAAAGATATAGCTGGAATCAACATGGAACAATCACACTACAGCACAAAGACTATAAAATATATATAGAAGAATGCCTAAGCCAGATATATTCATATTCACTTTTTACCATTCTCATTAAGATTCCACCAAAGACTGACTGAGGCATCAGAGGGTGTTCGAGCCAAACACCGGTTCGAATCCTTCTAACTTGTTTGATCTTGACAGGTTGGAGATTAGTGACAAGGACGACCATCAAAACCATCACTTGAGTTTCAAGCTATTGAGTTCCATTTTGATATTAATTAATATTTTATTTAATTATAATTATTAACTGTGGTTTATAATTCTGGATTTATGGTTAAGTCGGGTTAGACTTGGGTCGCCTGACATGTGGGTTTAGCTTGATATATTTAGAAACTCGGCTAACCCACTATTTGCGGATTTGATTTTAATTATCATTTAAATATTATTTAAATAATATTTTTGAATTGGATTTTAAAGTGTGAACTCAATAGACTTGAATTGTTTTACAGCATTATAATTTATTTTATAATTGTGTTTCTCTGTGTGACTTTTATCTGTTTGATTATTTCTGTGTAGTATTCTTAGAGTTAGAAATTGGAGTTATTTTAACTTATGATTTATTTTAAATAGCAGTGAGTTTGTAGTGCTATTTACTGCTTTATTAAGTACCACATCATATTTTAGTATCATAAATGTTTTTGGACTGTTTTAACAATTATTGAAACGAGCTACGCCGTAGGCTTGTATCGTGACTTTGTGCACTGATAAGTACTCTGAGATCGGCAGACGAAGGTCTTGCTTACACAGGTAATTGGACGAGGATTTGTTCCCGTCCACTTTAGGTTTTTGGGTATGCTATGTCATGCTCACGCTGGGATCATTTCAATACTGTATTCCATAATCATATTATATATTAGTATAAAAGGTTTTGATTTAATGATTTTAAACTTATTAAATGTAAATAGTATTATGAACTCATCTCAGTATATCTGACCCTGTTGTTTTTCCAAATTTTTCAGGTTTATGATTTGAAAGCTGGTCCACTCCGATTCTTTGATTCCTCGGAGGTTTTAAGTTATTTAAACTAGTCACTGTTTACAAACTCTTAAACCACAGTAGAACTAGTTTATATATTACTTTGGTTATTGCACTTTGGGATTGTTGGTTTGTCCGATTGTTTATTTTGTTTATTATTAGCATGTTTACTCTTGGTTATTTTATTATTATATTCAAGGCATGCCGTTGAGTCTCGGGTTTTAGCCGAGCATTTTTATTTATATACTTAAATTGATATAATTATTTCGTATGTTGATTTATTATCCGCGAGGCTTGCTACGGGTTTTGGTACGACCATACCCATACCCTAGCGCCGGCCACGATCTCTGAAAATGGGTCGTGACACTTTATCTCCTCAATATATGGATCCTCAAGCGGGTCGTCATCACGATGTTGTGTTTTGGATATGAGGAATCCTTCCTGAATTTCCAAGAAACGCTTTGGTATACATGAGATACTTCCTCTTTGTCCAATACCGCATGTGGATGAGCTTCACTTAACCCAGACATGTTGAAACACCAACGATCTTATCGTGAGATTCTATCTCCCCGAATCTCATCTTAATATTCATATCTCGCATGCATATTCAATCAAAACTGAAACACGCGTTTTATCTTGTATACGTATTTCACAAAGAAACAAACAAGGGTTTCTCAAATCAATCGATCATATTTATCACAAAACAAACAATTCAAGCGACTATGATTAGACATGACTCAATTCTATAGCTGTAGTAGTTTCTAGTGTTCTTAATGACATTGTACATTTTTCCTAGGTACAAACAAACATCAATCACAGACTAGCAGTGTTATCCTGTACTAAGTACACCAAATCACATATTAGCAGTTGTAACTGAACCAACTCCTCTTATACCAACTTTGTCACGACCGAAATTATTGAGCCGAGACCAGCGCTAGGGAATGGGAGTGGACATAGACCCCAAACATGAAGAAGAAATCGTGACAATGCTGAAAAAGAATATAAGAACATTCTCCTCAAAAGCCTCATAAATCGTGGGGATTGATCCACATATCATTACCCACGAACGTAGCGTGGTCGAAGGAGCAAACTCTGTAAGACAAAAGAAGAGAAAATTCTCCGAGGAAAAACAAAAATTATTGTTGATGAAGTCAATAAATTAAAGGTCAGATTCATCAGAGAAGTACATTACCCTGAATTGGTGGCCAACGTGGTGATAGTGAAAAAAAGCAAACATGAAAAATAGGATGTGCGTGGATTATACCGACTTGACCAAAGCTTGCCCAAAAGATAGCTACACTTTGCCTGACATAGATCAGTTGGTCAATTCGACAGCAGGATATGCCATGTATAGCCTGGCGGACGCTGCTCAAGGCTATCACCAAATACCAATGAAGCAAGAAGATCAAGAGATAACATCATTTATCATAAAATGGGGATCATACCTCAATAGGGACATGTCTTTCGGACAAAAGAACGCGGGAGGAACTTATCAAAAGCTGATGAACTTCATGTTCAAAGATGAAATCGGAAAGCGATTCATAGTTTATATGGACGATTTGGTCATCAAGAGCGAGAAAGCGGAAAATCATGCAAAAGATTTGGAAGAAACATTCAAAATTCTGAATATGTTTGGAATGAAGCTAAACTCGGATAAATGCCCATTCGGAGTACAAGGAGGGAAAGTCTTGGGATTCATGATATCCGAAAGAGGAATAAAGGTGAACCCCAAAAAGATCAAAGCGATAATGGATATGAAACCATTCAAGAACATAATGAAATCCAAAAGTTCAATGCGTGAATCACTTCCCTCAGAAGGTTTATGTCTTGCTCGGCCAAAAGATGCCTACCATTCTTCCAAGCTCATAAAGGTTCAAAGAATTTCAATTGGAATGAAGAATGCCATGAAGCGTTCGAAGAACTAAAGAATTTCTTAACTTCGCCACCACTTTTAAGTTGGCTGCTAAAAGGAGAAACGCTTTACTTGTATATTTGCACAAGAAAGGAAACAATCGGACCGGTGCTGGTAAGAGAAGAAGAAGAAGAATGAGAGCTAAAGACGATTTACTACATCAGCCAAGTACTAAAAGGAGCTGAATCCAGATATCCAGAAATAGACAAAATGGCCTTAGCTGTCGTAACTATGAAAAATAGGCTAATGTATTACTTCTAGAGTCACAATGTGATAGTGAAGATAAACCTAAGATATAGTGGCACGAAACGTCCGGACGACTCGTCATCTGGTAAATACAACTAAATTAACATGATATCCGTTATAAACCTCGCCAAATGCTCAAAGCACAAGAACTAGCGGACTTCATAGCCGAAATCACCCCTGGCTAATTGGAAGAAGGTATCCCGAATTTCTTATGGGAGTTGCACGAGAATGGAGCCTAAAATAAAAAGGGTGCCGGAGCAGGAGCCATTCCGAAGGGCCCAAGAAAAATCAGGATCGAGAATGGAGTAACATCGAAATCTAGGCAAGCAATTAATATCGTCGAATACAAATCCCTAATCGCCGGACTTGGTCAAGAATTAGAGATGAAAACGGAAATCCTGAAGATCCATATCGATTCACAGTTGGTAGTAAACCAAGTCAAAGACGAATACCAGGCTAAAGAAACAGGGATGAACAAATACTTGAAAAAAGTCAAGGGGATGTGTCAAAGCTTAGTAACGCAAGGAGGACAATGGGAAATTATACAAATCCCAAGAGAGCAGAATACCGAGGCCGACGCCATAGCCAACTCCGCCTCCGAACTTGGAGATCTTTTAAGCAAAAGGCAACTAAAAGAAACCCTAGAGCAACCAAGCATCAACAAAATAGATGAAATGGTGATCGACGAGGATAACAATTGCATAACTCCAATAATCAAATATTGGACAAGGGGGAATTACCACAAGACAGCATTAAAGCCGTCCAAATCATCTGAAAGTCATCCAACTACTCATACTACGACACAATTCTTTACCAAACTTCACTGACGCATCCTTGGGCGAATGTGTATCACCTGAAAATGGGCAGCTAATCTTTAAAGAAATCCATAAAGAAATATGCGGAGACCACGAAGGTGCAGACACAATAGCAAGAAAAAAAATACTACAAGGATACTACTGGCAAACTATTAAGGAAGATTCTAAAGCGCTCGTGAAGAAATGCAATAAATGCCAAAGGCATGATAATGTAAATCATAGGCCAACAGTATCACAAGGATCATTAGAGAGCCCTTGGCCTTTTGCCATGTGGAAAATGGACATAATTAGACCCTTTCCAACATGTAGAAATCAAATGAAATTCCTCATTGTTACCATCGAGCTCTTCATAAAGTTGGTAGAGGTAGCACTAGTATCAACTGTGACAGCAGAAAGAGTAGAAGAATTCATCAAGAACGAAGTAATATGCAAATTCGGCATACCACACATTATGGTTGCAGATAATGGGAAGCAGTTCGATTACAAATGATTCAAACAATTTTGCGAAGGCTTGATGATAAACTTAAACTTCACATTGATAGCGCACCCCCAAACAAATAGAATGACAAAAGTTACCAACCGGACCTTTATGCAAAAAATCAAGAGAAGGTTAGCTTAATATGAAGAAAATTGGGTAGACGAACTCTATATTGTCCTTTGGGCTTATTGAACAACCCTAAGAAAAGAAACCGGCGAGATGCCTTTTAGACCAGCCTACGGCACCGAAGCTGTGATACCAGTAGAAATTTGAATGTCGAGTCTCAAGATAAACTACTTAGAAGAAGCAACAAACAAAAAAAATATGGCTATGGCTAAACTTTTTAGAAGAAAGAAGAAACCAAGCAGGAATACAGGCTGAAGCTTACAGGAAGCAAGCCGCCCGGCATCACAGTAAAAAAATACATTTTAAAGAGTTTCAGATAGGCAATGTTATCTTAAGAAACACTGGAATTGGCCAAGGAAACGCCGGAGTGAAAAAACTACAACCAAATTGGGAAGGACCTTATCGAATTGAAGAAGTTACAAGAAAAGGAGCATAACATTAACCGGATCTACGATCCCGAGATATTGGAATGTAGAGCATCTGAGGAAATACTACAAATAAATTGTCAAAGATAATTTTTGTACCATGTACCAATCTTATCAAATCAAATAAAAGTTGGAAGAATTTTATTCGGAAAACAAAAGACTTGTTCGAGCCTAAACAAACTAACAAACTCGTATGAGTCTAAAAAAATTAACAGGCTCGTTTGAGCCTAAATTAAACTAACAGACTCCCTTGAGTCCAAATAAAGTTAAACGAGACTCGTTTGAGTCCTAACAAACTCGATTCCAGCGTTGAGATTCGCGAGAATCTCAATTAAAACATAAAATTAAACTTATAGAAGTTTAAACTAACTTCGTCGAAAAGGAGAAACAAATAAGAAACAGAATAAAAAATAACAAAATGCGAGTTTAGATTAAGTCGGAAAATATATGAACAGGAAAACTGAGAAAATTTCTTCTATTAATAAAAAGAGGGAAATACAAGAAGAAACTACAGGCGTTCTACAAGTTTAAAAATGGAAGGACAAAAATTAACAAGCTTTCTGAAGGGAGCCTTATGCTTGTCGAGCTTCGCCTTACATTTCTTGGTCGGCGACGCCGTATCCAATTAGTTAACGCCCGAGAGATCAACATCGGGGTTCTTATCTCGCAGTTTGGCCTCAATCGCATATTGATACTAAGTCATAACTTGGGAATAGCAAGATTCAGACCACGAAAGGCAATGATGAAGTCGCTCTGCCTCGGTCTTCAAGGAGTCCTTCTCCGAGGAAAGAAAAATAGAAAAAGTTCTCAGAGACTCAATCTCCTTAGACAAAGTCTTTACATGAGTCTCTAAAGTAGTAATCTCCTTCTTCTTAAAGGTCCTCGAAGAAAGGAGTTGCAAATTAAGAGAATCTGCCTCGCTCAACGAATTATAGAGCTCCTTCTTCTTAGCTAGCCATGAAGAATACTCCTTCCTCAGCTGATATTGCTTGTCACCGTAGTCTGGCGACACTTCTACAACACAGTCACTGCCTGGATCATCTAAAACAATTGAAAAATAAATTGTCAGGATGATGAAAAACAAATTAAACACATAATGAAGATAAAGACTAACCCAAAAACCACAGAGATAGGCGAAATCAGCCAAGTCCTCGCCATGCTCGCGATCCTTGGACTCCACATCCGCTTTAAATAAAACGTTCTCCATGTACGCATAAAGAAATTTAGTATTGGAGAGTCTCGATGGATCCTGCTATTATGCCCACTCAACAACTTGGCGCATATCCAGGATAAGTCTCTTTTGAAGCCTTTCTCTTATTGTGTTACATGCTAGAGGACAGTTTCGAATGATCCCTTAAAGGGCGTTTTTTTAGCCTTAAAGCTGCCGATTCCTCTTGAATAACCTCGGGTATTTTCAAAAGAGAAAATAAGGCCTCTGGGTCACTCGCTGGAACACCCTGCAAAATAGATCTCCGAACAGAAGTCGGAAGAGGAGGAACCCTACTAGTCACCTCGCCCATGTCGACAGACATATTTAGAGCGAACTTTTCAAGGATGTGATCGCGAAGTTTTCAAATATTTAGACTTATCACGAGTTTTTCTTTGAGTTCATTTAATTATTTTTATTCTTTTCCTCGTGGTCAAATATATATAACGCTATATTTAGACTTATCAGCCTTGACTAGAGAGACTTGGCAAAGTCTTTTTCTTCCTCATATTAAACTAGGAGAGAAAAAAGGGATACTTTACCAAACTTCGAGCAAAAGAAGAAAAAGACTTATGTTCAACTAGAAAAAATTAGGGGTCCAAACCTTAAGTGAAGAAGAAAGAATAAAAAGGGACCGATTCAGCCTACCACGAGCAAAAATGAATTCTTCGTCTTTTCGACGAGAAAAAGAATAAAAAGAATAAATAAATTCAGAGAAGTAACTTGACCACAAGATTTGTATGACTCAAGAAAAAATAGACAGTTGGAACAACGTTTGGATGAAGATGCCCGAGTGGAATACCCAAATTTTCACAAATACCTTTTAATAAAGGCTCTAAGGAAAATTATAAACCAGCTAAAAGATGTTCATGAAAAATAACAATCTTTTTAGCCGAATTAGTAATATGGTTCGCCCTAAACTTCGAAGCAGGTTTTAAAACCTGGAAAGAATCGGGGAAGCCAAAGTCCTAATTTGCTCAGCAGATAAAGAGCTACGAATGTGCTCCAAATCACTGCGAGAACCCGAGCCCCTTCAACTTCCTCATATATTTACATGGCTGGGGGAAATAGCAAAGAAGAAAGAAGTTTAAATTTAAAAAGATCAAAAACAAGTGAAAGGTAAAGATCAATGCCCAGAATAGCAAAAACAAAAAGATTATTCAGCAGAAAAAAAAGAAAAGGAAAACACAAAGGATAAAAAAGAAACAACTAAAATCCTAAAAGTACTTGGAGATCTGATAAGCAGGACAAAAGGAGGGGTATGGAGGAACTCTAAAACGAGTAATCTTGAAATGGATAAAAGAAATAATCTAGTAATTTATGGTTTTGAAAGAAGAATTCGAAGAAAAAATTGTATGAAAAAAGAAACTAAAAGCAAAATATATAAATGCTCAAAAATCCCTAAGCTGCAATGATTAGGGTTAGAAAACTGAAAAGACAAAATACTAAATACTGCAATAGATAACTGACACATGTCAAAAACGAGACACTTGTCTCAAATCTGGAAATACTAAAAGAAAGGATGACTAACACATGTCAAAAAACGGAAATCGTAACTAGCAAGCAAAACGATTCGCCAGAAGATGAATTGACTCGCCCCAAATAAATATAAATTTTACTAAGGCATGAATCCCAAAGACTTTAGCTCACTTGCAGGCAGGCTAACTATAGAAACTGAATCCTATCCTAACTATAGTGGAACCGAGTCGCATAAGATATTAGTTCTCGCCCAAAGAGCAAGAAACTGATAATATCGGTGACCGAATCGATGAGATTCGCCAAGTCTGAAGATCAAAGGGAGAATCATCCAAATACACAAGATAAACAAGAATCCCGAAAGACTCAGAAAAGTGTGTCGTGGATTCGCCTAAAGACCGAATATACAGAATATATTTCCTATTCGTATTCGAACTCCAACTTATAAATATTAGCCTACTCAAGAAGATATTTCTGAATAAGACTTTCTCTTAAATAAGGAATCTCTTTCCTATTCAAACTCAATCCCAACCAAATATGAATCACTTTCCTATTCGAAATCTACTAGGTCAACTACTATATAAAGAGATTGCGGTATGCTTAAAAACACAATAACATTCACATACAAAAAATGTTGCTCAAGCCAAAACTGACTTTTGCATCGGAGAGTTAATTAATCGGACAACAACTATCTGACTAGCTTTTACCCTGTTTTGCATATTACAAACCGGATCAAAAGGCAGACTCCATCAAGAACAACAAAAAAGTAGACATTTATTAACAGAGCAATTCTTATAATCTCTGATAGTTTTTCTTTTCCTAGCAGCTCTAATATTAAAAGAACTAATCATCCTTCTACAAATTGCTAAAAGTTGCATTTATTCCACAAATAAGGAAAATAAAGCAAACTTCGTAACGAAATTACACACAAACATAAAATGTATTATTATTTGTTTATGTTGCCTTGTTGACTTATTGTAGAAGACACAACTATCCTTAGTGTGATTGCTCATTTAAGCAGCTTATCCTTAGTGTGAAATTTATCCTAAATCTGGGAACTCCATTTTCACCCCAAACTAATTTAACCTATTACTTTGTTCTCTCTAGTGATCATCAAATTTTAAAAAAAGGATAAAATTAGCAGAAACGGGAATAATGAACAAGATTTATAAACTAATTTAATGACAAGGGCAAGCCACATTATAAGAAACCAATATGATAAATCACCAAATGAGGATCCGATCTGCTAAACCTGCACAGACCAGAAATAGAGGTCAGAAATAACTTTCGGTAGGAGTCGCCGGATATTCACTCCGACGCTGTAGTAAGTTTCAGTGTATGCGAGAAGAAGAAGAGAAAGAAGAAAGAGAATAAGTGAGAGAAAAAGAATAACCTAGGGTTTGCACCTGAAACCCCTTTTAATAGTTAGGTATTCAGTACAAACCTTACCTTGCTAGCAGGTTCTCCTTCTTGTGGTCCCTGTATTCTGTTATGCCTACGTGGCAAACTCTCCCGTATTGGGCGCAGTTTGTTAAGTGCGTCAGGTGTAGGAAACATTACTCACGCACTTGTTAGAGGATCTTCTGTGGTTCCAGGATAATTTACACGTGAGTGTGGATCGTTGCGAGATCTGGAGCTCGTCTTTCCAATCTCGCTAGACCGAGCTTCTATTAGTATCCTCAAACACATGATTCATGAGTCTCTAAACCGCGAATCTGCATGTTGCATCTACCAACTGGTCGATATTTGGCAAGGGAAAATTGTCTTTGGGACAGGCTGTAATACCCCGTAACCTAATAAGATATTAATAAGATACTAGGACGTGCCATATGGAAATTATGAAATTAAGGACCGGAAGGTCAGAAGTGAGAATCGAGTTAAGGAACGTAATTGGACAAAGTTTGTCAAGTGAATCACGAAATAATAATTTTTACTGAAAAATTATTGTTTATCAGATCAATTATTAGGGGGACTAAATGGAAATTTAGAAAATTAATATAAAATAAGATATAAATCCGGCGCTAATAATTTTCACGATAATATTCGTGAAATATTAATAAGGATTTATCGAAAAGGAATTCCAAAAGTTAAGTATGACGGTTAATTGAAAATTTGAGTTTAAGTGCAAATTAACCATTTTAAGTTAAAGTATGCTTTTAACCACTTTAAATGAGTTCTTGAAGGATTTTATTCCTTCATTTAATTAAGGAAGCAAATTCCCGTAGCTCCTTCATCCCAAAACCTTCTAAACTTCAATACACCATATAGTTTTCGTTTCTTAACGGAATTGAGTGATTCTTGCGGCCACGAAACAAGGAAAGGATCCTCTATTGGATTATGACTTCAATTTGAGGTAAGTTTGAGCATTTCCAGTTAGCGTTATGAGGTTTTTTATTTTGTTTTGGTAATTATTGTGGTGACTTGTGAAATTGATACTTCTGAGGTGTTTGTGAGCTTGAATCGTGAATTTTAATGGTGAATTGGAGCATTAGATCATTCGGTTTTGAGGAATGATCAAGGGTAAGGAATTTATGAAATTATTATACTTTTGATTGAAGTGTGTAAGTGATGTTTTAGCATAAGAAACTAGTTATAATCGTGTGGAGTAAGTGTTTGATGAATTATCTAGAAGAATTATGTGTTCAATTGTTTGGATTTTGGTTAGGCTATGGTTTGAAGTATTCAGCCATGGCCCTAAGCCATTAATACATGTGTGTTGATTAGCTTTCGGCATTTATTTGGTGATGAATTAGCTGAGTTATCATAGAATTGAGCTAAGTTTGAATGTATGAAAAGTTTGGTGAATTGCAGAAATCTATCCTGCAAAACAGCCTCGTTGCTAAGTCAATATCTCAAGCTATTGAGCTCCAAATTAAGTTCCTCTTGTTGGTATGAAAACTTAAGAGTGTCGTCTAAATATGTTTAGGTTTAAGTTTCTTCAGATTCGGCCACTAAGTAGCCCAAACGAAGCAGAACATTACAACGCGCGTAACAGTTCTGAAAACAGGACAGCCCCTAGTTATTAGCTTATGGGCTAGTTTCCGACATCTTCGGGTGCTAGACTTAGTCTGAGACCAAAACAAAAGTCAAAGAGGGCATTCTGAGCTTTAAGAATGTCGGTCTCGTTTATAGGTCAGCCTATGTTACGATTAGCAAATGTAGTCGACTACAAGATTGGTAACGCGACAAGTTATGAACTTGTTTATTCTCGAGTCTAAGTATCTATTGAGCTAGAATCTCACTCGAGATTTATTTGATAAATATCCTAGGTCCGATAAGGCGACCTACTAGCGGAAAAGGAGATCAGGGAGCTTACGCTATAATAAGCGAAGATTTTGGATAAGCAAGTTGTGAGTATATTTTACTTACTCGCATTATCGTAATTAAACTTATGTTATATACTATATGATTAGTTTTTTAATGCATCGCATAATTGGTTGGGATTGGATTGTTTTGAATTGAATTATTATTCTAATATTTAATATGTGAATAAGTGAGAGAAAAAGAATTACCTAGGGTTTGCACCTTAAACCCCTTTTTATAGTTAGGGTTTTTGTGCAAACCTTACCTTGCTGTCAGGCTCTCCTTCTTGTGGTCCCCGTATTCTGGTATACCTACGTGGCGAACTCCCCTGTATTGGGCGTAGATTGTTAGGTGCGTTAGGTGTAGGGAACATTCCTCACGCACCTGTTAGAGAATCTTATGTGGTCCCAGGTTCAGTTACACGTGAGTGTGGATCGTTGCGAGATATCGGAGCTCGTCTTTCCAATCTCGCTAGACCGAGGTTCTACGTTTCTGACCCCAAAGCTCGGATGGTGCCTCGAATCTAACATCGTCTAAGTATCCATCCGAGATGATACTTCGACACCTTCGGTCCAGAGACCCCCCCAGGTCACGAGGTCTATGAATCTAGAGGAATTGGGTCCGACCTGTGAAACCGACCATTGCAGGTAACGGTCATTCGTATATGCATTATTGGGTTCAAATGTTGGGTAAAGCGCCCTTTGTTTGTCGCAGCTTGGCGTCCATCATGGGGACCAGGTCGGAAAAAATGCTTGACTTTGCGATGTCTGTTCTTGGCGAGGTTGTTTTGCCCATACTAATTATACTACTACGTTATCACAATAGATAATATTTGTCAAACATCCAAAAAAATCGAATCCTTAAAAACCTAGCACTACTAAATTTGAAAATCAAAACCCATAGGTAATTACATTAAAAAAAATGAGAGAGGGTCAAACTATCCGGGAAGACGAACTAAATTTCAGATCATCTTTATCTTCGTTTCAAAAGAAAATTAAAGCAGAATAAAATATTGTTAATTACATATAAAATAACACGACTTTTGAAATATGGCAATTCAGGGCACCACCTTTCATTTCTTTTTAAAAACAACATGGGCATATTTTTGGTTGTGTTTTTGCTGACGTGGCATGACACGTGGCACTTCTATGGGTTTCCAAGTCAGCAAAATTTTATCTAAAAACATGCCCATGTTGTTTTTGAAAAGAAACGAAAGGTGATGCCCTGAATTGACACGTTTTAAAGGTCGTTTTATTTTTACAATTTCGTGTAAAGGTGGTGATTTTATATGTAATTAACCCAAAAAAAATACCTTAATAAAGTTCGGTTTCCTTTGCCATTACCATCGGATAATCGAAAGAGTAGTGGCGGAGGTCCGGTAGGGCAGCATCATATTTATCTCAACGAAGAAAAATACTTTTTTATTTTATGTGATTTCCATACTAACCAAGATTAACATCATTGTATTTGTTTTCGTTAGTTAGCTTATTTTTGTAAATATTTTAGGAAATAACGCTACGAATGTTATTTTCAAATCATGTTAGATATATTTGTATTTGATTTTCTTAAGTAGGGTAGTATGATTAAAATCCCTTAGGCACCGTTTAAATTGATGGATTCTAAACAATTCATGGATTTGCTTAAAATCCATCGTTTTGCTACAAAAAAAAATTGATAGAATCCATGAATCTATAAATTTTCTCATTTTTTAAAATCCATCATTTTCTAGGGTTTTGGTGGGAAAGTCCAAATCCACCATTTTTTATAAATGATGGACTGTTACTATTATTCTTCTGTCAAAGGTTCGGCCAATTATTATTTTGTAAGTTTCTTTTCATATGTATTATATTTAATTAATAGCTATATTCTATACAAACTGTCCATTTTTTAGATTTATCATGTTCTGTGAAGAAAAATATAAAATAGTATTTTAATTTTTAGTATTAATCTTGATCTTATGTTATAGAAAATTTTCTTTTACTATAATATAATTAGTGTTTAAATATCTAACTGAGGGTAAAAATGAAAAAAATATATGAAATCCTTGAATTGCAGTTATTGAACCAAATAAGAGTAGAAGGAAAATTATATTAAAAATCCATTGGTTTTAATTTCAATTCAAACGATGGAATTTTACAATCTATAGATTTACATTCTTGACTTAGAATCCATCGATTTTGTTAAAACCCATAGATTTTAAAAACGCTCAATCGAAACGGTGCCTTAGTTTTTTGTAATATTTTATGTAGTCTTTATTATAATTCACTTATACTTTGATATTAAATAGATAAATTTATACAATTACATTTATTTTATTATGCTAATAAATAAAATATATATATATATATATATATATATATATATATATTTTCAATTGCAATAATAAATAAAACAGTTTACTATTAGATTATAAGCTAATAATCAACCATAACGCTTCAATTTAGGGGTTATCACAAAAATCCATAATCTTTCAAAAGCATCACTAAACTCTCTAACCTTTACGTAATGGACCAGTAAACCCTTTTATGTAAGGGTTGCAAATTAATTTTTATTTCATAGATGAAGAACATAATTTCATTTTAGTTTTTTTCATCATCCAACGATGATTTATATAGAAACCCCAACAAAATATAGATTTATTAATTCATCAAATACATAAGAATAAGGATTTCACAATTTAAAAGTTTTTTAGACTTTTAGTTTTTAGTTTTTACATAAATATTTTTATAATATCTTAATTATGTTGATTTTTTTATGAATATTTTTAAATTATAAATATGTACTGGAAGATATTATTCTCTACATATATTTCATTCTCTATTTCCCTTTTTATGGGCGTATCCACATAAGTCTAAATGTTACAAAAATTATTAATTTATTAATTGCAATTGCTAATATTTTTTTTGTTTGTGTTTTTTATTTTTGTGGACATGTACTTTTAAATGAGGGCTCCAAGCACTCCATCGTCAATTGGTAAAACTCTTCTACAATCAGGTATTATTTTTTAAATGATCAGGTGTGAGCTAGTGTTTCTTGTTCTGAATGATCTCGACATTTCGGTTTCGCATTTTACAAAATCAGGTACTATTTATATTACTTTAGTCGCTAGCAACGGTAAGTAATTTTCATTTTTAAATTTTATCGTTCTATACTATTATCGTTCGTTTAGCAAATTTTCACGCATTAGTATTTTAATTTGTTAAACGAACGTGTGTTTAGATGGCTTAATTATTAGCCGCGAAATCAATTTATATTTCCTTTTAAGAATGGTTCACGTTTTTCATGAGATGGTCTTTCTTGTTATATATTTGTAAATTGTTTTTTTTTTTGGAAGAAAAAAAAAAGAATTAGTATACGTGATTTAAATAATCATATATTTATTTGAATATGAAAGAGAGTTGTACTGAAATAAGGGAGTGGTGAATTTGATTTAAATAGAAATTACATATGAAGAAACAAAAATGTGATGGCAGTTTGAAAGGAAACAAATAATGAATCCTTGTAAATGATTGAGCGGCATCATCTAGTGGGTATGGACATACAGTTTCCCCCGAGGTGTGAGCTACGAGTATCATAATTAGACGCTGTAAGGCGGAGGCTTTGGTAAGTCTTTAACAAGACCACATAGCAAAGCATTGTCTGGGATATTGTATTCGTCCCTAAGTGAGCGAGCTGGGGAAAGAACACTTGCATAGAGTTGTTGGCCCAGATAAGTTCTCTCCCATATCTCAGACCTCAGGTTCCACATTCCGGCATTGTCGAACGTCAAAAAGATGGCTGCCCATGACTTGGGGAACACCTGAACTGTCGTCCTGCTCACTGCATCAAGAAGATTGTAATTCTTCCTCTTCTCGGGGTTCCATGTGCCTGGCTCCACGCTGCATCAACATTCCCAATTTATAACTTTTACTATAACTATAAATCAATATTCGAATAATATGATACTTACGCTACTGCAAAAAATGAATAGCCATCCAAGTGCCAAGACTGGATGCTCTTCTCTGGATTCTCAAAGATGATCTCCACAAAGTTACGGAATGTCATATTAAGGACATTAGGATGCGTGACAACCTCACTAATCTTAGCAGTCGTCGGATCATCCTTGATAGTGTCGTACTTAAACACCTTATCTGCTATTCCATAGTACTCAGCCAGCTTGAGAGGGGTCTCTGGATCGGTGTGAGAAACCCCGTTGATGGCATACCGAAGCTTGCCTCCTGCTCTGCTGGCCGAGTTAACAATTTTGATAGTGCGCGTGATGTTGATGGATCCATAATGGTATGAACCCTGAGGGTTGGGCCTGGCTGCACTGGCCGTGAGATTCCAGCGGAAGGAGCGGAATTGATTGAGGGACCAAGCCCAGCCAACGGGTGCCTCCGGGAGCTCGGGAGATGCTGGTCCCTTTCCATTGGTGTAACGAATGATGCCCTTAGCAGTAAGGACCGTCTTCATGAATCGAGTGGAAGCCACCATGTAGTAGTCCTTAGGTTCCTGGTTGGCTGTCACAAGCACGCTAAAGCATTGACCCACATGCACATCCAGGGACTCGTACTCATTCTGCACTACATGGGATCCCTCCATCTCCACTAGCTTTATTGGGTGGCCTTGGATCCTGAAGTTGAGGGAGGTCTTCATCCCGGCATTGCAAACCCTGTACTTGTAAGTTTTACCTGTCACAAAAAGTTTATGAGACTAATGTCGACGAATTCATAATAAAATAACACGAAAAATGAATCACCTGGCTTCATGGTGAAGAGAGGTTGGTCGGTTGCGTCTCCCTTGGCATTTTTGCCATTGATGAGGACACCGTCAGGTCTGCCAAGGCTGCGTCCGGCGTCTAGGAAACTGCGAAGAGATTTGTGGCTTTTGGTGTACCAGTCATTGACGATGACAGTGTAGTCGTCCTCTGGATCAGGGTAAGGGACAGGGATGAGCAAACGACTGTTGATGTGGAGGCCGCCAAAAGCACCGGATGCTCTGTGCATGCTGGTGCTCGGGTAGTAGAAGAAGCTGCCAATTTGGTCCTTCACTTGGAAATGATAGGTGTAGTTGGTCCCGGCGGGAATGGGGCAGTTTGTTCCTGCCATTCCTTCCTGCCATGAGTTTTTCCTTTGCTGGATGCCGCTCCTATACACATAGATGGCCAAATATAAAAATGTTTATGTAAAACAATAGTGATATATAAATGTTGTTCATTTTGATTACCATGTGAGAAGGAAGGGCTCGTCGATGTGATTGAAGACATTAACAACAACGTTGTTGTTGCTTGTAGAATTAATGGTTGGCCCGGGAAACTGATTATTGATGAGAATGACTTGCTGAGGGACACCCAGAGGGGAGAGAGTGCCGTAGGTGATATTCCATGTGTAATACAAATAAGGATCCTCGCCATTCACAACGCTTCCCAAACATACCAACAAAGCCAACACAATTTTCATTTTCATTTTCATTTTCATTTTAATATTCTGGTTATTATGCTTTCTCAAGCTCCTCTTCTTTTATATACGCTTCCATCAATCCATCAACAAATATCAACCATTTAATTCCCCTTTATTTCTCTTCCTTTTTTCTACTGTCTTTCCCCTTTTTTTAGCCCTGCCACATATTACCTTTTTTTGTTTATTATGAAAAACTATTTCATGCTGTTTTTTTTACAAGCTCCCTATATTTATGCTCTCTCCATATTCTAAAACCAATTGAATAAGTTTTTTTTTTCAAAAATCATAACCAAATAAGCACATGCTTTGTGGCTCACAAACATTACAATTTCTTACATTTGTACTATTTTAATTTATATAAATTAGTTTTATATACTTCTATTTTTGTTAAAATTAGACCCTTTTTTACATAAAAAGGAAAATATTTGTATTCTAAGCAATATTTTTAATACTAGTGTCGCTTTACACATTACCAGTGACGTTACTTGTTAATTTTTTTATTACTCATTAGTTATTTAATATTACAATAAGAAAACAATTTAACAATAAATTAATATATCTATACTTTAATATACTCACTCACTGTAGAAAGAAATTATAATTTAAATCATAAAATATGAATGTTAAAAATATCAATTAAAAACTAAAATCTAGATTACAGTCATAATATTAATTTTTAATTATTAATTACTTCTTTAATTATAAATATTATACAAATATGAAATAAAAAATAAAATAATAATTAATGATGGAGTTTGCCTTCTGATCCGATGAGTAAACCTGCAAAACAGGGTACCGAACGGTGGTTGTCTGATTAACTCTTCGATTCCAAAGTTAGTATTGAGTTTTGACCAGCGTTTTTGCATATTGAATGTAATTGTATTTTCAGGCATACATCCAACTCTTTACATAGTAGTTGAGAGAACACTACACAAAAACTATGTTTTAGGTTCTACTCTATTGTGCTTTGTTGTTATGTCTGAGCAGTATTTTAAAATTTATAGTGAGTAGGTCTGGTTCCGGTCTTGTAATATTGTGTAATAGTTTTCTTTAGTAAGGCTAATGCTATTATTGTATGAATAAAAATTTCTTGCAAACTAGTTTGCAGGAACTCCTCCAACCTAGACAGATGGCGTGTTTATATAAATTAAAAAAATGAGTTTTTCTTTCATTGCCTTTTTATTCTAAATTCTATACCTATCTATTCAATTCTCTTCATAAAAACGCAATCTGGTCTTCTTTTTCTCATCTAATCATGCTCAGTTGCATTTGATCTAACAAAAATTTAGCATCATTTTATTTGTTTTTATATATAAATGAGTTCTGAGTATTGGATATATAATTAATCAAATAATATTCTTTTGTTATCTAACATCATATGTTTTGGAATTGCCTTTTAGATTGTTAAATTATTTTCTTTTTCTGTTTGTTTGTTTGAGTCATGGAGAGAAAAACTATGAATGTTAGAGGTGTAATCGACGAGCCAACTCGCGAGTTATTTGGAATTTATCGAAAAGTAATCGAACTTGACTTGATTAATATTGAATGGAGCTCAAGCTACTCGCGTTAATTACCGAGTTGAATTCAAATATCAAAATATTCGGCTCGATAAGCTCGCGAGCCTAATTGAACTTTAATCTATATTTTTACCCTTTTTATTATACTATATATTTACAACAACTCTATATTTTTATATTAAAATTAAATTTTAAATTATTTATAATCGAATCGATTCAAACTCGAGCCTCAATTATTTTACGAAGTTCCAGTTCGAACTCGTAAAATAAAATTTAATCGAGTTTGAATCGGATTTTAAACTTTAAATTTAAGAGTTGAACTAAATTCAAATTTAATATTATTTCGACTCGATTCTATGATGTCCTTAAATTATTGTAATGGAAATTAAAGGGGTAAAAAAAAAAGTAAAGTAATTGGAGAAATAGTAATAAATTACTAATTAGGTTGAATATTCAGTTAGCTTTAATATATATGTGGACAAATAATAAATCTCCATATGTTCAGGTTGCAGGAGTTCCTGCAAACCAGTTTGTAGGAAATTTTTGTTCTTGTAGTATGGCAATTTATAATAATCCATAAGTTTAAATTTGAATTCTTTTCATGAGAATGAAGCATTGTAAAAAGATGAAAATATTGTTGCTTGACATAAGATAGCTATAGCCTGGATACAAATTACAGCAGGAAGTCTTGTTTGTGAGTATTGAACTCGACAGGTTTTATATTTATTTTCTTTCAGAGTATATGCATTTTCATTCTTTATCTCTTATACCTAATGTGAATTGTTTTATATCTTGTTTTTATGAATGAACCATAATATAATTTGAACAGACTTGAGAATGAAAATGAATGGCAGATATATCTTTCTATTGTTTGTGTTGCGTGACAAATATTATTATTTAGTATAAATTTATAAACAAAACTTTACGAAGAAACATAGTTATCTTATGGATAGAACTTCACAGAAAACATATTAATGAGTTTATATAAGATAATAAAATAAAAAACAATTGAAATTTATTTCTAAAATGGCTAGATGTATAAATGACCTGGACATGATTAAGTCATTAATCTTTAAGTGTGGCATCTTTTGATTAATGTTCTTCACTTTTACAGTATACTAGTATACAACCCTCGCGATGCTTCGGGGTATTCTTTTATTATTAATAAAAAAAATTATTTGTACAAAAGAATAGCTAATAAATAGATAATAATATTAATTAAAGATAATCTACAATACAAATATTCCAGTACATAAAACATAAATATTTTCTTCAATCATAAGTGATGGAATTTAAATATATCGACAATCTTCTTTTGGAATTTTATTAACCTGCAAAACAACAAAAACAAAAAAATAAATCAAAACAAAATTATACACGCATAAATTGTTTGCATATGACTTTCGACATAATGCAAAATTTACATACTTTTTATCCATTAAGAAATCTAAACTTATGAATGAAGTTTAAATTACGCAGGTTAATAAAATCTCATTATTTTACAGCATATGGTATGATCGGTAACTAAAAAACATTAATTAAATAATTGAAGACTATAAATATTCTAATATTTAAGTATAGACAACATTTTTTGTATAATTTATATACTGATTTAATATATCTTTTTCATTTTTTTAATGAGTATTCCTATACCATCTTCATGTGTAACTCGTGATAACGCAACATATAACTGACCATGAGTGAACACGGGATTATCTAAATAGACTCCAATTCTGTTTAAAGTTTGTCCTTGACTCTTATTTATTGTCATTGAATAACACACTCTTATAGGAAATTGACGTCGTTTCAGAATGAAAGGCCATTTTTTTCAGTTGCAGATAAAACAATACGTGGTATGAAAACTCTGTCTCCTGCAAAAGATCCAGTTATAATTTGAGCTTCAATTACCCTAATACCTAATTGAACAATAAGCAGTCTAGTGCCATTACATAAACCTATAGCGGGATTTAAATTTCGTAAAAGCATGATTGATGTTTTAATTTTTAAATGTAATTCATGCTGAGGAAAACCATTAAAATTTAAAGTATTTAAAAAATCAACTGGATAAAGTAGTTGCAACTCTTCGATGTTTGGAGCACTTTTACATATACAATCATAACTATAATAAATTTTTTCTTGCTCAGGAACTAATTTAAGCATTGCTAAATTAATATTGTCAACTACTTCATTTCTAGGACATACAATAGCTCTTTCACGCAAGTACTCTGAATTTGAATAATTATTTCGGAAGTCTAAATATACATAACTTATGATACTGTAAATTGAATCATCATTGTAATCAATCAAGAATTTAGAAGGTATCGCTATCCAATTATTCTCCTCATCAAATATTTTAATTTGTCTATTTTTTAATCTTCCGTCTCCAATAGCTAGTAACCATTCTGAAAATGGTAAATTGGAATGATCCAAATTGTGACACTGTTGTTCAGCGACTCGCATGTTAATATTTAACTTAAATACTCTAAAATAGTTCCATATATATGATCTTGTTATAGATGCATCTAATATATCTTCTTTCATTCCATATGATATTACAGGTAAAATTTGTCTAAAATCACCGCCTAATAACATTGTCTTTCCTCCAAAAGGCAAGTTCTTTTTATCATTATCATTTGTAGATAGGATATCACGTAAAGATCTATCAACAGCTTCGAAGCAATATCGATGACTCATTGGTGCTTCATCCCATATTATTAAACTGGCTTCTTTTATTAGGTCTGCTAATTGGGTACCCTTTTTAATATCACATGTAGAATGCTCATCTATATTTATAGGAATTTTAAATCGAGAATGAGCAGTTCGACTGCCATGCAATTATAATGAAGATATGCCCAAAGATGCAACAACTAAAACTATTTTACCTTCAGACCTGAACTTATAAATTATAGTTTGATACAAATATGTTTTACCTGTGCCTCCATGCCCGTAAATAAAAAATTGATTACCATCTTCAAGACAAACAGAGTTAACAACAGCATCATAAATTATTTTTTGTTCAACATTTAATGTTCTAATCATTTGATCATGCTTAATTTGCATTGTTGTTATGTCAAATGCTAGTTCTTCTAATATTAATTTATTTGCTGAATCGTACTCAAACGATCTGTTGGGCATGGGTAAATTGTAATCCATTAATGAATATCCATTTCGGTTTATTAGTTTTTCTAATTCGATGAGAGTATAATTTTTTAAACGTTCCTCGGAGATGAAAACATTTTCAAGTTCAAAGTCTCGTCTCAAATTATATTCTATATCATCAGCAAAAATTTTCCAAAACATATTGAACAATTTGTTAGGATCACCGACCTCACAAAACACAATCAAAATAATGAAAAGATGTCTTAATTGTTTAGATGTAACCCATAATACCGCTTCTTTCAAGACCTCAACCCATTCTCTATCATCACCCAGTAGGCCATAAGCCATGCATGTTGACTGAAATGTTTGGTATTGTATTCCACTAAAAGTCATAATTTCATCAAAAAAATTTGGCCCCTTTACAATATTAAGCAACATTCTAAGATAATATAGTTCCCCAGAGTTAGGATGAACGGATGACATCCTTCCAATACATCGCCTTTTTTTCGTTTATGCCATAATCTATCCTTTGAATCCCAAGTCCATTGTGTTGGAAATACAGCATATGTTAGAGAACGCGCTTCTACAAATAATGTATTTATTTGCATCCACTCTGTTAACATTGTTTTTCTTATAGTGTCATTATTATACAGCTGATCTATGTCAATATTTTCATTAAAACATATAGTATTCATGTTTGGTAAATGCACAACTAATCTTTCCACTCCTGGATCTCGATGATGTATTGGAATTCAAAAATTCTCCAAGCAGCTTCACAAGGAGAAATATAACGACAATCAATATAATTTTTGATCTCATCACGTTCAACGTTAGTTGCACTTATATTTTTATCATCAGATTTGTTTGTTTCAATAACAGCACGTATTCTATCAGAACCTTTGCTAATATATTTACATAAATATTTAACTAATGAAGAATAACAACAAAATTCAACATTTAAATGTGCATCAAAATCCATTAATAATTTTTTATTATACGGAACAACATAACGATTATCAATTCTAATGCCATTTTTTTCGACAAAATTTCCATTGTCCCGTCGTCTATAAGTAGCGAATCCTTTTTTATCCATAAAAGTGTCATTTATAAATTTTTTTGGATAGTATTTAGAACATCGCCCATTACGCATGCAAGGAGATTTAACGTTAAGTTGACCGCATGGTCCGTGTATCATAAATTTAGTAACTATTGTATAACATAACGGATCTGTTTCTTTATTAGGTAATTCTGCACATATGAAACTATCTATTTCATTTGTAGTTTTTTTTGGATAAATGATAATTTTATAAGGCACAACCACAAGAAGTGGAGGGTAAAAGATCCTAAAAAAGATCAATTAATAAGTTTTTACAAAACAATCAATGCATCTAAACACATCATTCCTGGAATAAGGAAAGTGAGGATGAAAAGAAACATAGAACAAGACCGCTTTATGAATTGCTGAGTAAACCAAAGCTTCCGTAGAAGAAGAAGCATCGTTGAACACTCTATTATTCCTAGCCTTCCAAAGCTCCCAACAACCAAAAAACCACAAAAGCTGCCATAAATCCTTGTAAGCCGGAATCGTAAGCGAGATCCATAAGCTATAGAAATTCTCAATGGAGGAAGAAGACACCCAACAAATATCACATTTCTTCAAAATGAAGCACCAAAATTTCCAAGCAAATTCACAATGTAAGACTATATGCAAACTTGTTTCATTCTCACTACAAAGGGAGCAACCAATAAGATCTGAATTAATGATACCTCTTGCAACAAGAGACGCATTTGAGAAAATCCGATCTTTAACAAGAAGCCAAGTGAAAAACTGAATGCGAGGAGGGATATTCCAATGCCAAATACCTGAAGCTAAAACACCTAGCCGAACCTGCTGCACACCCGTGAATTGATCCTGCTGAAGATGACGAGAGACTGACCTGCAGTTGAATGCATTCTGGCGACCCAACCAGCTGAAAGAGTCGCCGCTGTTGCTGTCAAAATTAACTGTCCCAAGTTCAGCAAGAAGCAGCTCAAGATCGTCCTTCTCTCCGACGCGCAAACGACGTTTCCAATTAAACTGAAATGGTGTATTGCTGAGAAGCTCATAAACTGAAATATCTGCAGATTTTGAAAGGGAGAACAGGCGGGAAAATCTGCTAGAGATAGGAGCTGAAGACTCCGAAGATGGCAGCCATAAATCTGTCCAGAATCTGACATTATAACCTCTCCCTATTTTTACTGAAACACCACTCTTGAATAAATTCCAAACCAACAAATTCTTAATGCAAGCTCTAAAAATACCCTTCCATAAATGCGAAAAATGATGAATATTGCAATTCTCTAAGTCATGCCATGAATTAATTGAGCAACTATTAATTACGACATGATACCAAAGAGAATTATTGTCAATCAATAACTTCCAAAGCCATTTCAACAACAAACTTTGATTCTTGAAGCGAAAAGGAATCAAATTTAAACCACCGCGATCAAAAGGAAGACAAACTTTATCCCATGCGACTTTACAAATTCCCTTACCCTCTGGCGAGCCACACCAAAGAAATCTCTTCATACAACGATCCAAAGTCATAACAATTGACTGCGGAATAACCAGAGAACCCATGAAATAGACAGGAAAGCTACTCAAAACAGCCTTTATCAAAATAAGCCTGCCTGCGGGGGAGAGAAGATTACCCTTCCATAAAGACAACTGAGACCGAAAGTTTTCGACTATAGGCTGCCAGGATGTCTCACGAATAGGCTTAATTGACAACGGGAGACCCAAATACGTGATTGAAAAATAATTGACAGAACAATTCAAGATAGAGGAGGCCGCCAAAAAGAGATTCATCATCCACATTAATACCAATAATTGAACTTTTCTGATAATTGATAGAAAGCCCAGAAATTACCTCAAAACAACGAAGAACCCGAAGAAGATTCTTAATCATATCCAAATTATTCGGAACAAAAAGCAAAGTGTCATCTGCGAACTGAAGAATAGAGATCGCCTCATCGTATCCGTCAACATGGAGCCCATCTATTAAGTTCAGCTGAATAGCTTTCACAATCAAAGCCTTTAATCCTTCTACTACAAGAACAAATAACATAGGAGAGAGCGGATCTCCCTGTCTAACACCTTTACCCATCAAAAAGTTCTTAGTAGGGCTACCATTCACAAGAACTGATAACTGAGAAGAGTTAAAAAAAGATGAAATCCACTTAATCCAAGTAGAGTCAAAATTCATTTTAACTAACATCTTCAGAATAAAATCCCATGAAATACTATCGAAAGCTTTCCTGAAATCCAATTGAAGAAGGAAAATTGAATCTCTACGTCTGGCAGCTAGGTGAATAAGCTCCGTAGCGATCATGTGACAGTCATGAATATTTCGCCCTTTGATAAATCCAAATTGATTTTCCGAAATAACCAGAGGAAGAATAGGTGAGAGTCTGTTAGCTAACACCTTGGAAATCAATTTGAATATACCATTAATCAGACTAATAGGACGAAAATCAACAATATTGACTGCCCCTTTAACTTTCGGAATAAGAACAAGGAATGATGTGTTTATACCTGGAGGAAAATAGCCAGACTGGTGAAACCTCTCAAAAAGGCCGATGATATCAGACTTCATCACCTTCCAAGCTTTCTTGTAAAAATAATAATTAAAGCCATCCGGTCCAGGAGCTTTATTATCATCACAGCCCATAACTGTCAAAAAAATTTCCTCTTCTGAAAACTCAGCAGAAAGAGAAGCTGCATGAGTATCCGTCAATCGATGAACATCCAAAGCATCCAGAGAATATGTTATTTGATGATTCTTTTTGTACAATCCCTTGTAAAAAAGAAAAACCTGCTCTTTGACATCGATAGGAGATTTATAACAAACATCATTTACCATTATCTCAGTAAGTAAATTATTCCTGGAGTGCACAGAAGCAATAGAATGAAAGAATTTGGTATTCCGATCACCAGATAAATTCCAATTCATCCTAGATTTTTGATGCCATAAGGATTCTAACTGCTTCGAAATAACATAACTTTCTGAATGGAGGGAAGAAAGAGATAACCTGTCTGCATCCGAGAGGTCTGAAAAATCAGAGGAGGCCTCCAGATGATGAATAGATTGATGAACCTCATCCAATTTGCTATTAAGATTCCCGAAGACCGAATAATTCCAAGCCTTGATCAACACTCTTAGCTCACGAAGTTTAGAAACAAGGCAACCTGACTGAATCTTAGTACCAATCTCGGCCCAAGAATTAGCAACAAAAGAAGGAAAGTCAGAATGATCCCACCACACATTAATCGACTTAAACGGTTTAGGCTCCCAATCAATTATCACCTCAGACCGAAATAGAAGCGGGACATGATCAGAATAACTTCTAGGAAGAGCTGAAAGGAAATAATTCGGCCAAATACTAGCAAAATCCCCAGACAGAAAACATCTATCCAACTTCGATTTAGAGAATGAATTCTGCCATGTGAAAAACCGGCCCTGTAGAGGGCATTCCACTAAATTTGAACCAGTAATAAACTCAGAGAATTGCTGCATAGAAGTAGAAAATCTATTACAATTCAGTCTCTCATCCGGAATAAGAACTTCATTAAAATCACCCAAAAGAAGACATAACGCTTCGGGATCAAATAAAGAGCTAATTTCATCCCAAAAAATAGCTCTTTCGCTAGGACAATTACTAGCATAAATAAGAATAAATCTTATAAGAGAAGAATGCCAAATGAAGTCCATGCAAATCCATCTGCTACCTTTGGAAATATTTAAAGGATTAATCAAACCCTTATTCCAAATACACAACAAGCCACCCGAAGCACCATTAGAAGAAGAAAAACAATAATCAAACTCCAGATTAGGCCAAAGCCTACGAATGGAAAAATCATCAAAAGACTCCTGCTTAGTTTCTATAAGACCCAAAATAGAAAGATTATTCTTGAGAACCATAGAAAGAATAATGCGTTGCTTCCTAGAATAAGACAAACCTCCTCGACAATTCCAAGAAATACAGTTAAATGTATTATTCATTAGAAAATTCTAACCCGGAATAAAATAAATCAATCAAGATTTATTTTTAGCCTCCTTGAAGAAATTATCAAACAACAAATTTATAGTTTCCTCCTTGTTAGCTGCTGAAAAAATACCAAGTTGCAATCCTGCTTGCCAAGTTTTTTCCAATTCGGACTCTGACTCCCCATTTTCCATATTAGAAATTAAACAAGGTTGGGATAATACCTTGTTTCGGTGCTTAATGGAGTCTAGCTGAATAGAAGAAGTTGCAGCTGAAAGAGTAGCAGACGGCGAAAGAATACTCCCATTCGGATTGATAGTTTTAATTTTCCTTCTCTGAGTAATGAAAGGAGAATCAATAACCGAAAATGTGGCCTTCGAGTTAATTGAATTGATTGAAGAGCTATCAGAATCCTGAGCATTCAATGAAGGATCTAGGAAAGGACTCGGCGCTGTAGTTGCAATCGGAGAGACTGCATCTTTTGTAACTGCAAATTGCGTTTCTGTAACTTGTGAACCAGACTTAGAGAAGCTAACTGATGCTGAAATAGTGGAATCCTCCATGTAATCTGCTATCAGAATTGGTAATTCTGATTCTTGTACAAAAATTGTCCCTTCCTTACCATCAACAACAACAGGTAAAGAAGAATCAATTTTGTCCATCCCTGTTGAAATTAAGACCGAAGCACTGTCCATTCTTTCCTTTGAGAAGACCATCGGATGAACAGAAATAAAGGAACCAAAACTATTACCAACTTTCTTGAAGAAAATCTCATTCCACGCTGCAAAAGGGACCCCCGTGATCTTAATCCAAACATAGCGTTCCTTGACAGTAAAATCAGCAGACCATGGAAAAATATCAACAAAAAATTCAGGATCCTTCAAGTTCAACAAATTTTGCTTCTGTATAGCATCATCAAAGTTAAACATGATGAATCTTCCTCCTAAAAAAGAAGAACCAGCAAAAACAATTCCTTTTCCTCTTAAAAAATCCTCCGCATTAATGAAGTCAGCATCCTCCTTAACCTTACATATAATGCTATCTGAATATTCCTCGGACCATCCCGGCAATGAGTCGTGAATAATCAGTTTATCAATCAAAACCTGTGCGTATGAACGGCGACCTCTGACTGAAGGATTGAAATCTTTTACAGCTTTATCCGTGTGAACAGATTGCTTATGCTTCTCCGCAACATGGACAGTAGCATGCTGAGAAGAATGAACAGGCATAGGGAATCTTGCCAAGTAAGCCCTAATCCTGTAAGTGCCTATAATCACCATATACATTTGTAGTTAAAGGGATTGTACAAAAAGAATGTATATTCCGAAAGTTAAAGGGGCAGTCAATATTGTTGATTTTCGTCCTATTAGTCTGATTAATGGTATATTCAAATTGATTTCCAAGGTGTTAGCTAACAGACTCTCACCTATTCTTCCTCTGGTTATTTCGGAAAATCAATTTGGATTTATCAAAGGGCGAAATATTCATGACTGTCACATGATCGCTACGGAGCTTATTCACCTAGCTGCCAGACGTAGAGATTCAATTTTCAGACTTCATCACCTTTTGAATATGTTATTTGATGATTCTTTTCTATGCCTATCTAACCAAATCAAACAATGTATATGCGGTAATGTAATACCCCGAAAATTTAAGGATGTAATTTTAAAAGATCGGACGGTGAGATTAGTCCCGTTGACGTATGAGCCGGGAGTAGAAAAGTCAATTTGACGATGTAAGGTCATAATCGAGTCAAATTGTGTGAATTATGTGATTACGTGTTAGAAATAGATTGCGTGCTATTTATTATGTGCAGTGGCATTTTCGTAAATAAATGCAAAATATTTTAAAATGAGTTTTAAAATATTGTAAAATAGGTTAAATATGAATTTGACTTTTTTAAGGTAAAATAATAAATAAGAATGCATCGGAATTGGTTTCCGATAAAATATTATTTATGTTAAAAACCGTTAAAATAGTATGTAATTAATTAATCATAAAAATAAATATACTATAAAATATAGTGTAGAGACAAAAAGGAGAACAAATGGGGTGTAAGGGTTGTGACACATGTAGATACATGTGTCATGGAAACAAAAAGGGGTTGACACATGTAAAGACATGTGTCACCATTTTGGAAAGAACTTGGAAGTTAAGTTTCCAAGGTGACAAAATGTTTTGTTTTATTAACAAAAATGGCAATTTCCTTTCTTTCTCTTTTAAAACAAAAGCTTCCATTTTCCATTTTTCTTACCAAAACCGTAACACCCCCACCAAGAAGAAGACTCTAGTTTCTTTTGATTCTTGTACTTTTTCAAAACTACAACAAGGTATTCATACTTTCCATGGTTAATTTTATGTATCTTTTAAGAGTTATTTTGTAAAAATTCATGATTGTGTGGGTGATTTTTCAAAGGTCAAAAACTTGATTTTTATTTCAAATATATGATAGAAAAGATGATTAAGTTAATGGGTTTTGATTATCTTTAAGCTTTACTTCATATTTTTATGGGTTATGATTTTAAAGTTTATAAAATCAAAACTTTTCTTTGGATTATGGTCTAATATGATGATCAAACTCATGGGTGTTTAATAACTTTGAGTTTTGACACTTAAATCTAGGTGTTGAGTGTTAAGTACCCTTGAGATAAAGTTTTAATTTTTAAAATTTATTAAATCCGAAAATAAGGTTTAAATAATTATAATTTCAAGTTCTAAACTTGATTATGATTTTAAAAGTATATAATCTTAAGAAAATATTTGAGTAGAGAAAATCGACATGCAATTGAGTTTTAATATTAAATAGTCTAAATTAAATTATGGGTGTTGGTTGTTTTCGGAAATTTTGAAATATTTTTCAAAGTTATGGTTTGTTTGATAAATGACTTATTTGGGTGTTCTTAAGATAAAAGTTTTGATTTTTGAGATTTACAAAATCCGAAAATTTCATGGGTAATTGTAATATGAAATTTTGAGGTTTAGAGTGTTCTTGAACTCTTGATAAAAAAAAGTTAAAGATCTAATAATTATTTTATTTTATTAAATCTGAAAATAATATTTAGATGTTATAATTTCAAGTGAGAATCGAAAATAAAAATGTTATACCTTAGAGATTATGATTATGAAATTTTTATGTGTTAAAGTGAAATTTTGATATGGAATTATGGTGGATAGTTGTTTGTTAGAATTGTTGTGCATGCAATTAATTTTATGTTGGTATGGTTATTAGAAATTAAATTATGTAAAAAAGAAAAGAATGTGTAGAGATTGTTAAAATTGGAGGCCATATATATTGATTTTTATGTTAGCAATTTGTATGAAAATTGTTTGATAGTTCGGTATTATTTTTGTAAATTCATAAATACATGGTTTATTATACATGTTAAAGATGCATGTTTAGATTTATTGAGAATGACTAGAAGTTTGTGTGAATTTTGTTAATTTTGAAGATGTTTAGCAAATTAAAAAGTTTAGGGATTAAATTGTAAAATTGGTTAAAATGACGAATTTGTTTAAAATGTGACGAGAACTTGATTTCTGGATATATAAGAATTTGTGTATGTGAATTTGATGGTTTATTGGATTTTGTTAGATTTGGTCATGATTGTCAAAGTTTAAAGTTAAGGGATTAAAATGTAACTTTCGTAAAAATAAAGGACCAGTCAGTATTTTAACCAAAATTTCAGATTATAGATGTACATAATCTGATGTATAATGATTTTAAATGATTTTGGTAATTTTTGGAAAGATTTGGATGTTTTTGCCGAAAACTAGAGTTTTGGGGTTAAATTGTAGTTTTCCAAATTATGAGGGGCTACATGGTATGTTAGCCAAAGTTTCCAGATTATATTTGTTAATAATCTGAAGTAGAATGACTTTGGATATTTTAAGTAATTTTCTCGATTTTAAAATCGATTAGTTTACGAAAGGACCTAAATGGTCAATTTTGAAAAGTTTGAGGATATTTTAGTATTTTAACCAAAAAGGGAATTTAAGCCAATATAGGGCTGTTTTAATTATCTTATGGAATGGTTAGACCCAATATTGAAAGTAAATCTGAATTTTAATAATTAAAATATTATTTAGTTCGGTAATTAATGGAATAAGGGTAATGTGATAAAAGGGAAATATGGTAATTTGATTAGTTTAATGAAACTAATTAAAGAGATAAAAGAAAAATAATTATTTGTGAATAATTATGAAAGGCCATAGATGTGAAATGAACCTTGAATTTATTTCAAGTGTTTTCCTGAATCGAACCCGATAGAGTAGGTTCGTAATTCTCGAAGAGTCGAGAATGAGAAGGAATTGTGAATCGGTTACGTTGAAATAACGACCGAAAAGGATAGTGTTTTGTGAAAAGTTTTTTTAATGTGATGATTGTTTGTATACGATATGATATCGTGTTTATGTGGCTACGTGTTTAGAGGTCGGCAATAGATTTAGAATTTTATTTTGAAATCGACTTAACACGATTCCTGAATATAGATGTGATGGAAAGTCAAGTATTGACGGATCAAATTGAAGGAGCACCGGTTGGAATAGACCGAGTGGCTAATAGTGGATCATCGTGGCGTATTTAATTATTTATGGAGCGACAGTCTGTGAGTTTGCATTATTACATGCATACATTAAAGTAATAAAATTATTATTATTACTTTAATGTGGAAAATTAATATCGTAAAGCATTTTAAATATATCGTATATTTATTTTGAGTAATTAAAATTATTATGGAATGAGTCTACGAAACGTGCCATCCTATTTGGGCTATAATAGGACTATGTGATCACTAGTTATTGCATGCATATTTATTTTATGTAAAGTGGAATGGACTGTGTGAATCTAGACGACGGTCTAGAAGTCTGAGACGACGGTCCAGACATAGCGGGAGAGCTTCTAAGACGACGGTCTAGAACCCCGAACAAGTTAACGGTGACGGAACGTTAGAGTTCGGCCGATTGATTTAAGAACTAACGGCGTCATGGAACACTTAATGTTATCGGTCGTTGAGTTCATGAGAAAAGTTGGGAACAGTCTAAACAAAAGTTTAGAACTGTAAAGGATAGTGGAAAATAAACTAGAGTCGAGTGAATCTATGGGTTCAGCCGACTAGTTTATTAATCTAAGTCTGAAAGGAGACTTAGAGGAATATGGATTAGAAACAACATTTCATTCAAAAGCTTTACGTTTCTGTGATTGAACCAGTATTAAATATTTTAATACGACTATTTTATAACGGGTTAAATTATTTAATGTGTGTTTGTAAGTTGTAAACTCACCAGTATATCTGACCCACGTTGTGGAACTATTTTTCAGGAATATTGCCTGTGTCTGGACAAGACTTCATCTTTTTGATTCATGAAGTCTTCGTTTTGCGTATATGGTATTTGGTCTTATCTTGATCTGTAGAGCTGCAGTAGAATAGATAGACAGACGCCTTAGCATGTCAGTATTTGCGATGTTGGCCACGCATGAACTCTGTTTTGTTTTCATCGCACGATTATAATATATTTTAACGACATGCATTAAGGTATTGGAAAATAGTTGCAACCCGGGTACACGGTAGTACCGGGAGTTTTGAGATACAGTGTAAAGGAAACTGTACGCAACTATGTTATGTGTATAATATGGGGCCCAGCGTGGCTATATGCATGATTGCATGTTATCGGTTTTGTAAAAGACGGTATTCGAGGAATACGCGTTAAAACGATAACCAGTAATTGAAAAGTAACGGTTTTAATTTAATGAAATGGTCTGCATAGTGAAATGCAGTTATCACCATAATGAGATGGTGTGTGCATAATGAGACGCATTATTAACCCCAGTGTAGTGGGTATGAAACTTGAATACATTAATTAAATAGGAAATTAATTGTAAAGTTTCATCATGATTTTATCGGAACGTTTTTAAACGGAGATTTTAAAATGTTCGAAAATGTGTTTTGAATTCCGCGAAAAATTTGAAGTGATTTTTAAAGTGTTTTTAAGGCTTGCTACGGGTTTCGGAGCAACCACTCCCATTCCCTAGCGCCGGTCTCGACGCCGAGAATCGGGTCGTGACAAAGGTGGTATCAGAGCAATGGTTGATGAGTTGGGCCATTGCGTGAAAATGTGTGAGCAATATTCGAAAGAGTCGAATTATTGCATAGTGATAAAGAGTAAAGGCTTAGAAATGTCTATCGTGTTCCTAGGAATTGATTAGTATTCATAGGAATCTACTGCAGCATATAAGAATTCGAATCATGTCTTTGTTATGTCATCGTTTTCAAAATCCTCGATCTTCAGCTTTCCCTTAGAAAGTGAGTCTGTGACTATGTGATTATGTGCTTATTTGCAATTCAATGATTCGTTGATTAAAGTTGATTTCGGATAATGAAAACCGAATATGATTGCATGGTTTTTAGTATTTAAAACGTGCAAAATGTGATGTGTGGAAAGTATGAAAATTAATTGTTTAATTTTTATGTTAAAAGTTATATGGTTTATGTTTGGCTATTCGGTGAGTATATGTTTAAAGAATGATGTGCGATTTGTTTGCGCATTTGAATTTGATTGGTTGCTAAGTGAGCAACGTGATTTGATTAGAATGAGTGACTAAAATAAGTGGGAACTCATGTTGTAGAAGTAGAACATGATAAAGAGGAGACTCATGATGAGACCTCTGTTCAGGGTAAAGGAAATGACTCATTACCTATAGTAGGTAAAAATCGCGAACGATAGATAATAATAGATATAGAGACATTGTCGTTGACATCGAATTGATCAACGAAAGAAGAAAGCGAAGAATGATTTTTACAGAGTTGGAAATGTCTAAAGCAACTTATTTAAAGGAGTGTCAAATTATTTTCAAAAGAGTTTTATTATAAACTTGTGATCACAAGGGAATAAAATTTAAATGAGTTTTTCTTTGATTTCAAAAAGTGAAAATTTTGAAAGTTTGTTGAAAAGAAAAAGGGGACGCCCTATGTTTTAAAGTGAATTTGAGTTTTAAATAAGTTTTGCTGGACATAACTCTGTAGTATCGAAAGAAGTTTGAGATAATCAGCATTGTTCGTGGGACAAAGAATTCAAGTACGTTCCGATATTCAAGTATAAGGAGAAATTCTTATCGAATATCCGGATTTCTACCCGAGTAGAAATTCGATAGCGATAGAGTAGAATTATCAGGTATTTTAGATGATAATACCGATAATGTAAGCTAGGTATATCCTTTGAGATATAAGGATTACGCGGCGGACCGAGCGAATAGATCGATTAAGAGTACGCTAGCGAGATGTTGCACTAAAGATAGAGTAGCTAGTACGAAATGTAGAAAGACATTGAGTAAGTGGTAACAATTGGATGTGTAGAACCATCCTATTATAATAAGTAAGTGCGTCGTGGTTAAAGGCGATGTTAATGGCAAAGTATAATTTCATCTTTTACGAGATATGATGAAATGGAAAAAGGAGTAATCCTGAAATAAAGAGTAGAGGTGAATAAAGGATTAATAGAAAAGAGTATAGAAAGTGTCTATGATTAAAGATAATCTGGTAAATCTCGTGTATTGGTCATGAACGGGATTCATGAATTATTTAAAGAAAAATAAGTATAAATGGAAGAACGGATAAGTGAAAGTTAGCATTGAAGCTATATAAAGTGATGAACAAGAATTTAAAGATTGTCGTAGTGAGAATGAAAATCAAATAAAAAAAAAGTGATTAAGAGTCAAAGTGATTGGAACAAGGATGTGTGTTCTCTGAATAATAAAGTCATGAGTATAAAGTGATGTGATAAGGAGACAAGATAATTGGGTATCAGAAATATCTTTTCTGACACCTAGAAAGGTAGTAGAAGGTTGTATGCGTGTGCTCAAGATAGAGACACGAGTTGTATGATGTAATTGGTGAGATTTTCACGAATCAAAGTGAATGAAATCTCAGGCTGAGAAATTGATTTAGAAAATTTCGAAGCTATGATTACACTGCAAAAACATTACAGAATAGGAAATGTTATGGCAAATGCGTTGAGTACAAAATCTTCGGATAATCTCACGCGTGACGCAAAAGCATTGACTAAATTCTTAACTCGGAAATATTATAATTTCCTAGAGAAAGAATTCTGTGGTAGAAGGAGGTAAGTTTCGGTGTAGAAAATTGATTATTGGCATATGAATTAAGGAGTTATGAAGTAATGAAGTGTATTTGGCGAAAGAATCGTCACAAGTTAATTCTGGAATTGATTCAGATTAAAGAGAAAAAAAAAAGGGGAGAGAATCTAAGGACGTTACGAAATAGAAAGTGCAGTGACGCAATGGTGTAAGAAAAAGCTAAAAGAATAAGATTTGATATAAGAAAGTGGTAAGTACGAGTTTGACATGTGAAACTCGGAAAACATAGAGATGAGTGAAGGAGTTGTAAAGATGTAGTCAATATGAAAATTGTGAGAGAAATGAGAATAAGAAAAGACAGTGATATTTGGATGAGAACGCAGTGGAAATGATAGGTAGAGTCGGTAAACATTAACGAGAAAGTAAAAGTAATTAATGAGATAAGGACCAATGAAAGAATTTTATATATTGGAAAAGAGAAGATGTAAAGTATCAGAGTAGCGCAGTGGAAGCGCAAATGATTTATATTTTACATTAAAATGAGTAACTGGTGAGCACAAACGAGTTTTAAGCAATTCGAGGACGAATTGTTTTTAAGTGGGGGAGAATGTAATACCCCGAAAATTTAAGGATGTAATTTTAAAAGATCGGAAGGTGAGATTAGTCCCGTTGACGTATGAGCCGGGAGTAGAAAAGTCAATTTGACGATGTAAGGTCATAATCGAGTCAAATTGTGTGAATTATGTGATTACGTGTTAGAAATAGATTGCGTGCTATTTATTATGTGCAGTGGCATTTTCGTAAATAAATGCAAAATATTTTAAAATGAGTTTTAAAATATTGTAAAATAGGTTAAATATGAATTTGACTTTTTTAAGGTAAAATAATAAATAAGAATGCATCGGAATTGGTTTCCGATAAAATATTATTTATGTTAAAAACCGTTAAAATAGTATGTAATTAATTAATCATAAAAATAAATATACTATAAAATATAGTGTAGAGACAAAAAGGAGAACAAATGGGGTGTAAGGGTTGTGACACATGTAGATACATGTGTCATGGAAACAAAAAGGGGTTGACACATGTAAAGACATGTGTCACCATTTTGGAAAGAACTTGGAAGTTAAGTTTCCAAGGTGACAAAATGTTTTGTTTTATTAACAAAAATGGCAATTTCCTTTCTTTCTCTTTTAAAACAAAAGCTTCCATTTTCCATTTTTCTTACCAAAACCGTAACACCCCCACCAAGAAGAAGACTCTAGTTTCTTTTGATTCTTGTACTTTTTCAAAACTACAACAAGGTATTCATACTTTCCATGGTTAATTTTATGTATCTTTTAAGAGTTATTTTGTAAAAATTCATGATTGTGTGGGTGATTTTTCAAAGGTCAAAAACTTGATTTTTATTTCAAATATATGATAGAAAAGATGATTAAGTTAATGGGTTTTGATTATCTTTAAGCTTTACTTCATATTTTTATGGGTTATGATTTTAAAGTTTATAAAATCAAAACTTTTCTTTGGATTATGGTCTAATATGATGATCAAACTCATGGGTGTTTAATAACTTTGAGTTTTGACACTTAAATCTAGGTGTTGAGTGTTAAGTACCCTTGAGATAAAGTTTTAATTTTTAAAATTTATTAAATCCGAAAATAAGGTTTAAATAATTATAATTTCAAGTTCTAAACTTGATTATGATTTTAAAAGTATATAATCTTAAGAAAATATTTGAGTAGAGAAAATCGACATGCAATTGAGTTTTAATATTAAATAGTCTAAATTAAATTATGGGTGTTGGTTGTTTTCGGAAATTTTGAAATATTTTTCAAAGTTATGGTTTGTTTGATAAATGACTTATTTGGGTGTTCTTAAGATAAAAGTTTTGATTTTTGAGATTTACAAAATCCGAAAATTTCATGGGTAATTGTAATATGAAATTTTGAGGTTTAGAGTGTTCTTGAACTCTTGATAAAAAAAAGTTAAAGATCTAATAATTATTTTATTTTATTAAATCTGAAAATAATATTTAGATGTTATAATTTCAAGTGAGAATCGAAAATAAAAATGTTATACCTTAGAGATTATGATTATGAAATTTTTATGTGTTAAAGTGAAATTTTGATATGGAATTATGGTGGATAGTTGTTTGTTAGAATTGTTGTGCATGCAATTAATTTTATGTTGGTATGGTTATTAGAAATTAAATTATGTAAAAAAGAAAAGAATGTGTAGAGATTGTTAAAATTGGAGGCCATATATATTGATTTTTATGTTAGCAATTTGTATGAAAATTGTTTGATAGTTCGGTATTATTTTTGTAAATTCATAAATACATGGTTTATTATACATGTTAAAGATGCATGTTTAGATTTATTGAGAATGACTAGAAGTTTGTGTGAATTTTGTTAATTTTGAAGATGTTTAGCAAATTAAAAAGTTTAGGGATTAAATTGTAAAATTGGTTAAAATGACGAATTTGTTTAAAATGTGACGAGAACTTGATTTCTGGATATATAAGAATTTGTGTATGTGAATTTGATGGTTTATTGGATTTTGTTAGATTTGGTCATGATTGTCAAAGTTTAAAGTTAAGGGATTAAAATGTAACTTTCGTAAAAATAAAGGACCAGTCAGTATTTTAACCAAAATTTCAGATTATAGATGTACATAATCTGATGTATAATGATTTTAAATGATTTTGGTAATTTTTGGAAAGATTTGGATGTTTTTGCCGAAAACTAGAGTTTTGGGGTTAAATTGTAGTTTTCCAAATTATGAGGGGCTACATGGTATGTTAGCCAAAGTTTCCAGATTATATTTGTTAATAATCTGAAGTAGAATGACTTTGGATATTTTAAGTAATTTTCTCGATTTTAAAATCGATTAGTTTACGAAAGGACCTAAATGGTCAATTTTGAAAAGTTTGAGGATATTTTAGTATTTTAACCAAAAAGGGAATTTAAGCCAATATAGGGCTGTTTTAATTATCTTATGGAATGGTTAGACCCAATATTGAAAGTAAATCTGAATTTTAATAATTAAAATATTATTTAGTTCGGTAATTAATGGAATAAGGGTAATGTGATAAAAGGGAAATATGGTAATTTGATTAGTTTAATGAAACTAATTAAAGAGATAAAAGAAAAATAATTATTTGTGAATAATTATGAAAAGCCATAGATGTGAAATGAACCTTGAATTTATTTCAAGTGTTTTCCTGAATCGAACCCGATAGAGTAGGTTCGTAATTCTCGAAGAGTCGAGAATGAGAAGGAATTGTGAATCGGTTACGTTGAAATAACGACCGAAAAGGATAGTGTTTTGTGAAAAGTTTTTTTAATGTGATGATTGTTTGTATACGATATGATATCGTGTTTATGTGGCTACGTGTTTAGAGGTCGGCAATAGATTTAGAATTTTATTTTGAAATCGACTTAACACGATTCCCGAATATAGATGTGATGGAAAGTCAAGTATTGACGGATCAAATTGAAGGAGCACCGGTTGGAATAGACCGAGTGGCTAATAGTGGATCATCGTGGCGTATTTAATTATTTATGGAGCGACAGTCTGTGAGTTTGCATTATTACATGCATACATTAAAGTAATAAAATTATTATTATTACTTTAATGTGGAAAATTAATATCGTAAAGCATTTTAAATATATCGTATATTTATTTTGAGTAATTAAAATTATTATGGAATGAGTCTACGAAACGTGCCATCCTATTTGGGCTATAATAGGACTATGTGATCACTAGTTATTGCATGCATATTTATTTTATGTAAAGTGGAATGGACTGTGTGAATCTAGACGACGGTCTAGAAGTCTGAGACGACGGTCCAGACATAGCGGGAGAGCTTCTAAGACGACGGTCTAGAACCCCGAACAAGTTAACGGTGACGGAACGTTAGAGTTCGGCCGATTGATTTAAGAACTAACGGCGTCATGGAACACTTAATGTTATCGGTCGTTGAGTTCATGAGAAAAGTTGGGAACAGTCTAAACAAAAGTTTAGAACTGTAAAGGATAGTGGAAAATAAACTAGAGTCGAGTGAATCTATGGGTTCAGCCGACTAGTTTATTAATCTAAGTCTGAAAGGAGACTTAGAGGAATATGGATTAGAAACAACATTTCATTCAAAAGCTTTACGTTTCTGTGATTGAACCAGTATTAAATATTTTAATACGACTATTTTATAACGGGTTAAATTATTTAATGTGTGTTTGTAAGTTGTAAACTCACCAGTATATCTGACCCACGTTGTGGAACTATTTTTCAGGAATATTGCCTGTGTCTGGACAAGACTTCATCTTTTTGATTCATGAAGTCTTCGTTTTGCGTATATGGTATTTGGTCTTATCTTGATCTGTAGAGCTGCAGTAGAATAGATAGACAGACGCCTTAGCATGTCAGTATTTGCGATGTTTGCCACGCATGAACTCTGTTTTGTTTTCATCGCACGATTATAATATATTTTAACGACATGCATTAAGGTATTGGAAAATAGTTGCAACCCGGGTACACGGTAGTACCGGGAGTTTTGAGATACAGTGTAAAGGAAACTGTACGCAACTATGTTATGTGTATAATATGGGGCCCAGCGTGGCTATATGCATGATTGCATGTTATCGGTTTTGTAAAAGACGGTATTCGAGGAATACGCGTTAAAACGATAACCAGTAATTGAAAAGTAACGGTTTTAATTTAATGAAATGGTCTGCATAGTGAAATGCAGTTATCACCATAATGAGATGGTGTGTGCATAATGAGACGCATTATTAACCCCAGTGTAGTGGGTATGAAACTTGAATACATTAATTAAATAGGAAATTAATTGTAAAGTTTCATCATGATTTTATCGGAACGTTTTTAAACGGAGATTTTAAAATGTTCGAAAATGTGTTTTGAATTCCGCGAAAAATTTGAAGTGATTTTTAAAGTGTTTTTAAGGCTTGCTACGGGTTTCGGAGCAACCACTCCCATTCCCTAGCGCCGGTCTCGACGCCGAGAATCGGGTCGTGACAAAGGTGGTATCAGAGCAATGGTTGATGAGTTGGGCCATTGCGTGAAAATGTGTGAGCAATATTCGAAAGAGTCGAATTATTGCATAGTGATAAAGAGTAAAGGCTTAGAAATGTCTATCGTGTTCCTAGGAATTGATTAGTATTCATAGGAATCTACTGCAGCATATAAGAATTCGAATCATGTCTTTGTTATGTCATCGTTTTCAAAATCCTCGATCTTCAGCTTTCCCTTAGGAAGTGAGTCTGTGACTATGTGATTATGTGCTTATTTGCAATTCTATGATTCGTTGATTAAAGTTGATTTCGGATAATGAAAACCGAATATGATTGCATGGTTTTTAGTATTTAAAACGTGCAAAATGTGATGTGTGGAAAGTATGAAAATTAATTGTTTAATTTTTATGTTAAAAGTTATATGGTTTATGTTTGGCTATTCGGTGAGTATATGTTTAAAGAATGATGTGCGATTTGTTTGCGCATTTGAATTTGATTGGTTGCTAAGTGAGCAACGTGATTTGATTAGAATGAGTGACTAAAATAAGTGGGAACTCATGTTGTAGAAGTAGAACATGATAAAGAGGAGACTCATGATGAGACCTCTGTTCAGGGTAAAGGAAATGACTCATTACCTATAGTAGGTAAAAATCGCGAACGATAGATAATAATAGATATAGAGACATTGTCGTTGACATCGAATTGATCAACGAAAGAAGAAAGCGAAGAATGATTTTTACAGAGTTGGAAATGTCTAAAGCAACTTATTTAAAGGAGTGTCAAATTATTTTCAAAAGAGTTTTATTATAAACTTGTGATCACAAGGGAATAAAATTTAAATGAGTTTTTCTTTGATTTCAAAAAGTGAAAATTTTGAAAGTTTGTTGAAAAGAAAAAGGGGACGCCCTATGTTTTAAAGTGAATTTGAGTTTTAAATAAGTTTTGCTGGACATAACTCTGTAGTATCGAAAGAAGTTTGAGATAATCAGCATTGTTCGTGGGACAAAGAATTCAAGTACGTTCCGATATTCAAGTATAAGGAGAAATTCTTATCGAATATCCGGATTTCTACCCGAGTAGAAATTCGATAGCGATAGAGTAGAATTATCAGGTATTTTAGATGATAATACCGATAATGTAAGCTAGGTATATCCTTTGAGATATAAGGATTACGCGGCGGACCGAGCGAATAGATCGATTAAGAGTACGCTAGCGAGATGTTGCACTAAAGATAGAGTAGCTAGTACGAAATGTAGAAAGACATTGAGTAAGTGGTAACAATTGGATGTGTAGAACCATCCTATTATAATAAGTAAGTGCGTCGTGGTTAAAAGCGATGTTAATGGCAAAGTATAATTTCATCTTTTACGAGATATGATGAAATGGAAAAAGGAGTAATCCTGAAATAAAGAGTAGAGGTGAATAAAGGATTAATAGAAAAGAGTATAGAAAGTGTCTATGATTAAAGATAATCTGGTAAATCTCGTGTATTGGTCATGAACGGGATTCATGAATTATTTAAAGAAAAATAAGTATAAATGGAAGAACGGATAAGTGAAAGTTAGCATTGAAGCTATATAAAGTGATGAACAAGAATTTAAAGATTGTCGTAGTGAGAATGAAAATCAAATAAAAAAAAAGTGATTAAGAGTCAAAGTGATTGGAACAAGGATGTGTGTTCTCTGAATAATAAAGTCATGAGTATAATGTGATGTGATAAGGAGACAAGATAATTGGGTATCAGAAATATCTTTTCTGACACCTAGAAAGGTAGTAGAAGGTTGTATGCGTGTGCTCAAGATAGAGACACGAGTTGTATGATGTAATTGGTGAGATTTTCACGAATCAAAGTGAATGAAATCTCAGGCTGAGAAATTGATTTAGAAAATTTCAAAGCTATGATTACACTGCAAAAACATTACAGAATAGGAAATGTTATGGCAAATGCGTTGAGTACAAAATCTTCGGATAATCTCACGCGTGACGCAAAAGCATTGACTAAATTCTTAACTCGGAAATATTATAATTTCCTAGAGAAAGAATTCTGTGGTAGAAGGAGGTAAGTTTCGGTGTAGAAAATTGATTATTGGCATATGAATTAAGGAGTTATGAAGTAATGAAGTGTATTTGGCGAAAGAATCGTCACAAGTTAATTCTGGAATTGATTCAGATTAAAGAGAAAAAAAAAGGGGAGAGAATCTAAGGACGTTACGAAATAGAAAGTGCAGTGACGCAATGGTGTAAGAAAAAGCTAAAAGAATAAGATTTGATATAAGAAAGTGGTAAGTACGAGTTTGACATGTGAAACTCGGAAAACATAGAGATGAGTGAAGGAGTTGTAAAGATGTAGTCAATATGAAAATTGTGAGAGAAATGAGAATAAGAAAAGACAGTGATATTTGGATGAGAACGCAGTGGAAATGATAGGTAGAGTCGGTAAACATTAACGAGAAAGTAAAAGTAATTAATGAGATAAGGACCAATGAAAGAATTTTATATATTGGAAAAGAGAAGATGTAAAGTATCAGAGTAGCGCAGTGGAAGCGCAAATGATTTATATTTTACATTAAAATGAGTAACTGGTGAGCACAAACGAGTTTTAAGCAATTCGAGGACGAATTGTTTTTACGTGGGGGAGAATGTAATACCCCGAAAATTTAAGGATGTAATTTTAAAAGATCGGACGGTGAGATTAGTCCCGTTGACGTATGAGCCGGGAGTAGAAAAGTCAATTTGACGATGTAAGGTCATAATCGAGTCAAATTGTGTGAATTATGTGATTACGTGTTAGAAATAGATTGCGTGCTATTTATTATGTGCAGTGGCATTTTCGTAAATAAATGCAAAATATTTTAAAATGAGTTTTAAAATATTGTAAAATAGGTTAAATATGAATTTGACTTTTTTAAGGTAAAATAATAAATAAGAATGCATCGGAATTGGTTTCCGATAAAATATTATTTATGTTAAAAACCGTTAAAATAGTATGTAATTAATTAATCATAAAAATAAATATACTATAAAATATAGTGTAGAGACAAAAAGGAGAACAAATGGGGTGTAAGGGTTGTGACACATGTAGATATATGTGTCATGGAAACAAAAAGGGGTTGACACATGTAAAGACATGTGTCACCATTTTGGAAAGAACTTGGAAGTTAAGTTTCCAAGGTGACAAAATGTTTTGTTTTATTAACAAAAATGGCAATTTCCTTTCTTTCTCTTTTAAAACAAAAGCTTCCATTTTCCATTTTTCTTACCAAAACCGTAACACCCCCACCAAGAAGAAGACTCTAGTTTCTTTTGATTCTTGTACTTTTTCAAAACTACAACAAGGTATTCATACTTTCCATGGTTAATTTTATGTATCTTTTAAGAGTTATTTTGTAAAAATTCATGATTGTGTGGGTGATTTTTCAAAGGTCAAAAACTTGATTTTTATTTCAAATATATGATAGAAAAGATGATTAAGTTAATGGGTTTTGATTATCTTTAAGCTTTACTTCATATTTTTATGGGTTATGATTTTAAAGTTTATAAAATCAAAACTTTTCTTTGGATTATGGTCTAATATGATGATCAAACTCATGGGTGTTTAATAACTTTGAGTTTTGACACTTAAATCTAGGTGTTGAGTGTTAAGTACCCTTGAGATAAAGTTTTAATTTTTAAAATTTATTAAATCCGAAAATAAGGTTTAAATAATTATAATTTCAAGTTCTAAACTTGATTATGATTTTAAAAGTATATAATCTTAAGAAAATATTTGAGTAGAGAAAATCGACATGCAATTGAGTTTTAATATTAAATAGTCTAAATTAAATTATGGGTGTTGGTTGTTTTCGGAAATTTTGAAATATTTTTCAAAGTTATGGTTTGTTTGATAAATGACTTATTTGGGTGTTCTTAAGATAAAAGTTTTGATTTTTGAGATTTACAAAATCCGAAAATTTCATGGGTAATTGTAATATGAAATTTTGAGGTTTAGAGTGTTCTTGAACTCTTGATAAAAAAAAGTTAAAGATCTAATAATTATTTTATTTTATTAAATCTGAAAATAATATTTAGATGTTATAATTTCAAGTGAGAATCGAAAATAAAAATGTTATACCTTAGAGATTATGATTATGAAATTTTTATGTGTTAAAGTGAAATTTTGATATGGAATTATGGTGGATAGTTGTTTGTTAGAATTGTTGTGCATGCAATTAATTTTATGTTGGTATGGTTATTAGAAATTAAATTATGTAAAAAAGAAAAGAATGTGTAGAGATTGTTAAAATTGGAGGCCATATATATTGATTTTTATGTTAGCAATTTGTATGAAAATTGTTTGATAGTTCGGTATTATTTTTGTAAATTCATAAATACATGGTTTATTATACATGTTAAAGATGCATGTTTAGATTTATTGAGAATGACTAGAAGTTTGTGTGAATTTTGTTAATTTTGAAGATGTTTAGCAAATTAAAAAGTTTAGGGATTAAATTGTAAAATTGGTTAAAATGACGAATTTGTTTAAAATGTGACGAGAACTTGATTTCTGGATATATAAGAATTTGTGTATGTGAATTTGATGGTTTATTGGATTTTGTTAGATTTGGTCATGATTGTCAAAGTTTAAAGTTAAGGGATTAAAATGTAACTTTCGTAAAAATAAAGGACCAGTCAGTATTTTAACCAAAATTTCAGATTATAGATGTACATAATCTGATGTATAATGATTTTAAATGATTTTGGTAATTTTTGGAAAGATTTGGATGTTTTTGCCGAAAACTAGAGTTTTGGGGTTAAATTGTAGTTTTCCAAATTATGAGGGGCTACATGGTATGTTAGCCAAAGTTTCCAGATTATATTTGTTAATAATCTGAAGTAGAATGACTTTGGATATTTTAAGTAATTTTCTCGATTTTAAAATCGATTAGTTTACGAAAGGACCTAAATGGTCAATTTTGAAAAGCTTGAGGATATTTTAGTATTTTAATCAAAAAGGGAATTTAAGCCAATATAGGGCTGTTTTAATTATCTTATGGAATGGTTAGACCCAATATTGAAAGTAAATCTGAATTTTAATAATTAAAATATTATTTAGTTCGGTAATTAATGGAATAAGGGTAATGTGATAAAAGGGAAATATGGTAATTTGATTAGTTTAATGAAACTAATTAAAGAGATAAAAGAAAAATAATTATTTGTGAATAATTATGAAAGGCCATAGATGTGAAATGAACCTTGAATTTATTTCAAGTGTTTTCCTGAATCGAACCCGATAGAGTAGGTTCGTAATTCTCGAAGAGTCGAGAATGAGAAGGAATTGTGAATCGGTTACGTTGAAATAACGACCGAAAAGGATAGTGTTTTGTGAAAAGTTTTTTTAATGTGATGATTGTTTGTATACGATATGATATCGTGTTTATGTGGCTACGTGTTTAGAGGTCGGCAATAGATTTAGAATTTTATTTTGAAATCGACTTAACACGATTCCTGAATATAGATGTGATGGAAAGTCAAGTATTGACGGATCAAATTGAAGGAGCACCGGTTGGAATAGACCGAGTGGCTAATAGTGGATCATCGTGGCGTATTTAATTATTTATGGAGCGACAGTCTGTGAGTTTGCATTATTACATGCATACATTAAAGTAATAAAATTATTATTATTACTTTAATGTGGAAAATTAATATCGTAAAGCATTTTAAATATATCGTATATTTATTTTGAGTAATTAAAATTATTATGGAATGAGTCTACGAAACGTGCCATCCTATTTGGGCTATAATAGGACTATGTGATCACTAGTTATTGCATGCATATTTATTTTATGTAAAGTGGAATGGACTGTGTGAATCTAGACGACGGTCTAGAAGTCTGAGACGACGGTCCAGACATAGCGGGAGAGCTTCTAAGACGACGGTCTAGAACCCCGAACAAGTTAACGGTGACGGAACGTTAGAGTTCGGCCGATTGATTTAAGAACTAACGGCGTCATGGAACACTTAATGTTATCGGTCGTTGAGTTCATGAGAAAAGTTGGGAACAGTCTAAACAAAAGTTTAGAACTGTAAAGGATAGTGGAAAATAAACTAGAGTCGAGTGAATCTATGGGTTCAGCCGACTAGTTTATTAATCTAAGTCTGAAAGGAGACTTAGAGGAATATGGATTAGAAACAACATTTCATTCAAAAGCTTTACGTTTCTGTGATTGAACCAGTATTAAATATTTTAATACGACTATTTTATAACGGGTTAAATTATTTAATGTGTGTTTGTAAGTTGTAAACTCACCAGTATATCTGACCCACGTTGTGGAACTATTTTTCAGGAATATTGCCTGTGTCTGGACAAGACTTCATCTTTTTGATTCATGAAGTCTTCGTTTTGCGTATATGGTATTTGGTCTTATCTTGATCTGTAGAGCTGCAGTAGAATAGATAGACAGACGCCTTAGCATGTCAGTATTTGCGATGTTTGCCACGCATGAACTCTGTTTTGTTTTCATCGCACGATTATAATATATTTTAACGACATGCATTAAGGTATTGGAAAATAGTTGCAACCCGGGTACACGGTAGTACCGGGAGTTTTGAGATACAGTGTAAAGGAAACTGTACGCAACTATGTTATGTGTATAATATGGGGCCCAGCGTGGCTATATGCATGATTGCATGTTATCGGTTTTGTAAAAGACGGTATTCGAGGAATACGCGTTAAAACGATAACCAGTAATTGAAAAGTAACGGTTTTAATTTAATGAAATGGTCTGCATAGTGAAATGCAGTTATCACCATAATGAGATGGTGTGTGCATAATGAGACGCATTATTAACCCCAGTGTAGTGGGTATGAAACTTGAATACATTAATTAAATAGGAAATTAATTGTAAAGTTTCATCATGATTTTATCGGAACGTTTTTAAACGGAGATTTTAAAATGTTCGAAAATGTGTTTTGAATTCCGCGAAAAATTTGAAGTGATTTTTAAAGTGTTTTTAAGGCTTGCTACGGGTTTCGGAGCAACCACTCCCATTCCCTAGCGCCGGTCTCGACGCCGAGAATCGGGTCGTGACAGGTAATCCACGCTTTTGAAATTCAACTATATATAAAAAAGCAGTAATGGTACCAAAATATTTTCCTTTTTTAATATCGTCGCTTAATTGATTTATTTTCATTTTAAACACCCTCGAGGGTTACATGTAAATGTATATTGCCATAGCGTGGATTACTGCATATACATTGTTTATCCTCTATTTTTTGCCCACACTTGACACTTAACATTTTTTTTAATTTCTCACCATTGAGGGTCACAAGTAAATGTAATAAAAAAGTCCGGATGTCCATAAAATCTGCATATTGCCATAGCATCATGATAATGTTCCATCATATATCTAGGACTACCAGTATAAGAAGCTGGAAGTACAATGCTTTTACCTATATTATTGCTATCCATATCTCCACGATGAAAAGCATCTCGTATTCCAGTATATATTTCTGATCATAGTATTTTTTGATTTCTTTTTATAAAATCTAACCTTTCTTGTTCTATACATGTGAACGCGTCAACAATAAATTGTTGAAATAAACGTCCTCCTTTAAGCAGAACGGATTCGTCTTTAATGCGTTGCTGAATTAGATTAGCATAATATTCACGCATCGTCACAAACTGCCTTTTCATTTTCTGTTTTCTATCAATATTTGTATATGGTATGTCAATCATATAACCACTTTCACCATATGGAAACATAATTGGAAATTGCATAGCCATGAAACTTGGATGTAAAGGGCTGATTCGTTTCAGTGCTCCCGATTTGTATTCTATAACAATATCCCTATTTTTATCGTAATAGCCAAAATCACCAACCAGAAGTCCTGCAATTTCACATGCTGTAGGAACATTATATTGATTGCCATCGATTTCTCTTCTGTCAATCAATTTTAATTTTATTGGAAGCATTGAATCCTCTTTAAACCTATCTTTTGCCATTCTAAAAGACTTAGCAATTTCATTATATTGGTCAAATATTTGAAATAGATTTTGAACAATGTTTTGATCAATCGCTTTTGAACAATCATTTTGATTCAAGCATGATATTCTATTATTAACTTCATTTGCTGTATCATAAATATACAATTGAGAGAATTTTGGTCTATCTCCATCACGCGGCAATAGAGAACCCATCACATGATAATTTTGACCGCTTATTCGAAATACATAGGGACCAGGTGTTCTATTAATATCATGATCAATTTTCCCTCCCGCAGAAGTAAATGCAAACATAGCATTATAAATTCGTATCCCTGAATTTTTGTGTTTCGATATAGTCAGCATCATTCATCAAAAAATCCAAAAATTGTGGAGCCTTTTTTAGTAATGGAAGAGAAATTAGACCATTTTTGCAACATGAAGCAAATTGTGGTTGAGGTCTCTTACTTGTTTTTTTCGTAGCTTCACTCCGCCAAAATAAGGCGCCACAGTATTGACATTCACAGTATAGCATACCCTCAGGTTGTATATTTGAGGAGCTTGGTAGATGAGAGTCGACGATGCCAATTGCCATGCTGATTGAGATGGCATCATTCCTTCTTTTACGACGCTTCAAATTAACACGACAGTCCATTGTACAGTATTTGTAGTAAATGAACAGTCTACAGATTAAAAATTATTTCAAATAATAAGCTCTGTTGTAATAGGAAATCATACTAAACGCTAACAATACACAATCATCGTAAAATAATTATAAAACAATTAAATAAATTGCTATAGCTTGTAAGGAAAAAAATACACACTCCGTATAAGCTCATATTAGATTTTAACAAAGAAGATCCTAAAGTAATAGTATCTGTATTTTTTGACTATATTTTGTACAAAATGTTACTTCTCTAAAACTGCAAATTAATAAAAAATATATTTTTTCATCTAGTGTTTTAAGGTTTATCTACATGCTACTATTTTTTAAAACATCGTAAAAAAAATAAGCACTGAATGTCTTCTTTAGCTTGAAAAAGGTCAATATTTTTTTTTTTAATAAAAACTAAATCTCAACTAATTTCATAAATATGACTGACCATGAAGATAATAACTTTTTAAAATAACACAAAATTTTAAATAATTTTTTTGTCAACTTATTTTATAGATATGACTTAGCATGAAGATAATATATAAAAATCGAATAGTAATGCGAGATAAAAATTCATAGATATAATTTTATTTATGGCATTTAAAATTACTCCAATTTCAAGTTCATAACCATGCTAAATGCTATCCAAATCATCATTCAGAATATAGTAATAATTACTTAATATAACATGATATTTAGTATTTGCTGCAAGTAAATCAATAATTCATTTATTTTTGCATACCAATACATTTAATTAATGTAATACAGAAAAAAAAATCAAATCTAAACTATTAAAAATACTAACTAAAATAAATATCATTTAATTCATTTATTTTTACATACCAATACATTTAATTAATGTAATACAAAAAAATCAAATATAAACTATTAAAAATACTAACTAAAATAAATATCATTGTCATACGAAATTAGGTAAATCTTTTTCAAATCACTAATGATTAAATACTTCATGGCCAATTTTGAGCATATTAGATTTTCATTATTTAAACTCTTAAATATGAGCTAGACAGTTTTTTCTTCTTCTATTAAACAATTACTTACCCTTAAGTCTTAAACTGAATAATCAGTTAAACGATAATATCACGTCCAGAACATGAAGAATAATTAATTTTTTTACCTTCAAATTTTCTGTTAGTTTAGTGGCTTCTTTAGTATAACTAAATAAATCCAACCAGATAGAATAATATGCAAATTGTGTACATTTTAGTGGCAACTAATTAGCCCACTAATATATAAAAGAACAAACACATGCTCAATTAATTAATTATATAAAAAATAAATAGAACTTCATACAAATATATATTAATTAAATAAAAAGAAAAATCAATTATAAAATGTAAAACTAATTCCATAAAAATAAATACCTGATCAATAGCAAGAGCTGAGAAAATTAAAATCAGAGAGATCCACCAAATAATTAAATATGTGAATATCGGATCTTCCAAATACATAAAAGCACAAAGCCAACAATAAAAATTTGAGAAGATCACAAAAATACCACAAAAATAGCTCAACATTTCACACATTGTCACCTAACTCCCTTATTTATCATTCCTACCACAAAAGCAAAAAAGTTTACAACAAACACCATTCCATTAAATAGGTGACACATGGCAAGCATAATACTATCTTAATAAAAAGGAAACACAACAACTAGCACATGTGATTTTTGTGTCAGAGCGCGTCAGCGCGCGTCATAACGCGTCAGCACGTCAGAGCGCGTCAGCGCGTCAGCACCTATAACAAGCAAGCATCAACAAATTATAGACACAGTTTTGTAATATCATATGATACATCTCTGATACATCTCTGATACATCTCTGAGACATCATTTCAAAAAAAAAAATTGATAGTAATCTATTTATTTTTTAAAAATATATACTGATTATTTATAGTATTTTATTATTTCTGTACATTTACAAATATAAAAATAATCCACAAAACTATTCAAAATAATATTTACAAAAAGTAAAAAATTAGTTTAATTAACTAACATTAAATAATTGTGTATCAATGATGTATCAAACAAATATAATATTGATATATATCGGACACGGGTCCGATGAATGAATAATATATTTTTCATGTATAAATTATGTATCGAAGATTTATCAAATATGTACTAAAAATAATTTTATTAATTATTATCGAATATATTGTTCATACATACCGAACACGGGTCTAATGCATGAATAATATATTTCTCATGTATAAATTATGTATCGAATATGTATCAAACTTATATTAAAATAAATATATAATACATGTAATAAAAAATTTGATACGTCGCAAAATGTATCAAATAAGTGTAAAAAATAAGTGTAATAAAACTGTATATATCATGTATCTATTTAAATATATATCGTGTATAAATTTAGTAAAAATGTATCTATCATGTATATATTTAAATATATTTAAAAATATATCTATCGTGTATAAATTATGTATCAGTGATGTATCTATTAAGTACATTTAAAAAATATATCTATCATGTTTAATATTTTTTTATAAATACCACGTATAAATTATGTATCGAAAATGTATCACGTATGTATCCAAGATGCATTAAATATATATCGGAGATGTATCAAATATTTATCGAATATTTTGCACTTATACTCGTCTTTCTCATTTCTTCCACCTTGGGACTTTCAGTCAAATAATGAAAACAAACAGATCAAATATATATAAAACAATAAATATAATAATATTAATTATAAGCTTTTTTAAATTTAAAAACGAACCAATTGAATTAGTCAGTTAATTCAATTAATGTATCAAATATGTATCTATAATGTATAAATTGTGTATCAGAGATGTATTAAAAATATATTCGAGTTATAATTAAATATAGTCGATTAGAATTAAATAAAATATGTATCGGAGATGTATCCATTTTTTAAAATATAATAACAAACGGATCTGATTAGTCGGTTGATTTAATAAAATCGATAAAAAAATAAAAAAAATGTCTAAACGATCTAAATTATATATCAGAGATGTATCAAATATGTATCGAATATGTATCCAAATATGTATCAAAAATATTCACTAGCAAATTAAGGGTTACTTTTCCAATAGTTGTAAAATAATAAGAATAAAAAAAAGTAACATCATCATTCTCATATTCACTAGCAAAGTAATGATTATTTTCAACAAAAATATTAATTATTAACTAAAATTTACCAACTCTAAATATTATAAATATGCACCAAACAACAAATATGTATCGGAATATATATATATTTAAAATATGTAACAGAAGTAAAAAAATTATAAAATTAATTTGATAATAGTCTATTCAAATATCTCGAACTTAAAATTAATATTTTTAAAATTTTATATAAAATAAACTATTTTAATATGTTATATTTATAAAATATAAAAATAAATTAATGATTTTTTAAAATATTTAATATAAATATTTAACATTTAAATAAATATTTATATAAATATTTATATAAATATATATTATATATTTAATAAACAATGTATGGGGACCTTTGGGAAAAAAGGTCCCCTTTTATATACTATATGGGTAACAGGTGCACCATGCACCTGTTCCCAAACAATTGTGATGACAGGTGCAGGTGCACCTGTTTCACGCTCAGCAGGCCTGACGCGCGTCAGGCCTGCTGAAAAGGGGAGAATTTTTTTTTAAAAATAAAAATATTAAATTAGGGTTTATTTATAGGACACGTGATGTTAATAGGAAAAGGTGGTGGTGGATGAAATAAAATACCCATATTTGGTAACAAAGTAAACAAACTTAATAAAGTTGTATTGTGTGAAAAGTGAAGCCTTTTTTCTTGCTTTCTTGTTATTTTCTCAATAAAAAATATGATAAAATATTTAAATAAAATTAAAGTCTATAAATAAAAATATGAGGAATATTTAAATAGAATTAATTACTAAACGTGTGAAATACAATTATAATTGATAAACATAGTGTATATAGAATAATCATATTTTATGAGAAAGAAAAAATATAACTTTTAATTTAACATGTCATCATAAATTTATTTAAAATAATTTAATATAAAAAATATAATTATAATTTATAAATAATAATATTCAAGAATATATACAAAAATTATTTTATATGAAAGAGATAATTTTTTTTTTAATTTTATAATTATTAACTTATAAATATGATATAACATTTTATAAATAAAAAAAATGATAATATATTTACAAAAAATTATAATTTATTTTTTGTAAAATATAATTATAAATAATTAATATTTAAGAATATATAATAGTATTAGAAAGAGTGTAGTTATATTTTTTGAGTAAAAATATTTATTAATAAAAATTAAAATGTCATATGAGAGAGAATTAGTATGTGTAAGAATAATTAATGTGTGTAAGAATTTATATGAGAGAGATGAAAGGCACATGGGAGAGAGAAAAACAAAAACACATGGGAGAGAGAAAACAAAGACACATGGTAGGCACCACCAAATATTTTTTCTATAAAAAAAGAGTGCATTTTGACCAATTTTTAAAAAACCGGATTTGGCCGGTTTTTATGCTAAACCCGGTTTTTCCGGTTAAATCCGGTTTTTAACCAGTTTTGACCGGTTTTTAAACTATCCGATTTTAACAAGAAACTGGACCGGACACAGAGCCGGTTCCCGGTTAACCCGGTCCGGTTCGGTTTTCAAAACATTGATAATTACTAATTACATTTTACATTCTCATCCTAAAAAACACTAACTTGAATCCTTAGTATGAATATCCATATCCACAAGCATGTCATTTTCCCCTCTAAAATTGTATGCACCCACTTAAAGTCATCATTATAAGCTTTTTAAGGAAACAAACAAATTTTCATGGGCTTGTCTAAGGTCCAAGCGCTGGACCGGTCCAGCACAAAAGGACAAAGAGGAAAAAATAAAAAATTTAGCTCTAGAAAAATGTGTAGGCAAGTTACAAATAAGATGTTACCGGACACACATATTCTTTATTTGAAAAGATGTCTAACTTCCACTTGCTTTCCTTTCACTTATTTTTTCTTTTTAATAACACACATATTTTTTATTTCTTATTATCATTCAAAAATTAATTAATATATAAATTGTTGAAATGAAAAAATTAATAATATATAAACTTAAAAAAATAAAATAATGCATGAGGCGTTGTAAATAAATTATAAATGAAAAAATAAAGTTTAATTTTAAAATATAATGTTATTAAATTTATAATTAAATTTTTATTTTATTAAAATTCAATATAAATAAAATAAAAAATACATTATGATCAATTTTATAATTAAATATGTGTTTGTAGTTACAAATTTTTTTGTATCAATTTTATAATTAAAAAGAATTGCATATTTTATAGATTTGACCAGGTCTACACACATGCAGCAGATTAAAGGGAGATGTCGTCCCTTTTAGAAGACGAATCCGGACCGGACGCTTTCATGAAAGTTGTAGGTATTTGAATTACCTTTCCAGTGACGTTTGAATCGATGAAATCCGACTTGTGGGGAAGGAGTTATGATATAAATACACAATCTGAATATATATAAATTTTATACTTAAATACGCATGCAGCAGGTTCAAGGCACCTTTCGACCATGTTCCAGGTCGAAACCGCATTGAAGGTTTTCATGAAAGTTGTAGGTATTCGTGTTACTTTTTCAGAGACATTTTAATCGATGAAATCCGATGTCGCAAAACGATTTACGAATTAAATACTCGGACTGTGTACATGCAGATTTCATAAAACTGCACACATGCAGCAGTTTCAATGGCTCTTTCGTCCCTTTTCCAGGTTGAATCCGGACCGGACGTCTTCATGAAAGTTGTAGGTATTCGAGTTACCTTTCCATGGATGTCTAAATCAGTTAAATCCGATCTATCCCCTTTCTATCGCTTGAATAACTACCAATTACTAAAACGTGAACTTCAAAATAATTAATTTCAGTTTAATAAAATAACGTGGTGAAATCGGACGCGTGTTGAATTATTAGGAAAAAATAGATTATTATAAATTAATAAAAAGGAAGTACCAGACCTCATGAAAGTTGTAGATATTCGAGTTGCCTTTCCAGAGACGTTTGAATCGATGAAATCCGACGTCGGGGGAACGAGTTATGACATAAATACACAATCTGAATATATATTGATTTAACACTGATATACGCATGCAGCGGATTCATGGCACCTTTCGTCCATGTTCTAGGTCGAATCCGGATTGGATGTTTTCATGAAAGTCGTAGGTATTCGAGTTACCTTTCCAGGAACATTTGAATCGATGAAATACCATGTCGGAAAAACGATTTACAAATTAAATACTCGGACAGCATGCAGATTTCATAAAGCTGCACACATGCAGTGGCTTCAAGGACACTTTTGACCCTTTTCCAGGTTGAACCCAGACCGGACGTCTTCATGAAAGTTATAGGTATTCGAATTATTTTTCTATGGACGTCTGAATAAGTTAAATCCGACGTTGGAAAAGCGAGTTATGGTAAAAACAGCCGGGCTGGTTTTTGAAAACGTACTTCTATCCCCTTTATATCGCTTGAATAGCTACCTATTACCAAAAAGTGAACTTGAAAATAATAAATTTCAGTTAAATAAAATAACGTGGAGAAATGGGACGCGTGTTGAATTATTCAGATAGAATAGCTTATTATAAATTAAGGAAAATGAGGTATATTTAAATTCAAATTTTAAATAATTGAACATATATATTTTAATTAAGTAAATTATAAATAATAATAATAAACTATGTACGTAATTTTTATAAACCATTAGGATATTTATATTCAATTTAAATATTCAATTTAAGTGAAATATATTTTCAATTATTTTTAATTTCAATTTAAATAGATATCATTTTTAATAATTTATAATAAACTATTTTATCCAAATAATACAATACGCGTTCAATTTTTCTATGACTTTGGTTTAATTTGAATTTATTAGTTTCAATTTTATTTAGTGATAATTCTTGGATATAGCAACATTAGAGCATGTAATGGATCATCCACAAATAAAAAGAAGATTTTATTGCAATGAAACTATTAAATATTTTTTTAATATCATACTTATGGAGCAATCTTCTGAAGCGCCAATTTTTCACGTTTGCATACATATTATATTACATTTTTACTATTAAATATAAATTGCTTAAATTTATTAATTTTCTTCATATCATAATATCTAATACTACTAATTTAGAATATTTTCTAATTGTCAAACCAATTAAATCGGATTTAATTATTCTCTTAAATTATCACTAAATAATTTAAATATATATAGACACACACACACACACACACATACATGATTACATGCTAATATAAAATTATATCTACAAACTATTCCATAAATAATTCCAATAGAGCTGTCAGAAATAATATATCTATGTAATATCTTTTTCTATTTGGAAAAATAACAAAACAAATTCAACTTTAAAAATATTAAAATAAATTTCAATAATTAATTAATTTTTAAATTTTATTAAAATATTTATATCCATTTTTTAAAATACACAGAAAAACAGCGGCTCCTTTTTTTTTTTTAAAAAGCACCCGACTGCTCCTTCTCATGAGAAGGAGCACCTGCTCCTTCTTGAGAAGGAGCTCCGGACAGCTCCTTCTCATGAGAACGAGCTCCGTGAGAAGGAGCTCCGGACTGCTCTTTTTTATATGAGAAAAAGCAGTCTGTTATCACTACTAGAAATCTTACGTTTTGCGACGGATATTTGCGACGGACTATAATTCCGTCGCAAATATCCCTTTTTTGCGACGGAATCCGCGACGGAAGAATAGTCCGTCGCGGATTCCCTTGAAATTGATGGCGGGAAAGCTCCCGCCATATTTGCGACGGAAAGGCCGTCGCAATTCCGTCGCCTTTTTGGCGGGACAATTCCCGCCATTTCAAATTCCCAATTATTTTGCGACGGATACCTTTTTCCGTCGCGAAATACCTTGTGGAATGAAACGTACCGTTTCATTCCACAAATTTTGCGACGGACAGAGGTATCCGTCGCAAAATAATTGCGACGGACGGCTAAATCCGTCGCAAAAGGAGCTTAATGAAACGGTTCGTTTCATTAAGCGCCTTTTGCGACGGATTTAGCCGTCCGTCGCAAAAATATTTAACCTAAATCCCAAAAACCTGCTCCCCCGTTTCTTCTTCCTCCATCTTTCTATTTTCAAAACTGCTCCCCCAAAAAACTGCTCCCCCTTTTTCTGCCGTCCGTCGCCGCCGTCTCCTGCTCTCCGCCGGTCCCTTTTGCTCGCCGCGTTCCTTGCTGCTCGCCGCAGTTCCCTGCTCCTCGCCGCGTTCGCTGCTCCTTTCTCTGCCTGGGCCGCCGTTCATTGCTCCTCCTTTTCGCCGCCGTTCCCTGCTCCTCCTCCCCTCTTCGCCGCCGTTCCCTGCTCCTCCTCTCCGCCGTCCACCGCCAAGGTTATTTTTTTTATTTATTAAATCAGTTAATATATATATATTAATTAATTAATTTAAGTTTAATTAGGTTAGTTTATGTTAAATTTGATTATGTTAGTTTAAATTAGGTTAGTTTATGTTAAATTTATTATGTTAGTTTAAATTAAATTGTAGTATATTTAATATTTAATTTTCTGTTTTTAAATTATTTAATAATTAATTTATTTTTTTGCTTTTAAATTATTTAATAATTAGGCTAATTTAATACAAATTATGTTGAATTCATTTCTAGTATTATTAAATTATTAAGTCGCTCATTTAGCCAAGTATAATTGGATTAAATCAAATTGAGTAAAATTAAATCAAATTGAGTAAAATTTAATAAAATTAGGTTAAATAATGTTTAAGTTAATATTAATTATAGGTTGATTATAAATTAAATTATATTAGAAATAAGTGGAATTGTTATAATAAAATATATTAATTTTAATAAAACTATGTTGTTTTTTAAAAAATTGTTTAATAAAGTTGCTTGTTAATATTTTTGTTATTGTTAGTTGATTAAATTAAGTTAATTTGACGATTATATTATAAGTTGTTTAATTGTTAACAATTTATAAGTTTGTTGTTTAATTTAATTAGTTAATTAGATTAGATAATAATTTAAGCTAATCAATTACTCTCTCAATTATTTGCGATAAGTTTAGTGGTTTTGTGTATTGTTATTTTCTTGCAGGACTTCCCTGAAAAATGGGTGATGCTCATTTTTAGGGGAAGTGCTGCCGATTTTTTATTAACTTTTTTTGTATTAACTTTTTTATTAATACGTGTTTTTATTTACCATGATAGGTCTGACAGTCGCTGATAGCCCTTGATAGCCCGCGCACCGTGGTTCCGATTGATCCGGACGTTTCACCTTCTCTTTGCGGTTCTGCCCTTCAACAAGTAGGTTTTATCGCTCAATTAATTTGTTTTATTTTAGTTGGAATAGATTTTATTTACGATAATCAACCTAAATAAACCTCGATTTTATTCCCACCGAATAAAATCGTAAACCTAGCCGTAGAGTTCCCGTCCCGTGTGTTCAAGAGATTGAACGACACGGGATTGTACAGTTTGTACAGTTCGCAAAACTTGTGCTTCCGTAACTCGATCACGAAAAACCATATATGACTAGTAGCGGTAGAAAAATATTCGGTTGTTTTCCAGCGTTTGTTCTCCGGGTGGATGTTTAGTATATGTTTTGTAACGCTTATTCCTCAAGGAATATATAATTAGCGTTACAACGCATATAATAAATATCGCACTAAAGGAGAACGACGCCGGAAGGCTGCCGAATATTTTTCTCCGTTGCTAGGCATATATCGTGGCCGAGTTACGGGGCGCCTGTTTTGCGAATGGGATAGGGCCCTACCTTTTCAGCTGTCAATTACATTGACTTTGCTTATCTCGAGTGAAAACCCCACCTCTAATTATCCGCGCTACAGAAATGGAGACAGACCGCAGTTGGATGTACAGGAGCCACACAAACGGGCTGCTAACCACAGGGTATAAGGAGCATGTGAAGGAGTTTGTCCGGTTTGCATTACGGCATCCGGCTTGTATGAGTGGGGTACAGATAAAATGCCCCTGCCCTAAGAGAGGTTGTCGAAATACAAGCTATCGGGATGTCGATGAGGTGGAATTCCATCTATTGAAGAATGGGTTCGTGAAAGGTTACCAAGTATGGGTTTTTCATGGCGAGGGGAGCGTTTTGAACCCCCCTCCCCTTGCACAGTTACCAGAGCAGGATGTTGAGTTCGACTATGAAGATGAGGGGCCAGGTGAGTTCAGTTCCGCTCAAAGAATGATTCTTGATGCGGCCGGTCCAGAAATAACATTTCCTAAAGATGAGCTCCCGAATGCTGAAGCTCAAAAATTTTATGATATGATGCGTGCGGCTGAAGAAGACATATGGCCTGGGAATAGCAGACATTCTCCATTTTCTGCATCTGCTAAAGTGATGGAGATCAAGTGTCGACATAAGGGTTCGGTAGCTTTAGTTGACGACGTATGCGGATTGATACAGGAGCTGCTCCCGGAGGACAACAAGATGCCAACGAATTTTGCTAAGATTAAGAAGCTGGTCAAAGGTTTGGGGTTGCCGGTTGAGGTTATTGATTGTTGTTTCTATAACTGTATGATTTATTGGGGGGAGGACGCGGATCTAACGCACTGCAAAGTTTGTAATTATGCGCGGTGGAAACCTGTGACCCAAGGAAAATCCACAAAAAGAAAGGCTAACGTGCCATATAGTAAAATGTTCTATTTTCCAATAACTCCGAGGCTACAGAGGTTGTACGCTTCGAAAGCCACTGCTCGGCATATGACCTGGCACGCAGACCACGAGATGGAGGGTGATAAGATGTGCCACCCGTCCGACTCTCCGGCTTGGAAACGTTTTAGTGAACTGCATTCTGAGTTTGCCGATGAAGGGAGAAATATCAGATTAGGGTTATGCTCCGATGGGTTTCAGCCATTTACCAATTTTGGGCAGCAGTATTCCTCGTGGCCGGTCATTTTGACGCCGTACAATCTCCCCCCAGGCATGTGCATGAAGGATGAGTTTATGTTTTTAACGGTTTTGGTACCAGGGCCTAGAAACCCGAAACACCTAATGGATATCTTCCTACAGCCGCTGATTGTAGAGTTGAACCAACTGTGGGAATGTGGAGTCCAGACATATGACGTTCATAAGCGTCAGAATTTTCAACTAAAAGCGGCTCTTATGTGGACAATAAATGACTTTCCCGCTTATTCTATGTTGTCTGGTTGGAGCACTGCTGGTAGAAAAGCATGCCCGTACTGCATGGAAAACACTGATGCATTCACACTGGATAAAAGCGGTAAACAATCGTGGTTTGATTGCCATCGCAAGTTTTTGCCTCCGAATCACCAATTCCGTCGAAATGTTACTGATTTCCGTAAGGGGAAACGAGAGGTCGGCAAAAGGTTTGCAGGGGTGAGAACTGGAGATGAACTGTTAGCAGAGATTGATCGACTGGGGTTTAAGAAGGCATTTGAGCCTGGTGCGAAAGTTACTAATGCATTACTGTCAAAAGATCATGGGTGGAATAAAAAAAGTATCTTTTGGGATTTGCCTTATTGGAGAACGAATGTAATACGTCACAATCTCGATGTCATGCACATTGAGAAAAATGTCTTCGATAACATTTTTAATACCGTTCTCAATATCCCCGGGAAAACAAAAGACCATGCAAAATCTCGTGAAGAGTTGAACGACATCTGTGATCGGCCAGGGTTAGCTAAAGATCCGGCAACTGGGAGATTTCCAAAGGCAATGTATGCTTTGGATAGGGATTCAAAACGAGTTTTGCTTGAGTGGATTCAGAAAATAAAGTTTCCAGACGGGTACGCGTCAAACTTGTCTAGATGTGTTGATCTAAAGGGGTTGAAAATGCATGGAATGAAAAGTCATGACTGCCATGTTTTTATGCAACGACTTCTGCCAATCGCCCTTCGGGAGCTACTTCCGAAAACGTGTGGGAGCCTCTAACAGAGTTAAGTATCTTCTTCATGGAGTTAACTTCCACGTCACTGTCACAGGAAGATCTAAACCGTATGGAAACTGAGATCCCAAAAATCCTGTGTAAGTTGGAACGTATATTTCCACCCAGTTTTTTTGACTCTATGGAGCATCTCCCCGTGCATCTTCCGTATGAAGCTATGATGGCAGGACCGGTTCAGTATCGCTGGATGTATCCATTTGAAAGGTAATCAATTAGTCATGGTTTTTTCTCGAATCCATCTGTTCAATAAATATATGATTATAGAAAATGCTTACGAATATTAATATCCGGTTACAGATATTTGAGGAAATTGAAAAAAAAGGTCACTAATAAAGGCAGGGTGGAAGGGAGCATTAGTAGTGGATATCTGCAAGAAGAAATCGCTAAATTTGCATCCTATTATTTTGCCGAAGGTGATCCGATGTTACCCGTGCGTTTGGGAAGAAATGAAACTTGTGATATGGATATCGATGACGATGCCGACAGACTGGGAATTTTTAAACCTAAGGGAAAGCCGTTGCGTGGTAGCGGTAGGAGATATCTTGAAGACGATGAGATCATCGCTGCTCGGACCTATGTGCGAGCCTGGAGGTTTCTGACTGCAGAGCAGACAGATTTCTATTGGGAGGAATTTATGGTAATAAATTGTTAATTTTAAAGTTTGAATGTAGACTAACGCAAAATTACTAACTCAAACTTGGCGTTTATGTTTTGCAGAAGGAATACTGGTGGGATACGGCGGATTACAGCGACGACGTCATCAAAAGTGTATTCATGGCGCATGCTGCAAACCGATATAAGGACGTTATTCATAGGATGAGAGAGAAGGACGAAAAACATACCTCGATCAGCCAAGATATCTGGGATTTCTGGAAGGCCGTCTGGGCGTCAGAAGACGAGAAGAAGAAGTCCGATGTAGCTCGCGCTAATAGGATGAGCGAGCCTGCTGGAGCTGGTTCCGGACCAGTACGCCATACAGGGGGATCCCGTTCCGCCATCCGACATATGGATGTGTTGGTTTGTTTCTAGAATTCTTTTTTATTTACAACTATCTTTTATTTTCAGATTTTCTGATGAACTAACAAATTGTTTATTTTTCTTTTAGGCTGAAGAGCTCGGCCGCAAGTCTACCGCAACGGAGCTGTATACTCGGATGCACTCCACGAAAGCTGATAAGGGTGTCATGGTAGACAAGAGGGCCCAGAACATGAGTGTAAGTCATGAACCTATATAATTTTAGTAGTTGTTTTACTTTACTCGAGTGTTAGATTAAATTAGTGTAAAATGTGTTTTAATGTAAATTGTAAATACTAGATTAGGTGTGTTAACAGCCTGTGGGTTGTATATGAAATGTATATGTTTGCAGGATGTCCCTGAAAAATGGGTGTTAATCAAATTATAGAGGAAATGCTGCCGAATTTTCGTTAGAAATTATACTTACATTTCATATGTTATACGTTTTTAACCGTTATGTGATATGTTTTTCTATCTTTTTGTAGGATGCAATTGCTCAGAGACTTGCTGCTGCATCGCAGCCGCCGACCGATGGGGGTTCTTCTAGCACAGCGGAAGTCGACGAGACCCAGCTGTTTCTGGATATCGAGGGCGTTAACAAGAAGCGTCGTGTTTACGGGTTGGGTTCAGCGACTAGTGCGTACGTGGATACGAAGACGTCTAGTAGGGCGAGGACCAGGTCCACACAGTCACAGCGAACTGAGGAGGAGATCGAGCGGCGTGTGCGGGCGGGGATCCAGGACGGACTGCGCCAGATTACCACTGAGGTGGAGGATCTCCGTGCGCAGCAGGCGAGAGCCAATGAGAGGATGGCCGAGATTATTCAGGCTGAGATGGCGAAGATGATGCAGACTCTTCCTCCGCAGTATCGCCCACCCCCACCCCCAGGTCCTTCAGACGATGACGACACTCCGACTTTATAGTGTCATGTTTGCGTTTCTGACATTTTGTATTTTGTCACTTTATACATTTTGTATTTTTTTGCTTTATACATTTTGTTGCGTTATGTAAAATATAATATGTTTTTATATGAAAGCGTTCTTTTCCTGAAATTGAGTTTTATTAAGAATTGTAAATAGTAGATTTTACTGGTTATAATCGTCGTTAATAAAACAGGGAAACGGACGAGAAAACGGAAATTTTCCGCGCAAATTGTTTGTGATTTGCGACGGATTGGATCCGTCGCAGAGTTTGTAATTTGCGACGGATCCAATCCGTCGCAAATGAATGTGATTTGCGACGGAATTGATCCGTCGCAGAGTTTGTAATTTGCGACGGCTTCAATCCGTCGCAAATGAATGTGATTTTGCGACGGATTTGATCCGTCGCAAAATCCCTGTCGCACAGTAAAATGAAATTTGCGACGGAATATATTCCGTCGCAAACTTAATTATCCGTCGCCAAATTCGTCTCCCTTTTTATTTTTTGGGAGACGAAATTGACGACGGTTTGTTGGATATGGCGACGGGAGTTCCGTCGCCATTTTTGCGACCCATTGGTCGCTAAAAATTTAGCGACCAGACTATTTGCGACGGACATATTCCGTCGCAAATCCGTCGCAAAGTGGTATTTGCGACGGATTTTGCTTAGTTTGCGACGGAATAGTCCGTCGCAAATTGCCTGCTATACAGTAGTGTGTTTTTTTAGCGGACGTGGAGTAGATATAATTTTTATTTGTTATTTATTTAATTTTTCGTAAAAATTATATTTTTTTTATAATTTTTAGTTTAATAAGTTCAAATAAAAAAATTATATTATATAGTATGTATGTTGAATTATTCGGATAAAATAGTTTATTATATAAGGTGGAGAGTACTTGAAATGATGAAATATTAAATAATACATTTATAAATAATACATTTCAATTAAATAAAAAAAATTATTCATTAATAAATTATTTGTATATATAAACGGTTAAAAATTTAATAAGTTGGTTCACTTTAATTATAAATTGATAAAAATAACAAATATTTAAATTAAAAAAAATTATATCTTAGTAATAATTATTTCATCTAAATTTTTGATATTTTAACATCTATCTATTTTTTAAAAATATGTAGTTGTACAATCTTTAGTTAATAAATAAAATTCTTTATTAATTAATATTTATATTTAAATAATTAAATTACTCATATTAATTAATTATTAATTATATATGGGAGAGTGTAGTCACTCTCTTTACTTATGAGAGTGAAATTGTAACTATCAAAATACGTAGATTATTTTTACTTTAACTAATTTAACAGGTAATAAGTAAGTTTTGTTTTATTAGGTCATCATTTTATTTGGCTAATATTGGGTCCAGCGCTGAACACTAGAGTGACCCAATTTTCATATCGACATGTTCACGGCTAAAGAGGAGAATGTATATTTTGGAAATCATAAGCCTAATTGAGGACTTGCATAAGGCATAACAAATCGATATATCAATATATATAGTATAAACCTGAACCCAAAAACACTGTACATCGTGTTTTTCGTTTCTTAAATACTCTTATGAATTGTAAATATTCTTATGAATTGTTAAGCTTTTGTCTCTGTATGAATATTCATGTAAAAATCAATATATATATAGTATAAACCTGAACCCAAAAATACTGTACATCGTGTTTTTCGTTCCTTAAATACCCTTGTGAATTGTAAATATTCTTATGGATTGTTAAGCTTTTGTCTCTATGTGAATATTCATGTAAAAATGAAATATAATCATTGCATTTTCATGTGAGACACATGTGATTGCATTAATCAATATATAGTATATAGTATATATATATATATAGTATAAATCTTAACCCAAAAACACAGTACATCGTGTTTTTCGTTCCTTAAATATCCTTATGAATTGTAAATATTCTTATGGATTGTTAAGCTTTTGTCTCTATGTGAATATTCATGTAAAAATAAAATATAATCATTGCATTTTCAGGTGAGACACATATAATTGTATTAATTACTTTCGTAACAAATTGTAAAGATAAGTATCTAATATATTATTAAATATATTCAATAACTTAACAAAGTTTTTTATAGATAATATCAAATAAATATCCAATTACTTGGTGAGGAAGTATGTGAAGATAAGAATTACCATGTTATGAAAAATACAAATGCTTAGTCACGAAATTGTTTAGCTAACACGTACACATGAATGCATCAAGGCTATACTTTTTTTTTGAACAGATAATATGCATTAGATAAGAGAATCCTTGTACAAAAGATAATTCAAATCAGGAGGTGGATTATAATACCAGCTCTGATTGTACAAAATACTAGGGGACTTGCTCACCCAATCTGCTACTGAGTTCTGATCTCTACGAATATGATAGAAATTACAAGACTCAATATTACTAGCTAATTCAATGATCTCTTCCACAACTGGCCTGATTTCCCACGGAATATCTTCATTGTTTTGACTGCAGCTGGCAATTAAAACTGAGGAGTCAGATTCGCAATCCACCAGGTTCCAACTGAAGCGGATTGCACACCTGACTGCATCCCGAAGGGCATAGGCTTCAGCGATGAGAGGAGATCCACAAAAATACTTGATAGCTTGCCCAAAGAGGAGATGGCCGTTATGGTCTCTGCAAACAAAAGCTGCGGAACAGGTCTGGGCATGCTTGTCAAAAGAGGCATCTGCATTCAGCTTCAATCTGCCTTGGGGGGGGAGGATCCACTTCAAGGACGACACCTGCAACCTTGGGGTGGGGGGGTTGCGGGGAAAAGCATCTTGATAAGAATAGAAATCCCTCCAAGCTTCCAAAGCAGAAATTCTGGGGAGGATGGGCTTCTGCTGAAAGATGTAGTTGTTCCTAGACAGCCAAATTTGCCAGCAAATGTTAGCAGCATGTAAAATTTTATCCTTCTCGCCAGCAGATGTGAGAATGTTAGTGATATGAAGCCACCAGTCAGAGAAACATAAAAAATTAATGTTACAAGTGATCATTCCTAGACTGGAAGCAAACCAAGTAAGCTTAGAGAAATGGCAATGGAAAAGCAGGTGGGTAACATTCTCTTCGGCTGAGTTGCACAGTTTACAAAGATTGGAAGTGGCAATCTTCCTAATGAAAAGGTTTGACTGCGTAGCCAGGGCATTATTAGCGCATCTCCAAAGGAAGGATTTAATCTTTGGGGGCCCAGCTATATTCCAAATAGCTTTCCAGATCTGGGAGGTTGGGATGGAGGTGGTATTGAGGGTGCTAGTGTTGTTCTGGAGGATGGAACGGTAACCTGTTTTGACGGAGTAGGAACCTGATTTGGTGTGATGCCAGATTAACTCGTCCTCCTTATTTAGAGTGCCAAGAGGGATGGACAGGATTCTTTTGCTATCACAGGGAACAAAGTTCTGGAAAATGAGATCCTGGTTCCAGGTTTTGGTGTGAAAATTAACAAGGTCAGCCACCTGGTTGATGTTGCAGGTTCTCACGCTTGGGCATTGGAGCTGGAAGTTATGAGAGTCCGGTATCCATTTGCTGCCCCAGATGTTTATTGACTTGCCATTGCCAATCTTCCAATGCAAACCGGATAGAATGACATCTCTGCCTTGGAGAAGACTGCTCCAGGCCCAAGAAGGCTTGGCTCCTTTCTTGGCTTCAAGGAAAGAGGAATGAGGAAAATAAATGCCTCTAAGGGTACGGGCCCAGAGAGAAGTGTGATCATGAATGAGCTTCCAGCTCTGTTTAGCGATGAGGGACAAGTTGAAATCAGAGAGGCGTTTGAAGCCAATACCACCTTGGTCCTTAGGACAAGTAAGTTTACTCCATCTCAGCCAGTGAATACAGCGCTTGTTGATATCTTCATTCCAAAAGAAACTAGAGGCGAGGCTTTCCAGCTTAGACAAGACAGATTTAGGGAGGTAAAAAACAGACATCAGGAAGGTGGGGATGGCTTGGAGAATAGCTTTGATCATGATCTCCCGTCCTGCTTGGGAGAGGAGTTTCCCCTTCCAGGATTGAAGTTGCTTAGTAGCTCGCTCAAGGAGGAAGTTACAGGCTTGGACTTTGGACCGACCCCAGCTAGTTGGGATACCCAGATACTTCCCAAAGGATGAGACCTCTTTGATGCCAAGTCTTATAGCAAGTCTAGATTTTAGGGCTGCGTCTGTGTTAGGGCTGAAGAAGATGTCTGATTTGAGGAGGTTTATGTCCTGACCTGAGGCTTTAGAGTAGTGCTTGAGAGTTGAACGCAGGACGTGAATTTCCTTTCTAGTAGCCTTGCCATAAATGAGGGTATCATCCGCAAATAAAAGATGGCTAAGGACAGGGCATCTGGCATTGATCTTGAAACCTTCGTAATTCCCTGAGGCTCTTTCTTGGTGGATCAGCTTTGAAAGAACATCAGAAACTATGATGAAGAGGTATGGGGACAGGGGGTCCCCTTGCCTGATACCCCGCGAAGGCTTGAAAGAGGGAGAGGGGTGCCCGTTCACAACAACAGAGAAAGTAACAGAAGTGAGGCAGCTCATGACCCAAGAGATCCATCTTGGGTTAAACCCGAATCTAGAGAGGACTAAGAAGGTGAAATCCCAGTCCACTCTATCGAAAGCTTTGAGCATGTCCAGTTTGAGGGCAAAGAAACATTTCTTCCCTGTTTTCCTATGTTTCAGGTTATGGATGGCTTCATGGTTGAGGTTGATGTTGTCAAAGATACTTCGTCCGCTTATGAAGGCAGCTTGCTCCTCGGAAATCAAGGTGGGGAGGATAGGTTTGAGTCTGTTAGCAAGGATTTTCGAGATGATCTTGTAGGCGAAGTTGCAACAGCTAATGGGATGATATTCAGTAAGGGTTTCAGGGCTTTTTGTTTTGGGAATAAGGGTAATGAAGGTGTGGTTTAGGGTTGTAGGCATGGCACCTGTGTTAAAGAAATTATGGACCATGCAATACACATCATTTTTAACTAGGGGCCAGCATTTGTGAAAGAAGCTCCCAGGGAAGCCGTCAGGCCCTGGAGCTTTAGAGGCCCCAAGTTGGAACACAGCCTTGTCAATTTCACTGTTAGAAACATCAGCTCCGAGAGCAACATTAGCATGATTATTAACATGAGGAGTTAGGACGTTGAGTACCTTGGGGGAGATGGAGGTTGCTTCTTTCGTGTAAAGATTCTTGAAGAACTGGAGGGCTGTTTGCTTGATCAAGGTATCATTTTCAGTCCAATCGCCATTAGGAAGCTTGAGCCTGAGAAGCTGGTTGCGTTGCCTCCTGATGATAGTTGAAAGATGGAAGAAGCGCGTATTCCTATCGCCCTTTTGCAGCCAGGAGATTCTTGATTTTTGAAGCCAGTATTGTTCCTCTCTTTTATGTGCTTCTTCCAGGTCACTGAGAAGCTGTTTTTCTTTGATAATGTCATTATCATCCATGAAGTTCTTCGCATGGAGAAGGTTGATGTCTTTGGTGATAGCCTGAATTTGCCGCAGGGAGTTTCCATAGTGCTTGGAGCTCCAACTACTAAGGCTTCTCCTGCATCTGGAGAGTTTGCAGGTAAGGGAGTTGTCAGCTCCTTCTATGCTAGACCAAGCCTGAGAGATAACACCCATGCAAGCATCTTCTTCTAGCCATCTCGCCTGCAGTTTGAAGGTACTTTTACTGGGTTTGCTGCTTCGATGTAGGTCAATCAGCAAGGGGCGGTGATCCGAGCCGATAAGAGCTTCATGGGTGACTTGGGCAAATTGGAACTTCTCTCTCCAGCATAAATTAGCTAACCCCATATCAATACGCTGCCAAATTCTACGATTCCCAGATTGCTTGTTCGTCCAGGTGAAGCGGTGACCTTTGAATTCTAAATCTAGAAGCCCCAAATCAGCGATGAGATCGATAAATTCAGAGAGTTGGCTCCAATTGATGGGGTTTCTCCCCACCTTGTCTAGAGGGGAGAGCAGGGCGTTGAAGTCTCCAACACATAACCAAGGTGTGTAGTTGTCTCTGGAAAGCCGGCGAAGCTCAGACCAAACCATGCCTCTATCTGATCTATTAGGGGCACCATAAAGCCCTGTTAAATGCCACAAACCACGGTATTGAATAGAGAGATCAATGAAGTTACAAGAGGTGTGGGTAATTTGAACCTGGCATCTGTCAGTCCACCAGCAAGCCAAGCCGCCACTATTGCCAATTGGAGGGACATACACTGCCGATGTAAATCCCCATTTAGTTCTAAGTCTTTCGAGTTTTACTTCCTGTTGTTTGGTTTCACTAAGAAAGACTAGGAAGGGACAATATTTCTTGATTAACCCATGGAGGGTTTGAACTGCCAGGCTCTGTCCTAACCCTTGGCAGTTCCAGGCGAGTAGACTCATGATGAGGGTGGTGGCGCTGAGCCGGCCACCTTAGCATTTCCAGAGCAAAGAGTGTCATATATGGTAGGGGAGGAAATGGGGCACGAGGGGTTATCAGGTAGAGGTGGAGAGGTGTTTTGCTGATGGATTGGATTTGGGGAGGGAGTGGTTATCTGGGTGGTGGAGGGGGTGGATTGACGGGCTTGGTCTTTAAGACGAGTTCTCCTGGGCTTAATTTGTTTTCTGGGTTGTTTTGTGGGGGGTAGGGGATCAGAGGAGCCAATAGTAAAAGGGTGGGCTTGATGGGTGGGGCTGTTACTGGGTGGGCTTTTTTCCCTTATGACTAGGGAGTTGAAATTGGGGAGGAATTCAGAAGCTTCCGGATTAGAGGCTCCTTTGACTGATTTGCCCTTGGAGGCTTGGTTCAGCTTCCTTTTCTTTGGGGGCTCCAGTTGGTTCTGATCCTCACTGACAGGACTGCCGGCATCTAAAGCAACAACAGGACTTGCTGCCTTATCCCCCTGAATTTTCGCTACAAAAGTCCCTTCAGTACGTGGCTCGATGCAACGTGATCTCTGGTTTGTGATCGCCAGGGTCAAATCAGCATGAGGTACCATGCTGTGTCCTGACACGGAAGGGTTGTAAGCACCTTTTGTAATGCTCATATTGTTGACAAAGAAGGAGTGGTTTCCACGCGCCGGCCTGACTGGTGCCGGCGTTTCAACTCTGATCCAGGGACCGTAGTCTCTGTGTTCTTTGATTCTTGTCTCCAGGCTTTCCATATTTTTAATGAAGGTGCAGTCTCTCGGGGCGTGGCCCAGCCGGCCACATTTTTGACAGAAGTGGGGAAGGCGCTCATACCTGATGTGAACCCAGTTCTCTTGACCCGCCTTCTTACTCGAGAACCCTAGCGGCAGAGGGAGTCGAGTATCAACCCAGACCTGGACCCGAAGGAAGGGGTTGCCATTGAAAACGTTGTTCATATCCACCTCTGTGTCTAAGAAACCAGCAAAGACTGTGTTGCCAATGAGTTCAGCATTTTCTTTAGTAATTTGATTAAGTTGTAGGCCATCAATCTGAATCCAGAACTTTTCTTTAGTGAAATCAGTGTCAGTTTACGGCGTCCCTGGATCCCAGTCCTTGAGGATAAGCAGATTGAACTGCACATTCCAGGGGGCTCCAGATATGATCTTTTGTTTATCGGCTTCATTTTGGAACTTAAAAACGAAGATATTGGGGGATCTTGTTTTCTGGATCTCAAACTGCTGCGATAGGTTCCAGACTCCGGCCATGACTGAGTGAAGCAAGGTATCATTGTAGATTTTGGAGCCCAAGATTTTCCCCAAGAGGGTGAGACGAGTGTATTGTTGTGCTCCTTCATTGTCCTCAGAGAGTTGAAGCGAACAGACTGATGTTTGTAACTCTTCTAGGTTTAGTGACGTAGCCATAAGGAAGGTTGAAGAGAAATAAATGGGGACCAAAGAAGTGGGTGGGAATAATGGAGTGGAGTAAATGCTGAGAGTAAATGACTTTGAAGGGATTAAAACTGAGAATAAAGACTGGGGATTCAACTCAGGCGAGAGCTTGAGAGAACACTATTTTTTTCGGCTTTTGATTTGTTCCTGGTGAGGCAATTTAGACTTTCATCTGGCATGTATATGTGTGTTTAGAAGCCAAAAGAACAAATAGTTATGAAATTTAGAAGAATCAAGGCTATAAAACATCTATTTGGTTTTCTTTTTATAGTCACTCACTAAACATATACTCATTCTCCCTTATACTTTTTCTAATACCAAATTTTTAGAGAAAATAACAAAAAAACCACAATAATGACTCACTATTTCACATAATACAATATTAATTGATTTATTTACTTTGTTACAATTTTCATTTCATAAAATACCACCTCTCATTATTAGTTTTCAACTAGCACCACCTTTCTCTTAAACCAACATGTGTCCACTGCATGTGTCCTCTACAATAAAAACAATTATAACAAAAGACCAAAAAGGTCCCCACTATGTTAGCACCTGCACATGCTATTTTTAGCAAATTTCTACTCTAATATGCGCGGGTCATTCTGAACAAATGAAATTTGCACCAAAAGGTGCACCTGAGACTCTTTCATTTTTTTAATATAAGTTATACACTTATATGTTTATATATTCATCTGAATTATTTTAATACTCTTTCATTTTTTAATAGTAAATTGATGGGTTACTCAATGTCTTTTATATATGGATAATGAATGTCTTTAGTGGTATGTATGGATGAATGAATACCTGTTTGTGAAAATTACTGAAACATTATAGAGCACTTTTGCTATTAGACTTTGAACTCGGTAGGTGTACCTATGAATTTCAATGGCCTAATTTTGTTGCTACTTGTTTTTTTTTTTCAAATGATACCGGAAGATAGAAGAAATGACACTTTACAAGAAAAAAAGGTCACAGTGAAGCTCCCTACTTGTTTTACTTACTCTTCACTTTAGATTGGTTATAAAATTAAATTTATTTTTTAAATTCATTTTACTTTTATTTGTAATTTTTATTCGGTTAAATGAGTATAATACCTCTATTGTTATAGTTCTGCAAGATGAATCAATTTTATTTTATTTTCAAAATCTTATAAATCAAGACCGGCGTTAGAAAATTGTTAATAGAGTGGATACATCTCTGATACATTTGTGATACATTTGCGGTACATTTTCGATACATCTCTAATTTTATTTTTAATGAATTGAGTATAAATATTTAATCTTTGAATGTTAGATAGTGCATTTTTGGATATGTTATTGATGCTGAGGTTATTTTCTAGTGTTTATTGAATTCTAATCGATCACATTTAATTGTAATTTGAATATATTTTTGATACACATTTTATACACAATTTATACATAATAGATACATATTTGATTCATTAATTGAATTAACTGACTAATTCGATTGGTTCGTTTTTATATTGAGAAAAACTTATAAACATATATGTAATAATACTAATTAAAATGAATTTTTCTAGTGCTTATTGATTTCTAATCGACTATATTTAATTGCAATTTGAATATATTTTTAATACATCTCTAATACACAATTTATACATGATAGATACATATTTGATACATTAATTGAATTAACTGACTAATTCGGTTGATTCGTTTTTATATATAAAAAAGCTTTTTTATATATATTTGATCGGTTTGTTTTCATGATTTGACTGGAAGTTCAAGGTGGAAGAAAGGAAAAAATAGTATAAGTGCAAAATATTCGATAAATATTTGATACATATCCGATATATATTTAATGCATCTCGGATACATACGTGATACATTTTCGATACATAATAATACGTGATATTTATAAAAAAAACATATTAAACATGATACATAATTCGATTGGTTCGTTTTTATATTTTAAAAAGCTTATAAACATTATGTAATAATACTAATTAAAATGAAATAATTATTTCATTTTAATTAGTATTATTATATTTATTGTTTTGTTTATATTCGATCGGTTTGATTTCATGGTTTGACCGGAAGCCTAAGGTGGAAGAAAGGAAAAAATGAGTAGAAATACAAAATATTCGATAAATATTTGGTACATATCGGATACATATGTGATACATAATGTATACATATTTAAAAAGACTATTGTCAAATTACGTTGAAAATTGAAAAATTATCAAACATATAATTTAATATATCGCCGACACATATATGATACATATTTAATACATCGCTGATACATTTCTGATTTGTTAAGTTCTATAGTTTCAAGGACTGTCATCGTTGGAGTATTATTTATAGCGTGGATACATATCTGATATATTCAAATAAATCATCGTCAAATTCTATAAAAGATATATATATATAAACATGATAGACACATTTTTTTAAATGTATTTAATAGATACATCGCTGATACGTAATTTATACACGATAGATATATTTTTAAATGTATTTAAATAGATACATGATATATATATATTTTCTAAATTTATACATTTTTATTAAATTTACACACTATATATTTTTTACATATATTTGTTTGATACATCATTGATACATAATTATTTATTGTAGTTAATTAAACTAACTTTCTAATTTTTGTAAATATTACTTTGAATAATTTTGTGGATTTTTTATATTTATAAATATACAAGAATAATAAAATACGATATATAATCAAAATATATTTTTAAAAGATAAATAAAAAACTATCAATTTTATTTTTTTGGAGAATATATCAATGATGTATCGAAGATGTATCGGAGATGTATCAGATGATATTACAAAACTGTGTATAATTTGTTGATGCTTGCGTGCTATTGGCTGACGCTCTGACGCGCTGACGCGCTATGACGCGCGCTGACGCGCTCTGACACGCCAATCACATGTGCTAGCTGTTTTTATTCCTTTTTATTAAGATAATGTCATGTTTGCCATGTGTCATCTTTTTAATGGAATGGTGTTTGTTGTAAACTTTTGTGCTTTTGTGGTAGGAATGATAAATAATGGAGTTAGGTGACAATGTATGAAATGTTGAGCCATTTTTGTGATATTTTTGTGATATTCTCTTTTTTATTTATAAACTTTAATTTAATAATTATTATTATTAAAATAAAAAACTATTTTCTTTATTTAGAGAAATTATTCTATATATTCTCAAAAATTTATCATTTATAATTATATTTTATGTAAAAAAATTTAATAGATAATTTAATTTAAATATTATATCATGTTTTTTTATTTATAATACATGTATTTTCAATTTAAATAATTTATATTTATTAAAATTCAAAAATCCAGTTGAACCCGGTTGAACCGGTTGAACCGTAAACCTCCGATGAAGCCGGTTCGATCTCCGGTCTGGTTTTAAAAACATTGGTAATTACTGATAGCATTCAAAAAGTAATAATTTTCATAGGTATAGGTTTTATCTTATCAGAAATTTGCATATATTTTATTCTTTATTTGTATTCTAAGTCGTAGCAAGTCCGATTACGAAGTTTCTTTTGATATTTTTTACTTATAAATCATTTATCTTTAAAAAATTACAACGTTAATGCTTTTGTGGTTGGCGAGAAAAGATTTCAATTTCTTTTACCTTCATGCATATTGGTGTTTAAATTGTGCGTTTGATCTCCTGTTTCAAATTAGCCTTTTGATATATTGTCTTTGAGCAGGCATAGGCTATAATGGGTTCAATTTAATTCTTAAGCTTATGTTGCTGCTCTGTAAGATTATGAATCTCAAGTTGTTGGCACAGAGTTTCGAGCAAGTTAAGTGGTGTGCTATTCCAAAAGAGGCGAACAAGTAAGATTCCTATAATTTTTATTTAGCGTACAGTTATCAGTAGTTTTTTATTACTATATTTATTTTTGTTTTTGACTATTCTGTAGGCTCTTTTTAAGAAGACTGCTTAAGCTTTAGAGCTCTTGAAGAAAAAAATATTGAAGTGAAGAACATGATCTGTTTTTTTATCACACATTGTTTTTTTTATTAAAATTGAATTTGTGAATTTTTTTACATATATTTTTTATATTCATTCTAAATAACAATATATACAGATATTTTTCATATCAGGAGCATATTTGAATGCTTTTTGGTTGGATTAATATAAAATTATAATGACTGGACATATTACTTTGATTGTTCAATTTGGTGAAATCCTAATTGCAATAGAAGTTTTTAGTTATTGTATAACAATTACAGAGAATCGTTTTCCGGGCATTCCGACGTGCTACTAGGGTAAAAACGCTCTAAACTCATCCAAAACGCTTATTATAAGCTCAAAACGCTATAAACCAATCCTATAATCGTTAAAACGATAAATGGTTTCGTGGCCTAAAACTTTAACTCGATATATCAAGAAATTCATTCATCCAAACGATAAAACGTCAAGCTTACTGTGACATGCCACTGAAATACGATCGTTTCGAGTTATAGAATGTCGGAAATGGACGAGAAACAGAAACCAAGCGACGAACCGTAACCTTTCGTCGTTGAAAATGAAAGAAAAATAATATGATGATGGTGAAGGTCTGGATGATTCCTTCATCCTTTAGGTTTATATATATACTAGTCGTAAATCCGCGCATTAGAGCGAAATCAATTGCATATTAAATAAAAAAAATACTTTTATTAAAACAATACATATATTAGGGGTGGGCATGGACCGGTTAACCGGTCCATGAGGGCAATTTGTAAACCGGTCCATTGTAATACGGTTTTTAAAATTAAAAACCTAAACCTAAAATTTTAAACGGTTAACCGGTAAATCGGTTAACCATAAAAAACGGTTCGGTTTTTCGGTTTTACGGTTTTTAACCATATAACCATTAGAAAAATTAAAGACAAAAAAGATAAAATTTTAATTCTATTTGATTTTTTAGCAAACAAAAAAAAAACTATAGAAATTCAAATTATATTAAAAATATAAATCTAAACTATCTTATAAATAGTTAAGTCAATGCAAATATTTAAAACTATTATTATTTATAAATAATTTATGAGTAATATTAAAGCTAGATTTGTATTTTTTGAATTGTTTGTGGTGTTGTTCACGTCCACTTTCTACTATTTATATACTTAAATATTCCTATTTCTGTTAAGTAAATATTTTAATAAGGAAAACAAATTTCTATTAAAATATTTTCATATATAAATTCTCCTAAAATATATAAATATTCCTAAATAAAATATATGTCAATATATTTTTATAATTAGATTTTATTGTGTATATTATAAAATCCATATTATTTTTCAGATCATAAAATATATCTTATTAATTATTAAAAATATATGAATATATATATAAACCGGTTAACCGATTAACCACGGTTTTTAGAAATCCAAAACCTAAACCTAAACCATTAACCATGAAAACTAAAATCAAAACCTAAACATAAACCGTTGGACCGGTTAACCACATTTTCCGGTTCTGGTTTCCGGTTTCGGTTCGGTTAATCGGTTTGACCGGTTTTTTTGCCCACCCCTAACATATATAGATAATAGAATACCAAAAAAATAAGAATGTAATAGGTATTAACCAAGATATAGCAAATCATCTTGGTCAACTTCCTTATCACTCCAATTATCATCCTTATATTAACCAAGATATAGCAAATCATCTTGGTCAACTTCCTTATCACTCCAATTATCATCCTTATTACTCCATTTAGTTGACTCAAGATGATTTGCTATATCTTGGTTAATAATAGATAAACTAATAATGTTAAATAAAATAAACACATATTTTAAAAAATTTAAAAATTAAGTGTTTTAAAGTATTAATTATCTTTAATAAATTTTATTTTCATTGTAAATTTGTAAAGAAAAATTGTTTTAGAAATTTGTTCATGATGCTACTCCTCGTAATAGATATGGACCGGCTACCATAATTAGGGGTGTGCAAAATTGAATCGAAATCGAAAAACCAAACCGAACTGTCAAATTCGGTTCAATTTGGTTTAAGATTATAAAGAATTTTTAGTTGGTCGGTTTGGTTTGATTTTGAGTGTAAAAAAATTTCAAACTGTTTTCGATGTAAACTGAACTAAAAAAATCAACTGAATTGACCAGTTTCATTCGGTTTGAAATATTTTCTCTCTTTAATATTTCAGTTTGATTGGGTTTTCTAAAAAACTAAAAGTTTGGTTTGGTTCGGTTCAAACCGAATGCACACTCCTAACTATAATATTCAATACTTTACACTATTTATGATACAGTTTGATTCTCTTATAATTGATAATCATACGATCATTGTTCATCTTTATTAGAAAACATGTTTTTGATTATCACACTGAAAATTTTAGTACTATTTTTCATGCAAATAAATATTAATAATTAATAGAGCATATATTTTAGTATCGTAGCACATTAAGGGGATTTTACATTATATATGATTTTATAAAAAAAAAAAATTATAGCTATTTTTGAAATGATTTTCAAGGGTGATGTATTTTTCACAATTTAGGTATACAACACCGCGTATCTATCAATATGATAAATACAAAATAATAAATTGATATGATTACAATTAATATTGTAGTAATTAGATAGAATTATTTTAAAAAAAATCTCGTGGAATGAGTTCAATTTTAATCTTAAAACATCTTACTATTAAGTCCCTATAAAAGTAACCTGAAATAATTTATTAATTTATAACCGATATGCAATACTTTAAATTAGTCAAAAGTATGAGTCTCATTATAAAAAACAACAGTTAATCTAATGGATGGTCGATTAGTTTCTATCATGCTCCCCTACCCAGCAATTTTAAAATATTAATTATTTTAATATTGTTCAATTAATGAAAGTTTCTCATCATACACACGTATCTTTATTAATCTGCTGCTAAAGAAAATTAACTAAAAGGTGCATGCTCCTTTAGTAAGGAAGGAAAATTAACTAACAACTACATGTTCTCTAGCAAGGAACATAGATTTACATTAGATGATAGCACAATTAATACAAATAGTATATACATTAGTAGGCACGTATTCCATAAATCATTGCGAGGGGATCAGATCTGTAAGTATAGCACACTTGGTGAACAAAATAATATTAATTATTCACAGTATATATTACCTCTACCGTACATATAACTTTGCTGTAAAAAAAACAATTTTCCTTCTTGTGATATCAATCGCACCAGTAGAATAGAATTATTGAGTAGAATTATTGTTCATGTAAGTTCAAAATAGATCGGTAGAGTTTATATTAATTGAAATTGAATTGAAGCAGATTGTGTTTTACTTGAAAGTTATCACTTTCTCAACAACTAAATACTTATCTAAACCTAAATTAGATTAATTAGATTAAATAAATGTTAAAATAATTAATTTAAAATAAGTGTTTTTAAAAGAATGGGAACTGATGAGAATGCTCTATTTGGTGAGAATCAATGAGAGAGCTCCGTTGGTCCTGTCAATTATATAAGAGGAAATTACCCCTGGCACGCTTTTTTCCAGAATCTTCTCAAAAGCACCCTTTCAACTTGTAAGTTAGCGAGCGTACTCTTTTTTTAAATTTCTCTTTTCACTTTTACGCCTTTCTTCTTCACCGTTACTCTTGCCGTGTTCCAGCTCGTATCTTCTCATCAGCGTCTTCCTAAAATCGATTTTTATTCTCTGAAATATTTGCTCTTCCATGATCACTAAGATTTTTACTTCAATCTCTACTATAAAGGTATAATTAGATTTTGGTCTAGTTGTTGAAATTAGGATTTATTTGATTTGTTTTTAACTTATTATTTTTTTTCAGATTTGAAGATTACAATGATGATTTTCAATTTTCTTTTCTGATTTATGGTCCTCGATATTGAACAGTGGAATAGAATTTCATTCTTCGAACTACCACTGAGTAATCTCTATTTCCATTTCTATTATTGTTAATTAATTTTATATTGTTAAAATTAATTATTGGCAATAGCTTATTTGTTGGCTATAAAATAACCTGACTGTATTTTGTTGGTGCTTCTCATTTAGGCATTTTTTTTATGATTATCACTGTTTTAAGTTTTTTGTGTTTGATTATTACATTTTAATTGACCATATTTTTTTTAGTGATGTTAAGTAGGTTTTTAACTATTTTAGTTTGTTATTATGGTTGCTTATGAGATTTTAGGCTGTTTTTAGTGTTTGAGTTTATGGATTATAATAATCTTCTTTCTACTCATCACAAAGATTAGTATATGTATCTTATAACACTAATGCAGTTAACTTGCCTTTTAATTTGATTTTTTTGTGGCAGTTCATGAAAAATGAAGAGCCTAATTTGAATGCATGTTAACTGCATTAGTGAAGGAGTTAAATCAAATTAATAAGTTGGATGAAAAAAGTAAATAAAGTGAAGGAGGTAAAATTAAGAAATGATAGAAAATAGATTAAATGGAGATTAGTAGTTGGTAGTATTGATTTTTCGACAGAAGCAGCACAAGCAGAACACGTAATTCTGATGACGGAGAATATGTTTATTATGCCAACTATGTCTTAGAGAAAATAGATTAATCTATTTAATCTTATTAATACCAACTATGTCTTAGAGAAAATAGATTAATCTATTTAATCTTATTAATACCAACTATGTCTTAGAGAAAATAGATTAAATGGACATTAGATAATTGTTTTCTAGGAGACGTTCAATGAGGCTGTTTTCTAAAAAGCATCTGATATAGATACTTGACATGTACTTTAAACATATTTGTTCTTATGCTAATTCTAGTAAATTTTGCAGTATTGATGCATCATATAGCTTTATAGTAGCTTTATAGTAGTTTGACAGTAGCTCGACAGTAGCTTTACAATCCAATAAGAAGTTAACGTTATTTATTCATGAGTAGGGTTGTCTTCTAAACCTGATTAAAGATTCTGGTTTTTGCCTACTGTAGGTTTTGTTAGTGCAATTCTTCAGTTTCATTTAGTGATAAAATTTGATAATTATATCATGTTTCTACTTTTTATATAGCGATTGTGCCATATTTGTGGCTGCATTTGCCGAGTACATCATTGAAGGGAGGAAGGTGCCTTATCAACTTTCGATTGAAAATGTAAGGTCTAGATATTGTATTTTGTTGTATTTTCATGCAAAGTCAAAGCAACCACCAAGGCGATAATCGATACTCAAGCTGCACCAAATGTAATAGAAGGCAGAGGTAAAAGAAACAAGATTAAAGCAGAGATTAAAGACATTGAAGCTGCACCAATGGTAGAAGTAGGCAGAGGGAAAATGGAGATTATTAAAATAGAGAAAAAGTAGTGATGTTATATGAATTATGATACTTTTATATTTTTATGTCTAAAAATTTGAATTGGATTATTTCTTTTCATTATATTTTATCTGATGTTGATATTTTGATTTTTTAGATTTTACATTTTATGACTGCGTGTTATTTTAGTGCATTGACAATACAAGTTTTCATATGAGTTTTAGCTACTCATGAACTACTCATAAGCCACCGAAAAGCTGCTTGAATTTTATAATAATTGAACAATAAATTAATTTTCTGGTTTGAATTTGTATGAAGTAATCAGAATGTATTTAAAAAAGCAGCAGAAATGGAAGATAAATAAAACAAATGATAATAGCAATTAAAAAATGACTAAAGAGCAACCAAATATATCATTGTGAATTTTTTGCCAATTGATTATCACTGTCAATGCTGGAATTTATTTTTTGAGGTTTAATTTTTTTCATTGTCGTTTATTTATTGATGCATTTACCGAGTGTTTCATCAAATGGAGGAAGATGTCTTCTATTATTTATATTGGACTTTTATGAATAAACATTTGTATTTTATTATATTGTTATATAAAATCAATGGAAGGGTATAAGGCGTTAAGCAATATCGAAGCTCCGTCGATGAATAAACGCAAAGAAAACTAGAAGAAGATTGGGATGAGAAAAAAATGCGACCGATGATATTATATGAATTTTAGAATTTATGTTTTTAAATTTTAATTTAGTTGGTTTGTTTTCTCTTTCTTTTTGCTATCAAATATGTAAATACAAAAAAAAAATTATATCTTTTTTTTAGATTAATAATGAATAATATTTTTTTCTTCACGTTCTTATATTTATGAAATTTTGTTATTTAAATTAAATACTGTTTCAAAAATACATGCTGTTATTCTATTCAAAGATTTACTAAAATTTAATTCAATATCACTATACTAATACAATAAAAATTGCAAGTATTAAAAGCTACTAACGAGCTACTGAAAAACTACTAACGAACTATTAAAAAGTTACAAACAAACTACTAAAGAACTACCAACGAGCTAATGATAGTAGTAGAGATACAAGATCAGGACGACACCATCAAAGAGATTGAGAAGAGTACATAGATCTACATCCAATGTTTTTAGATGTGATTGTGATGGTAGAGGCACAAAGACATCAATTAGATAACATTAGGCGTCATGTTTCAATGTTAGTTATTATGTAAAGGATGGTACCAAAGAGTTCAACGCTCATAAAGAATATTAAAAAAAAAGTAAGAAGCGGCACATGAAGGCTTGACCTAATGGCAAATTCCTTTATAGTAGCACGAAGTTGGGATTCGAACGCCGACTTTTTCAAGCGGTTGATTATTTATTTGAAAAATGGATATTAACAGTAATTACATTACCTTTGAAAAAAAAAATGGATATGCATTGGAATTATATTTTTTTTGCTTATAATTAAATATTACTAAAAACTACCACTAAAGATACTCAACGTACATTATATCTCTTCTTACTAATTTAATATCTTTTACCTAATGTCTTTTGAAAGTGTAACTAATGAATAAAAAAAATAAATTTGATGCAAAAACTCAAAAATATATTTAGAACTTTAAATAGATTAAACTAAATATAAATGTTCTCTAAAGAGATGTGTGTATGCTTTATATTTGATTTTATTTCAGTTTTGGTTGCCCGTTTATTGCTCTTTTGTTGCTTTTGACCAGTCGTCGGTGCTCTTTGATTGCTCTGTCAGTGGACCTTTGGATGCTTTTTGGTTGTTTGTCGGTTGCTCTTTGGTTGCTCGGTTGGTTGCTACAAATAATTGAAACAGTTTTTGATCACTCCTTCATATTCACTTAATAAAATATAACCTGCAAGTAATTGAAATAGTTACCATCATCAATTTGACAAGATTACATGGATGTTTAACATCTTTTTATCATCTTTCTCACATTACAATAGAAAAATATAAACTATAAGTAACCAAAAATTATGTTTTCACAATTTGAAAGTAGAGCACCAATATACCTTCAGCCATAATATGCCTATTTTGCTTCTCTTTGACTTGATAAATTGTTTGCGTGCATGGTCCACTGATTGAAATGCACTTTTTAGGCTGTCTTTTAGCCGCAAACCAACAACTTGTCCAATCTTCATGAATTTACCTATTCACAAAGTCGAATTGCATAATCATCAACTTACAAATAGAGCAATTTCAACTTGAGGACTAAACTCTAAAGCATGATGAATCTGCAGAATTACTATCCTAATCACTTGAAAAAGGTACACTCACTTGAAAAAAATAACATTATGAACCTAAAAAGTTGTTGTCCTAATCAGGTCATGTAAATTCTTTAGTCTTTCAAGAACATGCTTTATGTAGAAGTTCAAACAGAAATAAGGATAAACACAACATTATATACTAGGAACCAAAACCATCATTTTTAATTTACATGTTCTCTTTACTTTATTAATAACTCATGTACATTTAGAGAAAAGAAGAAATCAAAATGAAAAGTACTTGAATAATGGAGTAACTTTATGAAAATAGTGAGCTGTAACATATAGCTAATTTTACATTTACTTTATAGACATGTATCCCTCCAACAATCATCAGCTTATATTTGAAAGCAAACTTATTATCTTATATATATAAATATGCAACTCTACAGCTTATTCTTTTTAACGTTCTTGAAATGTTCAATCACAAAACAAAGGAAAATTGGATTAAACTGATTTTTGTTAACAATTAAAACTATAATTAACAGAGAAAACAAGGAATATAGTAATAAATAACGAGTAATCGTCATCAACAATTTTCCTATATATTGCTAAATCTAATTGCACAATTAGAATCTAGAAATTGAATCAAAATAAAGCTCATTCCTCACAATTGAAACTGATTTAAAAGAAAAACCAAAAACATTACAGATCTCTCTTAATTGAATGAAAACTAAACCATAGATATATAATTTGGTATTACAAATGTGAATCTAATGAAAAATTACTAAAACATTAATTGAGTAATCACGTACGTACCTGAATTAGATGAGGAATTGGATACTTGAAATCAAAGTAATAGTTGAACAATCGAGAAAAATTTGATCAATTATAGAATTAACACAATTTTATCAGAAATTGAAAATTTGTTTATCTTGAATTGCTCTTCTGATCGATTTTTGAATTTTAGTTTTTGAGTAACCTAATTTCTACTGATGTTGATGAAGAAATCGTTGTTCTTCATCGGAGAAGATATAGGTAGTTAACGGTATTAGTTTGAGGTATGTTTGCTATCTTTTAATTATAAAAAGCGTAATTATGCTAACTTTAAAGTAGGAGAGTGTTTTTGAAAAGACCAAACCCAATTCAAGCATTTATGTACAAAGCCCATTATATAATATATAGATATTCTGGCCAATTTGCACTTTATTCCTTGAAACTTTTCAAAAGTTTCAATTTAGTCCAAAACTTATCCGCGTCCAAATTTTAAACGGTCTCTGATTGACTAGAATCTTTTACCACCAATACTTTAAAATATTTCGCGGACTTTGGCGAAATAAATTCCGTCAAGGGATATTGTCACGACCCAAAGTCGAGGGCCGCGACCGGCGCTAGGGAATGGGAATTGTAGTTCCGAATCCCGTAGCAAGCCTGAAATTCACTATAAATTTTTCGCACAAAAATTGTTATAACACGGAAGCATTTAATTATGAAAACATTAATAGTTATTTTGTAAACACTGGTTACGTAAATCTAACATCGTTATAAACATTTTTCAAAACTATAATATTGTCCTAGGTCATGACTGGTCACACAATGTACTACTGCAGCGGTCACGGAAGCCGGTCTGTACATGGCAAGACAGACTCCCGGAAAAATGATGGACTTCTAGTCACTCCAAGTCTAGGTACCTGAAATGTTTAAAAACCACGGGGTCAGCTTAAGCTGAGTGAGATATACCTTACTAACGGTATTACCACAAAAATAACATCGTAATTGAAATTCATTTATTTAAACAAATATAATATTATCACATTACAAACAAAGATTTGATCCGATAGAAACCTTAATCTTAAACTCCTAACCTTTCCTAACATGTATCGTATTCATATCAAATCAATTTGATCCAAGTGGTACGGTCCCGAGATAGTTCAACCGAGTTACTCGTTACCACGTGGCATAGTCCCGAGATAGTTCAACCGAGTTACATCATGCCACTGCTTAATCCCAAGGTGTGAGTCCCGAGATAGTTCAACCGAGTTACTCACCAGATACGGGTCCCGAGATAGTTCGACCGAGTTACCTCGTATCTGCCAAAATTATAATCCTTCTTTCCAATACCCAAACATATTCCATTTCATAATCATAAATATGATCAACATTTAATGAGCTCATATCAAACATTTCTATTTACACGTATCTAGACTCTTATAGACACCGGTGATCACACGGCCTATTGACGCCCAATAGGTAGCTTGTTTCTTCGGATCACACATCATTTTCAAGCATAGAACAAACAACAACAAAACACTACACAATTTGATCCAACACCAAACATGTAATTCATTCTCAAGTATATAATAAATCAATTCACAATTTAACTATCAAACATAAACTATTAGTATACATATGTATATACTCATCTATGTATATATAATAATTCATACTCCGTGTATCTCACGGTAGAATAACCATTTAGTTCATACAATCTCAAATCACAACAATTATTATATAATGCGATGTATTTTTATAATTTATAAATAAAATATTTTATAATATACTAATAGCGTAATAATACGCGAGAGTAAAGTATACTCACTCCTTGCTTTCCAATCCAAATCATTTACATGCATTAGTCTTGGCCGAATACTCCTAGGCCAAAACCGTCGATCCCGTCGCCTCTCGGTTTGTCTGTCACAAACGAGGTTCAAAAAAATGCATTTAAATTAAATTGGCATTATAAAATCAAAACTACTAAATTAATATCTTAAGTTAAGTTCCCTTAACTTCAACCTATCTATAACGCTCAATTTATCCCTTAGAATCCTCTCAAACGTCCAAATTCACTTCGTCGCGTTTTTACGTCAATTTCGCCTTTTCGTTTTTAAATCTCAAAATGCTTAACCTTAATATATTTTTCCTTAGCATTTTGAGTTTAAAACAGCAAATACAATCCTTAGTGTCCTTACTTTAGGTTCACCCCTTTGACCTTAGTCGAAACGCACTTAATTCGCTAAACGTTTTCTATTGATTCTTGCTCGGTTCAAACACGATACAAAAACAACCTTTGAAATTCGTTTAGCACCACTATTACCCTAAGTCATTAACCTTATTATCAACTTAGTACAGCCCTATTACACCTTCTATAACCATTTTATTTATTTATTTTGATATCACTCTTTTAACATAAGTTTTGTCATTTACGTTCTACGTTTAAAATGTCAATTTTATGGTTATTCTTTCAACGTTTTAATCGATTTAAATCAGCCTATAACTCAATATAATTACCTATGTATTCATTTTAATCATGTCATAATCTTAAACCAACTTCAATTACAATTCACTAACATTTTACTCCAAAAACTGTTTTTAAAGTCTAGTTCGATTCCTAGTTTCGTAACTCCGTTAACTATCGAAACAATTACGCATTCGAACACGAGGGTGGCATCAGCCCCTCCCCCTCAACTCAGCCCTCCCCTGTTTTGACAAGGGAGGGGCCGACCAACGCCCTGGTGCGTCGCACCAAGGCTGCTGCTCACGGCAGCAACTCACCGTGCTTCGGCACGGTGAGAAATCCGGCCACCATGGCTGGAAAACAGCCACCAAACACCCTTTAATCTCACCAAATCATCAACCCAAACACAACTCTCACAACCTCACTCAACCACCCTTAATTTTAGTTTAAACTTAACCAAAATCATGCCAAAACTATTAATTCTAAGCTTATAACATCACTTTCAACAATTATCACCAAAACAGAAAATTACAGCAGCAACCCTAACCTTAAGATGAGATTTATACCTTGATTTATTGGGCTCAATCAGTAGGTATGGTTCTCCTCTTTCCGTTGCCGCAAGAATCGACCAAAACCGAGCTAAAACGAATAAGTTATGGTGAATTGAAGTTTGGTTTTCATATGGAGTTGAGAAGATGAAGATGGTGAGGGTTTGAGCTGAGAATTGGGGTGTATATTCTGATCTTAATCATTTAATTGACTATATATATTTATGGCAAAAATGCACTTCAACCCTTAATGAAGCCACCTCCTCAACATTTAGTCCTAAGCTTTTCTTTTGCTCAATTTAGTCCAAAAATCACTCAATCGTTAAATCTCGATAAATTTCGTATTATTTATGTCCAAATAAATAATACTCTTCCGCCAACTCACTATTTAGACTCCGCTAATCGATTTTGCCAAATTTTGGCTAAAACGCTCAATTTTCCAATTTGAGCGAAAACGACGATTTCCGTCACTTTTTCATCCTTATTTTTCTTTTATGAATATTGATATCCAAATTATCAATATTATTTTCTTAATTTCTGATTCCCGTCAATAATTTATTTATTTAATATTTTTCGGACTATAAAATTCCATTTTCTAATTTTTCGGGGACTTAATCTTACTTTTAATTCCAACTTTTTCTTCGTCCCGTTTAATTAATTTAGGCATTACAAATATTGAAATTCCTTCTTTAAATTTCAACATCGACCTATCCTCGTTCTTAATTACTTAATTCCTTCGCTAACTCCTTTTTCTAGTCGCTCTGACTATTAATTTAAATTGTGTTGCTCACTTCGGCAACGTCAAACGTACGGGGTATTACATTCTTCTCCCCTTATAAAAATTCGTCCTCGAATTTTCCAATACTTTAAGTACCTTCTTAGGTAAACTTTCTACTATCTTCTTATACGTTTTTCTTCGTGATTTATGTCATGCATAGTTGTCGCTCCTCCGCAGTACTTCAAACGTCGTATTTCTCTTTTATCGTACTTGATACAACTTTTAAACGTCCTTATAATATCCTTTATTTATTAATCAAAATCTTAATTTGATTAATTCATAACAATTTAATTGAATAACTTAATGTTTTAAGTTATTTTTAACTAATTCAAAATTACTCTTCTGGTAAACTTTGACCCTTAAAATTGCTTTTATCTAGTAGCTCGTTTGTTAAACAAAGTTGGTAGTATTATAGTCCTCAATGCCATCTTCAAATTTTATTTGAACATCAAGTTCAAAATAATCCTCGACGATATCGAAAACTTGCGCTGAAATTGCTTCCATGAGGTAGCTTTGGAATTGCACTTGCAAGTCCTTTAGGCTGCTTTTTAAGTCGATAAACCAAACGTCTAAAAATGTCTTAAGTTGAATTTAATTCAACATTCCCATATTTTATCATCTCTTCTACAACTTTCGTTAAGACTCGATCTACTTTCGAGATTTCCTTGACTTCCAAAAACGTCCTCAAAGCTGACACCATGTCAACACTTTTATCATTCCTTTAATTTCGTGTTTTTCACTCACCCTTGAGGTTTAAAGACAACAAATTTAATTGGTTTAATGGCGTAAAAAATCATAAACTTTAGCGTGTTTTGCAAATTTAACATAAACTTTTAATTTTGGCAAATTAAATCACAAACTTTTGATTTTTTGCAATTTTAACACCGATCAATTTTTCTTCAAACAAATAGAGAAAAATGCTGATGTGGACGCCGGAATAGTGGTTATTCCGGTGTACACATCATCATTTTTTTCACAAAAAATTGATCGGTGCTAAAATTGCCAAAAATCAAAAGTTTGTGTATTAATTTGCCAAAATTGAAAGTTTATGTTAAATTTGCAAAACACGCTAAAGTTTGTGATTTTTTACGCAATTAAGCCAATTTAATTTAACAATTCCTTGATTGAATTATCCAAACTCAATCTATGTGATACCCTCTATCTATATCCATTAATTTCGATTATTAATAATCGAGTTTTGAGGTCCAAATACAGCTCAAAATGTGGTCTCGTGGGCAAATTAGAAAATGCATCCTTTAGTTCTTTTGGCTGTTGTCAACTTCGATTTATTTTCTCCCAACGATTTCTCTAACGTTTATATTTAATATTCACTTATACTCTTTTTATAGAGTATAAGGTTGATTCTTCACTTTATCTCGAAGTTCATTTTTCTTTTACCTTCCTTCAACGAGGTTTTGCATCCTTAAAAACTTTTGTACCCAAAAATCGTCTTTTGGTAACATCGTTACCTACCTTCCAATTGTCTATTCATGTATACTTTTTGATAATCTTTGTTTCCTTTTCGCATCACATAACTTTGAATTTTTTATCGAAATCTAACGTCATCTTTCTTGTTGTTTTCCGTCTTACTCGTATCCAATTATGTACATATTTATAAATGACATTCTTATCGATGTCCTATGGTATATAGGAATACCTTTCCATTTATACCAATCGTTCTCTTCATGACCTCTTGGTGTTGAATTTTATGAAGTCAAATGCCTGCTAGGCATTACTTACTTTATGTCGTGTCCTCCTTCACCTTCCGAATCTTTGACGTCAACTACTTATATTAGACTGGTGACGTCTTCACCATCGTTTAATAGAATTTGTTTCCTCCTTTTAATGTATTTCTCGATCCTCGTATACACCTCATTCTAGTGTTTTTGATCTTATCTTTTGATCTAAGGTCGACAAATTATCCTTTTAATTTTGTCGATGTGAAATACTCTCGGTTAAGTGTAAATCCTTATATCAAACTCTTACTGATACTCGACTTATCAACAAGGTTAACTTTATACTTATATTATATCCACCCACCTAATTCTTTTTATTAACAACATTACCGAATCCAATTTTCTCTTATGTCTTCACTTTAATCCTCATGTAATGCATCTTTCTGATAGCCTATCGTCCCACATTTTACTCCCTTTCTTCATTTACTCTAATTGAGTCTTAAGCGTTAAACGTGTGTTATCCAATTCTTCTCAATACCACTCATATTCCACATTCTTTTCCGGTCTTTACGTTTTATTCTTTTTTTTTGTATGCTTCTTACTTTCACTCCGTCTTACCCTTGTGTATGTACAATCGTAGGTGTCTCATCGACACCTCTTAATATTCATCTCAATCGATTTGATAACGTTTTATTATTATTTAAGCTCAATTCTTTTATTGGGATGCATTTTATCACATACGTTCATATTTTTATTACTGTGTCGCAGGGCTTTACATCGGAGTTCTCTTACAAAACAAAACAAAATTTCCAATCATCTTTGATTGGTTTGGCCGGCCATTTCAAACTTTTCATTTGATTTCAAATCACTTTGAAAACTCTAGTACAATTGTGGCTCAGAGTGATGACATCTCTCATCACTAAAGAGTTGCTCGATAAAATCACATTTTCTTTCATCGTTGTACAAATATGATGCATGACCTATATTTTGAAAAACTATTTTTATTTTTTGTACAAAAATTGTATGCATTGCTAACGTGATTATGATTGGCCATATGCAATGTCTGAGCACAATTGCACCGTTAAAAACATAAGATTTTCACATCTTTTGCAAAACCGTAAGTCCCTCCAGATTACACACTCTGCGACATTATTGGCTTTTATTATTTTTTTATTGGAGTTTATTATTATTTTGATATTGAAAGTTTTGTCGTCTGCGAACACTTGCCTAAGTGTTTCGCAGCCAAAACTATTCCTCTCCAACACTTCAAATCAAACATCCCGCTCGATACCTTCTAATGTCCATCTATCTTTATGATCCACCTTCTCGACCACATACTTGTATCTCGTAGCCCTTAGGCATACATATCGATTCTTCACAACAATCTTTATTCACTAATCGCTTACCATCCTTTGTGATAGATAAAACGTAATATTAGGAATTACGTTTGACGATATATGTATTTTATGTGTTTTATGTATTTTTCGTTCAGTTGTTATACTATAAATTATGCATAGGATAATTCCTAATAAACATAGTTTATCATAATCTATTTCTATAGGCAATGCCTACACGATATACTATTTATTATATGCACACCATATCGATCAAACACAATTACGATCAATCATATAGCAAAACAAAGCAATTAACCATATGAAATATGCAACACACAACTTATACTATTCACGTGAACACGTGAATCAAATCAATCGCATATTAAAGTAAAACGAAACAAACATTTCAATCAAACACATATAGTCAATAAGGCTCGACTCTATACGCTGCAGTAGTTCCTAGGTACTTAAGGTCAAACAGACACTTTTCATAGACTGGCAGTGGTAACTGGACCAACTGCTCTGATACCAACTTTGTCACGACCCAAAGTCGAGGGCCGCGACCGGCGCTAGGGAATGGGAATTGTAGTTCCGAATCCCGTAGCAAGCCTGAAATTCACTATAAATTTTTCGCACAAAAATTGTTATAACACGGAAGCATTTAATTATGAAAACATTAATAGTTATTTTGTAAACACTGGTTACGTAAATCTAACATCGTTATAAACATTTTTCAAAACTATAATATTGTCCTAGGTCATGACTGGTCACACAATGTACTACTGCAGCGGTCACGGAAGCCGGTCTGTACATGGCAAGACAGACTCCCGGAAAAATGATGGACTTCTAGTCACTCCAAGTCTAGGTACCTGAAATGTTTAAAAACCACGGGGTCAGCTTAAGCTGAGTGAGATATACCTTACTAACGGTATTACCACAAAAATAACATCGTAATTGAAATTCATTTATTTAAACAAATATAATATTATCACATTACAAACAAAGATTTGATCCGATAGAAACCTTAATCTTAAACTCCTAACCTTTCCTAACATGTATCGTATTCATATCAAATCAATTTGATCCAAGTGGTACGGTCCCGAGATAGTTCAACCGAGTTACTCGTTACCACGTGGCATAGTCCCGAGATAGTTCAACCGAGTTACATCATGCCACTGCTTAATCCCAAGGTGTGAGTCCCGAGATAGTTCAACCGAGTTACTCACCAGATACGGGTCCCGAGATAGTTCGACCGAGTTACCTCGTATCTGCCAAAATTATAATCCTTCTTTCCGATACCCAAACATATTCCATTTCATAATCATAAATATGATCAACATTTAATGAGCTCATATCAAACATTTCTATTTACACGTATTTAGACTCTTATAGACACCGGTGATCACACGGCCTATTGACGCCCAATAGGTAGCTTGTTTCTTCGGATCACACATCATTTTCAAGCATAGAACAAACAACAACAAAACACTACACAATTTGATCCAACACCAAACATGTAATTCATTCTCAAGTATATAATAAATCAATTCACAATTTAACTATCAAACATAAACTATTAGTATACATATGTATATACTCATCTATGTATATATAATAATTCATACTCCGTGTATCTCACGGTAGAATAACCATTTAGTTCATACAATCTCAAATCACAACAATTATTATATAATGCGATGTATTTTTATAATTTATAAATAAAATATTTTATAATATACTAATAGCGTAATAATACGCGAGAGTAAAGTATACTCACTCCTTGCTTTCCAATCCAAATCATTTACATGCATTAGTCTTGGCCGAATACTCCTAGGCCAAAACCGTCGATCCCGTCGCCTCTCGGTTTGTCTGTCACAAACGAGGTTCAAAAAAATGCATTTAAATTAAATTGGCATTATAAAATCAAAACTACTAAATTAATATCTTAAGTTAAGTTCCCTTAACTTCAACCTATCTATAACGCTCAATTTATCCCTTAGAATCCTCTCAAACGTCCAAATTCACTTCGTCGCGTTTTTACGTCAATTTCGCCTTTTCGTTTTTAAATCTCAAAATGCTTAACCTTAATATATTTTTCCTTAGCATTTTGAGTTTAAAACAGCAAATACAATCCTTAGTGTCCTTACTTTAGGTTCACCCCTTTGACCTTAGTCGAAACGCACTTAATTCGCTAAACGTTTTCTATTGATTCTTGCTCGGTTCAAACACGATACAAAAACAACCTTTGAAATTCGTTTAGCACCACTATTACCCTAAGTCATTAACCTTATTATCAACTTAGTACAGCCCTATTACACCTTCTATAACCATTTTATTTATTTATTTTGATATCACTCTTTTAACATAAGTTTCGTCATTTACGTTCTACGTTTAAAATGTCAATTTTATGGTTATTCTTTCAACGTTTTAATCGATTTAAATCAGCCTATAACTCAATATAATTACCTATGTATTCATTTTAATCATGTCATAATCTTAAACCAACTTCAATTACAATTCACTAACATTTTACTCCAAAAACTGTTTTTAAAGTCTAGTTCGATTCCTAGTTTCGTAACTCCGTTAACTATCGAAACAATTACGCATTCGAACACGAGGGTGGCATCAGCCCCTCCCCCTCAACTCAGCCCTCCCCTGTTTTGACAAGGGAGGGGCCGACCAACGCCCTGGTGCGTCGCACCAAGGCTGCTGCTCACGGCAGCAACTCACCGTGCTTCGGCACGGTGAGAAATCCGGCCACCATGGCTGGAAAACAGCCACCAAATACCCTTTAATCTCACCAAATCATCAACCCAAACACAACTCTCACAACCTCACTCAACCACCCTTAATTTTAGTTTAAACTTAACCAAAATCATGCCAAAACTATTAATTCTAAGCTTATAACATCACTTTCAACAATTATCACCAAAACAGAAAATTACAGCAGCAACCCTAACCTTAAGATGAGATTTATACCTTGATTTATTGGGCTCAATCAGTAGGTATGGTTCTCCTCTTTCCGTTGCCGCAAGAATCGACCAAAACCGAGCTAAAACGAATAAGTTATGGTGAATTGAAGTTTGGTTTTCATATGGAGTTGAGAAGATGAAGATGGTGAGGGTTTGAGCTGAGAATTGGGGTGTATATTCTGATCTTAATCATTTAATTGACTATATATATTTATGGCAAAAATGCACTTCAACCCTTAATGAAGCCACCTCCTCAACATTTAGTCCTAAGCTTTTCTTTTGCTCAATTTAGTCCAAAAATCACTCAATCGTTAAATCTCGATAAATTTCGTATTATTTATGTCCAAATAAATAATACTCTTCCGCCAACTCACTATTTAGACTCCGCTAATCGATTTTGCCAAATTTTGGCTAAAACGCTCAATTTTCCAATTTGAGCGAAAACGACGATTTCCGTCACTTTTTCATCCTTATTTTTCTTTTATGAATATTGATATCCAAATTATCAATATTATTTTCTTAATTTCTGATTCCCGTCAATAATTTATTTATTTAATATTTTTCGGACTATAAAATTCCATTTTCTAATTTTTCGGGGACTTAATCTTACTTTTAATTCCAACTTTTTCTTCGTCCCGTTTAATTAATTTAGGCATTACAAATATTGAAATTCCTTCTTTAAATTTCAACATCGACCTATCCTCGTTCTTAATTACTTAATTCCTTCGCTAACTCCTTTTTCTAGTCGCTCTGACTATTAATTTAAATTGTGTTGCTCACTTCGGCAACGTCAAACGTACGGGGTATTACAGATATATAATTTATTTTATATTAATTTTCGAAGTTATTTCCTTAAATCCCCCAAATACACTTAATAAAAATTATTCTAAATTTCCGATGTAATTAAATTAAATTCTCCTTAATTTAATTTATCGAAAATCTCGACACGTGGCACGACTTAATTATCTCATAATATTTTGGGGTATTATATTCACCCCCCCCCCCTTAAAATAAATTTGTCCTCGAATTTAAAACTTTAACCACGTACCTTGAGTGAACAAGTACATATATTTTTGTCTCATATCCTCCTCTGTCTCCACGTGCATTCCTATACGGACTGCCTTCTCCAAAGAACTTTCACCATCGGAATCCTCTTTATTCGCAATTGTCGTATCTGTGTGTCGACAATCTGCACCGGTTGTTCCTCATATGTTTATTCCTCGCTCACATCCACCACTTGCGGTTGAATTATTCGAGAGGGATCTGGTACATATTTCCGAAGCATGGAAATATGGAAGACAGGATGAACTTGCGACATCTCTAGTGGCAAGTTTAGTTTGTAGGAAACAGAGCCTATACGTTCTACGATCTGGTAGGGTCCGACGTATCTCGGAGCCAACTTGCCCTTCTTTCTGAAACGAATCACTCTTTTCATCGGTGATACTTTGAGAAATACGTAGTCTCCGATTTGAAATTCGATGTCTTTTTTCTTAGGACCTGCGTAACTCTTCTGTCGACTGAAAGCTATGTTTAAACGTTGCTTTATCAACGGTACTTTCTCGCACATAATCTGGATGATTTCTGCTCCAGTTAGTTTTCGTTCACCGACTTCATCCCAACAGATAGGGGATTGACACTTGCAACCGTATAATGCTTCGTATGGAGCCATCTCGATACTCGAGTGGTAGCTGTTGTTGTAAGCAAACTCGACTAAAGGTAGATACGTATCCCAACTACCTCCGAAGTCTAATATGCATAATCGAAGCATGTCTTCTAACGTTTGAATCGTTCGTTCAGAATGGCCATCCGTTTGAGGATGAAAAGGAGTGTTGAAGTTTAACCGTGTTCCTAACGCTTCTTGTAAACTTTTCCAAAAGTGAGAGGTGAACATGGAACCTCTGTCAGACACGAGTGACACGGGAACTCCATGTAGGCTCACGATCTTGTCGATGTATTCTTGAGCTAACTTCGCCGCATAATAAGTCGTCTCGATAGGTATGAAGTGCGCTGACTTCGTCAGACGATCCACGATTACCCAGATGGAGTCAAAACCTTTCTGCATTTTGGGTAATTTGACCACAAAATCCATCGTAATTTGCTCCAATTTCCACTCCGGGATGGGTAATGGCTGGAGAAATCCGTAGAGTCGCTGATGTTCTAGCTTGACTTGCTGACAAGTCGGGCATTTAACCATAAATTCCGCAGTGTCTTTCTTCATTCCGTTCCACTAGTACGTTCCCTTGATGTCATGATACATCTTCGTGGAACCTGGATGAACGCTATACATCGTTGCATGCGTCTCTTCCATAATCTTCTATCTCAAGTCGTCAATGTCTGCTACGCACATTCAATTGCCGTATTTCAGTATTCCGTTGACGATACTGAAATCTTGACTCTTTCCTTGCTGAACTTCCTCAATTAGATTCTTCAATTGAGGGTCGTCGGCCTGCAACTCTTTAATTCGATCTATCAACGTCGATCGTATCGTTAGCTGAGCCATTAAGTTTTCGAGAGATGAAATCTCGAACTTTACTTCTTGGCTAAACATCGTATGAATTTCTTTGATTAATGGTCTCCGCCACGTCATGGTAATATGCGTGAGACTTCCTGCCGACTTTCTGCTTAAGGCATCTGCCACTACGTTGGCCTTGCCTGGATGGTATTGTATCGTACAATCGTAATCTAACAGATCCATCCATCTCCTCTGTCTGAGGTTTAACTCTCGTTGATCGAAAATGTACTTCAAGCTTTTATGGTCTGTAAATATCTCGCATGTGGCGCCGTAAAAATAGTGTCTCCAGATCTTCAACGCAAAAATCACCGCTGCAAGTTCTAAATCACGCGTCAGATAGTTCATTCCGTGCTTCTTAAGCTGTCGCGAGGCGTACGCGATTATCTACCATGTTGCATTAGGACACATCCTAATCTAACTCTTGACGCGTCACAGTATACTGTGAATCCTTATGTTCCTTCTGGTAATGCTAAAACTGGTGCCGTCGTCAGACACTCTTTCAGTTTCAAAAAACTAAGTTCACACTGGTCCGTCCAGTTGAATCTAGCGTTCTTCTGAGTCAGCTTTGTCAAAGGTACAACTATCTTCAAGAAATCCTATACGAATCGTCTGTAATATCCCGCTAAACCGAGGAAACTTCGGACTTCTGTAATTGATTCAGGTCGTTTCCATTCTATCACGGCTTCGATCTTCTTTGGGTCAACCTTAATGCCGCTTTGCGATACTACATGAACCGAGAAAGCTACTTCCGTTAGCCAAAATTCACATTTAGAGAACTTGGCATACAGTTGATGCTCTCTTAAAGTATGTAGTACTATCCGCAGATGTTGTCCATGTTCCTCTTCCGTACGTGAATAAATCAAAATATCGTCGATAAACACGATCACGAACTGATCCAAGTACGGTTTAAATATCCTATTCACCAAGTCCATGAAAGCTGCTGGCGTATTTGTTAATCCGAATGTCATAACGAGAAACTCGTAATGTCCGTATCGAGTTCCAAAAGCAGTCTTCTGAACATCATCATCGCGAATCTTCAACTGATGATAGCCTGACCTTAGATAGATCTTGGAGAAATACTTCGCTCCTTGTAATTGATCGAATAAATCGTCGATTCTCGGAAACGGATACTTGTTCTTGATCGTCACCTTGTTCAGCTGTCGATAATCGATGCAAAGTCAAAGCGATCTATCTTTCTTTTTCACATTTGGTCTGATGAATCCACGATCAAATAACTCTTCTAGTTGATCTTCTAACTCTTTGAGCTCTATAGGTGCCATACGATAAGGAGGTATCGTTATTGGCTTCGTGCCAAGAGTCAATTCGATACAAAACTCGATCTCGCGATTTGGGGGTAACCCATGTAATTCCTCTGGAAAAACATCTGGATATTCCGACACAACTGGTACATTGCTTAAATTTGCGCTCTTCTTCTCCACGTCTCGCACTATAGCTAGATATCCTTGACATCCCTTCTTTAACATACGACAAGCTTTAAGAGCAGAAACAATTCTCGCCGGAGATTCTACCTTGTCACCCTAAATTGAAACCGCTTCAATTCCAGACGTGTTAAATGTTACCGTCTTCTTCCGACAATCCACATTGGCATAGTGCTGAGCTACCCAATCCATTCCTAGTATGACGTCAAAAACTAATACTTCGAGTAGAATCAAGTCGACCAATAAGTCTTGTCCTTGAACTTTCACAGGACAGGACGGATAAACGATACTAACTTCCACACTATCTCCGACTGGGGTAGCTACGGACAAAGGATTCTAAAGATACGCTGGTTGTACTCCTAACTTACTAGCGAAGCTAGGCGAAACAAAAGAATGTGTAGCGCCCGGATCAAACAAAATTAATGCGTCTTGAGAAGCGATAGGATAGGTACCTTGCACCACGGCACTGGAAGCCTGAGCCTCCTGAGGATTCAGTGCAAAGACTCTGGCCTGACTCCCGCCAGCCTACGAAGTCTGACCAGTAAAAGCCGACCTTGTTAGGATCTCGAAAAGGGTTAACCTTCGGCCCCTTCTTCTCTACTGCCCATCCTTGTTTTACCAAGGGTAGGGACCGCCCTTGATCAGATTTGGTGCGTTGCACCAGAGCTGTTGGAGCTCAGCTCCATCGTGCCTATAATACCCCGTACTTTTGGCAAAAATATAATATGAATTATTATATTATAATTGGCCAATAATAAGGTATTTTTGAAAATGGTTCGGAAAAAAGAATTTGGATGTAAGATTGTTTATTATTTAAAATATTAATAGAAAATTAATATTAAAATAATTAAAGCAAACATGACGGGAATTTAAGGAAAATTTTCATAAAATGAAATTTAGACCGCCAAGGAGGAATATATTAATTGAATATTCGTATATTAAGTTATTTGTATAAAGCTAAGTTAATAAAAATATTGGGAAATATTTTTATTAAGTGGATTGAAGGATAAGTTATGAAATATTCAATAAATAATAAAATATTCAAAAAATGCCATAAATGAGTATTATGGATTTATTAAAAAGAGTTCCGAATTACATTAGAGTCGATTTTTAATTGAGTTAAAAATCGACATGCTTTGTTTATTATTATAGTTAATAATAAGATAAAAAGGCTTATGAATATTATTTGGATTAGAGCCCATAAGATTAGAAAAGCCCAACACATATCTTAAGGGTTTAAATTAAAAAAAAAAAAGCTTAAGAATCCGTTTGAATCATTAAAAGAATTGAGGTATTAAAGTGGCATATTTGCCCTATCAATATCTTAACCAAAAGATCAGATTGCTCTTCCTCGCCATTCTCTTTATCTTTCAATATCTTAACCAAAAGATCAGATAAGTTATGAAATAAGTACCTAAATATGTTAGGATAAGCCAAAAGAATCCATTAATTTTTTGTGCGAAACCTAGTAACTAAAAGCATAACCAAATTGTGCTATGATTTATAAAGTACGATGTTTGAAAGTAAAATAAATTTGAAATATGGAATTTAGTATAAGATTCTTAAAAACTTATGATAGAAAGAATAGTGGGAAAACGTAAGTCATATGCCATTGGTTGGCGAATGACTAATAACTAAGATAATAAGCCATAAAGTAAATAAGTGAGCAATAAGAATGTTTTAAAAAGAAAGAAAAAACATAATACGTAGAGTTGGCTTAAGGAAAGATATATGGAATGTCATGGAAGGACTTTAAACTTACAAGCTTACGATAAAGAAAATGTTTTCTGATTTAAAAGTTGTAAATTGTGCTCAGACCTTGCATGAATGCATGTCATCCAAGTTACTAACACATTCATAGAAATATTAGTATGTATATGTACTTTCTATATAAAGCAGTTATTTTAAAAATAGACCATGCATCATATACATAATTTGAAAATGAATAGTGATTTGAAAATTGCAACTCTTTAGTGATGAGAGACGTCATCACTCTGTAACACAATTGTACAAAAGAATTTTGATACCGATATATTGAAAATGCCTGCAAAGCGAAACAAAAGAAAAGAAAAGTATTTGATTGATTTTAAAGTTGTAAGCAAATTTTGGATAACGGACTCCGTGACAACTAAAATATATAATAACAAACATCGAGAAAAAAATATACATAGCCTTAATATGAAATAAATCCCTAGAATGAAGCAAGAAGGTGTCTAGATAAGACACTAGAATGAGAGGAAAGTCTAAAAAAATAAGAATGTGGCAAGGTAATCTTGCATAAGAGGGAAACTTGACAGCGCATATCCTGATGGATATATTGCCACGTATGGATTGAGAAGATCATACGCCTTTGTGTGAAAGGGTTTGATAAGAGCATGAAGCTCGATTATCATGAGCTGATAACGTAGTGGCATAAGCCGATAGTTGTACGAGTAAGAGGTATAGACAAACATAGGAATATGGATTCCTAAGTCTAGAAAATTTTATTAGCAACAAAAAGATAAATAAATTATGAGATAGGAAAGATAAAATATGCAACGACTAGGGTAAGTCGCTATAATATAAGGAATCAGATTGGAATGATAAGGAAATGAGTAAAACATATGTTAAATAGTCATGGAAGAGGAGAATTTATTGGATTTAAGGCTCAAATTTTGACATAGCCACAAATGCCATTTTGGAGACAAAATCGAACGTAGTTCGAAAGATTCTTGTGAAAGTCTCTAGCTATACGCGGAAAGGGCATGTCGGAAAGGAAAATGACGAATCTAAACCAATTTTGAGAAAGAAAAGACTTGACTTAATTAAGTAGGCAATACGTATACCTAAGTAGGTTTATGAACTAGCAAAGAGGATAATGTTAAGAATTAGTTTAAGAAGGCTACTTCCGGACCTGTTTTTGATTCAAAAGAACACTATTTTGGACGTAAGATCAGCACGGAAGTTGGTGACGAAGTTACATAGAATAAGATTCCAGTGATAGGTCAACACTTGAATAGCTTTTAGGTGTCGGTGCTCAAGCAAGCATAATAAGGTATTTTCCAAAAATGGTTCAAAAAATAGAATTTGGATGTAAGATTGCTTATTATTTAAAATATTAATAGGGAATTAATAATTAAATAATTAAAGCAAGCATGATAAGAATTCAAAAAAATTTCATAAAATGAAATTTAGACTGCTAAGGCGGAATATATTTATTGAATATTCGTATTTTAAGTTAATTGGATAAATTTAAGTAAAGAAAAATATTGAAAAATATTTCTATTGAGTGGATTTAAGGATAAGTTATGAAATATTCTATAAATAATAAAATATTCGAAAAAGCCCATAAATGAGTATTATGAATTTATTAAAAAGAGTTCTGAATTATTTTAGAGTCGATTTTTAATGGAGTTAAAAATCGACATGCTTTGTTAATTATTATAATTAACAATAAAAAGATAAAAGGGCTTATGAATATGAGTTGGATGAGAGCCCATAAGATTATAAAAGCCCAACTTATATCTTAAGGGTTTAAATACAAAAATAGAAAGCTTAAGAATTTATTTGAATCATTAAAAGAATTGAGGTATTGAATCGCATATTTGCCTTATCAATATCTTAATTTTAAAGATCAGACCGTTCTTCCTCACCATTCTCTCTATCTTTCACGCAAAAGAGAAGAGAAAGGGAAGAGATGATGCTCAACTCTAAAGACCTAAGAAATTCTAATACCCCCTAATTAGCTATCTTAAAAATAAACGGTGTGTCTCATTTTAATAAGTAAAATAAGAAGTTAAGAGGAGTAATTAAATAAAGGAGGATCCGAGTAGGTCGATATTGAAATTTTAATAAGAAAATTTCAATAATAATATTCCATAAGAGAAATGGAATTGGGTTATGAAAGTATATAAGAGAAAGTGGCTAAAAGTACAGTTTAGCCCAAAATTCGAAAGTAAACTTTTAATTCCTGGAAAATAGAAATTAAATAGATTATAGATGAGACTTAATAATTATAAAAATAATATCGATAGTTATTAAAATGAAATTTGGACGCAAAAGTTGGGAAAAGTGCGAGTTAGCTCAAAAATGAAAATTGAGCGTTTTTGGCCAAAATTGCAAAAATAAGATATCAGAAAGTGATATTACAAGATATGGGACTAATGTTATTTATTTAAAAATAAAAAATATGGAATTGGTCGGACCTAAAAGATTTAGCTTTCGACGGACTGAATTGGACGAAAGAAAAGTTACAGATTGAGAAGTGAGGAGGTGGCAAGTCTAAGGACTAAAGAGAGACATTTTCCACAAATATGTAAGTCATTTCATTTGACTTTAAACTCATAAATGCAAAGGAACTCAGTTCTAAAAAAATTCGTATCTCCTTTCCTTAAAAACATCACTTACCAAAAAATTTAAAATTGTCATAACTTCTTCGTTTCTTGACGGAATTAGGCGATTCTTGCGGCCACGGAACAAGGAGAAGGAGAGCTGCTGGTCTATCTGTGTTAATCAGGGTAAAATTCGAACCTATGAGTTGGGAGTAGTGGCTGTAAATTCGAGATTTAATGATAATGATGGTAATGATGCATTTGAAGAGCATGTAATGAGTTGATATAGCTGAGTTTAATTGGTTTTCTGGTGAGATGTGAGGTTTGTGAAATGAGGTATGTGTGAGGGTTTGGCCCTAAGAAGGGCTGCCGATAGTGATAATCATCGTGCCTGCTGTAAACGACGTCCTGCAGGCGCTGCCATCGTGCCCGGTAGTGGCACAATGGAGCCGAGTTCCAACAGCTTTTGTGCCATGAACCAAAGCTAATCAAGGGCAGTCCCTCTCCTTGGTAAACAAGGGGAGGGCAGCGAAGGAAAAAGGGCCGAAGGCCAACCTTTTCCCGAGGACCAAACAACGCTAAGTTTTGACGTAAACACTATATTACGCAACTAGTATGCGTTTGGATGTGAAGTGCATTTGAAAGTGTATAAATGAGCTAAGGTTTTGTTGAATGAAATGGTTTGGAAAATGAGCAGATAGGGCATGTAAGGGCTGTTTTAAATTGATTAAAAACTCTAAGAAAATGAGTTCTTAGTTAAGCATTTTACGTAAGAATGTAAAATTGACGCAAATTGCGAAATTGACGTAAAAAGAGGAATAACTAGTGTTAAATATATAAGTTGGTTATGATTAATATAACCATTAAGACTATGTTTAATAAAGGTTTTGAAAGTGAAATTTGGTTTATTGATATTAGTCATACATTTATTACATTTAAACGTATTTGAATTGTGATTGCGAAATTGGTATCAGCGAGTTACGAATTTGATGATTTTGGCTAAGGGATTTGGCCAAGACAAAGGAATGATGAAAATTGGATAGCAAGGTGTGAGTATATTTTACTTACTCGTATTATCCTATTAAATGTTATTTGATATATTATATGATTAATATTCAAATGCATCGCATAATTGTTTCAGATTGAATTGGTTATATGGAAGTTGTTGTATTGAATGGTTTGGCTTGAAGGGTTTGGATTGTTTGTATATGATTGGTATTGGCTTGGAATAGTTGTTTTGTATATGGATTATTTTTGTTGGCTTGAATTGGTTGGATTGGATTGTTTGAATTGGATTAATTATATTGACTTGAATGGTTAGGCTTGTATTGTAATATTTATATGGGTTTAAATGATAGTAAGTCATGAAGTGTGTGTGATTAGGATGTAAATAGGTTTTGGATTGTGTTAATGTAGGAGTATGATATCGATAGGATAGTCTCGATGCAAAAGAACTTAAATCCAAATGCATGAACGGTAATAGAAGTTTTGCAGAAAATTATTATGCAGAACAGTCATATTGTGAGTACAATATTGCGAGCTGTATAGCTCCAAATCAAGTTCTGTTTGTTGTTACAAAAACTCAAAAGATGTTGTCTACATTTGTCTAGATTTGAGGTTTTTCCTGAATCAGCTAATTAACTGTTCATATTGAGCTAAACTTTATGTTGTGTAAATTTCCCTACAGTTTTAGGACAGCCCAAGGTATTAACTTTTCGGAATAGTTTCCGACACCTTCGGGTGCTAGTCTTAGTCCGAGATCTCAACGAAAGTTGTAGGTGATACTCCAAAATTTAAGAATGTTTGTTTCGTTTAGGGTTAGACGATTTTAAGTGAGCGTTTTGAATAACCAAAGTTGGCTAGAAATCCAACTTTATAGTTAAATAGTTATAGCTAGAATCTCATTAATTCTTACTACTATTGTAATTGCGTAGACTCGACAAAGCGAATATCGATGGGACTCAAAATTTGGGGATCGAAACCAACGCTTAGCTTTGTTTAAAGTATAAGGATAGCAATTGACGAGTAAAATTTAAATTACTTGCTAATATTCATAAAACTTCGTATTTTAATACGACGAGTTATATGAATATTTCTATATTGAATTGTGTTTGCAAAATATAAGGATTGTATGTTTGAAAAATAATATGTATCATACTTTTCAAAATGGTTATTTATCTTATTATGTTATTTTGATAATAATATAATTTAATGAAAAAGATTCAAATGCTCAAAGAATCTCGGAAGTGTAAAACATGGTGATATGAAAATGAGAATCGACAATATACGAGTAAAGAAATATAATACATTCAAATATGTACTATTAAATGCAATAAATACTTTTATGTGCATGTCTTGTAAATGTATGTTTAGATTGTATTGTGCATGCCATGGTCCAGAAAGGATCAAGAAAACCAAACGTAAATATCAAAACGATTGACATACGAGGTTAGAAAATTGTACTATGGTACATTAATAATAAAGATTTAATATACGAGGTTCAACTCGGTAAAACTATCCCGGGACCTATATCTTGCCTATTCTCGATAAAAGTCCTCGAGACTCATATGATAAGAAACAAAACATAAATACAGAGATGATTAACAAACATAAACTCGACAAACATAAGATGCAAATGATAAGACATCGACTGATGTGAGTTTAACTCGGTGTATTATCTCAGGACTTTATCAGGAAATGATTAATGCTAGTTAACTTGGTGAACTATCTCGTAACTTCATTAATCGAGATATAAAGTTAACTCGGTGAACTATCTCGGGACCTATATCCCCCAGTAAGTTCGGTTGAAATATCCCAGGACTTGGGATCAATAACTAAACTTGAACGAATCAGAGATCGTGGTCAAAAAATGAAATGAGAATCGTAATCGAGAATAGAAATGAGAATCGTAAGCGAAAAATTGAAATGAGAAAAGAAAGACATCAAACTATAAAATAAAAATAAAAAGATGTCAAGTACGTGTATAACATAAACGATTAGTTTATGAAATGTACATGAAATATGAAAGTAAGTAAAAACATACAAAGTATGTTAGAAAAATTATTTTTCTACATACAGACGTTTTCAAACGTTTCACCCTTTAAGGAATATTACTTGTAATTTAGTGAAGTCACTTAGTTTTATATTGACCCCGTTGCTCCTCCTATTTTTTAGTGATAGTATGTTATTATTTGAAGAAACAAGCTTCTGAAGGTTTATTTCTCGGAAGTTATTTGTACAAGATTTAAAGAAAGGTTTTCCTTCTAGCAATTCGCAGTGGTCTAGATGTTTGACTATATATTTGTATGTTGCGTTTGAACTCTGATATATTTATAAATGGGGTCACATGTATTTTGATATTGTTTATTACATGGAAAACATTTTGATTTGCGAAAAAATTATAAGGGCTTTTAGGTTTGCTATAGGTTTCGAAACTACCATTCCCATTTCCTAGCGCCGGTCGCGGCTCGAGAAATCCGGTCGTGACATAAATACAGCAGTTGAACTTCATAAAATCAATGCTCGGGGGGCAACGGAGACTTCAATTTTAGTCAAGCATTTACAATAAGAACATTAGAAATATGTTTGGAAAAACTCCGAGACTTCAATATCATGGCATTTATATAAGCATCCAAAACCATATAGTAACACCATGCCAACAACGGTAAAACAACAGTCAGACCAATCCGACAAAATAATAAGTCTAAATAGTAAATAGACAACAATAGTAATACTACTGCGTTCTTAGAGTTTAAAACTTGACCATCTTTATTAGATAATAATAAACCTCCGAAGAATAATGAAAATGAAAGTCACTCAGCGAGCTCAAAACATAAACCTGGAAAATGAGAAAAATAATAGCGTCAGATATACTGAGATGAGTTCATACTACGATTCACATTTCATTAGTTAAAAATAATTAAAAACCTTTAACACATTTTTTTTATTACAGATAAGTATTGGAACCCTAAACCACAAATATATCTATATCCAATATCGTGTCGGTCAGAGGTATCTCCATAACCAATTCCCGACCGTTAATCAACATATAATCTCGTTAGTCCCAAGATACAAATCTACCACCGGCAGCCTCACTAAAAATTGAACCACCTAAATTTAGAGTCGAGACCGATGTTAGGGAATAGGAGTGGTAGCTCCAAAACCCATAGCAATCATAGAACCACTCTTATATTTTTCGCGTAAACATGGACAATACAATAATACAAACATATAAAAATTAAGACATGTTTGTGACAAAATACGATATCATGTGCATATACACATCGTTGATAGAGTAAACTATACGATAATAGTAGGCGCTCAACTTCCGTAACTCGTACATACTTGCCCATCTATCGATCTATACACAAAAGCTTTCACATAAACATCATCCAAACGATAATGTCATCAATACCATGCAGCTAGCCTAACAAAATATTTATGCAGACACATCATGTATAAATATATACATAATAAGTAAAAACCCTGTTATTCTTGGCGACAACTGGTCACCATATACTATTGCAACTCTAAGGGAAGCCATAGTTTGTACAAGCGAAAGGACTTCTAGCACCAAAGAGGTTCTCTATCTGATCTGACACTAATCACCTGAAAGGGGTAAACATCAACGGGGCTAGACTATGATGAGTGAGTGTACACATTACTAATGGTACTACTCAAAAATAACATCGTATTTAAAAAAACACTATATATGAACATATAATATATTCCAATCATATGATCCGATTGAAACCCTAATCCCAAAACCAACTTGGACTAGTGTACAATTCCTCATAAAAACGAGCAAATATGATTTCTCAAATCTTGTTGCTAAGATCCCGAGATAGTTCGACCGAGTTTAACTTATACCAAGTGGTACTATCCTAGGATAATTCGACTGAGTTAAACTAGTAAAATTGCTTATAACCAAATTGATAAATCACCGAAAGACCGTGGTAGATCTATGCCGGAAGCATCACCTGAAATCCATAAACAACGATCAGAAGGAACGCCGGAGAGGGTCTCCGGGCATTCGCTCCGACGCTCAAGTCAGCCATTTTAGTAGGGGAAAGAAGAGAGAATAGAAAGAGAAAATATTAGGTGGGTAGAAGAAGAAAGAAAGAAGTACCTTAGGGTTTTCTCATAATGTGACTTATATAGAAGATTTTGGTGACCATATTTTCCTCGTTCAACAAGTCATATTTTTCATATCTCGGTACTAAAGGTAAGCCCTTTCGTGGTAGAGATACGAAATACAGGCAGGTAGTACCTTGGTATTTGTATCTCGGAATCTGGATGCTAACGCGGGAGAGCAAATAATGTTTGTCATTATCTCGGCTTATTGTTTAGCCTAGTTCTTGTGTACCGGTTATACTTGTATGAGTTTTATCATGTAATGATGGTATCTCGGTCTGTGTTTATTAGAGTTATCATGTTTTTTGTGGTATCTTGGTTCAGATTATTTATTATGTAATAACGATATCTCGGTTCGTATCATTGGCCGTTTCACTTAGCGACATCTCATCTCGGTGAGGCTGCTTCGCTCCCTTAATGTGTTACCTACTACGTTATCACAAATGATCGAGCGAGATGAGTCTCGGGATAGTTATACCAAGTTAACTCTAGATACAGGTCCCAAGATAATTCCACCAAGTACAACCTCGTATCTAATCAAACGAGACGAGTACTCTACAAAGCTATCGAGAGTAATTCTATGACATACCCAAAATATGGTGATCACACAGCCTATTGACGTCCAATAAATAGCTCGTTTCCCCCGAATCATATACTAGTTTTCACAAGCTAGGTATTTGATAATATGATACACATATTCATTTATGACGATAAAATAATATAATGTGCGATGCAGTTTAATATTCATATTTATAATATCGTAAAATAGATATTGGATAATAGTACATAAAAGTAAAGTATTACTCTCCCGGATTACTAATAATCTAAATCTAATAATTATACAACTAATCTCCGTTAAGCTTCCTTGGTTTGCCAAGTCAATAGCCTGCTAATCTGTCGTATCTAACGTAAAAGTCCATCGTTAGATTATATAATAGTAATTTCTATTGTATAGCTATTTTAATTGATTAACACATTATGTTTAATAAATAAACGTAAATAGTCGTACTCGTATCGAATTATTTTTTATAAGATCTCACAACGTCCTTTTTTAATTATCTTTCGTATTAATAAAAATCACTTTTGATTAATCAAAGCAATCCAATTTAAATAACTTAAAATTTCAAGTTATCTTTAACTTGCCCAAAAATTGCTTTTCTAGCTAACTTCCGCGATCAAAACCACTTATCTAAAATATCCTGTTTAGAAAACAATTGACATTTCTATAGTCCGCAACGTCCTCTACAACTATCGTTTAGACCTCGGACTTAAAATCAAACCCGAAGGTGTCGGAAACTAGACCAGAAGTTGCTTCCCTTGGCTGGTTTTGGGACTGCAAAACAGCTCTTATGGGCTGTTGTTTGAGCCTAAAAACAGAGCATCTAAAACATTCTTAAGCTGAAATAAATTCAGTAATCTCATACTTCACAATCCCGTTTACAACTTCATTTGATACTTGAACTAATTTCAACATTTTGTTAGCCCACAATTGGATCCCAAAGTCGGGCTCCTAAATACTTTTTAATCCTTTTTCTTAACTTATGATTTTTCACTCATTTTCAAACTTTTAAAAAAACCAATGTAATTGAGAAACACTTTGATAAAATTACCCCAATTTAATCTATGAAACACCAAACGTTGTGTGAAAAAAATAAAGCGTTTAAAGCTCGATTTTTGTCCGCAAAATAGCCCCCTTGGGCAGATTAGGGACATCAACTTGCAGCCCCCTTCTTCTTCCTTATGGAGTTTGCTGTTCTGCTCATAGAGAAGATCATAATCTGCTCTATGAGGTGATGATCTCTGCTCGGTGAGCAGAAACATGTTTCTACTCTTTGAAGAGAAACGTGTTTCTACTCATATAGAGCAGAAATGATTTCACTCTTCTAGCATAATCTTACACCTTAAGCTTCACTCCGATGTACTTCTTCGATTCACACACAATTGAGCCATAAGACTCATAAATTAACCTGAATATATTAACCAAAGACCAACTCTACTATGTTTAATAAATTTATCAAATAGTACTCTTCTGAGTAATCAATTACAAGTACTTCTCAAATGCTAAGCCATAAAGTCACATATTAAATAGATACAGGAGGCAGCAAAAGATCACAACTCTATACACACATTTACTCTATTTGTTTTGGCAATATATCTTACATGGCATAACTTTGATTCATCTCAATCAAAATTGCAAATAAAAAGTCGGGAATAGTGTTAGAATTATAGCTAACCTACAAATAATCAAAATCTTTTGTGTAGCCAACAAAAGGCAATTGTTGGAGCTTTAAATCTCCCTGGATATTTAAAATTTGCAGGATCAGAAAAGAGAGAGCAGAAAGTGCAGCATTTCAAGTTCTTCTATGCTTAATTGTTAGATAATTTTTTGGCAAAATCGTTCAACGTTGCTCATGACATGGATTTCCACGCTAATCACCCTAAGACAGTTAATACATTATGCATAATACCAAAATCCGTTCAATCACAAGAGATTAAAATCAGACACCCAAAACAGACATGCAACATTCTATCAAATGAAAACCAAATTCGTATTTCAGGACCCAAAAACGTTATGCAGAAACCTATATACTTAAACAAAACAAAAACGACATATATGCCATACTGCTATACTTGATGTACCAGTTGCAGAGTGTCAAACAACAAACAACCACTTATCAAAGGATAAATTTCTAATGTCATAACCCTTGGCTGTAAACACTTAGGTTGAAACCGTTGAAAATTTCGGCTAACAGAGATTAAAAGGGGCAAATTCCTAAAAATTCCATATTTGCCCAGTAACACAAATGATCAAATGGGTTATAGTTTTTGATTGGTGTCAATGTACTCCGACAACCACAAAACAAGTTTAATGCTACTCCATACTACGTTAAAAATAGCCATGATCGAACCAAGCAGGACTTAAAGTGGAAAAACAGTCTAAATCACAAAAGGCTGTTACTAAATAGAGAATCTTTTTAATCAATTAACTAGCTTCGTAAAAGTAAACAATTTAATTTACTAACATTTTGGAAAAATTTATACTAGCTAAAAGCATCCAATTTACAACACGCGAACGTAGGCCATAAGCAGAATTTGGTTGTTTCCGTTGTAAATTTTAATCAAATACTTTAATATGCATCTTTAGAAGTCCTTTTCCGTTTACTATACCTTCTTCATTCAGGTCTGTTTAATTTTATTGAAAATAATGAATAGGTGTATACATATATTAATTTGAACTAAGTGCAACTCAGTAATTATCTTTTTCTCTCATGTGCAATTCACTTTTTCCATGTTTCACGTTCTTGATTTGTTATAAATTATGAATTTCATTTTTCAAAAAGTAACTTGCAACAAATATAATTTAAGAGAACATATCTTCATATTCAGTATAACTTAACACGTACAGAGTGTTGTTTCACTTTTAAAATCACATTTCATAGTAAATCGCCCCGCTATAACCCAGGGATATAACATTTTCGGATTTAAGAAGTAGCCCTTTTCCTCTTCTATCATGACATAGACAACCATATCTTCTATTTTAGGCTTCTTATTTGAGATTTCTCTAAAACGAAGGTTTTAATACGTTTTCATTTGCTTATTGCTCTCTAAAAACTGTCAGTTTCCAAGGCAGCATCTCTATTATAAACACGACCACCTACCATCACGTTATTGCAATTCAAACAAATACCAGTAGCAATTTCTTCTCTTCAAATACTCAGATGGCAAGAGCAACTTAGACTTCCAATCAAACAACACACAAGACTCAAGAATACGCAAACATACAAGTGAGCAACCATTGTAGTCATCACATCATCTAATAAGCAAATGAAATCAATGTCTACCGTTTATTAAAATTTGAAATCAATGTCTACCGTTTCAAATATTTTTTATTACACGTAGGTAGCCTTTAACATTTAAACACCCATTGACACTACAAACATAATCGGAGAGATAAAAGAAAGGAGTACACCTTTTCAATCCGGCAAGGGAAGTACCGCCTGTGTTGGTTTGGGCCGGTAAAACTCCATTAACACTCCAAAACCCCGACATTACCAGGACACATACGAGCTATTTCGATTTTCTTAGCGACCACATCGATGCACCATTGCGGGGTGCATGAACTGAAAAACAAGCAGCCGCGGTGGCCGTGCGATCGGCAGAAAATGGGTAATTGGCATTAGCGATTTGCTTTTTCCCATGACCATTCGCAATATCTGGATCTCTTTCGTAACCTTTATTTCGTCAAAAATACCATCAAGAAGATGGAGATTTTATAGCAAAAGCCAGAAGGGTGTGGTTCGACCCGAGAATCACAAGTCCCCGTGCTGCTGATTGGGTCTCGCTCCCAAACTATAACTCCGGGTCCTTCTCGCCTGAGCTCCGGTGCCGTGACTTGGACCCACTGCGTTAGCACCGATGGTTGTCCCTGCCGGTTTCTAGATCTTTTATCTTTGATTCTCTTAAACCTTGATGCCATCGGGTTTAGCTTGCAAATCGGGATCTATCAGCAATGTCAAATTTACCACCGCTCTTAAACCTTTTTTGCGTTTGAAATTGGGTCTGCAGTAAAGTGAACATGATGACCCAGGCCATGAACACGGCAACATGAAACTTAGCCTCTTCCAAGCAGCGGATTTGTTTGTTTTTCCCATAGGCATTTTGGAAAAAGTGCTTCCACTTTTCTTTGCTGTATAAAACCTTAGATCCATTAGATGTAACCTCGTTTCAACAGTTCTTAGAAAGAATGTAATAGAGAAAAGAGAACTTAGCTTATTTGGAGTCCGAGAGCGTTTTCACGTTCTTCATCTCGCGCAAAATCATCGCCTAATCTTCCATTTTCAGTAATACCCATCTCAGAAAAATGTTAGATGATCCGCCATTTTCATTTTCCAAAACTCTATCAATAAACAGTAACAGATCAATAAGTAGGGAAAGCATTTCCCACAGACGGCGCCAAGTGATAAATCACCGAAAGACCGTGGTAGATCTATGCCGGAAGCATCACCTGAAATCCATAAACAACGATCAGAAGGAACGCCGGAGAGGGTCTCCGGGCGTTCGCTCCGACGCTCAAGTCAGCCATTTTAGTAGGGGAAAGAAGAGAGAATAGAAAGAGAAAATATTAGGTGGGTAGAAGAAGAAAGAAAGAAGTACCTTAGGGTTTTCTCATAATGTGACTTATATAGAAGATTTTGGTGACCATATTTTCCTCGTTCAACAAGTCATATTTTTCATATCTCGGTACTAAAGGTAAGCCCTTTCGTGGTAGAGATACGAAATACAGGCAGGTAGTACCTTGGTATTTGTATCTCGGAATCTGGATGCTAACGCGGGAGAGCAAATAATGTTTGTCATTATCTCGGCTTATTGTTTAGCCTAGTTCTTGTGTACCGGTTATACTTGTATGAGTTTTATCATGTAATGATGGTATCTCGGTCTGTGTTTATTAGAGTTATCATGTTTTTTTGTGGTATCTTGGTTCAGATTATTTATTATGTAATAACGATATCTCGGTTCGTATCATTGGCCGTTTCACTTAGCGACATCTCATCTCGGTGAGGCTGCTTCGCTCCCTTAATGTGTTACCTACTACGTTATCACTAGTCCCCCCCCCAGTGTATCAGATATTTATGTCCGTGTTGTCTTTTTTGATATTAGGCTAGTATTTTGGCGTGAAATAAGTTTTTACGGTTGTATGCACGTAGTTCGGCATTTAAGCTTATCTCGAAAAGGTGTATATCCTTATTTAGGACGGCTGTAAAGCTTTATGTAGGACGGGCGTAATGCTTTATGTCGGAAGGCTTATAGCCTTACACAGGACGGCCGTAAGGTCTTTATCTAGGGCGGTCGTAAGGCTTTATGTCGGAAGGCTTATAGTCTTATCTAGGGCGGCTGTAAGGCCTTATCTCGATATGCGTATAGTCTTGTCTAAGGCGGCTGTAAGGCCTTATGTAGGACGGGCGTAAGGCTTTATGTCGGAAGGCTTATAGCCTTACACAGGACGGCCGAAGCCTCGTCCTTACTAGGACGGCCGAAACCTTACTTGGACGGCCGGAACCTTACTTGGACGGCCGGAGCCTTACTTGGACGGCCGGAGCCTTACTTGGACGACCGGAGCCTTACTAGGACGGCCGAAGCCTTACTAGGACGGCCGGAGCCTTACTAGGACGGCCGGAGCCTTACTAGGACGGCCGGAGCCTTACTAGGACGGCCGGAGCCTTACTTGGACGGCCGGAGCCTTTCTTAGGACGGCCGGAGCCTTTCTTAGGACGGCCGGAGCCTTACTTGGACGGCCGGAGCCTTACTTGGACGGCCGGAGCCTTTCTTAGGACGGCCGGAGCCTTTCTTAGGACGGCCGGAGCCTTACTTGGACGGCCGGAGCCTTTCTTAGGACGGCCGGAGCCTTTCTTAGGACGGCCGAAGCCTTACTTGGACGGCCGAAGCCTTTCTTGGACGGCCGAAGCCTTTCTTAGGACGGCCGAAGCCTTTCTTAGGACGGTCGAAGCCTTACTTGGACGGCCGAAGCCTTTCTTAGGACGGCCGAAGCCTTATCTTATATCGATGCTGTATCTTTATATCGTGGTTCCATCGCCCGAGGTCTAGGTCTTATATCGATGCCGTACCCTTAGGTCTTGGTCTTATAACGATGCCGTACCTTTATACCGGGGTCTTGATCTTACATAGAGGCTGCTTCGTTCCCTTAATGTGTTACCTACTACGTTGTAAAAGAGTTAAACCAAAACAAATATTCAGAGTATTATTATAATCATGTATCATTTGAATCATCCATAGTTATACTTTTAATAGTTGGAAAAACAATTCTAAACCAATTAGCATGGCCAATCCTACCGAGTTACTAGGCAATTGATTGAGTCTGTTATCTCATCATGTAACATCTTCAAATTTAAAAATTATTCATGGCAAGGAGAATTAATATATTTTTCAAAAGTACATTTGCTCGTATATTTTCCATAATCCAACAAAGCAATATTTCACATAATAGGTCACTTCAATAAAAAGCCTTTAGGACTACTAGGAATTTAATGTATATGTATCAAGAGAATTTCTATTGCCCATGTCAATTTAGAATCAAATTAAATTTAGAATTCGACAAATTAATCAGTTTTGATTACGTTATAAGTGATGGCCCACCTCATCCCACAAATCCATAGGCATAAAAAGCATAAACACAAATGAAAAATTGGTGTCTAAACTGATTTATCCAAGTGTAAGAACAAGAGCATATTTTCTAGTATTTCTTATGATCTGTCATCAACTTTGTTTGAATGTTGAAATTCTTTAATAGAAACATGGCAAAACCATAATTACTTTAAGTGGCATAGCAGATTGAAGATATAAATTGCACGGCTCATCAAATACAATTTAAAAAATAAAAGTAAAAAAGCAAACTTTTAACACAAAATAATAACTTATGATAGGCATTTGCCTTCTAGTTACATGTTTTATTTAATGATAAGAAGCACGGAAACTTCGACAAAGTTGCGTTTCCCGTTTCGGAAACGTTTCGGAAACCGGAAACTCTTGGACACCCGTACGAAACGTTTCGGGTCGTTTCCGTAAATAATAAAAATTAAAAATTTGTAAAAAAATTAAAATTATTACCCACAAATAAAAAAATTTAACTAGTTACCCATAAATTTTACATTCGCATTGCCCACAATACATGAAATATACTTATTTGTGTTGAATTATATTATATTTTTTTATATATTTATAAAATTTTAAATATTTAGTATATTAAAATGAATTATTTTATTAATTATCATAAATATTTAGATAATATTTTTATAAATATATCCCTACATTTTTGTTATTTACACGTTTCCCCCACGTTTCGTGTCCTTCATTTTGAAAAATTTTCGTTTCCCCGTGTCCGTTTCGTATCGTTTCCGTTTCCCGTTTCCGTTTCCGTGCTACCTAGATGATAGGCAATTATATTTTGACATGCCCAAAGTTTAAATCTCAAATATGAAATGATAAAGGAATTACATTGGCTAAAGGCCTCTGGTTTCCGACGAATGAAAATAGGCTACGAGCTGCAAACTTTCTTTCAAATTGAGTTTTAAAATATTGCCAACTGAATTTAGTATAATAATATGCCGGGTTGAAAGGAGAAACTTATTCAAAAAGGAAAAGTGGTGCCCAGTTGAGACTATTAAATAATACCCAAGTTTCAGATAAACTAATTAGGTTCTAATTGGAACGGTACCTGTAGGGGATTGGATTTGAAAAAATCAACCTTGAAGGCCTGAGTACCTAGAGCAGCAACTCTGAAACGATTACCTCCTTTAAAGGATTCGTCACTTTCTCTTTCAATAAAACTCTCTCTTTTTTAGTGTTCCTCTGCTGTAGGTTTATGACTGAGTTGTCTCGGAAAAGATAAACGTAGGAGCAAAGCCTACTCTTCTAATTCCACGGAGTCCCCTTTTATCCGGTTGCTCGTGCAAAACAGATACATAATGCCATTAACACAAGTCAACATATTATGTTCTATGAAGACAACAGGAAAAATATAATGATTGATTCAAATGATAGGCTAGAACATCTTCAGGTTCAAGACATTCAAGCAATACATAAGTAATAGTTATTGATGAATCAACAGATTGCTTACATTAGTTGACCAAATAGGAAACTTTAATGTATGTAGGTGCGCTAATTCTTACCAGATTTGCATATAACAAGATGCATACTGCGGTATGAAAATGAATGTAGGACTGTAATGTTCTGTGCTTAATGCCAAAGCTGTTTAAACTATCCGTAGCAACAAGAAACTGATCAACAAGTGTGTGATAAAAATATAAGTCTCAGTAGTAAAGCAGACCCCTAAACCTCGAAAGTGATTCTTTGTTCCCACCATAACAAGTAGTAAAGTTTAACTGTTAAAGCTACTAACGAGTGGTCACAAACTATGCTGAAACCAAGTCTTACTCCACTCGAGGAATTTATTTTTTTCAAATCAAATTATGAATTCTCAAAAATTATCATAAACTCAAGAAAGTTTTACTCCAAAATCAACTTCATGAACCAAGAAATTAAACTGGAAAATGTCAAGTAGTGCAGCAAACTCAATGAAATGTTCCAGCAAATGCATTTTGAAGAAACTAACGCAGAATTCAATCATCGCAGTTGTGGACTATACACACAATGGGAGACTTTTAAACTAAAATTGACCACCCAAACACATAATGTTTTCACGGTTTTAACGTTTATTCACAGTGTTAGTCACGTGTATACCATCAATTGATATGTCATATATGAACCATTCTTCTTTCTATTCATTGAATAAAATGACTAATCATATAAGAAATTTGCAAATCTCAAAGTTAAAAAATAATTAATCACGCCAATTTATTTGCGTCTGCACCACGCACAATGTTTAAACTGCATTTTAGGACAAATTTTTCCATTCGCAAAAGTTGCACACGCCATTTCCAATTCATTCTAGGGGAGTGTTAATTTAAGATCTTTATGTTAAAATTGAACTTTTGTGCCTGAAACACCGAGTTTCTAACACACTTGCTAATACCAATCTGTTTATAAAAACCAATCTGATTGCTGCAACTAGTAGAAAGTTACAAAGATTGTCAAACATAGCCAATTCAAAAAGTTCAATTCAATGCACCAAAATTAATGATAAGAAATGTTATTAAATAGTCATTAATTACAAAACTCTGAGATAAGTGGTTCTGAATATATTAACCAAAGACCAACTCTACTATGTTTAATAAATTTATCAAATAGTACTCTTCTGAGTAATCAATTACAAGTACTTCTCAAATGCTAAGCCATAAAGTCACATATTAAATAGATACAGGAGGCAGCAAAAGATCACAACTCTATACACACATTTACTCTATTTGTTTTGGCAATATATCTTACATGGCATAACTTTGATTCATCTCAATCAAAATTGCAAATAAAAAGTCGGGAATAGTGTTAGAATTATAGCTAACCTACAAATAATCAAAATCTTTTGTGTAGCCAACAAAAGGCAATTGTTGGAGCTTTAAATCTCCCTGGATATTTAAAATTTGCAGGATCAGAAAAGAGAGAGCACAAAGTGCAGCATTTCAAGTTCTTCTATGCTTAATTGTTAGATAATTTTTTGGCAAAATCGTTCAACGTTGCTCATGACATGGATTTCCACGCTAATCACCCTAAGACAGTTAATACATTATGCATAATACCAAAATCCGTTCAATCACAAGAGATTAAAATCAGACACCCAAAACAGACATGCAACATTCTATCAAATGAAAACCAAATTCGTATTTCAGGACCCAAAAACGTTATGCAGAAACCTATATACTTAAACAAAACAAAAACGACATATATGCCATACTGCTATACTTGATGTACCAGTTGCAGAGTGTCAAACAACAAACAACCACTTATCAAAGGATAAATTTCTAATGTCATAACCCTTGGCTGTAAACACTTAGGTTGAAACCGTTGAAAATTTCGGCTAACAGAGATTAAAAGGGGCAAATTCCTAAAAATTCCATATTTGCCCAGTAACACAAATGATCAAATGGGTTATAGTTTTTGATTGGTGTCAATGTACTCCGACAACCACAAAACAAGTTTAATGCTACTCCATACTACGTTAAAAATAGCCATGATCGAACCAAGCAGGACTTAAAGTGGAAAAACAGTCTAAATCACAAAAGGCTGTTACTAAATAGAGAATCTTTTTAATCAATTAACTAGCTTCGTAAAAGTAAACAATTTAATTTACTAACATTTTGGAAAAATTTATACTAGCTAAAAGCATCCAATTTACAACACGCGAACGTAGGCCATAAGCAGAATTTGGTTGTTTCCGTTGTAAATTTTAATCAAATACTTTAATATGCATCTTTAGAAGTCCTTTTCCGTTTACTATACCTTCTTCATTCAGGTCTGTTTAATTTTATTGAAAATAATGAATAGGTGTATACATATATTAATTTGAACTAAGTGCAACTCAGTAATTATCTTTTTCTCTCATGTGCAATTCACTTTTTCCATGTTTCACGTTCTTGATTTGTTATAAATTATGAATTTCATTTTTCAAAAAGTAACTTGCAACAAATATAATTTAAGAGAACATATCTTCATATTCAGTATAACTTAACACGTACAGAGTGTTGTTTCACTTTTAAAATCACATTTCATAGTAAATCGCCCCGCTATAACCCAGGGATATAACATTTTCGGATTTAAGAAGTAGCCCTTTTCCTCTTCTATCATGACATAGACAACCATATCTTCTATTTTAGGCTTCTTATTTGAGATTTCTCTAAAACGAAGGTTTTAATACGTTTTCATTTGCTTATTGCTCTCTAAAAACTGTCAGTTTCCAAGGCAGCATCTCTATTATAAACACGACCACCTACCATCACGTTATTGCAATTCAAACAAATACCAGTAGCAATTTCTTCTCTTCAAATACTCAGATGGCAAGAGCAACTTAGAATTCCAATCAAACAACACACAAGACTCAAGAATACGCAAACATACAAGTGAGCAACCATTGTAGTCATCACATCATCTAATAAGCAAATGAAATCAATGTCTACCGTTTATTAAAATTTGAAATCAATGTCTACCGTTTCAAATATTTTTTATTACACGTAGGTAGCCTTTAACATTTAAACACCCATTGACACTACAAACATAATCGGAGAGATAAAAGAAAGGAGTACACCTTTTCAATCCGGCAAGGGAAGTACCGCCTGTGTTGGTTTGGGCCGGTAAAACTCCATTAACACTCCAAAACCCCGACATTACCAGGACACATACGAGCTATTTCGATTTTCTTAGCGACCACATCGATGCACCATTGCGGGGTGCATGAACTGAAAAACAAGCAGCCGCGGTGGCCGTGCGATCGGCAGAAAATGGGTAATTGGCATTAGCGATTTGCTTTTTCCCATGACCATTCGCAATATCTGGATCTCTTTCGTAACCTTTATTTCGTCAAAAATACCATCAAGAAGATGGAGATTTTATAGCAAAAGCCAGAAGGGTGTGGTTCGACCCGAGAATCACAAGTCCCCGTGCTGCTGATTGGGTCTCGCTCCCAAACTATAACTCCGGGTCCTTCTCGCCTGAGCTCCGGTGCCGTGACTTGGACCCACTGCGTTAGCACCGATGGTTGTCCCTGCCGGTTTCTAGATCTTTTATCTTTGATTCTCTTAAACCTTGATGCCATCGGGTTTAGCTTGCAAATCGGGATCTATCAGCAATGTCAAATTTACCACCGCTCTTAAACCTTTTTTGCGTTTGAAATTGGGTCTGCAGTAAAGTGAACATGATGACCCAGGCCATGAACACGGCAACATGAAACTTAGCCTCTTCCAAGCAGCGGATTTGTTTGTTTTTCCCATAGGCATTTTGGAAAAAGTGCTTCCACTTTTCTTTGCTGTATAAAACCTTAGATCCATTAGATGTAACCTCGTTTCAACAGTTCTTAGAAAGAATGTAATAGAGAAAAGAGAACTTAGCTTATTTGGAGTCCGAGAGCGTTTTCACGTTCTTCATCTCGCGCAAAATCATCGCCTAATCTTCCATTTTCAGTAATACCCATCTCAGAAAAATGTTAGATGATCCGCCATTTTCATTTTCCAAAACTCTATCAATAAACAGTAACAGATCAATAAGTAGGGAAAGCATTTCCCACAGACGGCGCCAAGTGATAAATCACCGAAAGACCGTGGTAGATCTATGCCGGAAGCATCACCTGAAATCCATAAACAACGATCAGAAGGAACGCCGGAGAGGGTCTCCGGGCGTTCGCTCCGACGCTCAAGTCAGCCATTTTAGTAGGGGAAAGAAGAGAGAATAGAAAGAGAAAATATTAGGTGGGTAGAAGAAGAAAGAAAGAAGTACCTTAGGGTTTTCTCATAATGTGACTTATATAGAAGATTTTGGTGACCATATTTTCCTCGTTCAACAAGTCATATTTTTCATATTTCGGTACTAAAGGTAAGCCCTTTCGTGGTAGAGATACGAAATACAGGCAGGTAGTACCTTGGTATTTGTATCTCGGAATCTGGATGCTAACGCGGGAGAGCAAATAATGTTTGTCATTATCTCGGCTTATTGTTTAGCCTAGTTCTTGTGTACCGGTTATACTTGTATGAGTTTTATCATGTAATGATGGTATCTCGGTCTGTGTTTATTAGAGTTATCATGTTTTTTGTGGTATCTTGGTTCAGATTATTTATTATGTAATAACGATATCTCGGTTCGTATCATTGGCCGTTTCACTTAGCGACATCTCATCTCGGTGAGGCTGCTTCGCTCCCTTAATGTGTTACCTACTACGTTATCACAAATGATCGAGCGAGATGAGTCTCGGGATAGTTATACCAAGTTAACTCTAGATACAGGTCCCAAGATAATTCCACCAAGTACAACCTCGTATCTAATCAAACGAGACGAGTACTCTACAAAGCTATCGAGAGTAATTCTATGACATACCCAAAATATGGTGATCACACAGCCTATTGACGTCCAATAAATAGCTCGTTTCCCCCGAATCATATACTAGTTTTCACAAGCTAGGTATTTTAAAATATGATACACATATTCATTTATGACGATAAAATAATATAATGTGCGATGCAGTTTAATATTCATATTTATAATATCGTAAAATAGATATTGGATAATAGTACATAAAAGTAAAGTATTACTCTCCCGGATTACTAATAATCTAAATCTAATAATTATACAACTAATCTCCGTTAAGCTTCCTTGGTTTGCCAAGTCAATAGCCTGCTAATCTGTCGTATCTAACGTAAAAGTCCATCGTTAGATTATATAATAGTAATTTCTATTGTATAGCTATTTTAATTGATTAACACATTATGTTTAATAAATAAACGTAAATAGTCGTACTCGTATCGAATTATTTTTTATAAGATCTCACAACGTCCTTTTTTAATTATCTTTCGTATTAATAAAAATCACTTTTGATTAATCAAAGCAATCCAATTTAAATAACTTAAAATTTCAAGTTATCTTTAACTTGCCCAAAAATTGCTTTTCTAGCTAACTTCCGCGATCAAAACCACTTATCTAAAATATCCTGTTTAGAAAACAATTGACATTTCTATAGTCCGCAACGTCCTCTACAACTATCGTTTAGACCTCGGACTTAAAATCAAACCCGAAGGTGTCGGAAACTAGACCAGAAGTTGCTTCCCTTGGCTGGTTTTGGGACTGCAAAACAGCTCTTATGGGCTGTTGTTTGAGCCTAAAAACAGAGCATCTAAAACATTCTTAAGCTGAAATAAATTCAGTAATCTCATACTTCACAATCCCGTTTACAACTTCATTTGATACTTGAACTAATTTCAACATTTTGTTAGCCCACAATTGGATCCCAAAGTCGGGCTCCTAAATACTTTTTAATCCTTTTTCTTAACTTATGATTTTTCACTCATTTTCAAACTTTTAAAAAAACCAATGTAATTGAGAAACACTTTGATAAAATTACCCCAATTTAATCTATGAAACACCAAACGTTGTGTGAAAAAAATAAAGCGTTTAAAGCTCGATTTTTGTCCGCAAAATAGCCCCCTTGGGCAGATTAGGGACATCAACTTGCAGCCCCCTTCTTCTTCCTTATGGAGTTTGCTGTTCTGCTCATAGAGAAGATCATAATCTGCTCTATGAGGTGATGATCTCTGCTCGGTGAGCAGAAACATGTTTCTACTCTTTGAAGAGAAACGTGTTTCTACTCATATAGAGCAGAAATGATTTCACTCTTCTAGCATAATCTTACACCTTAAGCTTCACTCCGATGTACTTCTTCGATTCACACACAATTGAGCCATAAGACTCATAAATTAACCTCTAAAACCATGATTCAAAACTGAAGTCACAAACCAACATCACAATAGAATTTCTATGTTTTTAACCTCACCAAACACTATTATAATCACAATCGAATTCAAAATCGAAGAGGTTACCTTGTTCGTGTGTGTTTTATCTTTCCAACCGTGCTTGAATCATCAAAATTGGTGGTTAGAACACGAAGATATGGACACCGTCGTCCGTCGTACGCAAAGAGAGGAATGGATGGTGATGAAGGTCTCTTAGGTTTTCTAGAAACCTTCTTAATGAAGGTGATGATCAAATATCTCATGTGCGGCCTTACTTATATTGTTGGCTAAATATCCAATTCAAACTCAGGCACTAATCACGCACTTTAACCCGATTCTTTAATTATCGTCCGAAACTAATATTAAAACGATTTCGTAAATCTACGAAACTTTGACGTTAATTTCTTAAAAATAAATAGCGAACTTTGCTACTATTTATTACCACGGGACCTATATTTTATTGTATTTTAATTCCTTTCGATAGTCGAGGTCCCATTAAATCCCGCTTGAATAAATAATCTTTATCCTATTTCTATGAAATTTTGAATATAGCTTCTTAAAAGTATTTTACGAACCTTGACATAAAAATAATCAGCTCGGGACTTACCGAATATTTTAGTTTACTTTATTGACCTTTCTTTAGTCCTGTTAATATTCAATTCAATCAAATAATAATTTCTAACTTAAATTATTATTTTACGATAATTCCAATAGAAAAGCTTTGCTCTAAATCCTTATTATTTAAACTTAATCTGAAGTTCTTAATTTTAATCCTCAAAATTATGCCATGTGACACTATACTTGGTACTTCTAAAAGTACGGGATATTACAAAAGGTGAGACATATCTCCAACCATACCTCAATACCAATAATCATTACCTGTGTAGTGACCATCACAGGTTGGATGACCTTACGAAAACAGTCCTCGGCTAGACCTTTCAGCTACATCTCAACTAACACTATCGTCTAGAGCGTCACCTGTATCGTAACACTTTGTCCGATTCAGCCTCATGTAAGACAACACAAGATCCAAAGGAGTGGTTCTGACACCACCACCAGCCTGTTGTTGTTGCTGCTGCACTAACTGATCCAGCATAGCTTATTGATCATGCATAGCGACCTGAATTGCTTGCAATTGCACCAGGTTGTTCTAAAGGGCTGCTATCCTAGCTAGCAGTTGCACCTGGTTGTTCTAAAGGGCTGCTATCCTAGCTAAGGACATTGTGAAGTCAAACGCATCCAACGGCGGTTGTGGTACACCTGGTACCTATGTACCTGTACCACCACGACCTCTACCTCTGCCTTTACTAGCCTAACCTCTGCCAGCCTAAACCCCAGGTTCGTTCTGGTTAACCTCAACAGACATCGCATCATTAGCCTCAACATTCTGCTGAGCCGCAACACGAGCACAAGTATTCATTCCTAAGAATGAAACAAGAAAGCCTCAAAACATAGCAAAAACTTCACCTACATTAATCATCGCATAAGGCACAACAACCAACAAGAAAATATCCAAGTGAGATAATTATCATCCCAAAGTATAACATTAGTTAAGAATAAGAGTGACACACAACACTACTACAGGTGAAGGTAGAAAGTTTTAAAACAAAAGATCACGTTTTAAAGACAAGACACGAAGCTAATTCCGCAGTAGTTCCTAAGATACAACATCAACATAACATGCCATAACAAATACCATATAACATGCAATAGGACTTGGATTTCAAAACCAAAGCTCTTATATAAAATTTTTCATGATCCAATTTCAGAGATCTTGATCGGCATTAGGGTATTGGAGTGGTAGCTCCGAAACCCGTAGCTCGCCTTGCGGATAAACACACAATACAAACAAACCTGCACAAAGCCAATGATCGAAGGCATTCAAGACTCAAACCTAAGTCTATCAATTTATATCAACAACTTATAATAATTAAATGCTCGGCTAAACTTTGAGACTCTAACAGAAATATAATAACAGTAAGATCAATCCGACAAACCCATAAATCAATAAAAGTAATAAAAACTGAACTAGTTCTATTGTGGTATAAGAGTTTCAAACAGTTTTATTTCGATCAAATTAAACCTCGGCAGAATGAAAGAAGTTGGAGATTACCGAACGCTCTCAAAAACATAAACCCGAAAAATGGGGAAACAACGGGGGTCAGATATACTGTGATAAGTTCATACTATCGTTTACATTTATTAAGTAAAAATCCTTTAAGACATTACAAAACCTTATTTAATAATATATAGACATTATGGAATAAGTATTGAATTAATTCCCAAAGTAGGTCAGACGAATCTCTACCAACACCAAAGTAGACAAGAACAAATCCTCGTCAATCCAAAAGTAGGTTAGACAGTAGTCTCTCGGTCCCAAAGTACTTACCGGTGCACATAATCTAGATGATAACCATCGAATAGCTCTTTTCAATCCAAATCCATAATGATTCAAAATAGTTTAAACTACTTATATGATATATATATTCAAAATATATAATTTACTTAATAAATCCCCAAAACAGTTTAGCAAGCCATTATACCTGGTTCGGCTCCAAAGCATGAGAAGTCGAAGGGTCTAAGAAACATGGCATTAGTTAAAATCAATTCAATCCCTCACTCTAAGAAGGCTAGACATCACACAAAACTAGCACATAACCAATAAGCCAAAGCATAACCAAAATTGCGAAACCAAACATACTCAAACCATAACCCAAGTCATACAAACAGTTAAGTCCTATTGAGTTTCATTTTAAAAACAATCATGAAAACCATTTTGAATAACTCAATTGAATCCATAAAATCAACTTTAAAATCCCAAAGTCGTAAGTCGGCCAAGTTACCTGAACTATCAAGCTTAATCTCACATGTTGGGTGATGGAATAAGCCCACAAGCGAAAGCCCAAAACACCTATTAACACATAACCCACATCGATTGAGAAGGACAAGGAAAGCTTGCCTATAAATACAGTGGTCCCTCACCCACAAAGAGGACCGAATTCAGAAGGATTCTACTCTCATGTATGAACTTGTCACCTAAATTGTAATACTGATCCGATTCTATATAAACTCTAAATATCACCACATCCATCATTTGACGCCGTCTGTGGGAACACTGTTCTTAGAGAAATAAAATTCTAGTGATAGAGGTGGTTTAAAACTAGAACCTTATAAACCCACAACCATACATTCGAGCAAGTTAAGATGGACACACACGAAAGAAGCGCGGTCAACAAGAGAAAGAGAGACGAGACTAACGATAACTCTCTGAGAAGATATAAACGGAAGAGAACTACCATCCCAGTAGTAGAGTGCAGTACGAGGCTGGATCACGTACCAAGAGAAGCGGAAGGTACCATCGTGGTCCCGGCAAAGATAGGGGGACGAGAGGTTCGGCGAGTGTCGGTCGATGCGGGATCACATGTCAGCATCATCGTAGAGAGGGTCTATTGGGAAACTGGAGGAAGTCAGATCCGCATAAAAACAAACCGGGATACCATACGAGGAATGGTAGATGGTAGACTCCTAACAACAGGAGTAGCAGAGATCCGGGTAAACATTGATGACCGAAAAGGCCAGGAGAGGAGAGTCACTTCCCCCTTTTATATCGTGAGCAGGAACCTCCCATATGATCTTATATTGGGACGGCCGTTCCTCTGCAAGTCGGGAGCAGTCCTTGACACGAGAAACAAAAGGATACTGGTCCCGACCTCTTAAGGGACAATGATTATCGAGAGAAGTCAAGACGAAGTGGAAGCCAGCCACGGGGCGGCCATGGCCGAACTACTCCATATAGATGAGATATTGGAACTACCATGCGAAGAGTCAATGACCGAGCTGGTGGGAGAAACAAAGACATGGGAGGTTCGCACTGGGAAAGACGTTAAAATGGGTACCAACATGAAAGAAACGACCGAAATAGAGATCCAGAAAGTACTCCGGGAGTTCGAAGGGATGTTCGCCATAAAAGCTGCTGACATCAAGGGCATGGGTCCGGATGTAGCATGTCACGAGCTGAATGTCGACACAACCATGAAACCGATTAGATAAAAAAAGAGACGACAGTCAGAGGAGCGACGAAGATTTATTGCAGAAGAGGTAGAAAAATTGATGGGGGCGGGGTTCATCAGAGAAGTGAAATACCCGGACTTGCTAAGCAACGTGGTTCTAGTAAAAAAAGAAAACGGAAAAAAATGGACGTGCGTGGATTTTACCGACCTAATGAAGGCATGTCCGAAGGACTGCTTTCCTCTACCCAACATTGATCAATTGGTTGATTCAACAGCTGGGTATGTGATGTACAGCCTGGCGGACATGGCATAAGGGTACAACCAAATTCCGATGAAGGAAGAAGATCAAACAAAAACAAGCTTTGTAACGGATGAAGTAACCAACTGCTGCACGATGATGCCCTTCGGACTGAAGAACGCAGGAGCAACGTACCGACGATTGATGAAACACATGTTCAAAGACCAAATCGGCAAAATAATGGAAGTGTATGTCGATGATGTAATCGTTAAAATCAAGAGCAAAGAAGATACCCCCAAAGACCTATGAACGATGATGGAGATACTCGACAAATTCAACATGAAGATGATCCCAGAGAAATGAACATTCAGAGTGGAAGGAGGAAAATTCTTAGGATACATGGTGTCCCGAATAGGAGTGGAAGCAAATTCGGAAAAAATCAAGGCCATCGTGGAAATGACTCCACCAAAAAATCAAAGGGAAGTACAGGTTCTAACGGAAGAATAACGGCCCTGGGACGATTCATCTCATCATCAGTAAAAGGATGCCTCCCGTTCTACAACACGTTGAAGACAAAAACATTCAAATTGGGAGAGGATTGCGGCAAAGCCTTTGACGTATGAAGAAGTTCCTAACAAAGCCACCACTGCTAAGCCGACCGAAGGACGCTGAAATTCTATACTTGTACATCTCCATATATAGAGACACTACGACAACAGTCTAATAAGAGAAGAGGAAGGGCAACAACTACCGATATACTACATAAGTCGAAACTTGAAGGACGCAGAGCTAAGATACCCGGATTTTGAAGAAATGGCTCTAGCATTGACGACGACAGCAAAGAAGTTGAGGCCATACTTTCAAGCGCACCTGATAGTTGTACGAACCGACCAACCCCTACGACAAGCCCTCCAAATATTAGAACTTTCAAGAAGAATGGTCAAATGGGCGATACATATGGGAGAATACGACATCAGTTACAAACCCAGACAGGCAATGAAGGTTCAAACTCTGGCGGACTTCGTAGTAGAATTTACCGGAGATCCTGTGAAAATCGAAAGTAAAAGAAAGATGGGAATGTTAGTGCAGCGGAACGCGGGGGTCCGGATCGTATATTACAATTCAAAATTGGAAAATCCAACAATCCAGATCCAGAAATTGATCCTATCAATAACAAATGGATTGTCGTATCGTCTAGTAATTAAAGCACGCATCTAGAAATCGTCAGAAGAATACCTATGTCGATTCTGCAACAATTCCCTTAGTCCCGATAGTATGGCGACCTCAAGCTCGTCCACACGAGTATGCGTCCGATTGAATCATCCCCTTGAAGTAATACGCAAGAGTTTCTCTTGCCGAGCAACTCTAAGCTCAAACTCTCGCCTTGATTACGTCTTTTCTCAGTTGTATGAAAAACTTTCTCCAAGCTTTTTTGTGATTGACGACTATTTGAACTCCTTCAAATATACACTCTTAAGTGTGTTGTGTTTAGAATGAGCAAAGGCAACCTCTATTTATAGGGTAGAGCTTTGCTTAAGAATGCAACAACTCACATGCCAGGTGTCACACACCAAGCAAAGGTGTTGCCACCATTCGACACCTCACATGCTAGGTGTCACACACCAAGCATAGGTGTTGCCACCATCTGACACATCACATGCTAGGTGTCACACATCAAGCATAGGTGTTGCCGCCTTCTAACACGTCGGATGCTAGGTGTCACACATAGAGACATACATGACATCATCACATGAGATCATTACGTGACATCATCGTATGACATCATCGTGACATCATCACATGACATCATCGTGACATCATCACATGACATCATCGTGACATCATCACATAACATCATCACATTAACTTGGATAAAATACAATTAGGTGCTACTAAATTATAACTCTTATAAATGAGTCCATAATTTATACTTGTTTTTCATCTTAGATTAATTTCCTAGATATGCTAGTATCTATATGAAATCAGTCTCTCGTAAACTCAATCGGTTGCACACCCTATTGTGTGTGACTAATTAGGTTCACATCAATATGGCAACGAGAGTCATATGAAACGCCTTTCTTATATTAAATAATTAAATCCCATTAATTATTAATTCTCGTAGATCGTGAGTGACGTCTAGCAACATATCACGACCCCCAAATAGATATGAATGTTTCGATGCATTCTTTATGAACCAATGTTCATAATTACCGTACACTCAAAATTTCGTTCATCTAAGATTCCAATCTCGACTAGTGTCATGGTTAAGTCAAACACTGTTTGTCTTGATTATATGACCTCATCTCTCAGTTCTTATTCTTAATAAATATGACTTCCACTAGAAACAACTTTCTATGTAAGTCATATACACCTGCGCTGGTTTTATCATCCATACAGAACAATTCGAGATAGCATAGAATCTTTTGTCTGTTCATCCGGAGTGATAAATTCTCTCTTGGTTAAAGCCCTATCTCCATATACAACTAACTAGAGCCAACACATCCCGCGACCCTAGCTCATGAAAGATGTAGGGATAGGGTGTATCAAACTCAAATCACATATATACAAGTCAAAGGACATATGTACAATTATGAATTATATGACATTAAATTGACTTTGATGAAATACCCTGGATAAGTCATCTAGCGTCATTTGTTCGACTCACTCAAACCCCTTGAGTGTCCACATGTTTATTCTAATCCCCAACAAGTAGTATGAGACTCATTACTTCCTATAATTAGTAACTCCTTACTAACCAGGAGAATAAATGGAGATGACGATCTTTCCGGGATAATGCGATGCCCTTATTCGTAGGACCCCATCGACCGTGAACGTTTATTTTGATCACTTGTACAGTAGAATCTGTCACTCATATTCTTAACACCTTAAGAATAGATTCTATCACAATGTGATAAGGACAATACGTAATAAATAAACGCTTAGTTGATGAGACACTTAGTTCAAATAAAACATATATATCATAGCCATTGGGATTTGTTTATGCAAGTATACAGACAAAATTGCCCAAGGGCACATACTACTAACAATCTCCCACTTGCACTAGTGCCATTGGCTACTATATCTAAGCCCCATTTTCTCAAGATGTAAATCTAATTGGCTCTGGGTCATGGGCTTTGTTAGTGGGTCAGCCGTGTTATCAGCTGATGCTATCTTTTGGAGAGACACATCTCCCTTTCCAACAATATCTCGGATGATATGATAACGCCTTTCTATGTGTTTGGATTTCTGGTGAGATCGGGGCTCCTTTGCCTGGGCTATAGCACCATTATTGCCGGTGAAAATAGGAACCGCCGACTCAATGGTAGGAACCACACCAAGTTCAGAAACGAATTTCTTAATCCAAACAGCTTCCTTTGCAGCATCTGATGCCACAATATACTCGGCTTCTGTGGTGGATTCTGTAGTGGTTTCTTGTTTGGAACTCTTCCAACTCACTGCTCCTCCTTTACAGGTGAATACAAATCCGGATATAGACTTACGATCGTCTATATCTAATTGAAAATCAGAATCTGTAAAGACGTCTATTTGTAGATCACCTCCTCCATATGTTAAGATCATATCTGTAGTCCTTCTCAAGTATTTAAAGATATTCTTGACAGTCATCCAGTGTTCCGAACCTGGATTGGATTGATATCTGCTAGTCAAACTAACCGCATAGGCAATATCCGGCCTGGTACACAACATAGTGTACATAAGACTACCAATTGCCGAAGCATATGGTATCTTTGCCATTTCATCTCTTTCTTTTGATGTCTTTGGAGACATATCCTTTGAGAGGTGAATTCCATGGCTAACGGGAATCAGTCCTCTCTTAGAATTTTCCATATTGAATTTCTTCAATATCTTTTCTGAGTAGAGCCTTTGGGAGGGACCTATTATTCTCTTAGATCTGTCTTTATAGAGTCTAATACCGAGAATGTAAGTCACTTCTCCGAGGTCTTTCATGGAGAAAGTTTTGGATAGCCAAAGCTTTAGAGAGGTTAACATACCGACATCATTTCCTATTAGTAAAATGTCATCTACGTAGAAGACTAGGAACGGGATTGCACTACCACTAACCTTCTTGTAAACACATAGTTCATCTTCATTTTTTATAAACTCGTAACTCTTTATAGCTTCATCAAAACGACGATTCAAACTTCTCGAAGCTTGCTTCAATTCATATATGGAGCGTTTCAGCTTACACACCTTGGAACCTCCTTCGGATTCAAAACCCTTAGGTTGTTCCATATAGATTTCCTACTTAATATATCCATTAAGGAATGCGGTCTTGACATCCATTTGCCAAATCTCATAATCTAAATGTGCAGCTATGGCAAGAAGAATCCGGATGGACTTAAACATGGCTACAGGCGAGAAAGTCTCTTCATAATCGACTCCTTGCCTTTGGCAAAACCCTTTTTCAACAAGCCTAGCTTTAAAAGTGTCCACTTTTCCATCAGCACCAATTTTACGCTTGAAAATACATTTGTTCCCTATTGATATAATACCATCGGGTGGATCGACTAGCTCCCAGACTTGGTTACTGTACATGGAATCCATTTCAGATTTCATAGCTTCAAGCCATCTTGAAGAATCTATATCACATATAGCTTCCTCATAAGTAGATGGATCAACAATTGGATCATTTTCTCCATGAATAAATAACTTTTGTATATCATGAAGAAAACCATATCTCTCCGGTTGATGAGATACTCTACTTGATCTTTAAGGTGTTTCTCTAGATTTTACTAATTCTTGTTCACTATGGGTTTGATCAATCTCCATTGTATCATTTTGTTGGTCTTTGGACGACTCCTCATCTAATTCTAAATTTCTTCCTTTGCCCCCTTCTTGAATAAATTGTTCTTCCAGAAAGACTGCATCCCGACTAATAATAATTGTTTGTTCGGATGGAATATAGAAATAATATCCTAAACTGTCTTTAGGATAACCAACGAATCTTCCCATGATTGATCTTGATTCCGACTTGTCGGTTATCAATTTTTTGATATATGCCGAACATCCCCAAATCTTAATATGCTCAAGACTTGGTTCCTTACGATACCATATCGCATAAGGTATTCTCGGAATGGATTTAGTTGGTACTCGATTTAGAATATAATTTGCACTAAGAAGTGCATGACCCCATAATGAAATGGGTAAATCAATATAGCTCATCATTGATCGTACCATGTCTAACAATGTACGATTCCTCCGTTTCGATACACCATTCAACAATGGTGTTCCTGGAGGAGTCAGTTGGGAAATATTACCGCATTCTCTTAAGAATCTACCAAATCCCGTACTCAAGTATTCACCTCCTTGATCAAATCAAAGAATTTTAATACTTTTTCCAATTTGGTTTTCTACTTCATTTTTGAAGTCTTTAAATTTTTCAAAAGCTTCACTCTTGTTCTTCATAAGAACAACATACCCATACCGTGATAAATCATCGGTGAAGGTAATGAAGTATAAATAACCACCTCGTGCCATTTCTTAAAATGGACCATATACATCACTATGTATGATTTCCAAAACATCTTTGGCTCTACCACTTTGTCCCACAAAGGGTGATCAGGTCATCTTGCCTTTAAGACATGACTCATAAGTTGAAATTGATGCGGAATCAAGATTACTCAAGTTTCCCATCTTATCCAACTTGTAAAGCCTATCTTCCGCAGTATGTCGTAATCGTAAGTGCCAAAGTTGTTTTGAGGTTTGATCACTAACGGTATTAATATCTAAAACATTATTTGTATTGCGAATAACTTCATTTAAACAATAAAGACCATTTTGTACATAACCATAACCAACAACTTCATTATTATAGATAATTTTACAAACATCCTTTGTAAATAGGAACTCATATCCTAATCTTGTCATACAAGAAATGGACATTATATTTCTATAAGCGTTTGGTAAGTACAAAACATTGTTCAAATACAAAACATATTTATACAACAAAATAGAAGATGATCCTATAGCTTTAGCCGCAACGCTTGTGTTATTTCCAAGCTTCAAGATCACTTCGTCCTTGTCTAACTTCCTCTCATTTGCTAGATCATGTAAGGATGAACAAATGTGAGAACTAGCTCCGGTATCTAATACTGAAGCTTTGGACGAGCTATCGTTATTGGAATTGAAATAAAAAGAAATTGACATACCCTCACCGGGATTTTCATTCTTCTTGTTCTTGCCCTTGGATTCCAAATACTTGGGGCAATTTCGTTTCCAATGTCCCTCGCCTTCATAAAAAAAACACTTTCCTTTGTTTTGTGAGGTGCCTTTCTTTTTCGCAATGGCCTTTTGGGCCTTCAAAACATTCTTCATAGTATTCTTCTTCTTAGTCTTACTAGAAGAAGCAACCATAAGAGAAACTTCCTTTCCCTTAACATTATTCTTTTCAGCAGTTATCAACATGTTTGATGACACAACAAGTGTACATTCTATCTGATTTAAATAGTAATTTGTGATGAAATTACCATACGATTCTGGAAGGGATTGAAGGATCATATCAGTTTGGAGATTCAAGTCCATGATGAAGTCGAGACCCTCTAGCCGTTCGATACATCGAATCATCATGTTCACATGTTCTCCAACACCCTTTCTCTCAGAATGCTTTGCCCGAAATAATTGCTTAGATATCTCATATCTAGCAAAACGACTTGATTCACAATACAACTCTTGTAAGTGAAAAAATTTCGCGAGCTCCCGGATATTTCTCGTGTTGCTTTTGCAACTTGTTGTTTATAGATGCCAACATATAGCACTTGGCTTGTTCGTCATCTAACTTCCACTTGCGCAATGCTTCATGTTCCTCGGGAGGTGCCTCAATTGGCAATGGTCCCAGAACATTTGTCTCAAGAACATATGTTATATGTTCACTTGCAAGAACTATTTTGAGATTTCTTAACCAATCAACAAAGTTAACACCCACTAAGCGATCATTTCCGGCGTCTAATGTAGTCACCCTCAGATACCCATTGTCGTAATTGGGTTTCAGCATTAGTTAAGTTTAACCCATTGAATCAACTAAGATGTACCAATTTGAATAATACACGACTCAAGTACGCATAACTGCCGTTATTTTCGTGTACTATATCGATACACCCGTACATCTCATGTTAACAATAAACTCAACAACGGCCTCTTGACGATATCATCTCACCCCTATGTATCCATTGCCGACAAGATGATAACTCAAAGCGTGTTAGTTTATTTCTCCAATGGAGAGCCATTGATAAATCAATTTAATGATTAATCAATATAAACTTAAACTTTTTACTTTTAGGAAGATTTCTTAGGGTTTTTCAGTTATTCTTGTCTCACTAAGCACACAACACATTTTAGCATGCATCTCATACATATTAAAGCTAAAATGAATCATGTAATCACACATGTATGATCATGGACTTCCAAGGTCTCATTTTTTAGCCACAAAAGAATGAGCAAACTATTACTTGTTCCACATGTTTTGTTGATGACAATATAATGCACAAGCGAGTCACACATTGTGTTAAATAATCACATTAGAAAAATTCCCAGGATAGATTGGAGGGTCACGAGCGGACCATTTAAGTACCGATTTCCTAGACATAATTTAATCAAATGTAATTAATGTCATAATAGCATTTGCTCGTTTTTGCAAACAAGAGCTAAGCCCTCGAAATTATAAATTACATGCCCAATAATAATTCCTAAGTCCATGATTACCAATACATGCATTCAATCATAAAGCTTTAATACTTGATGATACGGTGGCTCCGATACCACTGTTGGTGCAGCGGGATGCGAGGGTCCGGATCGTATATTTCAATTCAAAATTGGAAATCCAAAAATCCAGATCCAGAAATTGATCATTTCAATAACAAATGGATCGTTGTATCATCTAGTAATTAAAGCACGCACCCAGAAATTGTAAGAAGAATACCTATGTCGATTCTTCAACGATTCTTGTAGTCCTGATAGTACGGCGACCTCAAGCTCGTCCACACGAGTATACGTCCGATTGAATCCTCGCCTTGAAGTAATCCGCAAGAGTTTCTCTTGCCGAGCAACCCTAAGCTCAAACTCTCGCCTTGATTACGTCTTTGCTCGGTTGTATGAAAAGCTTTCTCCAAGCTTTTCTGTGATTGACGACTATTTGAACTCCTTCAAATATACTCTCATAAGTGTGTTGTGTTTAGAATGAGCAAAGGCAACCTCTATTTATAGGGTAGAGCTTTGCTTAAGAATGCAACACCTCACGTGCTAGGTGTCACACACCAAGCAAAGGTGTTGCCACCATTCGACACCTCACATGCTCGGTGTCACACACCAAGCATAGGTGTTGCCACCATCTGACACATCACATGCTAGGTGTCACACATCAAGCATAGTTGTTGCCACCTTCTAACACGTCGGATGCTAGGTGTCACACACAGAGACATACATGACGACATCATCACATGACATCATTACATGACATCATCGCATGACATCATCGTGACATCATCACATTAACTTGGATAAAATATAACCAGGTGCTACTAATTTATAACTCTTACAAATTAGTCCCTAATTTATATTTGTCTCCCATATTAGATTAATTTCCGAGATATGCTAGTATCTATATGAAATCAATCTCTCGTAAACTCAATCAGTTGCACACCCTATTGTGTATGACTAACTAGGTTCACATCTATATGGCAACGAGAGTCATAAGACACGCCTTTCCTAAATTAAATAATTAAATTCCATTAATTATTAATTCTCTTAGATCGTTAGTGACGTCTAGCAACATATCACGAACCCAAAATAGATATGAATGTTTCAATGCATTCTTTATGAACCAATGTTCTTAATTACCGTACACTGAAAATTCCCTTCATCTAAGATTTTGATCTCAACTAGTGTCACTGTTAAGTCAAACACTGTTTGTCTTGATCATATGACCTCTTCTAAGTTATTATTCTTGATAAATATGATTTCCACTAGAAAAAACATTCCAAGTATGTCATATACACCTGTGCAGGTTTTATCATCCATTAAGAACAATTTGAGATAGCATAGAATTTTTTCTCCGTTCATCCGGAGTGATAAAATCTCTCTTGGTTAAACCCCTATCTCCATATACAACTAACTAGAGCCAACACATCCCGCGACCCTAGCTCATCACATATATACAAGATAGTGTCACCGCAAGTCAAAGGACATATGTACAATTATGAACTAGATGACATTTAATTGACTTTGATAAAATACCCTGTATAAGTAATCTAGCGTCACTTGTTCGACTCACTCAAACCCCTTGAGTGTGCACATGTTTATTCTGATCCCCATCAAGCAGTATGAGACTCACTACTTCCTATAATTAGTAACTCCTAACTAACCAGGATAATAAACGGGGGTGACGATCTTTCCAAGATGATGCGATGCCCTTATTCGTAGGACCCCATCGATCGTGAACGTTTATTTAGATCACTTTTATAGTAGAATTTGTCACTCATATTCTTAACACCTTAAGAATAGATTCTATCACAATGCGATAAGGACAATACGTAATAAATAAATGCTTAGTTGATGAGACACTTAGTTCAAATAAAACATATATATCATTGCGATTGGGATTTGTTTATACAAGTATACAGACAAAATGGCCCTAGGGAACATGCTACTAACAGGGAACTCTACATCGACGGACCGAAAAATAAAAAAGAGCTGGAGATGGAGTCATCCTTAAAGGCCCGCACAAGGTGCGAATCGAATACAGGGTCCACCTAAATTTCATGGCAACAAACAATGTGGCGGAATATGAAGCATTGACAGAAGGACTGACACTAGCGGTAGCAGTAAGAGCTGAATACTTAAGGATCCACTGTGGCTCACAACTAGTAGTGGGGCAAATAGACGGGACGTTCTCCACGAAAGAGGAGAACCTGCTGAAATACAACAGCAGGGAAAAGGAACTCCTACAAGACTCGAGAAGTGAGGAGGATAATGGGAAATAAAAAAGACCGGAAGAGAAGAAAACATGGAGGCAGATGCAATAGCAAAAGCGGCATCAGAAAAAACGACAGATTCCAAACAATGGAATTCAAAGAAGAGACTACATCACCAACAATTGATGTACCAACGAGTTTCCCTATACAAGAGCTGGATGAATGGATGGAGCCCATCTGGAGATACTTAGAAGAGGGAAGAACACCGAAAGACTAAACAAAGCACAAAAAGTAAGGATGAGTAACAGTCGATATGCAATTTATGAAGGAACGCTGTACCGGACATCCGTAAGCCACCCGTTGTGCAGATGCGTGTCTCGGAGAGATAGACAATACATCCTGAGAGAGTTACATGAGGGGATATGCGGCGCACACAAGGGAACGATAACCCTAGTAAGAAAAGCATCCCTGTAGGGATATTACTAGCCTAAAATGGAAGAAGACTCCAAGGAACTGGTAAAGAAATGCGACAAATGCAAAGACACGTGGGCTGATCCCACATCCAACGCAGGAAACCAAGCCTGCGCCAAGCCCGTGGCCGTTTGCAAAATGAGGAATAGACATCCTGGGACCATCCCCAACCGCGAAGAACCAAAAGAAATTTATTTCCGTGGCAATCGACCACTCGACGAAATGGGTCGAAGTAGAAGCGGTGTCCACAATAACAGCAGCAAAGGCAGAAAAGTTCTTCTGGAGAGAAGTAATATGCAGATTTGGTATCCACAAGACGTTAGTAATGGACAATGGAAAGCAATTCGATAGCGCAACCTTCAGGGGTTTTTGTGAAAACCTTGGCATATATTTACAATTCACATCAGTGGCGCATCCCCAAACAAACAGAATGACAGAGGTAACCAACATAACAATATGTAAAGGATTGAAAAAGAGGCTGGATGAGGCAAAAGGCAACTGGGCATAAGAGCTGAATAGCGTAGTCTGGGCATACAGAACGACCCCGAGGAAAGGAACCGGAGAAAAACTATTCCGCTTAACATACGGAGTAGAGGCAGTCATCCCAGTCAAAATTGGAATGCCATCGATAAGAATAAAGAACTACAATGAAGACACAAACGAAGAAGAGCTAAGGCGATACCACAATAAAAAGGTGCAATCAAGATATTTCAAGGCAGGAGACCTATTCCTAAGAGACGCGGCTATAGGGAAAGGCAATGATGGCGTAGCAAAGTTGGAAAGCAACTAAGAAAGACCGTACCGGGTAACCAAGACTACCGGAAGAGTATATTCTGGAATGTCGAACATTTGAAATTGTATCATGAATAGAATGAAAGAAAATGTTGAAGGGAAGCTACAAAGTGTAAACAAACAATACATAAAATAAGAAAGAAAGAAACAAAATACAGCAACAACAGAAGGTCAACAATTCCCCAAAGGCAACGGCCAACATACTGAGAAACATTTCTCAATGAAAAAACAATATACAACAACAACAATAGTAATAAACAAACAACGAATTAAAGAATATGGGAGACATCTACTATAGTAAACTCGAGGAACATTCCTTAGAGGAAAAAGTACAACGATAATATGAAATGGCAAGAGAAGCAGCCACAAGCAGATCATTCAACATAAACTAACTAGAGTAATAGAAAAAACAACGAAACGGATATTCCAATAAATCTAGAAAGAAGAACAAAGTCATCGTTCGAAATAGATGCATAAAATAGAAATTACAAGCACACGACAAACTAAATCAACCGCCATTAGGGGTGTTCAAAAATCAACCACCACAAGGTTAAACTCAGTAGAACTATCACGGGATTTGTATCTCACCTATTCTCGATAAAAATCCTCGGGACTCATATGCCAATAAAACCAAGCATAATATATCGTGAATCAATACATCTAATAATAAAAATCAAACAAAGGATCACTTTACCCCCTGAACTTGGCACAAAGTATCAAAAACGTCTAAATTAGCAAAACAGGATCACTTTTACCCTGAACTTGTCAAATTTGGTACAAAAACACCCCTCCCCACTCTCACCTAAGAGGGTGAGAATCACTCTCCGGTTTTTGATAGTGGTTTTCTTTTCCTAGATGGTTTTTAATGGCAAATGGTTTAAAAAGATCCTAATTTTTGTTAATTCATTTTAAATTAATACCTAATAATAAAAAAAACAAATGAATCTTTTTTATTTTAAAACTTTACAAATCGAATTGATGTTAATTAAAAATAAAAAGGACCATTTTGTATATTTTAAAAAAATAATCAAATTGTTTTAATTATATATTTTATTATTTTAAAAAATAATAATTTTTTTAAGGAGGAGTTGCTGCTCCGGTGAGGAGCAGCAGCTCCTCCTCGATGGGTTTGCTTGAGGCAAACCAATCATCATCCTTCATTTGGGTTCGCCGGAACCCAGATGAGTTTTCCATCTGGGTTCGGCGAACCCAGATGAGTATTCATCTAGGTTCGCTGCGAACACAGATTAATACTCTTCTAGGTTCGCCGCGAACCCAGATGAGTTTTCCATCTGGGTTCGGCGAACCTAGATGGAAAACGCATCTGGGTTCGCCGGCGAACCCACATGATGAAAGAAACAGACCCGCCGGTGGGTCTGTTCCACCGGCGGGTCTGTTTTAATTTAACAGGTTGGCCGGAAAATTTTTCGGCCAACCTGTTGAAGAAAAAGAAAAAAAATTCAATTTTTTTTGAAAAAGTTCAAATAGAGCCCTGAAAATTTAATTAGTATTTTAAGTGTGATTAATTAGAGTTAATTATGATTTTATAAATCTCATTCTCCAATTAAGTGCCACGTCAGCATAAAGGGGGTTTTTGAACCGGTTTTGCCAAGTTCAGGGTAAAAGTGATCTGGTTTTCTCAATTTGGACGTTTTTGATACTTTGTGCCAAGTTCGAAGGGTAAAGTGATCTTTTGTTCAATAAAAATCTGAGATGCAAGGTAACTCGGTAGAACTATCCTGGGACCTGTATCTCATCCATTCTCGATAATAGTCCTCGGGACTCCAATGATAATAAAAATTTAGCATAATACATCGAGAATCAATACGAGATAAAAAAATTAAGATAAGAAACAAGGACACATCGGTTGGCGTTGCTATCGATGTAAGGTGATAAAAAAACACATCAGATGACTTTTATGTCGATGTCAGGCGTATGAAACACATCGATTGGCATTGCTATCGATGTCATCGGTTGACATTGCTAACGATGTCATCGGTTGACTTTGCTAGCGATGCAGGAACGAGAACACGTCAGTTGGCTTCGCTATCGATGTCAGACAAATAAAGTTAAAGAAAAGAAAGACATCAGAACTATAACAAGAAATGAAAGATGTCAAGTACGTATATAGCATAAACCTATAGTTTATGAAAAGTATATGAAACACAAAAGTAAGTAAAGAATATACGTAGTATGATTTGAAAAGAGTATTTTATATATAAAATGGTTTTCAAATGTTTTCACCTTTATATGATACTGCTTGTAATTTGGTGAACTCACTTAGTTTTATACTGACCCTGTTGTTCCTCCTATTTTACAGGAAGAGTAAGCTATCATTTGGAGAGTCATGCTTCCAATGTCTTAATTCTCGGAAGTCATTTGTACAGGACGTGAAAAAGGATTTTCATTCTAGCAGTCTGCAGTAGTCCAGATGTTTTTGACTATGTATTTGTATAATGGGTTTTAACTCTAATGTATGTTTCAAATGGGGTCACATATATTTTGATATTGTTTCATATATGAAATACGAGTTAAAAAAGAAAAAAATTTACAAGTGTTATTAGGCTTGCTACGGGTTTCAGAGCTACCACTCCCATTTTCTAGCGCCGGTCACTGCTCAAAAATTTGGGTCGTGCCAAAGTTGGTATCAGAGCAATGGTTTAGATTCATAGACCGTTGTCTGAATACGATTGATGTTGTTTTTCCTAGGTACGATGTCACTAGGTTAAGCTAGGAATGACTACGGCTTATAGGGATTTCTAATCATGTCTTTTAAACGTTATCATTGTTTTTATCGATTTTTCAAACGTTTTACAAAGATGTCCACTCCCATATGTGCTATTAGGAATCGAGTTAGATGTGTGCATGAGAACGATATATGTTTTGTGTTTACTCGAGTAAGCAATACGCTTTTGAGTATCTATTATTTGTGAAGAGTTGAATACTCGTGAGACTCATATTATATAAGAACATTGTTATGGATTATGATTTGATTGGATTGGATATTATATGATTAATATGGTATAACGGATAATATATGTTATGTTTTGCAGCGGGATCACTTATGAGAATGATATGCTCCCACGTATGTTAGCCTGTGATAATTTATAAGATAAGTGAAATGTATATATTGTGATTAATTATTATTAATAGAATTGAGCCATATGATTAAACGCTGCTTAGTTCTACTAAGTTTATGGTGAGCGGAATGCTCGTAAGACTTATTATACGCGACGTAATCGAGGAAAATATAGGGGACACAGATTTTCTTTAGATTAGGTTAACATAGATTGCTTATAGCCACGATAGTGATACGCGTAGAATATATACGACATAATTATATATTTTTGATGTTTTGTTAAGTCTATGGTGAGTGGAATGCTCACGACATTTATGGAACGAGCGTAACCGTAGAAGGGCCTAGAGGAATTAAATATCCCTAAGGTTCAACATACGTATATGGCTCTTAGCTATGACAATTTGTGTATGCAATGTTTAAGGAATTCATCAGGATTCCTTTAAATATCCGCCATAATATAAATAAAGAGCTACTCGAGCGCGTGTTGTAGCACAACAAATAAATAATACCCGAGAAGAGGAAATAAGAAACAAAGGTGAATATAACCAAGTCCGTTCGGCACCGCGAACGAGGTAGAGGTTTAGAGGACCCTAGAATACACCAAGTGGGAATGTACAGGCACCATAAGAGCCGCATCAACCCAACATTGATATTAATCAACTTTCAGGAGAGGTAACGGACTTATGGAAGTGTATGCTTATATTGGAACGCTTGATACCAAGACTATATCAATACGAAAAGAGAAACATAGGTCGAGATTTGATATTGGCATACATGAAGTTATATCCAAAGGAGTTTGACGGATCAAGCAGTGCGCTAGATACGATAGAAAGAAGTGAAGAGTAAGATATTGATGATAAGTATTACCCAAGGGTTAGTACTACAATTAATAGTAACCCAGAGGAAAAATCACAACAAGGCGTATAGAGAGAATATAATGAGAAGGAAAGAAATGTGAATAAGTTATAAGATGCCCATACAGGGGCAAAGAGGATTCAAACACGATAGTGATCACAAGAATTAGGATATCGTAAAGATTAATAAAGAAAGATATACGAGATAAGTATTAGGAATCGATGCAAGGACACTTCCAAAGACATCATATAGCAATAAAACTTGAAAGGATCAAGAAACCTCATGGGAAATGAATAAACGAAGTGCATCACATGGATTAGGAGATATTCTGATGATGAATACAAAGAGTATAATAAGAAATGATCGAGGAGTATGATATAAGTAAAGAGATCGAAAGGCGATATAGCCGGACCTATAAAAAAGCTAAACAAGGGAAGGTAACCAAGAAAGCTAGAACCCTTAGTTGTAGTCGGAACATGTAAGTTCCAGCTTTGTAAATCCCATGCGCCTACAATGCGATAGGAGACATTTGGGTAACTGTCAAGCTATGACGGACGTATATGTTTGATGTGGGCAGAAAGACCATTATATGAGGGAAACACTAACATTCCAAGTAGTGAAATACCACGGCCATACAAACCAACCGTCTCCGAAAGACATAGTTGGTTGCGATAGTGTAATACCCCAAAATATTTAAGTATTTAATTGGACCATGTGTCCAGTTCTGATTAGCCAGGGTGGCGATATCAGAAATAATTTCTAAGAAATTACAGTAAATAAGTCTTTAGTAGGTTGGTTTTGGGAAAGTAATTATTCGGAATTTAATATCATATTTTAATCCTAAAGTTGGAGTTTAAGTCAAAAGGAAAAATGTCAAGAAAAGTCCCAAACTAGAGTTCAGGGACTAAAGTGGTAATTTAACCATATAGATCTCGAAATGAAAATTATTTTGCCAAGGTCTGCGAAATATTTTACAGTATCTGTGGTAAAAGTTTCGGGTCAATCAGAGACCTTTTAAAGTCTGGACGCGGATGCATTTTGGGCTAAATTGCAACTTTGGAAAAGTTCAAGGACCAAAGTGCAAATTAGCCAATTAAATATCGAGAATAGTAATTAAAAGATTATTGACGGAAAATAATAATTTTGAGTTAGTATTAATTATATGGATATAAATAATACGTAGGTAATTGAGTTAAAAAAGATAATTTAATCGTTTGGTTAAATTAGAAAGTTTAAAAGAGAAATGGTTTAAGTTAAAGAGTTAAAGGACCAAAATGGCTAATTAGCCAATTATATGTATATCATTTGAAGAAATTGGAACCATCCAGAGAAGAAGAAAGAAAGACATGTTATAGATGAAAGATTTCAAAGATCGATTACGATCCGCCGCGGTTTCTCCGTTTCTCGTCCAAATCGGGCGCTCTTTATATCGATTCGTTCAGAATTCAATTCTCTATCATCGGTAAGCTTCAAATCGAGGTAATTTGATGATTTTTGGTATTGAAATGATTGGATTAGGGTTAATTCGTTTTAACGAATTAAACGAATTGTAATCGCGTTTCTATTATCGTTTTTGATGGATTTGGAGTTTAAATTGTGTCAAAATGAGATAAGGGCATATCGGATTTGGAGTTTAAATTGTGCCAGCGCACACTCATGTGTGCGAGCGCACACAACCACTCCTGGGCTCGCACAACCGAAGGACCTACCTGTTTATACGTTTTCGCCCCATTTAGACCTAGATTTCCGAGTTCAAGTACGGTGGACATTAAAAGTGAATCACGAACACCGAAAACGAGAAATTTGGATATCGAACATAACGTATTCGATTAGGGTTTCTTGATATAAGAAACCTAAGTTTATGAATCGATGAATAAGAGATATAATAAATATCTCGACTAAGTACTAAAATAAGATCAAAGTTAAGAGTCGTATTTGAACTACGATTATATTAACCTAAGTTAATAACTTAAGGTTTTGATATTAAGCCTTCGTTTATGGATTAAACGTACAGGTAACTGAACTAAGTAACTGACGTATCGACGAGCTATCGGGCCAATGAGCTGAAGTACCTATGAGATCAAAGATGCACGGAGCCTACGTGTTCGGGTGACGATAATGTAGTTTTGGATAGCAGTCACTGTGAGTGGCAAATTTACTTTCGCGTATTATTATTATCGTTATAAAATTTATTTTCATATCCTATTAGTATTATTATCAATACATCGCATGTGTATGATTTTCTTGCATGAGATGTGAAGTTTGATGAATTGGATTATATGAATGTCATTATATCCATTGTTTGAATATGAGTAGCTAGCATGAGATCTATAGAAATCAATTACCTATTGAGTGTCAATAGGCTATGAGATTACCAGTGAGTCAGTCTAGCGTGTCTAGATTGTCTATAAGATTACAAAATGCGCATACGATAAGAGTGCGATACGAGAGTGAACTCGGTTAAAATAACTTGAGCCCCGCGAGAGTGAACTCGGTTAAGTAACCTGAGCTCCGTATCTAGTGGGTTGGACCCACTAGTTGGTTGGACACACCAGTGAGTTGGACTCACACTTTGGAATTAAGAGAATTGTCGTGACTGACGTGGTTGAGTGTAAACACTCCCGGGTCGGACCATTTGGATCAAGTTGATTCGACTATATACGTTTACCGAATCAAGGATTAGAATTTCGATAGAGTCTGTTACTTAGGAATGTTTGCTGTGTGCTAGTATTATGTATTGAATTTACATACGTATTAAGCATGCGATGCTATATTTTTATAATACCATTAGTAACTTGCAAACTCGCTCAGTATTTTCCCAAATACTGACCCCTCACTCTGATGTTTGCAGGTATTAGAAGTCGGATCAGACAAGCCATCTCCATTGTGCCAAAAGTCATTGGACTTGCACAAGTATGAGTTCCTAGAGCTGCAGTAGTCAATAGCTGTCAGTATTAGATAGACGCTTTAACTTCAAATGGTATTTTATATTGTAAACTCTGATATGATACTTTAATATGTATAAGTATATTATTTAAAAGAGTTCTTCCGAAAATGTTTTAATATATATTATATTTTTATTTGCGAAAAATTATTAATGATTTCAGGCTTGCTACGAGTTTCGGAGCTACCAATCCCATTCCCTAGCGCCGGTCTCGGCTCAATAAATTGTGTCGTGACAATTGTGGTATCAGAGCAGTTCGTCCAGTTACCTCTGCTAAGATGCGTTTGTCGGTCAAGTAACCTAGGAAATACTGCAGGTACAGAGTTGAGGTTTGTTTGATCTAAGTCGTTAGTATGATGTGCTTTGTGATAAGCACGATAAAATGATTTGTGAAATACTTATTTGCTTCTCGTGACACGTATATACGAGATATATATGTATATGTTGTTTCGATGAGACAGGCATACATGATATGCTTTTTTGAGATGAAGCTTCTAGGAGAGGTATTGCCTCCTATGAATAGAATATAATTGATATGATTGTGATTTGATGTCATATATATTTGTGCTTAGCATCAGATAACGTGAGAGATGTTATTAGATTCGATCGATCGAAATTTCAGAAAGAGTATGAAGAAGAAATGCAAAGTTACAGAAGTGGAAGAGCTTGTTAGGTACAGAGTTTAAAGGTCTAGAGAACTTACAAAACTCGAAGTTTATTAACTTATAAAAGTTATTTGTTTAACGATTCTGAAAGCATAATTGTGCCTAGACCAGATATAGAAATACATGATTGCCACGACATCGATAGAAAATGCATCACTACATACATCAATACATGCATCAATAGGACATGCATTATGTTTAGACGAAGAGGTGAGATATGGCAACTCTTTGGGGATGAGAGACGTCATCACCCTAGTGCACAATTTGCTAAGATTTAAATGGAAGTTTCAAATGATCGTTTTATTTGAAAGAGTTTTCCAAGAAGTTCTGTTTTTATGTAAGTATACCTAGACCAGAACTCTGTGATGGAAGTGAAGTGCTCGCGAGCAAGCTGCGATCAAGGCTACGAGGCGAATGAATACGTATGACTGTGAGAACATAGGATTTATGCCTCCAGTTAATGAACTTACCCCTGATTAAATAGACTTGTATACGACTAGAATAGTATATATGCTCGGATAGTAAAGCATATCCAATTAATAACGTATAGAACATGTATGTTATATTTTGATACTCTTGATGTTTGATTAAGTCCATGTGAGCGGAATGCTCGCAAGACTTAAATTATGATATGTAATCAAGGAAATCTAGGTGACACCGATTTTCTTGAATCCAGTCAACATAGATGCTTATAGCTATAATAGTAATATGCGTATAACATATACAACGCGAGTATATTTTTTAATAATTTGCTAATCTATAATGAGTCTGAACACTCATAAGACTTGCAATAAGAGACGTAATCCTAGAAAGCCTAAAGGAAGTAGACATTCCTAAAGTCCAACATACGTGGACAGCGATTAGTTGTGATGATTAGTATGCATTATATTTTAAGGAATTCATCAATATCCCTTTATATAATTGCTATACTATGAACAAAGAACAGCGCGAACGTGTGCTGTTGCACAACAAGTATACGAGACGCAAGAAGAAGATCGAGGTAACAAAAGCGAATGCAACCCAGTCCAGTTGACCAGTATAGGCCAGAAACGAGATGAAGGTCAATGGGAACCTAGCAAGAAAAGGTGGGAATATACAGGCATCAGAAGTGCCGCAGAAACCCAACGTCGTTATGAATCAGTTAGCCGTAAAAGCAACTGATATAAGGAATTGTGTGCTAATAATAGGACGATGGATACAAAGACAGTATTAACGTGAAGAAAGGAACACCTATGCAGGTTTGATAGTGGTATACATAAGTTAAGACTAAAAGAGTTTGACTGATCAAGCGGTATGCTAGATCTTCTAGGAGAAGTAAAGTAAGATGTTCGTATACAACGAGCGAATGAAGAATAAATAGTATTGTTGATTAAGATGTTGATGAAAGGTTTAAACCCAACCCATGATTAGTTTGACAAGCAATTAGAGTAGTGATAGATCAGATAGTATGAATTAAGTTTGTGACCTGACTTTGGGGACACTTTTTACCATTAGTTCCGGTTAAGGATAATCGGGAAAGATCAAGATACTTAGATTAGAAGATATAATAAAAATGAATAATTGAAGTATACGATAAGAAAGATCGAGAGATAAACAACAAGAACTGCAATCGGTGGATTACGAATTGAAACTTCCACCTCAAGTTATCGATTATGAAGCGAAATAGTAGGCTGTGAAAGGTACAAATGTAAAGGATGATGTGAAGTGCTAAACCTTAAACCTCAAGTTAGATCAAATATAGAGTAATGTGATCAATATAGAAGATTGATTATAATCCTTAAAGGATTAAGATGTGTTAGACACGATCAAACTTGTTTATTCCCAGAAGAAGATCCTCAAGAAGAGGGCTTCGGAAAAGAAGTGTTATCACACGAGTCTAATGTCGAGGAGTACTGGAGTAACCATTTTTAGTCCAGTGTACGGAAATATCGCAATCTAAGGGAGAATTCAGAGATAGCCAACGGTCAGGCACAAATGGCTTTGAATCAGGTTAGGAGGCAAATGCGCTCCTTTTCACGAGGAATGCTACCAGTGGGATTGTATTCCATTGACTTTCTGCGTATGGGCGAGGGAGTTCCAAAGGTATATGATATGTATGATAAGGTAAAAGGATTCAAAGATAGATTAAGAACACTAGAAGTCGGCTTAAATAAATAAGAGTTAGAAAGGTACGAACAACTTGCGTAAGTTGCAAGAGACTTGATAAGAATTTTTGAGAAACAGAAAAGAGAAAGTCACGTAAAAAGATGACAAGAGAATCAAATGGATTAAATTCTATGGGGTCGTAAAACATATAGAAATAGAAAAAAAAATAAAGATGACAGAGACATAGGGTCGGATCCACTCACAGTTAAGATGTCAGTAAAGGTAGAATAGTACAATATATAAGTAGTCGAGAGTGCACTACGTCGATAATTGAGGCAAAAGAACTGCAGCCCATTATTTAATTGGTGATCGATGTTCAGAGTGCTGAATCAAGAAATATCAGAAATACGAGATACGATAAAGGTGATGCCAGCATATGATTGGCTTTACAGACGGCTATGATGACGGTACAAATACGAAAAGACGATACATATGCAATTGAGAATGTACTACATCGAGAAATTCAAACGAAGAAGGCCACAACTCTCTATTATTGATCAATGTTGTGGATATTAAAAGCAAGTAGTACACGATGTACAAAAGGCGCTGAGGAGGAAAGCAAAGAATGCAATAGAAAATAATCAAGGAACACGATAAGAGCGTGAATAAAGAATGCAAGAGGAATACCATAGGATCATAGCAATTAGACTATTAATCCTATTGGTTGACTAAAGACAAGAAGTCAAAGAAAAATTATTAAGAAATACATCTACAATGTGGATAAAAGTAGGAATAACAAGTGAAATTGCCAGATCGTGGATAGTAACGAGAAGTAAGCTTAACGCTACATGATAGTAAAGAGAAATGAGTTGGAAACTAAGATTGAGAATTGGAAGAAGATAGAGCTAAGAAAGAGTTGGATTATAACGATAAATGCTAAAAGCATTTTTGAAAGTCAAAAGATGATCAATGCCAAGAAGACGACAGAGAAAAAGAAAAGCGTAAATAAAATGAGAAAGGATGATGAATAAAAAGATTAAACATAAGGCAAGTAACGACATTATCAGAAAATATTCTGATGTAAGTATATAATTGGAAGATGATTAAGATCCTCATTTAAGAATTATAAGCAAAGAAAGCTTGCATGAGCATTGGTCACACGTTATCTTATTAAGATAAGATGTCAACGACCAATATGAAAATCCTATCGGGTTAACAACAAGACTGATGAAATAGATCGAAGTGAAGTAAGAAGGGACAAAGAGTTTCAAGGATAACGCATTATGCTAAAGAAAAGGGAGTAGGTCAATAAACATACGAGATACGTATTGACTCAAGAAGTGAGGCAAGTAAACCCTACAAGGAAAGTAAACAAAGACCTTATAAGGATACGTTATGAGAATTCACCTCATGGATATTCATGATAAACGGCGATAACAAAGGGAATTTCGTACGAAAAGTGAAGTAACGAAACCAAAGAGGATAACGGATAATGGGATGAAGGTCCCAGTATAATGATAAATAAAGATCAGATTGTGATGACGGCCATATGAAAGAGACTACATAAACAAAGAAGCATGAGCTAATTGAGTATTCGCATTACTCAACAAGGAACGATGATAGGATTAGATGTATTGAACAAAAGTAAAGCATCAAGAACAGAGAATCATAATTACAGATGAATACGACTAATGTCATCATAAAAGGAAGATATTAAGTGACGAGGATTATCGTCCTTAGTAATAAAGTATCATTAGAACGAACTAACATTGGATATCAGCAATGAACTGAAAGTTCAAAGAGAAGAAATCAAAAGTAAGGCTGTCAGTGATAGCTGACATCATAATATAAGTAAGAAAGGAATATGAAAATTCGAGGACGAATTTTTAAAAGGGGGAAAGAATGTAATACCCCAAAATATTTAAGTATTTAATTGAACCATGTGTCCAGTTCTGATTCGCCAGGGTGGCGATATCAGAAATAATTTCTAAGAAATTAAAGTAAATAAGTCTTTGTAGGTCGGTTTTGGGAAAGTAATTATGCAGAATTTAATATCATATTTCGATCCTAAAGTTGGAGTTTAAGTCAAAAGGAAAAATATCAAGAAAAGTCTCAAACTAGAGTTTAGGGACTAAAGTGGTAATTTAACCATATAGATCTCGAAATGAAAATTATCTCGCCATGGTTCGCGAAATGTTTTATAGTATCTGTGGTAAAAGTTTCGGGTCAATCAGAGACCTTTTAAAATTTGGACGCGGATGCGTTTTGGGCTAAATTGCAACTTTTGAAAAGTTTAAGGACCAAAGTGCAAATTAGCCAATTAAATATCGAGAATAGTAATTAAAAAACTATTGATGGAAAATAATAATTTTGAGTTAGTATTAATTATATGGATATAAATAATACGTAGGTAATTGAGTTAAAAAGGATAATTTAACCGTTTGGTTAAATTAGAAAGTTTAAAAGAGAAATGGTTTAAGTTAAAGAGTTAACGGACCAAAATGGATAATTAGCCAATTATATGTATATCATTTGAAGAAATTGGAACCATCCAGAGAAGAAGAAAGAAAGAAATGTTATAGATGAAAGATTTCAACGATCGATTACGATCCGCCGCGGTTTCGCCGTTTCTCATCCAAATCGGGCGTTCTTTATATTGATTCGTTCAGAATTCGATTCTCTATCATCGCTAAGCTTCAAATCGAGGTAATTTGATGATTTTTGGCATTGAAATGATTGGATTAAGGCTAATTTTTTTTAACGAATTAAACGAATTGTAATCGCGTTCCTATTATCGTTTTTGATGGATTTGGAGTTGAAATTGTGTTAAAATGAGATAAGGGCATGTCGGAATCAAGTTCGAGCACGTCGGAATCGATCGTAAACGGATTCTGAATTATGCGAGGCACTGTGTGCCAATGCACACAAATGTGTGCGATCGCACACCAAGGGTGTGCGAGCGCACACTCATGTGGGCGAGCGCACACTCATGTGGGCGAGCGCACACTCATGTGGGCGAGCGCACACTCATGTGGGCGAGCGCACACTCATGTGGGCGAGCGCACACTCATGTGGGCGAGCGCACACTCATGTGGGCGAACGCACACAACCCCTCGTGCGCTCGCACAACCGAAGGACCTACCTGTTTATACGTTTTTGCCCCGTTTAGACCTAGATTTCCGACTTCAAGTAGGTTGGACATTAAAAGTGAATCACGGACCCCGAAAACGAGAAATTTGGATATCAAACATAACATATTCGATTAGGGTTTCGAGATATAAGGAACCTAAGTTTAAGAATCGATGAATAAGAGATATAATAAATATCTCAACTAAGTACTAAAATACGATCAAAGTTAAGAGTCGTAATTGAACTACGATTATATTAACCTAAGTTTATAACTTAGGGTTTTGATATTAAGCATATGTTTATGGATTAAACGTACAGGTAACTCGACTAAGTAACTGACGTATCGACGAGCTATCGCGCCAATGAGCTGAAGTAGATATGAGATCAAATGATGCACGGAGCCTACGTGTTCGGGTGACGATAATGCAGTTTTGGATAGCGGTCACTGTGAGTGGCAAATTTACTTTCGCGTATTATTATTATCGTTATAAAAGTTATTTTCAAACCCTATTAATATTATTATCAATACATCACATGTATATGATTTAATTGCATGAGATGTTAAGTTTGATGAATTGGATTATATGAATGTCATTATATCCATTGTTTGAATATGAGTAGCTAGCATTAGATCTATAGAAATCAATTACCTATTGAGTGTCAATAGGCTATGAGATTACCAGTGAGTTAGTCTAGCGTGTCTAGATTGTCTATAAGATTACGAAATGCGCATACGATAAGAGTGCGATACGAGAGACAACTCGGTTAAAATAACCTGAGCCCCACGAGAGTGAACTCAGTTAAGTAACCTGAGCCCCGTATCTAGTGGGTTGGACCCACCAGTGAGTTGGGCTCACTCTTTGGAATTAAGAGATTTGTCGTGACTTACGTGGTTGAGTGTAAACACTCCCGGGTCGGACCATTTGGATCAAGTTGATTCGACTATATACGTTTAGCGAATCAAGGATTAGAATTTCGATAAAGTCTGTTACTTAGGAATGTTTGCTGTGTGCTTATATTATGTATGGAATTTACATATATATTAAGTATGCGATGCTATATTTTGATAATACCATTAGTAACTTGCAAATTCACTCAGTATTTTCTCAAATACTAACCCCTCACTCTGATGTTTGCAGGTATTAGAAGTCGGGTCAGACAAGCCATCTCCATTGTGCCAGAAGTCATTAGACTTGCACAAGTATGAGTTCCTAGAGCTGCAGTAGTCAGTAGCTGGCAGTATTTGATAGACGCTTTAACTTCAAATGGTATTTTATATTGTAAACTCTGATATGATACTTTAATATCTATAAGTATATTATTTAAAAGAGTTCTTCTGAAAATGTTTTAATATATATTATATATTATACTTTTATTTGCGAAAAATTATTAATTGTTTCAGGCTTGCTACGGGTTTTGGAGCTACCACTCGCACTCCCTAGCGCCGGTCTCGGCTCAATAAATTGGGTCGTGACAGATGGTTTTTGGTTTGATAAAACCAGATAAACCCTATAGGGAAAGTGAATATCATGAATTTCGAGTGCGAAAAGCTCAATAGTGATCCAACCTCTTGAGCTAGTCTACTACAAACAAGAACGTTAAGGGCGTACTCTTCGAACGACGTCTGAACTGGACAAATAGAATTACATCTTTTCATATGTAAGAGATGTATATAGTTTGCGAACGACATAATGATAAACGATAAGAATGAGTAATTCTACAGAGTCTGATGTCTAAAGAAGCTTATGAAAATCCCGTTTTCTGAGAAGAAATGAATTTGATAAAGTTAGATGTTTTGAAAAGACATAATTGTGCCCGGACAAAAATCATGAAGGCATTGCATTGACATGAATAGCATCACTACATAAATATTACATTGACTAGTAGGGCATGCATCATATACATTATGGGTGTATGGAATGAAAAGAGAAGTGACTTTCCAACTCTTGTGATAAAAAAAGTCATCACACCGGTGCACACTTATGACATGATTTGATATATGAAATGAAATGTGATTCTAAACAGATGAGTTTTCAAACGTAAGTAAGGTCAGACAGTGACTCTGTACATAGAGGCATAGAGCAAGACTGATCACCTTGTTAGGCTTATATAAGAACATATGTATATAGAATGACAAATAAAGTTGTAATAATCCAGATTTTTAGATATTACGTATAGGGCCACGAGACATAAATATGAAAACTAGGAAAGGAAATAAATAAATTGGAAAGCTCGATCTAATAATATTCACACCAAGGTTTGTGAAATATTATTAATATATGATCGTCAAAATTTCGTAAATTTATAAAATAATTTTAAAGGAAAATTTGATGATTAAGTAAAAATAAGGGTTAAAGTGCAATTTAGCCCTTTGAGATAAAAATGAAATTTTAGCCAATAATAATCTAAAGAAAAGATTATTATAATTTAAAATAATTAAGAAGTAATCGGAAAAGGAATTCTGATATCATTTGAAAACTTTAGTACGTCGGTTAACCGTTTTGAGATAAAGCAAGCTTTTAGACACTTTGAGTCAAAGTATTTTTCCAATAAACTTCGTAAGGAAGTTGTTGTCTTCATCATGTTGAGATAGCTAAAGAAAAGCTCCATTTCTCTCTTTTGAAACTAAGAAAACTGTACCCCCTCTCAAAATTGCTAAGTTCATCAATTCATCTCCAAATTTGATGATTCTTAAAACAAAATGATCCTAAGCCAAAGCTAAACAACATGAGGTAAGGGATTTATGATTTCCATGGTTTAATTGGCTGATTTCGTGATTTTAAATCTTAAGGTTTATAAGATAAAGTTGGGGTTTTTGTTATTTGATTATTGTAAGGTAGAATTGAGTCTTATGGAAGGCAATTGATGATAAAATTGGAGCTTGGAACCTATGGAAATGGAGACATCATCAGGGTGAGAAATTTCTGGAATTCTTGAACTTTGGTTGATGAAATTGAATGATGAAAATATCATATAGAATCGGCAATCATTTGGTGTACTTAGTGTTTGATGATTGTTGTTAGTAACTATGGAAATTGTGTTGATAATTGATTAGGATTTTGAATAGAGGCTAAGGGTTTCAGCCATGAACCCAAGACAAGGATATGACGTTTAATTGATGATAGTAGGCTGGAATTAAGTTGTTAGAGCTGAGTATTGATGAACATTGTTTGATAATTCGCAGAAAACTGTTGTGCAGAACAGTGATATTGCAAAGGAAATATCTGTAGTTATGTAGTTTTAAACCAGGTTATTTTATTGTTACAGAAACCTGAAAGTGTACTCTAAAGTTGTTTAGTTTTAAGTTTTCCTTGAATCGGCCTACAACATGTTCATATGAGGCAGAACATTATATTGTGTAAACTGTTCTGCAGTTTTAGGACATCTCAAAACTTTCAGGTGCTAGTTGTAGTCCGAGACCTAAACACAAGTCGTAGGAGACGTTTCAAAATATAGTAATGTCCATTTTTTTAGGGATCGAGCTATTGTAGATAGATGTTTTGATAGCCGTAACAAGCTGTAAAAATAGCTTTTATATGGAAAATAACAATTAATATTATTATTAATTCTTATAGTTGTCGAATTTTGCTAGACCCGACAAGGCAACTACCGATGAGGCTCGTAGATTTATGGATCGGGATATCGATGTGCTTAAATGAAGTATATGGATAGCAAGTGGTGAGTACACTTTAATTACTCGCTAAAATTCATAAGGTAGCATATTTTTATATACAGACGACTTTATGAATATAAATATGTTTGTATTGTGTATATGATAAGTATAATTTGATAAGTATACGTATGTCTGTTTTGGAAAAATATTTGTGAATGTATGATGTTATTTAATTAATAACATCATTGTATGAAAGATTCAAATTCTTAAAGAACCGAGAATGGATAAAACATTGTCATATAAAAACAAATGTCGAATAACATACGGTTATCGACAAGACATGAATAAGGAAACATAGTACATCCCTATATGTGTACTATTAATCATAACAAATACCCTATATGTGGGTGTGTTGTAAATGTATGATTAGATTTTATTGTGCATGTCATGGTCTATAAAGGATCAAGAAAACAAAACATATACGAAACACAGAAATAACAAACTCAACAAACAAAATATACAAGCCATAAGATAAAGACTGGTGGGAGTGAACTCGGTTGAATTATCTCGAGACTTCACCAGGAAATGATTAATGCCAGTAACTCGGTGAACTATCTCGGGCAAGGGGCTCTGTGAACTATCTCGAGACTACATTAATCGAGATACAAGAGTAACTCGGTGGAATTATCTTGGCATATCTCCCCATGTAACTAGGTCAAACTATATCGTGACTTGGGATCAATAACTAAACTTGGAATATGAATGGCAGCCGTTTTATATGATCAAAAATGGAACTCGAAACAAGAAAAGAAAGACATTAAACTAAAACGAACCGTAAAAGATGTTAAGTACATGTGTAACATAAACGTACAGTTTATGAAACGTACATATGAAATGAAAAGAAGGAAAAGGTGTGAAGTACGTCTATAACATCAACACATAGTTTATAAGACGTACACGACATACGAAAGTAAGAAAGAACACACGAAGTATGTTCAAAAAAGTATTTTCTACATAAAGAGGTTTTAAAACCTTTTCACCCTTTATGTAATATTACTTGTAATTGAGTGAACTCACTCAGTTTTATACTGACCCCCTTGTCCCTCCCATTATTAGGAGAAGTACGGTATGATATGAAGAACGTAGCTTCCGTAGTTTTAATCCTCGGAAGTAGTACTAGTCATGAGGTAAGGTTCTCTTTCTAGCAAGTCCGCAGTAGTTTAGAATAGGCTAACTCTATTTTTTAAAGCACTTTAACTCTGATGTATTTTTTAAACAGGGGTCGTATGTATTTTGATATTGCGTATGATATAGGAAATGTTTGGTTTCGCAAAAGATTTGTACAGGTTTTCAGGCTTGCTACAGGTTTTGGAGCAACCACTCCCATTCTCTAGTGTCGGTCGAGGCTCATGATTTTGGGTCGTGACTAAGTTTGTATTAGAGCAATGATTTAGTATTCTTAGACCACTATTCATTTGTGATTAATTGCTGTGGACAGGATTGCGCCTTATGATTGAACGTTGTTTAGTTTGTTAAGTCTACAGTGAGCGGAATACTCACGAGACATAAGATACACGACATAGCCGAAGAAAATCTAGGGGACACCGATTTTCTTTGGATTTGATTAATATAGATTGTTTATAGATATGCGTAGCATACGAATAGAACATATACGTGTGAGTATATGTTCTTAATGTTTTGCTAAGTCTATAGGGAGAGTAATGCTCGCAATAGTTAAAATACGACACGTGGCATGGAAAATCTGGGAGACACGGATTTCCTTTGAACTCGATCAACCTAGATGTTTATATCTACGAAAGTAATACACGTAGAACATATACCACATGCGTATATGTTCTGAGGTTTTGCTAAGTTTGTGATGAGTGGATACTCATAAGACTTATAATACGAGACCAAGTCATAGAAGACCTAAAGGAAGGAGACATTCCTATGGTCCGATTTACGCGGATGACGGTTAGTTGTGATGACTAGTATGTGCTGTATTTTGAGGAAATCATCAGGATTCCTATATACATCCGGCATACTATGAACAAGGAAACACTCGAGCGCATGCCGTTACACAGTAAGTGAATGAGGCCCGAGAAGAAGCCAGAAGAAATGAAGGCGAAGGTAGTCCCGTCCATTTGGCCGATAGAGGCCATGGACGAGACGGAAGTTAGAGGAACCTAGTATAGACAAAGTGGGAATGTACATGGGTGCCATAACAACCCAATGATAATGTGAATCAGTTAACAGTAACTGATATACAGATTTGTATGCCAATAATGGGACAATTGATACAAAGATAGTATCAATGTGAGGAGAGAAACATGAATGGAGATTGACATTAGCATACATGAAAGTAAAAATCAAAAGCAGTTCATTGGATCGAGCAATGCGCTAGATCTTTTTAGAAAAAGTAAAGTAATACGCTTGTAGACGTCGAGCGGACGAAGGACAAAGAGTAGGATTGGTCAGGATGTCGATGAAAAGGTTCAACCAATAGTTGGTTTCGACAAATCAATAGACTAATAGTGGGTCGAATAACATGAACAAAGTTTGTGATCCGAGTTAAGCAATTCTTTCTCCCGTTTGCTGTGATTAAGGATAAACAAGAGCGGCCAAGGGCATTAAACCGAAGAGATAAATAGGTTCAAGGAGAAGTCATCGAGTTTGATTAATTATGTAGATTTACCCAGACCTGATGAAAGGAGTTGGAGTCAACACAAGGATTATAAAGAAAAGTAGAATCATAGTTATGAGAAGAGGAGGCAAAGTATAAAGTAGACTGATGCCAATAAGTTACAAAATGCCAATACGGTGGCAAAGAGAAGTGAAACACAATAAGTTATCATAAGGATCAGGATATCATGAATAGTGTAAAATGTGAACGACTGCCATAGGAGTTGGCAGAACTCTCCACAAGGACAAGGAGATAGATAAGAACAAATAGAAGAGAGTGGGTTAATAGAACATAAGGACAGTAAACGAGACAAGTAATACAAGTTGAAATTATAACACTGTTAAAGGCAGTATATGATAAGAAAGTTTGAATTAATCATGAAACTCATCAGGAATAAGTAAACAAAATGTATCTATGAGCGGAGTGGGGTTCAAGGGCCGCTCGCACAAGGCTTATGGCTGACATCTCGATCTGGAAATGGTTTGAAAAATGGAGTCGCCACCGAGTTCAACTAGGAAATATTCATTTTATATCTCATCTCAACATTATATTCAGTTCATAAGATATGAAATTGTAAATAAACAAGTATGAAAGCAGTAAACACGTTTGACGCGCATATGACTCGATTTGGACTGGCATTTGAGACAAGTAGCGGGTACTCCTAAGCATTCATCTAACCTTAGAAGTTTCTAGAAAATAGCATAAGTCTGGCTTGTCTGGATTGGTTACATGCACAAATCCGAAAACCGGATGTATAAGTGTTTGATTGGTTGATTTTATTAGGAGAGTCTTGAAAAACCTATACAACCATTACTACATTTTCGTGGTAGTCGTATGATGTCTAAGTGATGGGCTGAAATTGCATTAATGGGCCAATTTTAGGTGATTAGTCATTTAACCGGTTATTATTTGATTTGGAATGCTTTTGGAAAGCGATAAAAAGTATCGGCATACACAAGGGCAGTTGGATATACATACAAGGTTAGAAATACTTTAACCTCATTGACTTTGAATGCCTGGCACCCGTCTCGATTTAGCCATCTGTCCGGTTGGATCTAGCTCTCGATACGAAACCAATGGTTCAAATCAGAGTTGATTTGGAGTTCGGTTGAACCCGTAAATTTGTCTGGAAGTTGCTGGTCAGATTGGATGGGCCCGGTAGACTAGGAAAATTACAATAGCGGTCTTTGAGGCCCTAAAAATATCGGGTTAAGTCCATTTACTATCACAAATAGGTCCTACAACTAAAAAACATTTGGGGAAATAAAACTGAGCGTAATTCGGAGTCCGAATGAGCCCGAAAACACGTTTGGAAGTTTGGATCGAAGTCTTGAAGATCTGGAAAGAGAGTCTGAGTGGCTAGAAACAAAGAAAACAATGCCAGCTTAAGATGTTGGCGCCGGTTTGTTCTGGCTGCGCCGCCGGTTACAGTGGCGGCAGGGCTTTTTGACATCAGTTTTCCGGACTTTGTTTTGCTTTGTTCTCACTCGTTTCAAGTCCGTTTCTCATGTAAAAGTAGTAAAAGTCGCATAATATCGAATAAGGAATCCAAATATGGCATAATCAAAGTGTTTAAAGCTCATTTAAACCAAATTATTTTCTTGGCAACAAGTACCAAAATTGACTTCTCATGGCAAAAAGAGCTAAATTCTCCTAGAAACATGCATTCTAAGAGCTCTAAAGTAACTTGATTTATATATTTGAGCTTAAACATGATTAATTACAGCAATTTAACATGTCTATCATCACATTTCATGGAAATTTATTGAAAGCATCGATTTAATTAACATGGCAATTTTAATGGAAAAAGAATTGAATCTATCTAAACATGCACCCTAAGCATATAATCATAGCAATCATGGCAATTTTACACATATTTACGGAAAATTAAAGGAACATAATAAGAGGGTCCTCAGAATTACAAGTCTGAGTCCTTGGTTCGTTTGCCAACCAAGTTGATGTGGAATCTGGCTATTTTAATTAATATGTTTAAGATAAGTAATTAAAGAGTATGGATTAGTGAAAACTACTTTACAGGGAGAAAATCCCGTATTAATACTTGATGGCTAAGAAAAATACGCCTAAAAGTCAGTTTTGGTGCCCGAAAGATATAAAAACGACTCTTGGGACTCTATGGGTTTGGGTATGGAATTTCACTCCATAGAACTTGTAAATTGGCCGATAAACTTTTAAGATATTACAATTAGTCCAATTTCTTAGACTTATACTACAATCTCTTTTGATTTTTATGGGCTATTTACGCCTAATTGCGTTTTAATCCTCCAAGTTTGCAGTTGTGCATAGATTACGCCTGCTTAGATTCCAGCAAGCAAATCGAAAGCTCGTCACCCGGACAAATTTCTTTGGAGATCATCATTGGACGCTTCAGTCACTTATCACTTTTTACTTGTCCAGCAAATAGGTATCTACAGTTTGCCCTCTCTTTAACGAGAATTGACAAAGTATGTCAATTTTTGTTAAAGAAGAGACTCGTTGTTAGACAAGCGATAAGGATACCGCCCACCATCGGAGGCGCTCGCTCGCCCCGTGGTATCGTATTGCCCTAGCCTGAGCATTACCTGTCGCGGTGCATGACTCTAAACTTATGCACCTTTGGTTCTGGTCTACCCCGCATCTGGCTGGGAGTAGTCTTCTCAGCTGGGGTTGAACCCGGGCTGCCTGAGTGAGTGCCCGTGGAATGGAGCTATAAACTCTCAATCGTCCTAAGAGTTATCTGATGGCTCAGACCGTGGTAATTATCATGTCCGAACCTTCTTAGATTTATAGAAGTGGCAGCATCCCCTCGGCCATCCCAAGGGCCACCCTATTGAATAGGTGCCTGAATTCCGTTAATTATTCCACTCTAAACAGATACTGGTGTCTTTCTACAAGGCTTTGGCATCTTTCTGCCATTCTCGGTGTCTCTCTACCGATTGTCGGTGTCTTTCTACCGTTTGCTGATGTTTTTTATCTGGGTTTGGCGTCTCTCTGCCATTTATGGTATCTCTATACCATATTTCAGTTTCTCTCTACCGTCTGTTGGTGTTTTTCTACCAGGTTTCGACGCCATTTTGGCGATCTTTGGTGTCTTTCTAGCGTACTTTTTCGTCTTTATGCCATATCTTGGTGTCTCTCTGTCTTTCTAGCGTACTTTTCCGTCTTTATGCCATATCTAGGTTCATAACGCAGCGGAATTTCAAAAATTTATCTAAAAACCCAAACCAAGATCCATGTAATTCGAATAAACAGAATAAGTACTTACTTGTATGTCGAATTCAACAGCAATGTAGGAAGGAAGGAGGTGGTTCACTTTGGTGATACCTGGCCTCGGATCAGAAACGCCTCCAAAAGAACGCGTCCTCTACGAGTATCCACACGAACAGACCTTAGCCAAAACTAGTGCTTGTGTGCTAGCACTATTGCTTCACAAGCAATTTTGAATTTTTAGTGATTTAGTGAATAATGAATTTCGTGATTCTCATACCAATTGCTTAATGTGTATTTATAGTGATACAACAACACTAGGGTTTGAGACAAATTCGAATTTCAATCTCATTGCAATTCTACAAGTTTATGTTTATCAAAAACTCCTTTTTGATAATCATCTATATATATATATATTAATTACTATATTTATTATCTTCCAAAAATAATAAATTAAGGAAAACACTTATCCTTAAATTTCGAATTAATATATATATATATATTACGAATTATACATATATATATATATATATATATATATAATTAATCACTTAATCACATTGGGCTTGTACAACCCATAACTGTTTTGGGCATGTTCTTAGTGTGCGACCCTGTAGGTTCATATAACGTTGGCAGTAGGCTCGAAATCCCTATTTCATCCCACAAGTCATAAGTGGCCTCTAGCAAGACATTATGACTACCCAAGTTATACGAATATCGATAATCCGATTTAACCATTTACAATAATACTTTAATCCCTTTGTCTCTCGATATCCAGATTGAATATAAGGCATAGTCATGTCATCCTTATAATATTCAATCATTAGTTTCTTGACTCTAAGTAGACTGAAAATGATAACTCTTTATCAATTCATTTAGCATGGCCATGCATTTCCTTCAGTCTATCTTCTTCAAGAGGCCCATAGATTTCTTACTCAAATAAATGAGGGACAAATTCCTTCTCAGTCACTCATATTTCTCACATAGTTACTTTCATATCCAATGACAATCTATTCCATTATCCTGTTAAAGATAATGTAAGACTGTATCAAAATATGAAATAGCTATGTAGAAATCCATGATGATTTCAAGGTCAAAGGATTATACTAATAGTACTGTAATGAGAAATACTTATGACAATGATCTATGTAGTATTCTCACAGTGGGTCATCCAGTGCCTTATTTCTCAAATAGCACCTATGATTTGACTTAACATCTCATATACATGATTAGTAAAACATAATCATCAGTCAACATCATACTAGTCTCAATGTTTTATTAAGACTAGGGATAGATGGTATATAATTCTTTTATTAAACCTAAGGGTTCTACTATCAAGTCACATACTTGATGACCTTAGAAAGAATTAACCATTCAAGTATTTTAATCATTAATATAAAATGATAAAAACTGCCAATCTATAAATAACAAAATGATAAAGTCAAAAACATGGTCAAACATGATTGACCTAGTGCATATCACTAACAATCTCCCACATGCACTAGGCCCAATCTACATTAAATCTAATTCCCATGGACCTAGTATGACTCTCATGCTTAGGCTGTGGAAGAGCCTTAGTTAGCGGATCAGCAACATTATCATTTGTCGAAACTCTGCATATCTTCACGTCGCCTCTCTCAATGATTTCTCGAATGAGATGATAACGTCTAAGTATGTGTTTGGATCGCTGATGCGATCTGGGCTCCTTTGCTTGTGCTATGGGCCTATTGTTATCATATAACAAGTTCACTGGATCGGATATACTAGGAACAACTCCTAATCCAGTTATGAACTTTTTGATCCAAACAGCCTCCTTAGCTGCGTCTGAAGTAGCTATATACTCAGCTTCTGTTGTAGAATCAGCAACGGTGTCCTGCTTCGAGCTCTTCCAACTGAAAGCACCTCCATTCAAACAAAACACATATCCTGACTGTGATTTATAATCATCAATGTCAGTTTGGAAGCTAGCGTCTGTGTAACCCTTTACAATCAGCTCATCTTCCTGACCACCATATAGCAAGAATGCATCCTTGGTTCTTCTCAAGTACTTAAGGATGTTCTTAACTGCTGCCCAGTGACTTTCACCTGGATTTGACTGGTATCTGCTCGTTGTACTCAAAGCATACGAGACATCAGGTCGAGTGCACAACATTGCATACATGATAGATCCAATAGCAGAAGCATATTGAATCTTACTCATGCGATCTCGGTCATCCTGTGTCTTAGGACACCGAGTCTTGCTGAGACTGATGCCATGTGACATTGGAAAGAATCCTCTCTTGGAGTCTTGCATACTAAACCTGTTTAATACCTTATCAACATAAGTTCTTTGACTTAGGCCAATGAGTCTTCTAGATCTATCTCTATAGATCTTGATGCCTAATATATAAGCAGCATCGCCCAAGTCTTTCATTGAAAAACACTTCCCTAACCATGATTTAACATTTTGCAGTATGGGAATGTCGTTTCCAATGAGTAGTATGTCATCAACATAAAGCACTAAGAAAACAATCGCGCTCCCACTAACCTTCTTGTACACACAAGGTTCATCTTCATTCTTGATGAATCCAAACTCTTTGATTGCTTCATCAAAACGAAGATTCCAACTCCGAGAATCTTGCTTTAATCCATAAATGGATTTTTGAAGCTTGCAAACCTTTCCAAAATTCTCTGGACTGGCAAAACCCTCAGGTTGTGTCATGTACACATCCTCAAGTAAGTTTCCATTAAGAAACGCTGTTTTGACATCCATTTGCCATATCTCATAGTCATAATATGCAGTTATGGCTAGGAGAATTCGAATGGATTTGAGCATAGCAACTGGTGAAAAAGTTTCATCATAGTCTATACCATGTATTTGTCTGAAACCTTTTGCAACTAGTCTTGCTTTATAGGTCTGCACATTGCCATCCATGTCAGTCTTCATTTTGAAGACCCATTTGCACCCAATGGCTTTTACACCATCCGTTGGGTCAATCAAGGTCCAAACTTGATTATCATACATGGATTGCATTTCAGATCTCATGGCTTCGAGCCATTTTTCAGAGTCAGGACTATTTATGGCCGAACAAAGGATCATTTCACCCCCTCAACTTGGCACGAAGTATCAAAAAAGCCCAAGTTCGCGCAAGTGGATCACGTTTACCCTGTACTTGGAAAAAACGTATCAAATCCCCCCTCCCCCACTCTCACCTCCGAAAGTAGACGCACTCTCCGGTATTATATGGTTAAAAGTTTAAAATAATCCTTAATATTTATTTTATTTACAAATTGACACTTAATTATTTTTTAAAATGTATGATTTCTCTATAATTTTAGAAGTTAAAAAATCATATTAATTTTTAATTAAAAAACAGGAACCATTTTTATTTTTAACCACTTTAATCCTTAAAACCCTAAAACTTATTTTCTTCTTCTCCATCCCGCAGCCCCCTTCTCCACCATTTTCTTCTCTTTCTCCATAGCTTGCCGGAGATATCCAGCTCCTTCTCTATATCCTCCCTTGTTGCGCCGTTCTAAAGCATTTCCTTATCTGTTTCGTGCCATAGCTGTTGTTCTTGAAGGAACGCTGGACACCGTCGATCGGAGCAAAGGAGAAGCAACCATTCTTGGAAGACCTGCAGGAGCCGCCGACCTTAAAGGAGAAGCAGGTACTGCCGGCCTTGACGAAGGAGCAGCTGCTGGGTCTAGGAAAGAAATCGTTGCCGGACTTGAAGATCCGACGCTCAAAAGGAGAGACTCGGCAACATCACCGTCGCCATCTTCAAAACGCAAGCTTCGTCGTCCATCTTAAGTCGCAAGCATCTGTTTTGTTTATATATTTGAGATGTTAATTTTTTAATTTTTTTGCTGTTTCAATTTTTATTTACTGGGTTTCTTTTTGATTCAAGGTTACTGGAAATTTGGGATTTGAAATGATACATTTGGCTTCAGTCTTTTTTCTTTTGTATATTTGAGATGTTCCTATTTTGTTTCCAATTGTTTGAGGGAGTAGTCAGTACTCAGTGGATACAAAAATGGTAGCAGATCTGTGAATGAGAGGATGAAGTGAAAAAAATATAAAGAGGAAGATGATGAATACCAAAAGGGCAAAAAAGTCCTTTTTTTATTAATTAGTGTTTGAATTAATCAAGATTAATTAGAGTGTTAAATAGAGTTAATTATTTTTAATTAGAGTTAATTATGTTAAGCTTTTTAATCTGGCAATCCCACTCTCTTTTTTTGTCAGAAGGGTGAAATCGATCCGGTTTTGCCAAGTACAGGAGAAAAGTGATCCGGTTTTACGAACTTGGACTTTTTTGATATTTTGTGCCAAGTTGAGGGGGTGAAATGATCCTTTGTTCATTTATGGCCTCTTGATAGGATGTGGGTTCTTCTTGATCCACAATCATCACATCATTGTTCTCAGTAATGAGAAATCCATATCTCATAGGATTATGACGTGTCCTATCAGACCTCCTTTGGCCTTGTGGTACTTGTACTGGTTCAGCAATTGCTTGTTGATTCTTTTGAGGTTCCATACTTGGTACAATGCTACTTTGTGGTTCTTCAATTTCTTCAAGTTGTACTGTACTCCCACTGGTTCCTTTGGAAATAAATTCTCTTTCCAAAAAGACACCATTTCTAGCAACAAACACTTTGTTCTCATAAGCATTGTAGAAGTAATATCATTTAGTTTCTTTAGGATATCCTAAAAAAAGGCATTTGTCAGATTTGGGTGCTAATTTATCTGAAATTAGTCGCTTCACATAAGCTTGACATCCCCAAATCTTAAGAAAAGACAAACTAGGAGTTTTTCCAGTCCATATCTCATATGGTGTCTTTTCAACTGCCTTTGATGGAACTCTATTCAAAATGAATGCAGCGGTTTCTAAAGCATAACCCCAAAATGAGATTGGAAGATCAGTTTGACTCATCATTGATCGAACCATATCCAATAGAGTTCGATTTCTCCGTTCAGACACACCATTCCATTATGGTGTTCCAGGTGGAGTCAATTGAGAAATGATCCCACAATCTCTTAGATGATCTATAAATTCTCGGCTTAAATATTCACCACCTCGATCAGATCTTAGTGTTTTAATATTTTTACCAAGTTGATTTTGTACTTCATTCTTAAATATTTTGAACTTTTCAAAAGATTCAGATGTATGTTTCATCTCTAGCATTTATACTTAATGGACCACATACATCTGTATGTATAAGGCCCAATAAGTTTTTAGCTCTTTCACCTTGTCCAATAAAAGGTGTTTTTGTCATTTTGCCCATTAGACAAGATTCACATGTTTCAAATGATTCATAATCAAATGAATTCAAAAGTCCATTTCTTTGAAGTTTTGATATGCGTTTCTCATTTATATGGCCTAAACGACAATGCCAGAGATAAGTAGAGTTTAAATCATTTGACTTAAACTTCTTAGCATTGATGTTATAGATTGATTTTTCATTAGTGTCTTCAACATTTAAAATATAAAGACCACTACTGCGTGGAGCATATCCATAAAGAATGTTATTATGCGAAATACTGCATTTATTATTCCTAATAATAAATTCAAAACCATCCTTGTCCAAACAAGAAACAGAAATAATATTCCTATACTTGGTAGGTACATAATAACAATTGTTCAAAGATAAAATAAGTCCACTAGGCAAAGATAACTCATAAGTCCCTACAGCTAAAGCAGCAACTCTTGCTCCATTGCCAACTCGTAGGTCCACTTCGCCTTTTGTCAAACTTCTACTCCTTTTGAGACCCTGCACATTAGTACAAATGTGAGATCCAGATCCAGTATCTAATACCCATGAATCAGAAGTAGAAAGATTAATTTCTATAACATGAATACCTAAAGTGTTAGTCTCACTACCCTTATTCTTCTTCAGATCATCCAGATATTTCTTGCAATTCCTTTTCCAATGTCCAGGTTCCTTGCAGAAAAAGCAAGTTCCTTCCTTTGGCGGTTTTGCTTTGGGTTCATCCTTGGTCTTGGGCTTGGACTTGGGTTTAGACTTCTTGAAAGCCTTTCCCTTGCCCTTACCAGACCTTTTCATACCCTTTCTCTTGTTGACCATAAGAACATCCTTAATCTCATTCTTGATGTTCTTTTCAGCAGTTTGAAGCATCCCATGCAACTCTGTGGTGATCTTCTCCATATTATGCATATTGAAGTTCATGATGAAACCATCATAAGCCTCAGGCAAAGATTGGAGAATAATGTCTGTAGCCAACTCTTGGGCAATTGGGAGACCGAGCCTGTCCAAATGTTCAAGATGACCCTTCATCTTCAAAACATGAGGACTAACTGAGCCGCTAGTAGTCAACTTGCAAGAAAGCAAATCCTTGATGGTATTGAACCTTTCAATTCTTGCTCTCTCTTGGAACATTTCCATGAGATCAGTAATCATGGTGTTCGCATCCAATTCCATCATTTGTTTTTGGAGTTCATTCTTCATGCATCCAAGCATAATGCAAGTGACATCAGTAGAGTCATTGAGATGCTTCGTATAAGCATCCCTTTGAGCTCTAGTAGCAGCAGGAGCTGGTTCCTCAGGGAGGGGTTGATCAAGGATATATTCCTTTCTTTCTTGCCTAAGAACAATTCTTAGATTTCTGTACCAGTCCAGAAAGTTAGTGCCATTGAGCTTATCCTTCTCAAGGATTGATCGCACTGATAAAGTATGTGTAGTGTTTGTAGCCATCTCTACAACAATAAATATACAAGTAGCATTTAATAAAAGGCACAATAAAAATTCCCACAATATATATCCATAATTCATATAAAAACCCTTAATGATAATTTCAACAATTGAAAAATAATAGTGGGACAAGATCCATATTTCACCCTACTTCAAGTAAGCTTTGGCTTATCACTTTAAGTGTGGTTTATTTAGGTAGGTAACACTTTACCAATTACATCTCTTGCAATTCTTGAACATAGAATATTAACATCACATGTAATCTTGATATTCTATCTTATACCCTAGGTTCAAAACTATTTTAATAACCTAGTTAAGTCTAACCAAATCAAACATATGGATATCACTTTTATCCAACTTATCTTACTTAGATGACTTTATACATCATGCTTTGGCATAGCCTATACATAGCAATCTAAGTTTTGATAAGTGTTATTACAATGGGAGGTATATTGAAGACTTAATATTAAATAAGGGTTTGTTATTTATCCTATTTAGTTATCCTATCTTATCACATATAAAATAATCATGCAAAGCATATAACTAATAAGATAAACATTAAAAACATATTATTTCACTATTTTAAATCATATTTAACAACAATCATATAAATATGTTATTCATGATAATTTAAATCATATTTAAAATTTATCATTAAAGTATTAAAATAAAATACATGACAAAAACACGCCGACTTAAAAGGATAACGGTCCTTAATGGGGTGTATCCGCGGGGTCCAAGGGGCGCGGCCCCTTGGCGGGGTCTGGGGGCAGCGCCCCAAATGGGGTCCAAGGGGCAGCGCCCCTGGCGGGGCCCGGGGACAGAGCCCCAGGCGATTGTCCAGAAATTTTTCTCACATGTTACACTTAACAGAATTAAAATTTCTTTATCCGAAATCAATAATCTTAACTGATTACGGTTTATTTTAATATGTTCAAAACAGATTAAAATAACCCCAAAACCCTAATTACTGCATCTTAAAAACTGTTCAGAAACAATTTATTTAACACTTAAATAACAACAGTTTCATTAATTCGGCTCATAAATACAGTTTTATAAATTATGTTCATAACATAATTAAACACAGTTTTACTAATAGAATTAAAACAGTTTCACAAACAGTTTACTAATCCAATTTAAGACAGAATTACTAATAGAATCAGAACAGTTTCTCAAACAGTTTACTAATCCTATTCAAAACAAAATTACTAATAGAATTAAAACCAGTTTCACAAACAGTTTACTAATCCTATTCAAAAATAGTTTTCCTAATAGAATTAAAACAGTTTCATAAATATTTTACTAATCCTTATTCAAAAATAGTTTTATTAATCTGTTTCCCCTTTTCTTATCAATTCGTATGAACATTAATACTACGAAACCTTTAATCAAATTAAAACGTAATATTAATTTAGAACAGTATATTCGAAGTTTTAATCACATTAAACGATTAATCAAATTAATTCTTCATACTGTTTTTCATACAATTAATCACATAAACGTTTTATGTAAAATTACAACGAATTATAATTCCTTTAAAAAACGTTTCGAAAAACAACCCCTTTTTCAAAACAAAACATACAATAAGCATATATCACATACATACTCAGAATCTTATTAATCAAATTACAAGCAGCTCCGATACCACGGTTGGGTTTTCTAGGTTCATAACGCAGCGGAATTTCAAAAATTTATTTAAAAACCCAAACCAAGATCCATGTAATTCGAATTAACAGAATAAGTACTTACTTGTATGTCGAATTCAACAGCAATGTAGGAAGGAAGGAGGTGGTTCACTTTGGTGATACCTGGCCTCGGATCAGAAACGCCTCAAAAAGAACGCGTCCTCTACGAGTATCCACACGAACAGACGTTAGCCAAAACTAGTGCTTGTGTGCTAGCACTATTGCTTCACAAGCAATTTCGAATTTTTAGTGATTTAGTGAATAATGAATTTTGTGATTCTCAAACCAATTGCTTAATGTGTATTTATAGTGATACAATAACACTAGAGTTTGAGACAAATTCGAATTTCAATCTCATTGCAATTCTACAAGTTTATGTTTATCAAAAACTCCTTTTTGATAATCATCCAAAAATAATAAATTAAGGAAAACACTTATCCTTAAATTTTGAATTAATATATATATTTATTAATATATATATATATATTACGAATTATATATATATATATATATATATATATATATATATAATTAATCACTTAATCACATTGGGCTTGTACAACCCATAACTGTTTTGGGCATGTTCTTAGTGTGAGACCCTGTAGGTTCATATAACGTTGGCAGTAGGCTCGAAATCCCTATTTCAGCCCACATGTCATAAGTGGCCTCTAGTAAGACATTATCACTACCCAAGTTATACGAATATCGATAATCCGATTTAACCATTTATAATAATATTTTAATCCCTTTATCTCTCGATATCCAGATTGAATATAAGGCATAGTCATGTCATCCTTATAATATTCAATCATTAGTTTCTTGACTCTAAGTAGACTGAAAATGATAACTCTTTATCAATTTATTTAGCATGGCCATGCATTTCCTTCATTCTATCTTCTTCAAGGGGCCCATAGATATCTTACTCAAATAAATGAGGGACAAATTCCTTCTCAGTCACTCATATTTCTCACATAGTTACTTTCATATCCAATGACAATCTATTCCATTATCCTGTTAAAGATAATGTAAGACTGTATCAAAATATGAAATAGCTATGTAGAAATCCATGATGATTTCAAGGTCAAAGGATTATACTAATAGTACTGTAATGAGATATACTTATGACAGTGATCTATGTAGTATTCTCACAGTGGGTCATCCAGTGCCTTATTTCTCAAATAGCACCTATGATTTGACTTAACATCTCATATACATGATTAGTAAAACATAATCATCAGTCAACATCATACTAGTCTCAATGTTCTATTAAGACTAGGGATAGATGGTATATAACTCTTTTATTAAACCTAAGGGCTCTACTATCAAGTCACATATTTGATGACCTTAGAAAGAATTAACCATTCAAGTATTTTAATCATTAATATAAAATGATAAAAACTGCCAATCTATAAATAACAAAATGATAAAGTCAAAAACATGGTCAAACATGATTGACCTAGTGCATATCACTAACACGATCAGAGTCAAATGAGGTGTCTGTGACAGATTTGATGGTTCTGAACTCCCTTCTACACACCGAGACAAACAAATTGATATGGCTTACAGGATCTTTGTGATGCTTTGTGATTTGCCTAGTCAGACGGGTAAAGCACGTTTGGTTGGCATGGGTCACTTGGTTCGTGAGTTGGCTATTTGTGTTGGGGCATATACACACGAGGAGTTACTGGAGAGACCTGACAAGTTTGAGTGCGTCTGCTTGGATATGGATCATCTTCAATATACAAATTTTCTGGGTAAGAATGGGCACGTTCAGGCACCTACTGAGAGAGGAGGACAGTGTAGGAGGCGACTGGGGTTAGCACATAAGGCACCGTTTGTTCTTGAGGGTTTTGAGGCGCACAGAACAGCTTGTGACGCGACTGCAGCTGCTGAGGATATTGGGACTCAGGCTACTGGGGTACCTCTTGCAGAGGCGGTACCGGTACAGCCATAGGATGACGCTGTATGGAGGCAGTGGATGGAGACCTGTCAGCTTCAGATGGATGCTTGGATTAGGAGGATGGAGAGAGAGCAGCGCGCACACCAGCGTATAAAGAGAGTGCATATGAGGCGATCTGATCCAGAGGGCGATTACCCATCGCCAGTTTACTCGCCTTCACCACCACCACCGGAGGACTTTTATAGTTTTTTCTCTTTATCCCTTTCACTTTATTTTCCGTTTTTATGTTTTGTTTGATTTTGATGCATTTGGGGCAATGCATATTGTAGTGTGAGGGAGGGGAAGAAAACTTTGTTTTCTTTTATTTTGCTTTTCTTTTGGTGTGTTTTTATTTTATGTTTTTGTTTTATTTTGTTTCTGTAGGATGTTGCTTTTACTTTTGTTGATGAACCCGTGGGGTGTATCTATATGATCCTATGTTGTTGATGTTCGTTTTTATGTTTACTGTGCTTTATTGTTCAGTTTGTGTTAATGCCATGATCAGATGCCGAGTCAGAATTGTCAAACTTTAGTGTTTTCGTCTCCCCTAGTTAATGAGTTGGTTAATTTTGGTTTTTAAGTTTGAACAACTTGTTGAGAATGACAGTTAAATAACGTGCCTTTTAGCCGACATAAATTAATAGGACTGAGGTGAAAATATGTACTTTGCAAATGCTGATTTATGTTGAAAGTTGTGAATTAGGGCATTAAAGCTTGACAAGAACATTGTTGAATATTTTATTTTCTGAGCATTTAAACAGGATGTATAGCGAATCACGGAACATTAACCCAATTTTGAGATGTTTTGAGCTTTATTGAGCATATATTTTTTTATGTCTCATTTTATTGTGCTGTGAGTCAATATTTGTTAGTTTTCTAGAATTTGCCAGGTGTCCGTAGTAAAATTACAAAAATTGATTAAATAACTTGAAAATGATAATGGCACTTAGGTTTACCCATTTCTTCAGACCACTTAAAAAGCCTACCTTATTTCCCTTAGTTAACCAAGTTGAACCATAGCCTATTTTCTTGTTACACCGACTGTTGCACCCTACTTTTCTCATATTCCTCTTTCTACCTGTTTGGCTTGATACAGTTATGATTTATGCAAAGAACTAGTGTGAGGATGTATAACATCCTAAGCTCGAGATTATTTGTTATTCTCTTGTAAATATTTTCTGTCTTTGAAGTTCCGAAAAATGAAAAGAGCTAAAAAAAGCCAAGAAAAAGAAAGAAAACAAAAAAACAGAAAAAGAAAAGAAAAAAATATATGAGCTTTAAAGATAAAAATTCAAAGCAAAATGGACTTAAGGCGTAAAAAGTGAAAGAAAAAGAGAAGTGTGTCTATTAGTGAGCTATGTTTCATTGTTTTAGTTCTTTCTTTTTGAATGATTGTATCAAGTCAACTTACACGTGTTTTGTTTACCTGTACCATACCCTGACCTAAGCCCAGTTACAACCCTGAAAAGTCCATGTTGATTCTGGCAAACCAATGGTAGAATTGTATGTATTGACAAGAGAGCTTCAGTATTATTACCCTTACACACTTGTGTGTGCGAGAGTACCTTGTGAGATTCATGTTTCGTGATTTTTATTTGGTTTGCTATATATTTTGTTTTTCCGCTCAGAACCTTATTTTCACTATTGTTCGGAGATTGTTTAAATTACCCTAATGATCGGAGTGATTCAAGAATTATGCAGGAGTGAGTATAGTTGAGTAGTCTCGGTACTATTGGTTTATGTGTGAGCATTTGGCACTGTTATTTGACGTTATTCTCTCTATGTTGTTCTGTTTAAACGCATGTATTTTGACTGATTCATTAGCTAGGGGAGTATTAAATTAGTTTTGTTATTCTGGCAAGGTTATCAGTGTTGTGGTATGGCATTATTCCGTGTTTGCTTGAGGACAAGCAAAAGGTAAGTGTGAGGATGTTTGATAAGAGTAGAAATACTCCTCTCTTTAGGTGTGTTTTTGACTCGGTAATTGCATATTTTGATTATTTTATTGGTGTTTTATCGTCTTATTATTACTTTGAGCGTTTCAGGTGAAATATGCAATTATAGCGAGAATCAGGGTGTTTTTGGTGAAATTCAGGAGTTAGGGACCGGAAAGCAAGTTGGAGTAAAATTGAAGGATCAAAACTGCAAATTGTCAGGTTGAAAAGTGAAGTATGCGAACGGAGACCAAGTACTCGAGCTCTTCACGAGCTACTTCTGAGTTACAGAAGCTGCCAGAGGAAAGATTGAAAGGAAGTTTTGCCTAAGGCAAGGGGTGTGCGTTCAAGGCAAAAGGGAGTGTGCGAGTAAAAGAAGAGTGTGCGTTCGCACACTCCCTTGTGTGCGAATGCACACTACGTGCTGAATTGTTTTTAATTGGACAAAAATGTCCCTGTTCGTCAGCAATCTCCAAACAAGTTTCGAGGGCACTTTTGGGATTTCATTACCCCTCAGCCTAAATACATCAGAATATTGGGAGCCGTATAAATACTAGACTTAATCATTGTAATAGGGTTCACAAAATTTTTGTATTAGACAACAAACCCTTGTTTCTTAATTTTTTATTCGTTTTTGCAATTGGATTCATCGTTGATTATTACTGCAATTATTATTAGATTACTTCGAACAAGGTACGATTGATTTTAATTTCATATTCAGTATTCAATTTAATCTTAGAATGAGTTCTTTAATTATTGTTTTTAGTTATTCCATTATTATGTCTAGCTAAACCCTTCATTGGGGATTATTAATCAAAATTATGTTTGTTTAATTGAATTGGATTTATGGGTTCTTGTTCTTGATGGGTTTTAATTATTGTGCTTAAAGCTTAGCCTAAACTGATCACTTAGTCTATGTCATATGTTTTAGTTTTAGCTCGAGAGAGTAAAATTGGAATAGAACAATATAATTAAGAACGCATGAGTTGATTGTGCGAGAGTGAATTAACGAATACTGGTTCTTTGAATTTGCTTAACAACCATTAAATCGGTTTATACATAGGTTAATCATTGTGCAAGAGTGAATAATTAACCTAGTATTAGTTAGTTTAATGCTTTTGCCTGTAATTGCTCGAGAGAGAATTTTAGGTGCTTTAGATTAGTTCGAACCTCATCAGAACAATACAATCCATAACCCAAATCAAGTAAACAGCATAACAAAGAATAATAATCCCTGCTTTTCCTATTATTGTTAAAACATCATTTGAATTACAGCTTTAGTTTATTTAACTTACAATCATTAAATTCTATCTTTTAAATTACACAACAAACAAAATAATCTTTCCGACTATTCGAATCGAGTCTCTTAACTGGTTGTCTTTAGAGCTTTCTCTGTGGGTACGATATCCGGACTTCGCAGTCTGTATTACAAGTTGGCTACATACGCTTGCGTATTTTTACCAACATGTTACTTTCTGGTCTTCTTTTTTCTTGATTTCTTTCTCTGCTTGAGTTCTTTTCTAATATTCTATCAGGAAGGTGATAGATGTGGGTCTCGTTCTGTCCGTGCTAGGTTAGACGTTCCTGGGTCTCCTAGTCGAGTTTGTCTGGTAGGCGAGTCAGTGCTAGTGATATGGTCTCTGGTTCTTTCAGTCACATGCCGTACATGGATCTGTGCAGGATTCTATTCCCTTATACTACATGACGCATTCCTTTGCGCCTGCCGACTGTACTCACGTTAGTGTTTCTCTCTTCTGTATTTTTATTTTGAGGGCCCATTTGCGCTGTCGGGATGAGCGTCTTCCTCTGGTTTTCAGGTACCGGTGTCTGGCGTAGTTCAGTTTATCGATACTTCTTACTACTAGTGTGATCGCTTGTGCACTGTTTATGCACAAATGAGGGTAAAAGCAAATATGCAATATTTCTATCCTATATGTATGCAATCCTATAGCTCTTATTGCTCTCTGTTTCTTCTTTAGTTGTGTATTGACGATCTGGAGGAGAAGGTGTGTTTGACAGGGCTGGGTCCAGCTGACAGCGACGTCCCACCTGGGTTCCCTAGCGGTGGAGGTGGACTTCGTAATGGTGTCGTGGGCGGAGAGCCCGCGGTAGTTGAGGATCTGAAATCCGGGAAGGTCCTGGAGACTTCGCTTTGTCTTCTGGTGGTGAGCAGGCTGGGCGCTATTCCGGTGTCACGCCCTCTGAGTCGTTACACAGATTCAGAGACCTTAAAGAAAGATTTGGACTCTGATAGTTAGGCTTATACTGTATGTTTGTCACGTTTTAAACATTTGCTCTTATTGATGACTGTGTATATTGTCACAATATTCGATACAATTGGCATTCTGGACGCTTTATTTTTAGAGATTTGTTTTTTATTCTCTATATTTGTGTTAGCCTTTCCGGCCCCTTTTGTCCTTTTCTACCTCTGGTTTCTAGTTGGTGGAGGCCTGATGCCCCTGATTCTCTGGCTATTAGGGACCCGATGCCCCCGGTTCTTCTGCTGGTTGAGACCTGATGCCCCCGGTTCTTCTTCTGGTGGCGACCTGATGCCCTCGGTTCTCTAGCTGTTAGAGACCTTATGTCTCCGGTTCTTCCGTTGGTGGGGACCTAATGTCCCTGGTTCTTCTGTTGGTGACGACCTGATGCCCCAGGTTCTCTGGCTATTAGAGACCTAATGCCTCCGTTCTTCTACTGGTGGACACCTGATGCCCCCCGGTTCTTCTGCTCGTGGCGACCTGATGCCCCCGGTCATTCTGTTGGTGGAGACCTGATGCCCCAGGTTCTTCTGCTGGTGGGGACCTGAAGCCCCTAGTTCTCTCGCTGTTGGAGACCTGATGCCCCCGGTTCTTCCGTTGGTGGGGACCTAATTTCCCTAGTGCCTCTGCTGGTTGTGAAGTTTGTTACCGTGGGTTTTGGACGATGTAAGGCTGGCGCTTGTGGTTATTGGCTCATGGGTACCTTATGTCCTCGGTCTTCTAGGTAGATGGGGACTTCACATCCCCTGAATCTCTGGGCGGGGGATTTCTATGTTCGTTCTGTTTGGTTGAGAAGTCTTCTGCTTCTCTATTTGAGGACTTTAATGTCCCCTGCTATTATATTTCCATCTCTGGGTAGCGGAGGCATGTCGTCTATTTAGTAATTCTCTTGGAGGTAGATGCTTATCGCCTATTTTGAGGGTTATGGTGGCCCATGTTGGTCCGGCTTCGTCTTTGGGTGTTGTATACGTGGTGCCTATTCTGGGTATTTCTTGAGAATGTGGGCTTGGCGGCTATTAATTCTTGCGGGTCTGGCATTTATTTTTTGGAGGTAGAGGCATGGCAGCTGTTGTTTCTTGTGTTTATGCAGTCTGATTTTGCAAAAATTGACCCTATTTGCCACTTTTCTGTGGAGTGAGCTCTTCTACTTGCATTATCTCTATATTGCTCTGTAATACCCCGAATACTTAAAATAAATAATAATGTAGGAAATTTGGAATAATTTCGATTAAACAGAATTGTCGGGATTAAGAGAAAATCGAGAGAAATTAATATAATATAAAATAAAATATAAATCCCGAGTTGATAATTATTTTGCCAAAGCCCGCGAAATATTTTATAGTATCTATGGCAGAAGTTTCGAGTCAATCGGGGACTATTTAAAATTTGGATGCGGATAAGTTTTGGACTAAATTGCAACTTTTGAAAAGTTCAAGGGTCAAAGAATAAATTAGCCAATTAAGCCTCGAGAATAATAATTAAAATATTTTTGACGGAAAATAATAATTTTGGGTTAGTATTATTTATATGGATATAAATAATACGTATGTAATTGAGTTTAAGCGAATAATTAACCGTTTGGTTAAAATAGAAAGTTTAAAAGAGAAATGGTTTAAGTTAAAGAAATGAATGATTAGATTTAAAATTCGGCGATTTTTAGTGGCATTTTTGCTGACGTGTCATGACACGTGGCAGACCCATCGATTGTCCAAGTCAGCAAAATTACACCAAACAATGTGCCCATGATGAATTTGAAAAAAAATGAAAGGTGGTGTTTATAATTGACACGTTTTAAAGATAATGTTATTTTTAAAACTTGGTGCAAAGGTCATGATTTTATATGTAATTAACCCCATAATTTATAATAATATGTATGTATATAAACATTCAAATATTAATCCGTTTAAAACCTTAATCCTTTTTGTCAAAACATAGCTATCTTTATTAATTAGAACATATATTATCTTTTTCATATCAAAATACTAGTTTCTAAAGAGAATTTTAGAAACTAGAACAATCATAGAGCATAACATTTAATATAAGAATATAAATATGCGAGAGTAATATGGGAACTCACCTCGATAGCTTTAAAAAAGCAGAAAAGAAATAAAATGACCCGCGTGTTGTATAAAGCACTTGGTCCACTATTTCCCTAAAGCCACAACTCAGATGATCTATATATATGAATATACCGTTATATTCGAGTTTCATATTCAAATAAACATTCTAGCAAATCGTAGATATTCTATTCAATTATTCAAACTTGAATTTTACGTTACGTCCTTATTCTTAATCATGCCTTCCTAAAATACATTATAATCACTTGATTATCGTATAACCGACCTATCAAACAAACTAACAATCTCAACACAACTATACACAATCACTTAACATCAAACACGTTTTATCAATTGTTAAATCCAAATATCATTTATAAAAAACCTTTAACTTTAAATTGCAGCTTATACAAAACAATTTTACTCATTTTTTCACAAAATCGTCAGAAACGTTGAAAACACATCAGGGTTGGGCTAATTCTGGGGAACCCGAGGACCGCGATCGACCAGCTGGTCTGCCCCGCCAAAGCACACCCGTAGGTCTGCTCTTTAACGAGCAGAATTTTGTCTGCTCAACGAGCAGACAGGTCACACCTAGCGTGGCATGACCGGTCGTTCTCCGGCCACCATGCTCCCACCCTCAACCTTCAAGAAATCACAACTCATAAGCACTCAAAACTCCATTGATGCAAGAATTTCCAGATTTTTAAAATTTCTTGAAACCTTTGAAATTGAGTTGCAAACTCATTTAAACTCACTGGAAACTTCATACAAACACCCGTAGACCACTAATCAATCATCAATTGTATCAATTATTGAAATTTAAAAAAAAACCTAACTTTATCAATCCAATTTCTAAATAAGGGTTTAAGCTCTTACCCCCAAATATTTACTCTGAAAGGGATGAATGATGATGAATTCAAGTTTACTTGAAGGAATTGCTTGATTCCTTGTATTCTTGAAGATTGATAATCATCTTTTCCCATTTTTTTCTCTCTTTGTGCATGAATAATAGGAGAAGAATGAAGTGGATATCGATTCTAATTTTGGTTTTACACAATGGTTTGGCAAAGTTGCCACTTTAATCCTCTATTTCTTTTAATGATATAATTGGGCTCTTGAACTTCCAATTGTTGCATCTTAATCATATGCCTTTGAGTTGGGCTTTTAACTCTCATGGGCTTAATCCAGTCTTATATCCATAGGCCCTTATACTTTTTATTTGTTAATTTATAACAATTAATGAGCCATGTCGATTTTATTTCCATTTAAAATCGACTTTCAAATAATTCGGACTTTTATTAATGAATCCATGATATTTAATTATGGCCTTTTTCGAATATTTTATTATTTATCGAATATTCCATAAACCGTCCTTAAATCCATTTAATAAAAATATTTTCCAATTTTTTTTATTTTCTTTAATTACTCCAATTAACTTGGAATATGAATATTCAATAAATATATTCCGCCTTAGGGGTTCACTTTATGGAAATTTTCTATAAATTCCCGTCATGCTTTCTTTTATTATTTAAAAATTAATTTCCTATTAATATTTTAAATAATAAGCAACTTCACGCTAAAATTCTATTTTCCGAACCATTTTCAAAAACTACTGTAATTGGCCAATTATAATATAATAATGCGTATTGTATTTTTGCCAAAGGTAGGGGATATTATAGCCAAGAAATTATAACTTAAATTTGGAAATTTTATTTAATTAAAGCGGGTTGGAAAGGGATTAAGGAAAGGTCCATAAATTAAAAAAAATCGGTCAGTCTCAAACTAATAAATTTAACGTCAAGCTTCGTAAAACAATTTTAAAGAGTTGTGACTAAAATTTCGTGAAATATGGACGTAGATATTTTTATCAAGTGGAATTTAAACGGCACCTCAAGTATCGAAAGAAATTAAATAAAATAAAATAAATATATAGGTCTCGAGATAATTTTAAATATCCCAAAGATTGTTATTTAATTTCAATATATTATCGACAAAGTTTCATAAATTTATGAAATCGTTTTACATTGGTTTAGACGATTGGTAAAGAATTGGGTTAAAAAAGTAATTAGCATTTGAGCTAAATTGAACTTTTACTCACTATTATAAATACCCCCCACCAACTAACCCCATTACCTGTCATCTTATTCATATAATGCAAAAAGAGAAAACCCTAAGCCTAATTTCCATTATCACCGCCACCATCAACACCATCTTCATCAATCATGTTCTATTCTTGTACATTAACCACGGCCGAGAGTGTTTCTCGGGTAACTAACAACAAATTTCACGGATTTAAGCTCGGTTTGGAAGTTAACTCAGTTATGGTTAAGGTATAATTTCTGATTTTGAAAGTTTTTGATGGGTTTTGCAAATTTAGAAATTTGATTTTCTGGTTTGGTGTTAAGTGGCTGATACTGTGATTTTGGAGGTAGTTTTGGATGGTTTTTGGCTGGGTTTTTTGGTTGCGTGTGGCGGGAGCATGTCAGAATCAGTCCCGACAAGCTCGGTTCGGCTCCGAGGAGCAAAATATGTTCTACTTAGACATAGCAAATCTGCTTGCCCGAGCAAAATCCTGCTCGCTGCAGCGAGTACGGCAGTCAATTGAGGACTGCTTATTCAGTCCTCAGTCATCCGGGAAAGGTGACTTTCGGACTAGTTTTCGACCTCAACGTGTATTATTTTCAATTTAAGATTAAAACGGAATTTGTTGACAGTATTGCATAGAGTATGTTTTGAGTGTTCAATTATTATTTGGACTGATTTTGATAGTTGATTTTGAGGACTAAATTTGGCTAAAATGTTAGTTTTGAAATTAAATTGAAAAGGTGATTTAAGAGGATGAGTTTAAAGAAAATGGATTGTCAAAGTTGTAACATATTTATTATCGAAGTTAAAAAGGTAGATAAACTTAGTTAAAATGGGTAAAAATGGATTAGATATGTTAAAAATTAATAAAAATTGTTTTGATTAATAAGTTAAACCGTAGTTAGGAGCCAACTTTGAGAATAAATTGCGGACTAATGAAATGTCAAAATGAGTCTGTTTTTGTGTCTTTGTATTCAGTGTGGAGCGGCGATGGAAGTATGGGGCAGCTGCCGCAAAAGTAGTGTCCAGGCAGCGGCAGCAGCTGCTACAGCACAGCTGCTGCAGTGTGCAGCTACTGTTGAACATTACACACCGGCACCCGTATTGATTACACCGGAGGCTACACCAGTGTGTGCGTGTCCGACTCCGCAGCGCAATTTCCGGAATTGAAAAATATTTTTTTAAATGTTGTATAAGGTGTCGAGAATAGGTTGATAAACACGTTTTAAAGATGTCAAAAAGTTAGGAATTAGAGAATTAATTTATTAAGATATTTTGGATAGCTAATTAAATAACATTTGGACTAATGTTATTTTAGAAACTATTTATTTATTTAAAGATTGTCGATCAAATTTCGAGGCGAATAAGATTCGAGTACGACGAGTTATAATTTATACATTTTATATTTAGAGTCTAGAGTTACTTCTAAAAACAAGATTTTATTTTTAAATGTTCTAATGATAATACGAGGGGATATCATGCTAAGATTTTGGCAAGCCAAAGGATCTCGACGAGGATTAGCATATGCATATGTATATGTATTTATATATATACATATATATGTATATATATATATACATATATATATATATATATATACATATATATATATATATATATATATATATATTGGGATTTTAGCAGTTACGAAAAGTTTATATATTTACAGTCGATTATTAATAGCTTGCATTGTTTATCAAATGCTTTATTTAAATTGCATTATTGCATTCAAATTTTTTTAACCCTGATATAAATCCGACGAAATGAGCTATCTATTGGTCAACAATAGAATTGAGTGCACACCAGTCATAATAAATTTAATACACATAAAGAACACACAATAATAAATAAGTATGATGCCAGATAAGAATATACTATAAATCGTATTAATGCAGTTAACTCGGTGGAACCATCTCAGGAATTGCATTAATTTTAGATACGAGGTTAACTCGGTGGATTATCTCGGGACCTGTATCTCACCAGTAAACTCGGTAAAATTGTCTCAAGACTAGATTCAATAACAAAGCCTTGATTCAATATCAAGATAAAGAACTCAATAATCAACATAATGCACACAGTGTTTCATTCGGTTCCGTATTTGGATGGATATAAATATGATTTGTGTTTTTAGTTGAAACTCTATAGTAAGTATATGAACTAATTCAGACCAAGTCTAACCCATCGATGTTTAGCCATTTTCATGTGCATAGAATTTTTGTGTGGTCAAGTTTCCATTTTATATTCTGGAATTCTCAGTTTAAAGCATTCATGGAAAGTTTTGTTCCTCTCTAGAGCGGCAGTAGTCGTCAGTAGTAGACCTAGTTTTGTATTAAACGGTTTGCATGTTATACACTCTATTACATTATTTTATATGAATAAGGTTTTAATTTAATAATTGTTCTTTCAACTGTTTGATTGTTTTACCAATTGCATATGGTTGGAATTGGTTAAATATTAAAATGTATGTTGGACATGGCAATCCTTGATTGTGTTATCGTATTGTAAGTCCCTATTGCCTATGGCTTATGCATCGTTTTTAAGAAAGTGTTTTCCACATTTTCAATTTATTGTTGAAAGAAGTTTCGAAAAACACTTTAAGCTTGATGCGTTGTTTCATTCGCAAAGCATTTTTAGTGGGTTTTAGCCTTGCTACGGGTTGCCGAGCAACCACTCCCGTTACATAGCGTCGGTCGTGTAATACCCCATAAATTTTAAGGATTTTAGATCGAGCCACATGTTCTAATTTGCGGAATTGATTGAGATATGCCAAATTAAATTTATATAATAAGGATTTAGACCGAGGTAGGTCTATTTTATTTGTTTGGAATTGATAAGTTAAATTGGAATATTATCGGTTAAGAGCGAGGGTTAACAGATTAAGGAAAAATTAAGAAAATTAAAAATTAAATAAAGATTTCGGGCTAATTTTAGTTATGCCAAAGTCCGTTAATAATTTTTTAAAAATTATTGTCATAGTTTTGTAAATTTCAAAATCGTTTTGGATTGATTTGGATAGTAAGTTAAGTTTTGGGTTAAATGTGTAATTGTGCATGAGTGTATTTGTACTTTTGCCCACCACTATAATATATTTTAATAGATTTTTGAGTAAATTTTCCCGAAATTTGGAAGTCGTTTCCGTTTGAGTTATGGACGACTAATTAATAAGTTTGTTTAAAGTGCATGATTGAGCTAGTACTAAATTGTTTTTTTACCGAACATATATATACATACATATATACATACATACATGTATACATACATGTATATATACATACATACATGTATATATACATACATACATCTATATATACATACATACATCTATATATACATACATACATCTATATATATATATATACACATACATACATAGATATATATATACATATTTATAAGTTCATTGGAATCAAATGAGTAAACCAAACTCATTTCTTCATCTTCTACAAAAGCAAAGAGTTGCTTCCTCTCCATATGTGCTACGAAACTTAGGGTTTCGCTCGATCCGACGTTTCTCGATTCTAACTCCATTGCTTCGATGATTACTCTAGTAATCAAGGTATTAACCGATATTAAACGTTTATTTCAATATATTTCAAATATATATTCGTTTATATACGGTTACCGAATCGAACGAACGTTTTAAACGTCCGAATTGTGAATTGATTGTTTGTACGTGTAGTATGACGTGAAAATAGGACGTTTTTGACATTTTTGGTCTAAAGGAGCATGTCGGAACGGCCCGGGAAATGATTTTCCCAGGGTTGAGCCTGATGTGCGCCCGTACAACCAGCCAACTGTGCGCTCGCACAGCTAGTTCTGTGTAGACGCACAGTGGTTCTTGCGAAGGGGCATTCAGAGGATTTTTTCGGACCTATTTGTCGGATTTTCGAGGGGTGATTCTGATATGTTTTTGCCTTGTAACTCGACGTGTTTTCCGACAGAGCCTAAAATATTTTAAATAAAAAAAATTTAACCTAAAGCAATGTATTTTAAAATGAGATATTAAAAATAAAGTTAAATGTTTAAAAAGGACTTTAAAAGAGTTAAATTTAAAGTCGACGTTTAATCGGTTTAAAAGATTTGGCAAACGACTTTACTAAATAATTAGTATAGGACTGTGAATTGTTTTGGCAATCAAGTATATACTATTAAATAATTTTAATTAGGTATTGATATACCTTAAAGGACTTCTAGAGTGAAGTCTAAACGTTTCGTAGAGGTGAAAATGGTTTAAATGATTTTTAAAAGAACGACACCATAAGTGATACATGTTATATGTTCGAATGCTTTGACTTAACCTAGGTTCCCGGACCTAGATGTTAATACCATAAATAAGTATTGATGTGTTGTCTTGCGTGTTTGTATGTTTGATCCGACTAGCTGACCAACAGTTAAATCACGACTCAGCGGAGTCTGTCACACATACAACGAGGCTAAGAAGTAACTTAGCAGTACTGCGAGTTTACATGTTTACTTTTGAATATCAGTAATCAACTGTTTTAAATCCATAATTGCGGTAGAATAAACTTAGCCTTGAGAGATCCATTGGAACGCGCGACTTATTGGACGGCAATAGGAATGCGTGATCATCGACACCGATTACAGATGTACTTCTGTTGGGGGTATTGAGGTATGTCTGTGATGTTTAGTCATTGTGAAAGTGAATGCCCCGACTTCATGGGTAAACCCTGAGACGACAATAATACAGTTACGGTCGCGGGTCAAACCGCGATGGCAGTTTCATGATTACAGTCCAGGTACCAGAGATACAGAAGTGGGTGGCAGTGATTCTATTCACGGTCCTTAATCTGTAGTCTGTAAGCTTGTTGTGTGAGTATGTCTATTAGGACAATTGTGGACTAGGGTTTCATATGGATCGACGTATTGGTAATATTTTATATATATAACTGTTTTATATATATGATACGATTTTAGTATTTAATTGTAAACTTGTTTACTCACTCAAAAATATTTATATTTTTGACCCCGTTGTTGTTACCCATTTTCAGGCGATGAGTTTTGAGGTCAGTCGAGCTTCCATGTTCCTGTTTCAGGGGAGCTCTTCTTTTGGTACTGTACATACGTTCTGTACTCTCAGAATACTGCAATAGTATAAGTGTGATATGCCAACAGTCGTGCCACTAGTCCTTGTTTAGATACTCTGATAGAATCTAGTGCACCTCTGTGTATACCTTCTGAGTGGCTGCGTAGTGACATATTGTATCTAGTTACCTAGTCGGCCTCGTGCGTTTTTGTGTGGGTCAAAAACAGTATGTTTTATATACGCCGGCTATGTGTAACTGGTAAACTGTGTATTTTAATATGGTTAATACCACCATTGTGAGACGCAAAGGTGTCTGCATTATTTTATTAAACATACTAACAGTGGCGTGTGGTTCGGAACAGGATTGCCTATGTTTAGGTAAGCGAGTTTTAAGTCCCTATTTCTGGTGCTTACCACGCTAGGTTATCAGAGGGAACCGAGGTTTGAGATAACGTGGTTATCCAACCAGTACTTCTAAAACCATAATTTTCTTATATATATATTTCAAAAATGTGTGTGCACTAAAAGAGAAAGATTTTAGCGGTATTTTCCGAAAACGAATTGTACGCGAGGTGCGATCTTGTAACAATATTTGCAAAAAAATTCTAGAGGTTATAGGCTTGCTACGGGTTTTGGAATAAGCATTCCCATTCCCTAGCGTCGGTCGTTACTTGAATTAGGATGGAATTAGGGTCGTGACAAATGTTGTATCACAACAACATTCTAGTAATCGAATATTTGGAGTAACGTTGCTAATACTATTAAGTAAGTTATGTTAGGAATTGAGGTGATTCTTAGTAGATATTGCAGCATCATCGGATTTGAGTCATGTCTTGATCAGTTTTCAGTTGTTGAAAACATTCAGCAATAGGTAGTAGTTCATATACATCTGTAGTGTATATGTGATGTTTGATCAGGAACATCTGAGATGTTCTTGTGTTTGAAACACATCGTTAATGATGGGACATATGAGATGTTCATGTGTTCGAGACACGCTATCAAAGTAGTGCGAAATGGTCAGACCAATTGACCTGTGTTTAAGGAAATTAATTATATTCGAATGCAGAACAAGGCGAAGATTCCATGAGATTCGTTTGTTCGAGAATATAGTTAGACTTTCTCTGAACTTTGTGTGATTGTTGTGTGCTTTGTTTCTGTATGTTCATAAGGTGTTGTGTGTTATATGAAACTGAGTTTTCTATAACTATTATATCGGGTACTATTTTTTTGGCTACATGTGATTCAGCATGTCTGGTCCTAGTCAAGATCAACTGCATGTTGTGCATGATTCACATGGTTTTCTTAATTAGCAAGTTATGCCTGATAATCCATTAGAAGCTGGACATTATGCTTTTGTTTATGGTATGGATATTGAGATTGATGCTATAAGATCACGGGATCTGGAAGGATATGTGGGGGATCAGGATAGTTTTGATGATAGTGATAAGTCAGAGTCTAATTCTACAACCACATCATCCTATACAGGGTTTTGATTGGTGCAAATTTTAGGAGAAGTGAATCATCTGAGGAGTACTCAGAAAAAGATAAGTCATTGCCCAAATCATAAGTGGAATTATGTGTATGCCCATGAGGAGTAGGAGGAACAAAGTCTGAATAGGCTAAGGCATTATCTGAGTATTTTCACAAGGAGGATCTACCGGTAGGAGCCTATAATGTAGAGTTCACTAGAATAAGTGAAGTGGTTCCGGAATTGATGAGAGATTGAGTTGAAGTGGGTGAAAGATTTGTTAGAGGCTTGGGTCCAGAATTTGAGGACCTGCTGGCGGAGCAATCTCACTCAGTGATGTATTTGGCTGGACGTGCCAGACACATTGAGCAGCGATTGGTGAGTAACAATACACCACCGCAGCCATTCTACTACATCAAACCTGACGAGCCTACCTACACATTTCCTAGAGTTAGTAGGTCTGAAGCTGAATGGACCAACCCTTACTTTGCAGAGCGACGGGGTAAAGGTAAAGGAAAACTTGTGCATCGATGCGAACGAGGAAAAAAAGGTCAGATGATTCAAGAGGCACTACTTCCTCGACAATCCTCATCAGGTATCATTTAGATATGTGTCTTGTGTTTAAGTAAGTACTTTTATATGTTTTAGTATGAGGTACTAAAACTAGAAAACAAAAAGTACAGATATAACGAATATCCTTAAACAAGAACACACATAACGATGAATAATAACATAAAAGGATAAATGTTAAAGAATAATAAAGCTTAATGTGAGGATTAGGAAACCTTGAAATGGCACAGAGAAGTAGTTTGAAAGAAACTTGTTAAAGTTTTGTTTTACAGTTTGAACGTATAATTATGCTCAGATGCATTAAAGGTGCATGTTGCGAAAATCACTATAGAAGAAGCATAATTAAATTTTATATATATTGAATATATACATAAAATGATTTTGATTAGGGCATGCATCATATATATTTATAGATTAGTGTATCAAAGAAAAGTGAATTGAGATAGCAACTCCTTGGGAATGAGAGATGTCATCATCCTGAAGCACGATTGTATGAAAAATGTTTTGAACCGTGAATTTGAGAATTCCCAATTTGTTTGAAAAGTGAGATTTAAAAAGGTCTGCATGCGGAACTTTTTATAACTGTCTCAGACGAGATAAATTTCATTTTGTCTGAAAAATTGAATTTGTATTTGTTGAGCGTAAATGTACGCGAGGCAAAAACTACAATCGAGAACTATGTGATACTGACAAGGTAGATGGGGAAAACGGAATAGAGAATAACGATTTTTTATTATAAAGAATATATAATGAAGACCCAAAATTCTAATGTTTCATTCCGAGACATTAGAGATTAACAAAAGTATGGAAAGAGTAGAGAAAGTGAGAATCTACATTCTTGCTCAGGAATAGACTGATACAAGTCTACTGATGAACTTTTGTGGTGAATAAAAGTTTGAGAGTAGGCAATTGAAGATTGTCACAATTAAGAAGAGAGAGTAGGATCTAATTGAACATGACTCGGTTTGTTTGACTTCAAGTAACTATATATGAACAAAGTCAGACGCACGTGTTTAATTAAACAAATTGGAGATCAGTCTTACAGACAGAGCAGATGTCAGTAATGGACATATCTCTTGAATCCATACGAGTGGTTAGATAAACCAAAATTCATAAGTTTGAGAGGAGTAAACCTCAACACTTAAACAATAAACAACAACGAAACATCTAAAAGAAAGATGGAGAAAGAAAGTATGATTATTCTCAGAATCAAGTAGGTATACTACTTCTGATATGAGTAAAGAGAAGTAATGAATCTGTTAACAACTGATGGAGTGGTTAAGTTTGTTAACAGATATTTATTAATGAAAATGATTACTAAATCATAAAACGAATAAATAATATACTTAAAAAGTATATCAAACCTTGAACCAACATTATATGATGATGTTATCAAGGTGTAATGGAGATGGAGATAGTGAATTGACGGAGTCAGTTCCAAAAGTTTTCTAGAAACTGTCAGGGTATAGTAAAACCCTAATAACTTGAGATCGAACTGTTAGATCGGTTTGATATTGGGATATGATTCTCACAGGACAGTTATTTAAGTTTTAACTATTGCGAACGTCGAACGGAAAGGCAGACGATGCTCGATGAGGGATGTATTGTTGTAGAACTTGCGTGAATTTTGGCAGTGAGCCAAAAGTGCAAGTGATAATAATAAGAAGTATAAAATTTAGTTGACTTGGAATTATCAACATAAGCTCCATATATGTATATAAATGAATTTGAGAACTGTAATGAGATAATAGTTTCAAAAGATGAAAATTCCGAGCACCGAGCCTTATGACTGTGAGGTCTTGGCTCGCTGGTAACGGCATATACAGGTAATGTACATATATTTTAAATGTCGGACCATAAATACATAAAGTATGACCGACTAAAAGTGGAAAAAATGTTTAAGAAACATTTTGTTTTCAAAGTGAAATGTTTTGAAAATTGAGTTAAAGTTGGAAGTCGGTTAATTAAATATGATAGTAACATCTATAGTACAGTTATGACAACTGCTAGCTGCGAACAAGGAAAATATGTGTGAGAAAGAGGTTAAGAATTATAATTAACCTTGGAATTACCGGAAACTAGTAACATAAGTATAGTTTTGCGGTGATTGTGGAGTAAGTGAGAGGATGTTCGACGGTGAGATGATTAGGTTATAGCCTACACCTTCACCTAGATGACAACATTATTTGTGAGAAGAAAACCAGTTATTCAATTTGTAACAGGAAGTTACTATGGATTGTTGAAGAGATAAAGGACATTCTATACAAGATATAGAATCCTAAGGAGATAAAATATGAGTATTATGTTTATAGAATAAGAGTTCAATCGGATGAAGAGGGTTAGAGATTAAAATACTTAACCAATATTACCCTAAAATAATTAAAAGATATAAAAATTTATAATAAGACTAAAATCTTAATTATAAAAGGTGCAATAAAATGTACGACTAATAATAATCAGTAGTAAACTGGAGAATTATAAGAGTAAAAGTAGAAAGATGAATTCAACGGTGATATCATAAAACTTAGCAATAAGTTGATATCCCAGAGGTGAGTTCAAAGTTTGTACGATCTGTAATGAAGTACAACAGAGGAAATATAATAAGATTTATTAAGGGTATAAAGCTATGAGATATAAAAAGTAGTAAAAAGTTAGTACCATAAAAGAGGGAACATAATCGGATAACCTGAGGTGAAAGAGTACCAAGATATCTGATAATAGAAGTCGAGGTTATAGGTTGAAAAATATGACATGTAAAGCGATTGAGAGATATGAGATGCAGTTAATATTAGTAGTATGTTCCCTAAGGTCATTTAATCGTGTATATTTATAGAACTAAACCCAATGACAAAGATATATATGTTTTATTTGAACTAAGTGTTCATTTATTTTGTATTGTCCTTATCACATTTCTAATACCCCAAATATTTTAAGATAATTAAGTCGTGCCACGTGTCGAGAATTCCGATAAAATAAATTAAGAAGGATTTAATTTAATTATATCGGAATTTGAAATAATTTTTATTAATGGATTTAGCGGGATTTAAGGATATAGCTTCGAAAATTTATATAAAATAAATTATTAATCCCGTAATGGAATTTATTTTGCCAAAGTCCGCGAAATAATTTATAGTATATATGGTAAAAGTTTCGAATCAATCAGAGACCTTTTAAAATTTGAACGCGGATAGGTTTTGGACTAAATTGAAACTTTTGAAAGGTTTCAAGGACTAAAGTGCAAATTGACAATATATATATATATGATTACCTTCATATGAAGGATCTAGAAGGCATAATAAGATCATTTTCTTTCCTTCGTTCATTTCTTACGGTTCCGTCGCTCGATTTCGTTTCTCGTCCGTTTCTGACGTTCTATAGCTCGAAACGATCGTATTTCAGTGGCGAATCACGGAAAGCTTGACGTTTTATCATTTGGATGGATGAATTTCTTGATATATCGAGTTAAGATTTTAGGACACGAAACGATTTTTATCGTTTTAATGATTATAGGATTGAAATATAGCATTTTGAGCTTAGATTAAGTGTTATTGACGTGTTAGAAGCGTTTTTATGTCGAGCGCAAGTCGGAATGCCCCGGAAAATGGATTCCTGGGGCCGTGCACGAAGTGTACGATCGTGCACACAAGGTGCACGAACATGCACCGTTAATGGTGCACGAACGTGCACCAGCAGGAGGTGCACGAACGTGCACCGCAATGCAAGAGCGTGCACCTGGAACCTTGTTTCCCCAATCGTTTTGTTTTTAATACTCGTTTTGTATTCGCGTATCGAGATTGAAATCGATTGATTATCGATCGAGTGAATCGTTAACCCAATGAGGTTGAACGTGAATTGATTGAGAACGATATTAGATCCGTAAACAAGTTAAAAACCTTTTATCGGAATATACGCGTGAGAAGCACGACGGTTAATGAGTGTAGTGTGTCGTGTCTCGAGTCCAGAGTCAATCTTAGAATAGGATTCTGATGTGAGTCAAATGTTTTGAAATTGTTTTAGATCCGGCGAGGAAAGAAGCAGCTGGACCAGGAGCTCGGGAAGCTTGACGTTGTTAAGCCCCGACGTATTTTTTTTGGATACACGTTTTCAGTAAGTTTGTTTGTTTACTTCTCAAGTATTTAAAAAGTATATCGTTTTTATATCGTAAATGCTTTATATCATTCATTTACATCGCATTTGTTTATATCGTGAATGATTATATGGAATTGCATTCATACTTGAATTTGAAACCAGTATAGATTCGATGAAACGTGCCTTACTATTGGGCGGTAATAGGACTGTGTGATCACCAGTTTTGATTTGAGAAGTTATGAACAGGGTCCATATTATTGAATATCGAATATCGAACATTGAATATCATATCGTATCAAAGTTGGAATATATATTGAATTAGATACGAGGTTTAACTCGGTTGAACTATCTCGGGACCCGTATCCAGTGGGTTTAACTCGGTTGAACTATCCCGGGACCCACAACTTGGGATAAAGTGACGGTAGAGGTTGAACTCAGTTGAATTATCTCGGGACCCTACCAATTGGATCGATCGATTTGATTATTATCGTTATTATCATAAATTGACAAATATTTGGAGAATAGGGTTTCATCCGGATAAATTACTTGACTGCATTTGATCGAATCGTTTACATTATCGATTTTATGTTTTATTTAAATGCTTATTAGTAATTATGCGAACTCACTCAGTATATTCCCATATACTGACCCCTCACAGATTTCCTTTCAGGTGAAAGATGTTTTTTAAGCAGCAGACTTCTATCCTACTTCCAGAAGTCTGTATTTTTGAAAGTATGTAAAGAAACAGTACTTTACTCTTAGAGCTGCAGCAGATAGATGTTTGTATGTCAGTTTGTATCAAATGGTTTTCTGTAAATATAACTTTAATGTTTTAAAGTTATGAATGTATTACGCCTGCCGCATTATTTAATGTTTGTGATTGCCAGAGGATATGTATACCTGGCATGTTTTGTTGCATGACACATGCATGAGTATGTCATGCATGATGTTTGATATTTGCAAAAAAAATTGATTTACGTTTTTAGGCTTGCTACGGGTTTCGTAGCAGCCACTCCCATTCCCTAGCGCCGGTCTCGGCCCATGAGATTGGGTCGTGACAATGTTGGTATCAGAGCATGATCCAGTTACCATTGCTTATTTGGGTTAAGTGTTATGTGGTTAAGAATTCCAGGAGTCTACTGCAGCACATAGGACTCGAGTCTTGTCTTTGCTAAGTATTCGTTTGATTTTAAAACTTTCATCTTTCCCTCTAGGATGTGAGTCTTTCGTAAGTGTGTGTGTTCTCATGTGGTGAGATATGCGTGGAATATGATTATGTTTTTGCCGATATACGTTTATGCGGATAAATAACACTGTTTGTCTTGGTCAGGATGTCTGACCAACGACAAGACGCAGAGCGAGCTGCCGCTGCAGCACGAAATGTTATTGAAGGGGCACATGATGTACACCTAGAAGCTCAAGATGAGTCTTCTGTTCACGGAGGAGGTGGTGGCCAAGAGGCCCATGCTCAGGCACTAGAGGTGCAAGAGCATGCCCAACAACCTAACGTCGTAGGTTTTGATCTAAAACAGTTTCTTACGGGAGTTGCGGTTATGCAAGCCAATCAGACAGAGGTGCAAGCTATGCATCGTGAACAACTACAGCAGCAACAGTTACGTAACGTCGCTTTTACTGATCGAGATATCGTCTTGCCTTACATGCGACTTAAGCCAACTAAGTTTGACGGCTCTGAAGATGGTCTAGATTTCCTCGAGGAAGTAGAACGCACCGCTCGACGTTTACAAGCTAACGAGAGACAGACTATCGTCATGGTGGAAATGTCTATGCGAGGACCTGCAAAAGATTGATATCAACGCCATATTCAGCCAACAATGGACACTATGACTTGGGCTGAGTTTGTGAATCGTTATAGAGAATATTTCTTACCGTTTGCGGTGATGGAGAGCTATCGTAATCGGTAGCTAACCATGAGTAGGGGCAATCGGTCTGTGCAGGAGTTTGTGACTGAGTTAACTAGAGTGAGCAGGTTCGCACCCGATCTGACTGCAGATCCAGTCAGAGTGAACTCGAGGTTTGTACAGGGTTTAGGAGCCGAGTTTGTGAGTTTGACATCTGATATAAGAAAACCTTTAGTGCAACTGATTGATAGAGCCAAGCAGATGGAGGTTTCTCTGATCCAATTTGGGAAAATTCCTGATACTTCTAATGTTGTACCAATAAGGAGTGATACGTTTCGCAGCGTGCAGAGCGCTCCAGCACCATCATATGTTGGGAATTACTCAAGGCTGACACAATGTCAGCGAGAACGTAAGAAAGCTCGACATTGATCTCGAGTTGGAACTACTAGCACAGGATTTGGTGCTAGATCTACTAGTGGTTAGGAAGTGGAATTATCTCGAGACCCTACCAATTGGATCGATCAATTTGATTATTATCGTTATTATCATAGATCGACAAATATTTAGAGAATAGGGTTTCATCCGGATCAATTACTTGACTGCATTTGATCGAATCGTTTACATTATCGATTTTATGTTTTATATAAATGCTTATTAGTAATTATGCAAACTCACTCAGTATATTCCCATATACTGACTCCTCACAGATTTCCTTTCAGGTGAAAGACATTTTTGAAGCAGCGGACTTCTATCCTACTTCCAGAGGTCTGTATTTTTGAAAGTATGTAAAGAAACAGTACTTTATTCTTAGAGCTGCAGTAGATAGATGTTTGTATGTCAGTTTGTATCAAATGGTTTTCTGTAAATATAACTTTAATGTTTTAAAGTTATGAATGTTTTACGCCTACCGCATTATTTAATGTTTGTGATTTCCATAGGATATGTATACCTAGTATGTTTTGTTGCATGACACGTGCATGAGTATGTCATGCCTGATGTTTGATATTTGCAATAATTGATTTACATATTTAGACTTGCTACGGGTTTCGGAGCAACCACTCCCATTCCATAGCGCCGGTCTCGGCCCATGATATTGGGTCTTGACAACATTGTGATAGAATCTATTCTTAAGGTGGTAAGAACATGAGTTAAGGTGTTGGTGATAAATAAGAATGTGACTAAGGAAGTAAACTGAAGTATATGGTGCAAATTGTAAAAATTATAAGAGAGATTGTTAGTAAATGTTACTAAGGGATAAGAAATTGTTTAACGAGGTACGACAAGGAAAATCGTAAATAAAAGTGTTCATGGAAAGTTTGTTTTAAACGAAACTTACGAGAAAGAAATGTAAGCTATGGAATAAGTTCTCTGAAGCTATGAAAGAAAAATGTTATCAAGATTTATATGATAGACAAGTGAGATAAAATATGAATCAAAGAATATTTTCATAAGGATATCAAATTTAATTAGTTAAATTTGATGCACTTGATTCATTTTGTAATGGAAGAACCTTACCAAGGATTGGAACAAGATTGTTCGAGAACCTCAACATCGTTTACATAACGAACGATGTGGAAGTATACAAACTTAAAGAAGTACATCAAGATAAGGTAAAGTGCCTTTAAATAATGAAATAGCTCATTTATGGGAAAGAGTTATTAAGGAAACATATAAGAACAACGATACATCGAGAGACTGATCGAAGTAGTGAAGTGAGCACTCGTGTTATTTACTAGGATAGAATATTCGATTAAACTACAATTCAGAAATTGGGAATGCACCCTTAAATGAAAGAAGAGTATTGTATAGAAAGATAAATTAGACATACGTTACGATAATTGGATAAGAAAAACGTAAAAGTGATGTATGAAAAAAAAACAAAGATATGCTCGACGATTTGAAGGTTCTATAAGTGATGATGACTTCATGGTCTTGTGTAAAGAAGTGCTAAGATTTGATTCGATTCATGAATAGTTTAACTCATGATATAAAATCATGATACTAAAAAGTCAACAGAGCAAGTTTTACAACAAGTAGCGACGACGTATGTATGATCAACTAGAATGGAAACTAAGGTTTACAAGGGAATATAGTGATAACAAAACTATCAAAAGGTCAAGGCATGTCAAGATGATTGTTTATATAAAGAGCGGTGGCGGTAAGTTGTAATGATGGACTTTGCTACCTAATGAGTAAGTAGAAAACAACTAATGAATGATAATGTGATGGACTTCTAAAGCGCGATGGATTGGAGAAGTGAGAGTGTATGATTTTCTTAGAAGGCGAGTTCGTAAGAGCCTTATGATCTATGTACTTTTAGTATAAAAGGTAAGACTTTAAGTTTTTATAAAAGTGGTACTGTAATTATGAAAATTCGAGGACAAATTTTATAAGAGGGAAGAATGTAATACCCCGTACTTTTAAATCTACTAAATAGTGCCATGAGTCATAATTTGGAATTAATTAAGATCGAGGAAGTTAAATTAAGATCGAGGAAGTTAAATTAAGTTAATATATTAAAGACATAGGATAAAGTGGGTCTATTTAAGTTGTCCAGAAATAATAAGTTAAATTTGGAAATCTTATTTGATTAAAGCGGGTTAGCACGGGACTAAGTAAAGGTCCATAAATTAAAATAAAATAATTTGTAGGTCCCTAGCTAATAAATTTTAAATTAAGCTTTGTAAAATTATAATAAAGAGTTGTGATTAAAATTTTGTGGAATTTTGACGTAGATATTTTTATCAAGTGGTAATTAAACGAGATCTCAAATATCAAAAGGAATTAAAGTACAGTAAAATAAATATAGGTCGTGGACTAATTATAAATATGCCAAAAATCGTTATTTAATTTTAAAAAATTATCGTCAAAGGTTCATAAATTTACGAAATTGTTTTAGATTTGTTTTAATGATTATTAAATAATCGGGTTAAAAAAATAAATAGCACTGGAGTTAAGTTGAACTTTTACCCACTTTTATAAATAACCCCCCCCCCCCCCCCCCCCCCATTACCTATCACATTCTTCATATGATGTAAAAATAGGTATAAACTTATACTAGACGTGTAAAACTCTACTATACTAGACCACAACTAGTCACCATATACTACTGCAGTGCTAAAGGAACTCGTATTTTTTGCAAGCCAAAGGACTTCCGGCACAAAAGAGATTGTTTGTCTGATCCAACAAAAAACACTTGAAAGGGGTAAACATCAACTGGGCCAGACTATGCTGAGTGAGTGTACACATTACTAATGGTACAACTAAAAAAATAACATCGCATTTAAAAACAAAACATGTATATATGAACATATAATATATTCCAAGCATTTGATCCGATTGAAACCCTATTCCCAAAACTACCTGGACTAGGGTAGAATTCCAAATAGTAACGAGCAAATCAGATTTCTCAAATCCTTTTAGTAAGGTCCCGAAATAATTTTACCGAGTTTAACCTATACCAAGTGGTACAGTCCCGGGATAGTTCGACAGAGTTAAACTAGTACCGTTTCTTATATCCAAATGATCAATCGAGCCCGTGATAGTTCCACCGAGTTAACTCTAAATACAAGTCACGAGATAGTTCCATCAAGTTCAACCTTATATATTATCAAACGAGAAGAGTACTCTACAAAGCAATCCAGAATTATTTTATGACTTACACGAACATTGGTGATCACACAGCCTATTGACGCCCAATAGGTAGCTCGTTTCCCAGATTATATACTAGTTTTCACAATCAAATATTTGATAATACGATACACAAATTCATTTATAACGGTAAAATGCTATATTATGCAATGTAGTTTAGTATTCATACTTATAATATCAAAACTAGCTATTACGTAATGATACACAAAAGTAAAGTGCAACTCATATGGACCTCTATCCAAATAATTGCAATATCATTAAAACGATCGAACCCCGCTAAGCCAAAATCGTTAATCTCGTAGCTCGTTGATAAGTCTGTTACATATCAAACCAAAAGTACCTTTAATTCATAAACATAAACTTAATGCCAACACCCTAAGTAACAAACTTACGTTAATACGATCTTATTCCTAATACGATTGTTGAATTTGCCAAGTCTTAATCGTACTCTTATACTTAGCCAAAGTAGTCGTCGTATTCATCTTTTCGATCATCAAACACTTATTACGTTCATTCTGAAACCCTAATCTTACATGTAAAGTTCTATGTCCAAATTCAGCGATTTTGGAGTTCGAGAATTGATATCGAGTCGAGGTACATCGTGTCGGGCCTTGGCACGTCGTACCCGATTTCAAATTTGATTCGCACATTGTGCCAAGCCTTCCTCACGTCGTGAGGATCTTCCTCATATCGTGAGGAACCCCAAAACAGACCAAAATTCCATTCCGACCTGATTCCGACATCCGGAAAAGAATCCATTTTGTCATGCTTCCACATCATTTTAACACAAAATCCAACTCAAAACTTATCAAAATTGTCACAAATAACATGATTCTGACATGTTCGATCCAACAACAACATATAAATTCAAAACAGACATAAAAACTTCAAATCCCTAACCAAAAACTCAGCCCTTACCTTGATTCAATCTTGAGGAAGATAAAGGTCGAGTTTCTTGAAGCAACAGAACAAAAATCACTGGATTCGCACAAAAAATGGCAAAACCGTAGTTGATCGAAGCTAATTGTCTCCTTCATTCCTAAGTTGCTGAATTCCTATTTTTGATCATATGAATTTCATTCATATACACTTGAAATATATATTTTTGTAATTTTACCCTTTTCGTTCCTCATTTCTTTAATTTGAACAATTTCTCCTCATAACTTTTCTTTTAACCAAACGATCGCTTAAACACTTTAACCCAACTACGTATGTTTTATTTATACCCAAATAAATAATACTACTTCATAAATACTAATTCCTGTCGATAGCTTTATAATTACGATTCTTGAGAATTAAAATAATAATTACCAATTCAGGATTTGAACTTTATTTTATAACATTTTTCCTATGATTTTCTTTAGTCCCGATTTCAGTTCTTTTATTGAATTCTAATATCCAAATTTTCATATTAGAATTTGAAAACCAATCTACTAGGGTCTTAATCTATTTTTACATATCGATACTATTTTACTTTAATAAATGCCGATATATAGTTTCCATCATGTAAATCAATATTTATTATCACCCTACTCGGATAATAACATTTCTTAATACCAAAGTTCTCTTTATTTTTGCAACTCTGGTCCCACCTCACAGGACAAATAGCACAATCCAACATTTAATCTTACGGGGTATTACACTTAAGCCTAATCTCCATCATCACCGCCACCATCAACATCATCTTTATCAATCATTTTGTTTTCTTGACACTAACCACGGCGGAGAGTGTTTCTCCGGATTCCGACAACGAATTTCACAGATTCAAGCTCGGATTGTAAGTAAATTCAGTTACGGTAAAGGTATAATTTTTTATTTTTAACTTGATTGAGTTTTTGGTGGATTTTGTTGAGTTTTAAATCTGACTTTCTGGTTTGCTGTTAAGTGGTTGAGGCTGTGATTTTGGAGGTAGTTTTGGATGGTTACTTGATGATTTTTTGATGGGTTTTCTAGTTGCATGTGGCGGGAGCATGTCGGAATAAGTCCCGACAAGCTCGGTTCTTTTTCGAAGAGCAGAAAGCAAATATGCTTGCCCGAGCAGAATCCTGCTCGTTGCAGCGAGTAGGGCAGTCTCCAATCAGCCAAGGAAGGCGACTTTCAGACTAGTTTTCGACCCCGAGGTGTGTTATTTTGTCACGACCCAAATAATAAGAAATAGGAGTGGTAGCTGTAAAACCCGTAGCAAGCCTAAAATCAAAAAAAACCTTTTCGCAAACACTCAAACGTATTGTGACCATAAAAACGAAAGTAAGTATATAAACACATACACATATGTACACTAGTACGATCGGGAGGAAGATCACCAACAGACGCAGAAGGCCCATCCTCATTGTCTGACAAAAGAGAAATAAAGGGCGTAGGTGGCCGGACAAGCAAGGGAAGACTGGATATAATAGTAACCTCATCATCGCTTAACATACCCGCATCCATGGCATCAAAGATGCTCTTGGCCATATTTATGAAAGAAGGAAACATGAGCAGAAAAAATAGAAGAGAAAATCCTGAAAGAAGTAAATAAAAGAAACGATGAAGAAGAGATCTATTTATAATCTTTCCCAAGAAGGTAAAAAAAGCGGCAAAAGAGGCAAACGCGGAAGTAATAAATGGAAATAAAGTAACCGCAACCACTGTATTGCTAGAACCAAAGAGGCACAAGAAACCCAACCGTCAAAAGCAGTCAAAAGATTGAAGCATGATGCGCAAAAAAAGAGAAAAATTCAAAAGACGTGAAAGTTATAACGCACTACCCCATGGCAGTAAAATACAAGAGAAAGAAACAAGAAAGTCACACGCAAAAGAGGAACGGCCAAGAAATGGAGTCTTTCTAAGCCTTTTTGTTGCTTGCTTGGGTTGGGGTAAACAAAACCAAACAACCAAAACAAGCTACAAAAAGCATGGGAAGAACCTAGAAATGAAGAAAGGAAGAAATAGACGAGAGCCGCATTGGCTGCTTCAGATATTTATTATGGTTCCCCCCACACATGGAGAACCAACATAAACTACAAAAGAAAACGAAGTAGATAGTCAAAAGCCAACAAAAACATGCACAAAAGGCAGGATTAGCAAAAGGGGAGCGGAACAGAACACAAACGGCAAAACAACCAAAAATTGAGAAGATTTAAGAGTTATGAAAATTGCAATGATCAAAGTTAGGCATAAATACCCAGTCATTGCAACAGCTCATAGGGGGGATTAATGATGGAATAAGAAAAATAAACAAAGGAAAGGATTAAAAGCATAGAATCTCACATCGGCTAGGAGAGGAGGAATAGACAAGCACACTGGAAACACAATAAAAGGGGGACAAGCCCATACGCCCGAGAAGACGCATCTCAAACCGACCAATGCGATCACTTCACTAAACATCCAAATAAGCAGATCTGGGATCTCAGACTCACGATTCTTGATTCTCTTCCCTTAAGTTTACTCTCATACATCCGAGACACACGCCAGATATTCGGATCAATCACCTATAAATACACTCTTAAGGCTATGATTTAGATATGTGTTTTTCGAAATAAACACAAGACAAAATCATTAAATTCGTAATTGCTTTGTGAAGCAATATTGGTAGCACACAAGCACTCGTTTTGGCAAAGGTATGTTCGTGTTGATTCTTGTAAAGAACACATTCTTTTGAATATGTTTTTAATCCGAGGCTCGGATCGCCAAAGTAAACCACCTCATTCCTTCCTACGTTGCTGTTTGAATTCGACATTTGAGTAAGTTTTAATTATGCAATTAGTCTATCTCTTCGAATTACATGGATCTTATTTTGGATTTTTGAAAACAAAATTGAAATTCCACTGCGTTATGAACCCTAAAAAACCCAACAAGTCATTACCTCAATACAAAAATTGGAAGGCAAAGAATTTGGTTGAATCATAGTCATATATATCAATGTTTTGTCTTCTCAAAAAGAAAAAAGAGAAAAAATCACAATTACCCATACGGTGGGTACTTAAACTCATTTATACAGTTTGACCAAACCTTATTGATGACATACGAGTTGACTCATCTTTATTTCACAATTAAGTTTTTAAAATAGAAAAATATGGTTTATTACTAACAAAACACATGCAACAAACAAAACCTCTCCAAGAAGGCAAGAATCCTCACACCATCACCAGTTACTCCTTCATTCCCCACCATCACCGCCACCTTCGCCTCAGATTGATGATTGAAGAAGATGATTAGGTTTTGAGAGATGTTTGGTTTTGGAGATCGGAGCCAACAAGGGTGATATCAGAGAAGAGATGACGACGGTGGTGATGGTGTTGTCGAAATCTGAATTATAATCTTCATCATCGGAGAGGAAATCACTGCTGTTTGTTTTACGATTGTATCTTGCTTATGTTTTTGTTTTCATTACTGATTTCAATTGAATATGTATGAACAATATATCAATTTTCGTGTATCAATAAACTAGAAATGATTGTATATTTTGTCAAGTTGTGCTTGTTTATATAATAGGTTTATAATGATTCCATCACCTATTTAAAATGAATTAAATACCTTTTCCAGCTCTATGTGAGTTTAAACCATTGTTTATATCAAAATTATGAATTCTTAAGATGGTTGAAATATATCTAAGGATGTTGAAATCAATAATAAATTGATTGGTATGTTGTAAAATGTGAGAGTATGATGCACACTAGGTGTTTGATATAATACCAAAGAGGAATGGAGGATCCTGCATTTGCTACTAAACAAGTATGTAGGAAATGGGATGGGTGATAAACTGATATTGGTGTTATCCAACACCATTGATTAAAGGTTCAGATTTTCATTTATTAGAAAAATAAAATTCAATAACTTCTAATGAAAAATTTGGAGAAGTTTTTAAATTTTCACTTCTTTTAAATAGAAAATATTCTAAAAAGTAATGTTGATTCACTTCTAGCTTTTTTTTTCTTTGGAAATTAAATGATAATATAAGATTCTAAAATAAAATAATTATGTTAGTAGGTTTACTATCAGTTTACTATTAGTTTACTTTAGTTTACTAAAAAAACAAATATACTTTCAAAATTTTAAAGATTGAATCTTTTGGAAAGAGAGCTTGATAGAAATTGATGAAAATACCGTAAATGTGATTTTAATAATTAAAGTTTGTCTAAACATTCGAAAGCATAAAAGAATCATATTCAGTTTACTATCGGTTCACTATTGGTTTACTATTAATTCACTATTGGTTCACCGACGGTAAAACCGTTAGTCAAACAATAGTTAGCCGGTAGTCAACGAATAGTAAAGTGGTAGTGAACCAATAGTATACCGGTAGTCAACCAATAGCAAACTGGTGGTGAACCAATAGTAAACTGGTAGTCAACAGAAAGTAAACCAGTAGTCAACTGATAGTAAACCAGTAGTGAACCGATAGTAAACCGGTAGTCAACAGATAGTAAACTGTCAGTCAACCGATAGTAAACTGATAATCAACCAATAGTCAACCGATATCCAACCAATAGTAAACCGGTAGTGAACCAACTGTAATCCGGTAGTGAACCGATTATAGACCGGTAATAATACAAGTTTGCAAAATATTTACTCTAAATTTAAAAAAAAATACCACAAGATTAGTTTTCTTGTTTGTTTAAAATTTACTATTAAATAAATTTTGAAGTCGCAAAAACTCAGAGATCTCGACACCCATGAAAAAAAAGAAAGGGATTTGTTCGGATATAAGAAAGAATGGAAAAAGTATTAAATTGTGTAAACAATGGAATTGATGAGTGACATGAAACCCCAAAAAATAAAAAGATATAGAAAAAATGCATTTTCCGACTTGAATGTGGGGCAACTTTTCCAATCAAAAAGTTACAAGCATCAGTTCCTTGATCCATTATATCAAGCTACAAGACGAAAAGACAAAAGAAGCAACCCATTTACATTGTTGTTCAAACAAACATTGAACATGGCGAGAACACAATATTCCATATTTCAAAACAACAAAAAGATCACACAACCTTTGTAATAATACCAATTGTCTGAGTACCTGCCCGAAAGCAAACCAAACATAAGCACCTATAACAATTAATGTTTTAAAATAATGTCATGCTAAGTAAAAACAAAGTTACCTTAAGGATCAGCTTCTTTAGCCATTTGAAGAGCATCATAAGTAGTTAAATCTGAATTAGCAGGAGCAACTGCTAATATAATACAATTCTCTTGAATAATATGAGCCATAATCATCTTTCGAATCCTTGATTCAATATCACTGGGTTGATCTCCTACAGGAACTTTAGTAATTCCTGGTAAATCCACAAGTGTCATATTAAGTACATTTGGAGAGCATATCTTTAAACTAATTTGCTTATCTAATACTCCTTTATTACTCTTTGCTTCTCTTTCAGTCGCAGCCTATGATTAACACACAAAATTAATTGAACTTAAAAATTAAAATCACACCGTACTATCATTATCTAATTGCAGTACTACAAATTAATCAATTCTTCTTTACAACCTGAATCTCGTCACGAATTTTTGAAAAAATGTAGAAACGTTTTCCAGGTAAGTGATGAAACTCGCCGTACTCGGCATTATCGTTTGGTGTACTTGCACGATTCTAGAGCATTAAACAAGAGGTCTACGAGTGCAAATATCACAGCCACGTGGAAGAAATTCACGGCCGACTAGTGCTTCTAGAACGCTGGACTTATTGCTGCTTTGGCAGCCGACCACCGCTTAGAAGAGATTACCAGAGGTTATTCCTCGAGAATTCGTTAGCAGATGTGGCAGCGGCGGCACAAAGGCGCTGGAAATGACGAAGATCAAAACTTTGATCATTGCCTTGCATTAGTTTCTCTGTCGCCAATGATTTTGTTTAAGATGATAGATCAGAAACTCTAGTTTATAATTCTGGTTTTGTAAAAATATGTATTTTTTAAGTGAAGTTTATTGTAAAATAAAGAACAAAATTTAAAATATGAGATGGATAGAATTTATACCGTAATTTTTCAACCAAACTGGACGAAAATAATATTCAAAATAAGTTGCCCTTTGCTAGTGCCCAGCCTAATTACCTGAAGAAAAAATAATAATTTGATTATGGGAAGAGAAATAGTAATCAATACTTAGATGAAAGCATTTATTGACATATATATGCACAATATTAAAAAAAACTCGCCATGTATGTAAATAAGCAAACAATTCTAAACGTACAAATATTGCTAAATAAACAATCCTAACCCAACCTAGGTATGATTCTATTTTATTTCTTGGCCCACGCCTATATTTTGTATATGATTCTATTAAACAAACAATCTTAACCTTAATTATAATTCTATTAAGCAAACAATCCTAAACATACAACAAATCTATATTAATTGATGGAGTCTGCCTTCTGATCCGTGAATTAGACCTGTAAAACAGGGTAGAAGCTAACCGGACGGTGGTTGTCCGATTAACTCTCCGATGCTAAAGTCAGTATTGAGCTTTGAGCAGCGTTTTGACTATATGAATGTAGTTGTGTGCTTAGGCATACCTCATGCTCCTTTTATAGTAGATGATTGCATACCTAGTAGAGTTGTAGTAAGAAAGTGAATCCTACTTTGTAGGGTTTGACCCTGATTTGGAGTAGTCTTTCTTATTCAGACATGAGTCTTATTTAAAAAAACGTCTTCCTAAATAGTCTCGTCTTCCTAAGTTAGAGTTTATCTTTCTAAGTTGGAATTTGTATTTAAATAGGCAAGATAGTCGAGAATATTCAATAGATATGGTAATTCATCCGAATACCAGGGTCGACGGGCTTTGTCTGAGTCCTCAGGGATTCGGTATTATTCCTGTCGGATAAGTCGAAGCAGATCCTATGGATTCGACCACCTGTTTTGTATGTTCTGGTCCTTCGTGTGGGAGGCCGCCATCGTCTGAGAATGGATCTCATACGACTCGACTCCATTGTAGTTAAGATAGGATTCAGTATCCATCATTATCCCCCCCCCCCCCCCCCCCCGCGCAAGTGAGCTGAAGTCTTGGTATTTATGCCATAGTAAATTTTAGCTCTTTTGGAGCTGAGTCGTTTTATATTCAGGCGAGTCAATTTACTTCCCCAACAAGATTTCTATTTTTCTTCTCTTTGCCATGTGTCATTCATCAGCGAACTGTGGTTGTCGGATGGGGAACAAGTGTCTTGCTATTGTGACATTTTTCATTCATCCGACGCGACCCTTAGGGTTCCGTCTCTTCAACTTCCTGATCTTAACTTCTGGGTATATAAATGTTCATATTTTCACTTCTCTTCTTTCACTTGTATTTTTCTATGAAAATTTCCAGATTTCCTTAAACAGTTTATTCTCTTTGTTGCGTTAGTTCTTTTCAAGATTTCTCGTTTCAAGGTTGCTCCATATCTTTTCTTTGATCCAGCTTATTTGATTTCAAGGTATTGTGCTTTCCTTTTTCTCTTCTAATCTTCTGTTTTTGATATTTGAGTTTGGCTTGCTATTTGTTCTTCGTGTTCTTCCCATTTCTTAGTTTTTCCTTCTTTTAATCTTTTAAATTCGAAATTTTGTTGTTCTCCCTTGTTCCCCCCCCCCCTCCATTTAATTTAAAATTTCAGAAGTAGTAGAAGGGCTTCGGGGTGCTTGTGATGACTTAGAGCATACCCGAAGTTCTCTATCTGTTGAGCAAATAATAGATTTTCCTGAAGAATTCGATTTTCCTGAGTCATACGCCATTGTGAGGCCCGGGAAAACGTATCGAGCAAATCATAGCACAGACTCGCCTACTAAAATTGTTGTTTTTCATTAACAGTTCGTAGCGGGTCTTTGTATTCCTCTCGAGTCTATAATTTCAGATATTTCTCATAATTTGAATGTTCCCCTCGGTAAGCTACATCCAAATGTGGTTCGCATTATTTGCTCCTTTATTGAGTCTTGTAAATCTCGCAGCCATGAGCCTTCACTTGGTTTATTTAAAACGTATCGAGCAAATCATATACTAAAATTGTTGTTTTTCATGAACAGTTCGTAGCGGGTCTTTGTATTCCTCTCGAGTCTTTAATTTCAGATATTTCTCATAATTTAAATGTTCCCCTCGGTAAGCTACATCCAAATGCGGTTCGCATTATTTGCTCCTTTATTGAGTCTTGTAAATCTCGCAGCCATGAGCCTTCACTTGGTTTATTTAATTGTTTTTATGTTTTCTCCCACCGAAAGGACGAGGAGTTAATTTTTGCTGGTGGTCGACCGAATTGGTCTCTTTTTACTCTTTCTTTGTCTTTGAAGGGATGGACTCCGAAGTTCTTCTTGGTCCAACATGCCTCTTTTTCTTCTTTGTCGTAAACCTTTACTCAAAGTAAAGTTTCGCTTTCTTCCATACCGGATTTATCTAACAAAGAGAAAGACTTCGCCCAGGCACTTTTGTCAGATTGCCGGATCGACAAACCCAAACATAGCGTTCTTTTAGAGCAATATTTAAATCGTCGTGATTTACTTTTGGCAAATCTTCCTTTTGAAGGTATTTTTCTAACCTTTGCTATTTTCTGTCGTTTTGTAGGATGACAACTTCTCTTGATCATCTTCTTGATAACTTTAATGTTGATATGACTGTAGATATGGGTGAGGTGACTAGTGGTGTCCTCCCCACTCCTGCTGCTGTTCTGAGCTCAAGCTCGAAAGATACTCCACCACCCGCTGCTGATCAGGTTCCGGGTGTTGGTTTTGGTTCTGCTTCGCCTCAGCCGAAGGATTATGAGTCTCCTCAGGAGAAGGTGCCATCTGTTTTCAAAAAGAGGCCTTCGGAGGGTCAGATAGGTCCTTCTTCTAAGCGGCTTAAGAAGAGGAAGGCTTCTATGGAAGCTTCTCCTAGCGAAGCGCCTCGCTTTGCTGCATGGGCGGATGCTCAGAATCTGCCTCGGCTGTCGAACGCCGCAATTCTTCATGCTTGCATGGAGAATATTATAATTAAGGAGGACATAGAGTCCATAGATCGCGATCATGGCGATGGTCTCGCGGAGTTCGCCTGTCTCGGCGGCTCTTTGGTACATTCCATTTCATCTTTTTATTTGTTTTGAAGAAGTATTATCATGTACTTATTGTACTCTTTATACTTGTAGGTGGTTCAGTCAATCGCCGTTTTGGAGAAACGCCGTCAGGATGCGGTCGATCAGCTGAAGAAGCTTCAGAAAAACTCTGAGTCTTGGCAATCAGAGAAATTGAAGATAGAGCAGGCTCTCGGCGAAGCGAAGGGTCTGACCCAGCAGTTACGCTCTTCCAAAACCACCAAGGAGAGGGAGATCGCGGCCTTAGAGACTCGGGTTCAGACTTTTGTTCGAAAAGATCTAGTCTCCAAAGTCCTCTTCAGACGCTCTCACAAAGGAGCGGGATGAGCTGAAGAAGGAGGAAGAGCGCCTTCGCCGCCGATTGGGCGAGTCTGGGGGTTTTTACTCCCAGATGATGACTCAACGGTTGGCCATCGGGGCGAAGTTGCGGGAGCAGAACCCTGGCGTCGACCTTTCTTGGGTGATTCAGCTAGACCCGGCCTCGTTAGCTAAAGAGATGAAGGCGAAGTTGGACAAGTAAAAGCAGGACGCTTTGAAGAAGATAGCTTAATTTTTTCTTTTGCTTGATTTTTGTATTTGATCGTAGCGGATCCGTTGTACATCTCTTTACTAATATACGATCTTTTTCCAATTGTTACGATGTTCATTTATTTTCCGAGTTAATCTAAACTCTTGTTTGTCTCGTTTTTTATTTTCCGAAGTTAATTTAAACTTCATGAATGCATAATCGTGAACCCGGTTAAGATTCAGATGTATATATTTGCGGATCCAAACGGATCTGATATATTTGTTTTTGACTCAAATGAGTCTTTTTATTTTAATTAGGACTCAAACGGGTCTGTTAAACTTGTATATAATTTGTTGGCGAATCTTCTTTTATTTCATAATAAAAAAACTTATACATGCTGCGAGCTACTCTATTGGTAGTACTTTCTTAGATGTTCTAAATTCCTATATCTTGGGACCAAGGATCCCGTCATTGTTTTTAACTTGTACACGCCCTTTCCAATAGTTTCTTCCACAATATAGGGTCCTACCCAATTCGGTTGCATTTTCTTTATTCCAGCATTTACTCTACCAATTTCGGCGTTTCATAGAACGAGATCGCGCACTTGAAACTCCCTCGAGTTCACTCTCTTTTTGTGATACTTAGCGGCTTCCTTCTTGTAAGCTGCAACTCGAATTCTTGCTTGATTTCTTCTCTCTTCTAGTAGGTCTAGGCATAGCCTTATTTTTTATTCATTCGCCTCTTCTTCCAAGTAGTTCACCTTGATACTTGGTATAACGATCTCTACAGGTATTACGGCTTTAGTGCCATAGGCGAGCCTGTAGGGTGTCTCGCTCGTTCCTTTTCTTGGGGTTGTCCTATAGGCCCACAGGACGCTGTAGAGTTCGTCAACCCAGTTTTCTTTATATTGGGGTAATCGCTTCTTTATCCTTTGTGCTATAGTTTGGTTTGTCACTTCAGTCATTATGTTTGTCTGAGGGTGTGCTACTGATGTAAACTTTAGGTTTATCATAAAATCTTCGCAAAATTTCTTGAACCGTTTGCAGTCGAATTGCTTTCCGTTATCCGCTACTATTGTGTGAGGTATGCCGAATTGACAAATCACTTCATTCTTGAAGAACTCTTCTACTCTAGCCGCCGTTATGGTTAAGACTGGCGCTACTTCGACCCACTTTGTGAAGTGTTCGATTGCTACGATCAGGAATTTCATCTAGTTTCTTCCCATTTCGAATGGTCCCACTATATCGATTCCCCATGTGGCGAATGGCCAATGACTTTCTAGAGATCCTAGTGGTACCGTCGGCCTGTGAGTGACGTTGTCGTGCCTTTGGCATTTATCACATTTTTTCACTAGTGCTTTCGCATCCTCTTTGATAGTCGGCCAGTAGTAGCCTTGAAGCAGTGACAATGATTCAGATAGCTTCAACGTTGTCTGTTGGTAACTCTTCTTGGTCTAAGTATTTGATTAATGGGGTCATCCAAGAGTCGGCTTCGCCGATAGTCATTATTTCTTCTTCATTAATGCTCGGCGATTCGAGAGTTTCTTTTAGTTGCATTTTCATGAATAGGTCTCCTAGCTCGGATGCCGATTTGGCAATGGTGTTAACGTCGGTATTTTCCTCTCGTGGGATTTCTATGATTTCCCCACTGTCTTCCCTGTGCTTCCAATCGCAGGAGTAATTTTGTGACTTTCGCCAAATCTTCAATCATTCCTGTTTCTTTAACCTGATATTCTCCCTTGACCTGATTTACTACTAGCGAGAGTCGTTGTAGATCCTTAGATTTTCTGTTTTTATTTCCAAAGACAAACTGAGTCCTGTAATTAGGGCTTCATATTCCGCATCGTTATTGCGGGCGGCGAATCTGATATTTACTTCGTATTCGATTTTCACCTTTCCGGGCCCTTTGATAATAGCTCCAGCTCTTGCTCCTTTTTCATTTGAAGCTCCATCTACATGCAGTTCCCATGGTAGTTCTGGCACAGGTTCTTTTTGTTCGCCGGGAGTTATCTCGGCTATGAAATCCGCCAAATCTTGCACTTTGAGTGTTGGGCGGGGTTCGTATCGGATATCATGTTCGCTTAGTTGGATGGAATGGACAATCTTCCGGACGTGTCAGGTCTCAAAATCGCCTTTCGCAGAGGCTGATTCGTTCTTACCACTACATTGTGGCTTTGGAAGTAGTATTTCAACTTCTTTGCTGTAGTTACTACGGCGAGCGCCATTTTTTCAATCTCAAGGTATCTCGTTTCCGCTCCTTTTAGGACTCGGTTGATATAATAAATTGGTTTCAACTCGCCATCTTCCTCTCTTACCAGCACTATCCCTATGGTTTCTTTCCTCGCGCGGATATATAAGTAGAGTGTTTCTCCCTTTAGCGGTCGACTCAGCAACGGTGGTGTAGTCAAGAATTTCTTCAGCTCTTCGAATGCTTCTTCGCAGTCTTTGTTCCATTCGAATTTTTGTGTTCCTTTTAAGGCCTTGAAGAACGGCAGACATCTCTTGGCCTAGCAGGACATGAATTTTCCGAGTGCGGTGATTCGCCCATTGAGCTTTTGAACTTCGTTTATATTTCGAGGTGCTTTCATGTACATTATTGCTTGATCTTTTCCAGATTTGCCTCTATTCCTCTCTGGGATATCATGAATCTCAGGAACTTTCCTCCTTGTACTCCGAACGTGCATTTGTCCAGGTTCAGCTTCATCCCAAATTTATTTAGGATATTAAATATTTCCTCTAGATCTTTTGCATGGCTTTCCTCATTTTCGCTCTTGATGATTAATTCGTCAACGTTACTTGGACTCGCTTTCCGATTTCAACTTTGAACATAAAATTCATGAGCCTCTAGTATGTTGCTCCGGCGTTCTTCAGTCCGAAGGACATCTCCGTGTAGCAGTAGGTTCCTCCTTCCGTGATGAACGACGTTTTCTCTTAACCTTGATCTTTCATATGTATTTGATGATAGCCTTGGGCGGCATCTGCTAAGCTATACATCGCATGTCCGTCGTCGAGTCTACGAGTTGGTCAATATCGGGTAGCGGGTAGCTATCTTTGGGGCACGCTTTGTTTAAGTCGGTGTAATCTACGCACATCCTGTTTTTTTCCATTAGCTTTTTCACGATCAGCACGTTAGCTACCCATTTGGGGTAGTGCATCTCTCTGATGAATCCAGCTTACTCGAGTTTCTCCACTTCTTTAGCTATTATTCTTTGTTTTTCTTCAGAGAATTTCCTTTTCTTTTGTCTAAATGGGTTCGCCGTCTCTACTACATTCAGCTCGTGGGTTATGACGTGTGGGTCTATTTCGAAGATCTCTGAAGCTTTGACGGCGAATGTTCCGATGTTCCTTCTTAGCATTGTTGTCATCTTCTTTTCAATTTTAGGGTCCATGCTTGCTCCCAAATTCACTTTTTTATCCGCATTAAGCTCTAACTTCTTTGTCTCGCCCTCTGGGGCTGTTTCTTTTTCTTCAATGTCATGATTGAGAATATCTTCAATGGGCAGTGTTTCGAAAGATTCTTTTATCGCATGGTCGTAACATTCTTTAGATGTGGTTCAGATTCTTGTACTATTATGATCCCCTGCTTTATTGGTATCTTCATTGTTAGCGCTTTCACGCTTGTTACGGATGCCGAATACTGGAGGAATAGTCTCCCCAATATTGCGTTGTATGGCATGTCGATTTCCACGACACTAAACCGTGTGGGAAATTCTTCGCTTCTCCTTGTTCTTCCTAGCTTCACATCAAGTACAATTGTTCCCATGGGTATGATGGGAGATCCACCAAATCCTGTCACGGGAATATCATTCCTTTTCAGTTCCGCAGGAACCCTTCCCAAGCTTTCGTAAGCTTTCCTTTTTATCAGGTTGATAGCACTTCCTTCGTCAACCAGGATTCTCTCTACATTCCAATGCTCGATGATCATGGTCACCACTAGGGCTTCATTATGTTCTTCCGTGATTCTTCTGAAATCCTCTCCCTCGAAGTTTACCAGAGGCGGGATCAAGGATTCTAGTGCTTTTCATTTCCTGTATTGCGATGCGTTTCTTGATTTGTTTCCCAGGTTTATTCGTCAGAAGTCATCTTCTTCAATAGTATTTGTTTTGAGTTCAGAAAAGCTCCTTCGATTTGAAGTTAGTTAAGCTTTTCCTACAGACGGCGCCAATTGATGGAATTTGCCTTCTGATCCGTGAATTAGACCTGCAAAACAGGATAAGCTAATCGGCCGGTGGTTATCCGATTAACTCTCCGATGCTAAAGTCAGTATTGAGCTTTGAGCAGCGTTTTGAGTATATGAATGTAGTTGTGTGTTTAGGCATACCTCATGCTCCTTTTATAGTAGATGATTGCATATCTAGTAAAGTTGTAGTAGGAAAGTGAAACATACTTTATAGGGTTTGACCCTGATTTTGAGTAGTCTTCTTTATTCAGACATGAGTCCTATTTAGGTCGGTCTTCCTAAATAGTATCGTCTTCCTAAGTTAGAGTTTATCTTCCTAAGTTGGAGTTTGTATCCAAATAGGTAAGATAGTCGAGAATATTCAGTAGACCTGGTAATTCATCTGAATCCCAGGGTCGACGCGCTTTGTCTGAGTCCTCAGGGATTCGGTTTTATTCCTGTCGGATAAGTCGAGGCAGATCCTATGGATTCAATCATCTGTTTTGTATGTTCTGGTCCTTCGGGTGGGAGTCTGCATCGTCTGAGAATATATCTCCTGCGACTCGGCTCCATTGTAGTTAAGATAGGATTCGGTATCCATCAGTAACCTATACAAATGTAATATTGGAGTTAATTTATTTTTTTTATAATAATTATACCTTCAATGAATCCTATTATCGTAATTTTGTTTGTCCTTTCCCCGTACACTTATAGTATAGTTATAAATAAAAAAAATTAATTTAATATAAAAATTAATTTTTTTAAATAATTATACTGTAAGAATTAATTAAACGAAGTTAAAATACAATAATTAAAAAACAAAGTTAACAAAATATCACGTTTATGAATTTTACTGGGGTTGAAATAAAATAATATATTAAAAGAATGAACATTCTTATAAAATATATAAATAAATATAATTTTTTATTTAACGGTTCGACCAACCGATTTAACCGTTGAACCTTAAACCGTCAGCTTCACCGGTTCCATCAAATGTCCGGGTTTTAAAACATTGCTGAATACATCAGTATAAGTTCTAACCATTTAATATTCATTATACATAAAATATATTGGTATAATAAACTATAAATAAATGTTATTAATGTTAATTAATTTTAAAAATTAATAAATAAAACAATTATATTTATTTTTAAATTATTTTTAACTAATTAAATATTAATTATAAATAAAATAAATTAATATAAGGCTTAATGCCTTAAAAAAAACCCGACCTTTCATCCCCTTTTCAATCCTACCATGACGTTGAAAAATTGGCAATTTTACCCCAGTTTGCATTTTTTTCATTTCAATTGTACCCTGAAGCATAAAATTGACCTTTATTTATTTGACAAAAGTTAAATAATTTTTTTTAAAAATTGTCAATTTAATATAAAAAATTAATTTAATGCAAAATAGGGTCAATTTAGAAACTTTTTGCCAAATTAAAAAAGGTTAATTTTATGCTTTAGGGTACAATTGAAATGAAAAAATGCAAAATATGATAAAATTGACAGATTTGCAACGTCAGGATAGGATTGAAAAGGGGATGAAAGGTCATGATTTTTTAAGACATTAAGCCTTAATATAATTATGCCAAATTTATATAATATATAAATTGATAAGTCATGTTATGAGCCACATGCGTAGCACGTAATGTGAAATTAATTTAAAACAATATGTAAAAGAAAAGCAAAAAATGATGAAAGAATGTCAAAGCAATTACAATAACTCAGAAAATGATGAAAGGATGGGGGGTGGGGACATGCACATTTATGTTAATGTCCTTTTCACTTATAAAATTTAATTATTAATTAAAAACTTTTAAAATAATCATTAAAATTAGAGTACTAACTAAAATAAACTACTATATTAAGATAAATTAGAGTACTAACCAAAATAAACTACTATGTTGAGATAATTGTATAGAGTACTAATTAAAATAAACTATTTTAACTATTTAATGATTACTATTTTAATTATTTTTTATTGTATAAAATTCTAAATAAGATAAACTATTTCAATGAACTACTATTTTAATTTTTATTTATATCTTCTATTAAAATTATCTATAATATAAAACTTGAGTACCAATCTAATTTTTTTAAAAAAAATTAAAACCATCATCTTAACTATTTAATAAGATAAACTATTCCAAATCAACTATTATTTTAAATTTTATTTGATAATTTGACGAGTCACACTACGAGCCACGTGTGAAACACGTAAAGCGATACTCGTCTGGCATAAAAGAGAAAAGGGTCAATCATGCCCCTAAGATTTTGGGTCTGGATCAAGTAAGCCATTAACGTCCGAAAAGGTTCATCTATGCCCAAACGTTTGTAAAAATGAACAATCAGTCCCCTCGTTTTAACGCTGTTTCATTGTTCCTAAGACTCTGTTAGTCTGATCCTACGTGGCAAAGATAAAAGGATCCTTTATACCCCTAAGGTTTGAGCCCGGGATCAAATGAGCTCTCAACGTTTGAAAATGATCACTTATGCCCCCAACATTTGAAAAGAATCACTTGTGCCCCCAACGTTTGAGAAAAAAAAAACAGTTTGACCCTCTAGTTTAACACTGTCTCACACTACTGGAAAACAGTCGATTAGCGATGGATTTCAAATATGTCGCTAAAATCAAATTTAGCGACGAATTTAGCGACAGATTTTGAATTCGTCGCTAAATCCTGAAAAAACATTTCGTCGCTAAACCCCGCCAATTTGTTTTTCACTTTTAGCGACGGATTACAAAATTCGTCGCTAAATGCTTACTTTTAACGACAGATTATAAAATCTATCGCTAAATAATTACTTTTAGCGACAAAATACAAAATTCGACGCTAAAAGTATTACTTTTATTAAAACATTATAATTAAACAAATATTTATTAAAATAATATTAATTATAAAATAATTTACTTAAAAATTAATAATTTATTAAAAAATAATTTAATTAAAAAATAATTTATTAAAAAATAATTATTTATTAACAAAATAATTATAAAAAAATGATTATTTATTAAAAAAATTATTATAATAGAATGTAGGAGTAAAGTGTAAAAGTAATAATTTATTGTTTTTATTTAAAATAATTATTAAAAAACAATTTATTTATTATTTATTGAAAAATAATTAGTATGAAAAATAATTATTTTATAATACGGGAGTAAATTGCGGGAGTAACTTTTTGGTACTTTTAGTTATATTTAAATATAATATACATAGATATATATGAAGAATTTGTGTTGGTTAAGATAGAGTCACGCGTGAGGGAACTACAGGGTTAAAGAGGATTGAGTGGGAGCAATGCGAAGGATGGGTGACCTACTAGGGAGATTGAGCAATTTGCGAAATTTGTGGGTGGGTGATAGTGTGCGTTGTATAGTGGGTGGGTGTGTGATGGTGGGTGACCGATTAAACAATATTTCATTTTACGATTTTAATTGAAGAATTAATTTTTTTTATTTTTTTTTAATTATTGACGGATTTAAATCCGTCGCAAATAAATTTATTCCATCGTTGTAAAATTAGCGACAAGAAATTTAGCAACGGAATTTAGCCATTTAATAAATGGATGTTTTCTAGTGGTGTCATTACTTCCTAAACTCTGTTAGTGTGATCCTATGTGGCTAATTTTTATCGTCAAATATTTTATCTACGGTAACGGTCTTTCTATCAACAAAAATAGTCCGTCATTGCAAAGTCATTTTATTACAAGACCGAGTTAAACCGATAGATTGTCCGTCTCCAACAATCGAATAAGGAATATTCATTAACCGGTATCTTGTTTGATGAAACTTGCAATGCCAGAGACGAAGGAAAATAACTGTTTAGTGAGGTGGAAGGCGGCAGTACTGAGTTGGAACGCCAAATAAAAATGAATACATTTTTGTATCCTTTTAGTTGATTTTTTATATAACTGTTGGGTTTCTAATTCTTAGAGGAATGTAATAGTCGAATCGGAACACATAAAGAAGATGAATCAACAAATTTTTTTAGAATTTATATTTCATTATTAATTACTTTTAACTGTCTTCAATAGCGGACAATTATTACACATTAATTGTTTACCGCCGGCCGCCTATGGTTCAGTTAACCAGAAAAAAAATTAAAATTAGCCACATATGATCACACTAATGGAGTCTGGGAAGCAATGAGACAGTGTTAAACGGGAGGGAGGGGCTAACTGTTCATTTTTAAAACGTTGGGGGGGGCATAAATGAACCTTTTCAAACGTTGAGGGCTCATTTGATTTTGAACCAAAACCTTAAGGGCATAAATGATCCTTTTATCATTACCTTAGAATTAGACTAACAGAGTCTTATGAGCAATGAAACGGCGTTAAATTGAGGGGTCTGATTGTTCATTTTTACAAACGTTGGGGGCATGGATAAACCTTTCCAAGCATTGAGGGCTTACTTGATTCAGACCCTAAACCTTAAGGGCATGAATGACCCTTTTTCCGATATAAATTAATAGTGATTTATAAGTAGCATGTGAAACCTAGATGATGCCATGAAAGGGATCGCAAGAAGAAAAAAATTTAAAAAAGAAAAACGAGAAGAATATTATTGGCATATGAAATTAAAGAGTCGGTACATAATCAACATATGTTTGTACGTAGAAGCATGGATGTGGGAGATTAAATGGTGTAAGGTGGGGGCTTAGATAAGTTCTTAACTTGGCCGCAAAGCAAAGCATTGTCAGGAATGTTGTACTCGTCCCTAAGAGAACGTGCGGGAGAAAGAACACTGGCGTAAAGTTGTTGCCCCAGGTATGCTCTCTCCCACATCTCAGACCTAATGTTCCACATCCCAGCATTATCAAATGTCAGCATGATCGCTGCCCATGATTTCGGAAACACCTGAACCGTCGTTCTGCTCACTGCGTCAAGAAGATTGTAGTTTTTCCTCTTCTCAGGACTCCATGTGCCGGGCTCCACCCTGTTCATATCGTCATTGTTAGTCTTATGTTTACTTCAATTCAAAAGTTTATAAACTGAATTCATGGGACCGCTTTGATGTAAATACTTACGCTACTGCGAAAAAGGAGTATCCGTCCAAGTGCCAAGACTGGATGCTCTTCTCGTGGTTCTCAAAGATGATCTCCACGAAGTTACGGAATGTCATGTTGAGTACATTAGGCTGTAAGACAATCTTTCCAGTTTTATCTGTCGGCTCATCCTGAATGGTATCGTATTTAAATACCTTATCTGCAATGCCATAATACTCAGCAAGCTTGAGTGGGGTCGCCGGATTAATGTGAGAAACACCGTTAATGGCATATCGAAGATGGCCGCCAGCCCTGCTAACTGAGTTGACGAGCCTGATGGTTCGAGTGATATTGATGGATCCATAATGGTAAGAACCTTGAGGGTTAGGCCTGGCAGCACTGGCTGTGAGATTCCAACGGAAGGAGCGGAACTGATTGAGAGACCAGGCCCATCCAGTAGGTGCCTTGGGAAGCACATTGGATGCTGGCCCTTTGCCGTTGGTGTATCGAATGATGCCCTTGCCAGTGATTACAGTCTTCATAAACCGGGTAGAAGCCACCATGTAGTAGTCCTTGGGAGCTTGGTCAGCGGTGACAAGCACGCTAAAGCACTGGCCGACGTGCACGTCAAGAGATTCGTACAAATTCTGAACCACATGGGAGCCCTCCATCTCCACCAGTTTCATTGGGTGGCCTTGAATCCTAAAGTTAATGGTGGTCTTGAGGCCGGCATTGCAGATCCTGTACTTGTAGGTCTTTCCAGGCTTCATGGTGAAGAGAGGCGTATCCTTGGCGTCACCTTTAGCAGTTTTGCCATTAATGAGGACACCTTCAGGCCTGCCAATGGTACGCCCACTGTCCAAGTACTTGCGGAGAGTGGCATGGCTCTTTGTGTACCAATCATTAACAATGACAGTGTAGTCATCCTCAGGGTCAGCATAAGGGACAGGGATTAACAAGCGACTATTGATGTGAAGGCCGCCGAAACCTCCAGACGCTCTGTGCAAGGCTGTGCTCGGGTAGTAGATGAAGCTACCAATCTGATCCTTGACTTGGAAATGATAAGTGTAGTTGGATCCGGGAGGAATGGGGCAGTTGGTTCCCAAAAGGCCTTCCTGCCATGAGTTCTTCCTCTGTTGGACGCCGCTCCTGCATTCAAAGGAATGTTAAATAAATGTGCATATATAGAAAATGGTATGTACAATGAAGGTACCATGTAAAAAGGAAGGGCTCATCAAGGTGATTGAAGACATTGACGACGACGTTGTTGTTGCTTGTCGAGTTGATGACTGGCCCCGGGAACTGATCGTTGATGAGAATGACTTGCTGGGGGACACCCAGAGGAGAGAGTGTGCCGTAGGTGACGTTCCATGTGAAATACAAATAGGGATCTTCACCTTTCACCGCTGAGAATAAGAGGCACAGTACTATTAATAGCTTCCACATTGCCTCTCCGACCATCTTTAATGTAAGTTAATATTCTTTTCTTTTTCTTAATTAAAGAAAAAGAAAATATTTAATCGAACGAAGAAGAAGAAAAATATGGCTCTCTTCTTCCTCTATGTTTCAGCGTTGATCATCTCCTTTTATACACTCCCTAAAACCATTCTCCTCCATTTCATAACTGAAACCCACAAAATTTCTTTTCTTTTCTTTTCTTTTCTATTCTTGCCACCACTTTGACCGCCTACAATCGCTCTCTCCTTTCCATTGCTTAACCAATCTTAAAACTGAACATACCTATATATACAATAACTGCATGCATGCATGCATTAGGCTGTCACCCTAAAACCTTTACTAACTACACATATAAACTTCATTCTAATACTTAACCAGCTTCGATTTTTATGTTCCTTCCTTCTAAAAGGTGGTTGCAAATTCAAACACAACATCTAATGATGAAATACATCAAGGAGAAGCTAAGAAGAAGCTATATATAAATACAAATAGATAATTATTTGGTTGATACCGGCGCGTTGCATAACGAAATTGATTTGGCATTAATCTAAATTATGCATTATAATGAGATAGTACACAAATAAAACTACATTCTTCAAATTATTTGCACTTATTGTTTTTTTACAAAATTTTAAATATTTTATCTTATAAAATCTCAAATATATATAAGAAAAGTTTCTATCACAAAAAACTTTCATACTACCCTGCATGTTGCTGAAGATGAACCTTAAAACTATTTTAAATGCAAGAAAAAAATATCTACCTCATATAAACTTTGTCATAAACTGCCCAAAAGTAATCAACCGATTAAATAAACATTATTACCACCATTATAGCAACAATAAAAATAAAAAACAAAATAAGTAGAAGTTTTCTAACGAGCAAAGTAAATTACCCATTATAATACCTAAATATCAAGACAATAACACTAGAAGAAATTTTCTTTCTTGTGACAAGAAAATATTTGACAAATTAAATTTTATCATAATAAACGGATTAATTGTATAAAAAAAATATTTTGTCTCAATTAGAGTAACATTAAATAATATTATGATATATTAATATTTTATCAAATCTTTTTGTCACTATAAAAAGTATTTATGTTTTCTGTGATAAAGTATTTCGCCAAAAAAAATTTTTGTCGCTGTATCTTGAAAATATATTTATAATGATAAAATAAATTTTATCATGTTATTTAAAATTGTTGTGACTACTTTTCGTTTCTTTTTTTTTTTTATCAAAGGTGGGAATCGACTCTTTCGAGTCTCATTTGTTAGTTGTTAGTTACCGAGGCGTGGTTCGAACCCACAACCTCTTGATGCACTTAGAGGTGCCTTAGCCATTCAAGCTAGGCCCACGTTGGCGACTACTTTTCGTTTCTCACATTTAGAAAAAAACTAAATGATATTATGATATCATTAATATTTTCTTAAATATTTTTGTCACTATAAAAATAATTATAATTTTTGTGACAGCATTTTGCCAAAAAAATATTTTGTCAGTGGATATTAAAAATATAGTTATGATGATGAAAAAAAAATTATCATAATATTTTATAAGATTGTGGCAGCTTTTTTTGCAGCAATTACGTAAAATTAAATAATATTATAATAAATTAATATTTTGTCAAATATTTTTGTTACTATTAATAGTAGTTATATCTTTTGTGATAAATTACTACAAAATACCCATTTAGCGACGGAAATTGGTGACGGACAACAATTTTATTGCCAATTTCACATTTTAGCGACAGATTTGACAAAAGAATGCGTAATCCGTCGCCAAAACGTAGGAAAATATAGCAGGTAAGTGCCCGCCATTTTAGCGACGGAGTATCCATCGCTAATCCGTTACTAAAATGGCGGGCTTTTTGAGGGAATGTCAGGCGCCATTTTATTTTTCCAAATTTAGCGACGGATATTAAAATCTGTCGCTAAATGGCAATGTAATCAAAACGCTGCGTTTAGAAAACATTTTTCGCGACGGATTTCCTATCAGTTTCCACTACTAGAAATTCACTGTTTAGCAACGGAAATTTTCGTCGCTAAACAGCCAAAATTCGTCGGCAAATGTGTTTACCGACGGATCGCAAATGTTTTTAGCGACAGAAAAAAACTTTACCGACAGATTATTAAAAATTTAGCGACGGATATTAAAATCCGTCGCTAATTTTTTAAAATTAATAAAAAATAATTAAAATCATAAAATATAATATTATTTAATCGGTAGACCACCGAACCCAACCACCCGCGATAGACCACACAGTGTCACCCACCCGCAAATTTTGCAAATTTCCCAACTTTTCAGTAGGTCACCCATCCTTCCATTGCTCCCATCCAAAGCTTTTTAACTTTGGAGTTCCCCCGCGCGTAACTCCATAATAACCAGCTCATAAATATACCTAAAAGTAACAAATATTTGCTCCCGCAATTTACTTCCACAATATAAAATATATTTTTTCCTACTAATTATTTTTTATAATTAATATTTTTAATAAGTTTTTTATAATCATTTTAAATAAAAAAACAAATTATTGCTTACACTTTACCCTCAATTTTAATATAATTATTTTTTACATTAATATTTTTAATTAATATTTTTCAAATACTTTCATTAATAATTTTTTTTAATAAATAATAATTTTTTTTGATTTAAAAATAATTTTTTAATTAATAATAATTTTTTAATTAATAATATCTTTTTAATAAATATTTATTTTTTAATTAATAATAATTTTTTTTCTATTAATTAATATTTTTTAAAAAAAATAGAACTTTTAACGACGGATTGTTCAATTCGTCACTAAAAGTGATGCATTAGCGACAGATTAAAGTGCAATTAACGACGGAATTTTCGTCGCTAAATTTGGCTGGATGATTCGCGCCAATTTTTAGTAGGAATTAACAAAGGATTCGAATATCGTCGCTAAATCCGTCAGTAATATTGATTTTAGCGACGGATTTGAAATCCGTCGCTAAAATCCGTCACTAATTAGCGAATTTCTAGTAGTGTTCAATTCTTGTCTTCTCAACACTCGATTGCCGCCTCCACCCTCTTCCCCTGCCAACCGTCGCCGCCCTCTTCCCTTCCGACCGACGCCGCCCTCTTCCCCTGCCGCTACCTTCTTTCCCCTAGTGAAGCTGCTGCCTTCTTTCTCCGACAGTGACTGCACCTCCCAGCAACCGCCGACCGTTGCCGCCGCTTCCCCTTGACCTTTGATTTTCGGTAAGCAAACAATCAAATGGATTTTAATTTTACAATTTTATTATTGTTTATTAATTAATTTTTTTTATTGTAAATTGATTAGTTAATTGTTAGGTTATTTAAATTAAAGTTAGTTTAATTGGTATGTTAATTGTTAGGTTAATTAGATTAAAATTAGTTTAAATTAAATTAGTTTAATTTTTAGGTTAATTCGATTAAAATTAGATTAGGTTAATCTTTAGTTAATTAGATTAAAATTATTTTAGTTAAAGTGTCATTAGTTTAATTAGGGTTAGTTAGTTAGGTACTTTCGGTTAACTAATTTTAAATAATTAATTTTATTTGTTATGATTTTAGTATATAAAGTGTCATTAGTTTAATTAGGGTTAAATACAATTGTTTATTTCGTTTAAAATGCAATTAGTTTAATTAGTGCTATATAGAATAATTTATTTTATTTATTATTATAAGTATTGTAAAAATTAGGTTAATTCAGTTAGTTAATTAATTATAGTTTTTTAATTAATTTGAGGTATAATTGGTTAATTAATGTAATTTTGAGGTAGTGTAATTTAGGTTAATGAGTGTAATTTACGTTATAAATGTAAATTTCGCTGTTGGATTGTATTGTTGGATTGTGCTATGTAATTTGCTTGAAGGACTTCCCCGAAAAATGGTGATGCTCATTTTTTCGGGGAAGTACTGGCGAATTTTTATTAGAAAAAACTTTAATTAATACAAATTTTTGTTTACTATAATAAGTTTGCATTTGCTGTTTGTCGTTGATACCCGTTGATAGTCGCGCACCGTAATTCCGACTGATCCGGCCGTTTCCCCTTCGCTATGCGGTTAATGCCCTTCAACAAGTAGGTTTTATCGCTTATTTTAATTTATTTTAGTTGAAATAGATTTAGTTACAACATTCAACCTAAATAAATCTCGATTTTATTCCCACCGTATAAAATCGTAAACCTAGCCGTACAATTCCCGTCCCGTGTGTTCAAGAGATTGAACGACACGGGAGTGTACAGTTTGTACAGTTTGCAAAACTGATGCTTCCGTAATTCGATCACGAAAACCATATATGTCTAGTAGCGGTAGAAAAATAATTCGTTGTTTTCTAGCGTTTGTTCTCCATGTGGATATATAGTATATGTTTCGAGACGTTTATTCCTCGGAGAATATATAATTAGCGTTACAATGCATAATACTGAATATCACAGTAAAGAAAAACGACACCAGATGGCTGCCGAATATTTTTATCCGTTGCTAGGCATAAATCGTGGTCGCATTACGGGGCGCCAGTTTTGTGAATGGGATGGGGACTTACCTTTTCAGTAGTCAATTACATTGACTTTGCTTATCTCAAGTGAAAACCCCACCTAATTATCCGCGCTACAGAAATTGATATAGATCGCAGTTGGATGTACAAAGAGCCACACTGACGGGTTGCTAACCACAGGGTATAAGGAGCATGTGAAGGAGTTTGTCCAATTTGCATTACGCCATCTCGCTTGTATAGTGGACTGCAAATTAAATGCCCTTTCCCTAAGAGAGATTGTCGAAATACAAGCTATCCAATGTCGATGACGTGGAATTTTATATTTTAAAGAATGGGTTTGTGAAAGAATACCAAGTATGGGTTTTTCATGGTGAGGGGACCGTTTTGAATCCCCCTCCCCTTGCACAGCTACCAGAACATGATGTTGAGTTTGATTACGAAAATGAGGGGTTGGGTGAGTTCAATTCCGCTCAAAGAATGAATCTTGATGCTGCCGGTCCAGAAATAGCATTTTCGGAAGATGAGCTCCCGAATAAAGAAGCTCAAAAATTTTACGATATGATGCCCCATAAATTGTTAAAGTATTAGATCGTACCACATGTCCTAATTTATGATATTAAGGTCAAGTAGGTCAGGAATGAGAACAATGTTACGGAATAAGGTTGAAATAAGTTAATTAAGACGATCGTGAAATAATAATTGAATTTGAATATTATTATTCAGAAGAGTGAGTGTGAGCGAGACTAAGTAAAAATAAAAGATATTAATATAAACTAAAATAGAAGTGACGAGCTAATAATTCTCACGCTATTATCCGTGAAATATTTTTGAGAATTTATCGTAAAAGTTTCGGGAAATACCGAGACTGTTTTTAAATTGGACACAGACGTTAATTAAGGAATTGAGTTAAAGTACGAGATTGAGCTACTTGAGCTAAGTTGCACTTTAACCAAGCTATATATATAATTTCATTTCATATGAAAAATCAATTCCAGAAACCAAACACCTTGCCAATTTCATTCACTTCATCGCCAATCTTCACTTCAACCTAGGGTTAGCGTTTCTAATCCGTTTTTGACGTTTCTTGACTCGAAACATATGTTATTCAACGGGTAATCGAGGTAAGCTTGTCATTTTGATGTTCGCTTGGATGAATTTGGAGTATTTTGATGTTTAAGTGTTAGGGTTATATCCTATTGTATCAATTTATTGTTTCTGAATTGGATTTAGCGTTTTGAGTACATTTTTGGATAGATACATGTGTTATGATCGTTCTCGAAGCAGAGAATCGTGTGTTAGTAGGTCAGCTTGGCTCTGGGATTAGGAATTCTATGGCTATGCGAACGCATAACAGGGATGTGCGAACGCACAGCTAGACTGTGCAATCGCACAGCCAGATGTACGAACGCATAGTCAATCGTGCAACTGCATGGCGACTCGTTCAAAGGTTTCTCAATATTTTCGACCTATATTTATATCTTATACTTGAGATTTATTGGAATGGACTTCAAAAGTGTTTCAGAACAAAGAAAAGAGATTAGAGTTTCATAAAGTACGTCGAGAATGATACGAGTCTAGTTCGACGAGTTATACTTAGCGTTTATCATTTATGTTCTGAGTCTAGAGTTCTCTCTAGAATAGGAATCTTACACAAGTTATGTTTCGAATCCTTCCTAGATTCGGCGAGGCAACCAGCTACCGGACAAGGAGCTCAGGGAGCTTGACGAGGATTGTTTGATCAAAGTTTTTGGATAACCGTTCAATGAGTTTATATATGTTTGATGTATTAAAAGTTCATTGCTTTACAAGGTAAATATTTATATGATCTCATAGCATTGTTTATTATCACATCATTAATTTGAAACCAGTATAGATCTGATGAAACGTGATTTCCTGTTGGGCGGCAACAGGAACTGTGTGATCGCCAGTTAAGCTCGGAAATCTACACTACTTAGTTTGTTTGAGAAATTTAAAGACGTCATTATCATTTGTTTGATGTGAGGTTTTCTCAGTTGATCTGTCTCGTAACCTATATCTGGTGAGTTAACTCGATTTAACTATCTCGGGACTCACATCGATTGATCGTTGGACATGAGAAGTGCTAGCATTAACTCGGTTGAACTATCTCAGGACTATGCCACATGGTATCGGTTAACTCGGTTGAACTATCTCGAGACGGTACCATCAGGAATGAGTTATTCGATTTGCTCGAAAAAGGGTTCAGTTCAGATAAGATGTGATACAAATCAAGGATTATGGTTTCAATCGGAATATGTATTTGGGTGCATATTAATAAATTGTTTATAGCATTGTTTTGATGTTATATATACTCACTTGTAAACTATATGAACTCACTCACTATTTACTGACCTCATCAACATAACCTTTTTCAGGTGAATAGTATATTGACGTGACGGACTTCTACTCTTGTTCCAGGAGTCTGTATTTTTTAAGTATGTAAAAAAACAAGATTTCAATCGATAGAGATGTAGTAATCGGCTACTAGTAATATGTTGTCTTTGTCAAACAGTTTTTATTGTATCGCTTATACTCTAATGTCTTGATAATGATCGTATAGTAGTATCGTTTTGAACTGCGCTTTACATAACCGTTTGTGTTTGATACCATGGACTGGTTTACATCGTATTTTTATGGATAAGATGATGTATGTTTTATGATCATATAATTATTTTAAAAGCAAAACGTTTATAGTAGTTTTAGGCTTGCTACAAGTTTTATAGCTACCATACCCATTCCCTAGCGCCGGTTGCGACCTAAGATTTTGAGTCGTGACAACATGTCACCAAATGCAGTCAAAATACCAGTATGGACAGCCCATATCTAAAAAAGGGGAACACACAATAAAATCACAAAATCAGTAAAGACAAGATGTGCAAAATATGGGGTCAGAAAAAGAACTCACGTGTACAACGGGCCACATCCCATAAAGACGAGATCCCCCACAAAAAACCCGGTCCATACTACCGTACAAATAGGCAAGGGAAGCAGGCCACCAATCATAGGACGCGATCTAATCCAGATGCTCCAACGCCAGTAATACACAATGAGGTGGGATTGAACTCAAATTGCAGAATAATATGGTTCCCAGCAAATCAAATAGAAAGACTCGAACAATCTGATCAACCTCGTGTCCATTCCTCGAAATGCAGCCCTGATAGCGATCATACATCTCAGTACACCGAAGAGTATCGCCTTTGACTTGTGGTACAAATTCCAACATCTCGAAGATGTACTCATTTCCCTGCTCAAAGGTCTACAAACCACTGTCCAAGGGCACCAACTGGTCACCAAAGCTCTCTTGGTGATAGCGAGAAATCTAATGGAATCACAATCATCTCCCCTACCGGAAAATGAAGTAGTATCGATCCACCTCTCCAACCCTCTTAATGGTGAACAAAGCACCAGCCAAACGGCCAAATCCTATTGCGTCTATCTGAGACTAAACAACATGGGGTAAAGAATCAAACCAGGTCCGAGCACTAACAAAGTTTCCAGAAATACAAAATGGTTCCCTATCCTGAAAACACAGGAACATCAAGTTTGTTAATACAGGTAATGGAATTTCCCGAATGTAGCCCAAAAATAGAAAAACTAGCCAATAATCGTGCGCCAAGAGGGAATTGGCACCACTACACGGTGCCATTCACACTGTTGGCAGCGCTAGATCATAAAAGCGGCGGTGCCAATTCATTCTAGCGTCGTCGCTAGTCCTCTTTTATCCTCTGGGAAATTTTATTTCAGGCACTGGGCCTATTCCCGAGCAATTTTGAGCGGTATTTTGAATATTCATCCAATTTTAACACCTACCTAAGATAAAATATGGAGAAAACATACCTTAGACCATAACCTAGTACAGATATGTCGCTCCAAGTACAGCAGAAATGGGACCTCCTGGCCCATCTCCAGAAACGAAGTATCATGCATAGCATATCGATTAGGATCCCTGCACAACTCCTTGAACCTCCATGGTGGCGCCAAAGAACAAATTAATGCAAATAAAACTTACAAATTGGGAAAAAAGCAAGTAAGCGAGAGAAATGGGGAGTAAAAAGTGAGTAAGTGAACTCCACCTTTCTAAGAATTATAAGCATAAGCCCACAAGAAGAAAAAAGTTGACCAGAGTCATTCTTATGCCCGAAAGAGCTCACACCAGAATTGGGATTTCCAAATCCTCAACATACAAGAATCTGGATTTCCAATTCCTCATTATGCCAGAAGTCAGTTTTTCAGATCCTCGGTAGAACAGGACAACCAATTATCCATAGTGCGGTCAACATATAAGCAGACTACCTCCTCAACGGAGTAGCCATATTACCATAATGGACTTACCCTCGAATAGAGCAGGATATTTCAAGAAGGCAGAATCAAATTCAAACGGCTAACGGCACAAAGACACAGCCACACCAACTAATATTCGTAGGACACGATACCTAGAATAGCATAACATTGGCCTGGCCCTACATGCACAACATCGGATAGAATAAAATCTAGTGTCAAGAAGACACTCAGATATTGTCAGCAATACTTCAAATAACATTCAAAAATTTCTGATAGTTTTGAAATAACTATGGAACTCGGGCATCCATGCAATCAAATGGCCCTTGGGACGGACAAGGAGATGTTGTTCCCTCTACAAACCTAAGAGGCAACAAACATGATGATTACCAAGCACCTATGCAATAGGGTGGCCTTTGGGACAGTCAAGGTGATGTTTTCCCTTCTCCAAACCTAAAAAGTACCGTAGAAGATAACAACTAGGGGTCCAAGCCATTTGATCACTCTGAGTACGGCTGAGAGCTTATAGCTCTATTCCACTGAGCACACAGCAGGAAGTCCAAGCTCAATGGATGACCTTTAGGAAAGTTGAGAAGTTATACTTTAGAACAGATGCAGAGTAGTCTGAAACCAAGGGGTATTGGATCGGGGTCATGCATCTCAACCGGTAATGGTCATGCTAGGGCATCACCAAAACACCGACAAGCGACAGTGCTTGGCATTGTCCTTTATGCTTATCAAAAGGCAAGCTTCTTCTTTAACATGAATTGAACTACTTTGTCATGTCAAAGAGGGGGAAAACAGTAGACACCTACTTCCCGGACAGGTAAAAAGTGATAAGGGACTGAAGCGTCCAATGATGATTTCCAAAGAAATTCGTCCAAGTGACTACTTTGTGGTTCGCTTGTTTGGATTCAAACTGGTTAGATTAGTGCATAGTTGCAAACTTGGAGTATTGAAAGATAGCCGCAAGTAGCCTATAAAAATCTGAAGCGATTGTGATCTAAGTCTAAGAAATTGGACTAATTACAATATTTTAGAAGTCTATGGACCAATTGGCGATTTTAATGGGCTATATTTACCATTCCCAAACTCTTAGGGTCGCAGAAGCCATTTTTAACACTTTCAAGCACCAAAATAAGTTTTTACCCCCTTTTTACTTAGCATGCACAATCTAATATGAATTTAATTAATTAAATAGATGTCAAACCTAATCCTAACTCTAAATAGCTAATCACTTTACTCATTTGTAAATTTTGAACTTCACCTCTAACAACAACTAGTTTGCTCCTAACCTAACTTAGACTCTAGGTAGAACTACCCCTAATTTTACCTTTATAAATAGAACATTAACACGGCCTAGCTAAAGGTTGCACCGAAGGAATCAGTACGTAAGAAAAATCAAACACCAAACCCTGAAAAAACCTAGTTTGTCTGAACCACCCCACACACATACCAGTCAATCAAACAAGCTAAAAACGCTTCAATCATTCAAAAACGCACTACTACACATCGATCTGAAGATGGATTCAACATCTGGATCGCCAGAAAACGTGTCAAGGGCTCAAAACGGTACTTCTGAGGACCCAAACCTTCTTTCCATCACTATTTATCATATCTAATTTAGAACTACTAGATTTGACATCATAGAATGCATGTTTATGTTGTTTTATTGTGAAATTATTATAAACTGTGTCTTTTCCATAACTACCATGTATGTTAGATTTTGATAGGATTGCCATAAAAATGACTTTAAAACATGTTCATAGGGAATTTTTATATGTTTTAATCATTACATGTTAAAACTGTTTGATTTTGATGCTTAGAGTGCATGTTTGTAGCATAAATTGTCATGATTGCATGCTTGCTACGTTCTTAGTTGTTTTTCCATGCTTACAACATTATGAGTTGTTTTAACATGATTACCATGAAATCGGCTTAGAAACAATGTATCTAGGGTGTTTAATTCGATTTTACACAAGTGCGTTGCGATCCCATTACGTTCCAAATTGTTTCATAGTGTATTTTAATCTTTTTTGAGCATTTTTGCATTAAACCAAAACGACAAACCCCTTTGACCCAGCCATGACGACGCAGCCGCCGCCCCATAATGGTGCCATAGTTCTTCATTGTTCTTCATCCCATAACGCTCCCAAATCTTCCAAATGCATTCCAATCATATTTTTGTGTTTATGAGTTTATTGGAACTCGAAATGGGGCCCCATTTGAGCCCACAGACATGTAATTAATTGTATGATCTATTTGTATGTTGTAATTGGTCAATCACAATTTATTTCGGGTCTAGAAACCCAAATTTGTAACCCATCATGCCAACTGGGCCTTGAAGCCCAATCCTGCCAACACTAGAATATTCCATAAGCTATCAAATGTTTGTTTGAACTCAAAATCGACTTCGGTTCTAACCGGTGGATCCGTATCGACGAGACAAAGAACTTCCATGTTCTGACTAAGTCTGAATTCCAATCAGAAAGACTACCAGATAATAGACGAGTGTTAGATGCTCTGAGTTTATAAGGTTTTTAAAAGTATTTCTAACCTTGCATGTATATCAATTTACGTGTGTATATGCTTGCTATGTTTACTGTTTTTCAAAGCATGTCCAAATCCAATATTAGCAGGCTAATGAACCTAATCACGTTAAATTAACATTAAATCCAGCAATTCCACTAAATTGCCTAGAAACAATAGGATTACCATGAAAATGTAAATAGTGGTTTGTGAGCGGAGCGGGGTTCAGGGGCCGCTCACCCAAGGCTTATGGCTGACTTCTCGATTTGGAAATGGTTTGAAAATTGGAGTTGGCACCAAGTTCAACTAGGAAATGCCTTTTAACCGAGTAGATAACCTTACTCGCCCCTGGTAAGAATATCGTGCATCGGACCAAAGACTAGGATTCGTGGACCTCCCCGAGACTCTTGTGCTTGGCTTATTGTTACCGGCTTTATTTACTGGACATATACGTTTTTATCTCATCTCAACAGTATATGCAGTTCACACGATATAAAAGCTATAAATAAACATGGATGAAAGCAGTAAACACGTTTGACACGCATATGACTCGATCTGGACTGGCATTTGAGGCAAGTAGCAGGTACTCCTAAGCATAGATCTAACCTTAGAGGTTTCTAGCAAATAGGCATAAATCTGGCTAGACAGGATTGATTACATGCACAAAGCCAAAACAGGATGTATAAGTGTGATTGATAAATTTTATTAGGTGATCTTGAATAACTTATACAACCATTACTACATTTTTATATTAGTCCTATGATGTCTAAGTGATGTGCTGGAATTGCATTAATGGGCCAATTTTAGGTGATTAGTCCTTTAACCGGTTATTATTTGATTTGGAATTCTTTTGGAAAGCGATAAACAGTGCTGGCATGCTCAGGGGCAGTTTGATATACTCGTTGACTTTTAGTGCCTGGCACTCGCACGGGCTTTGACCATTGGTCTAGTCAGAATAGGCTCTCGGTCAGATCACGAGAGTTATGCATCTCATCGATCCGGTTCTAGTGGTTTGATCTGGAGTCGATTCCGAGTTTGGGTTAGCCCAAAATCAGCTCTTGAAGTTGCTTGTTTGTTGGGCCTCGGGCTCGTGGGCCCGATTTATACACTATGTTACATATTTGGACTTCTGAGTCCGTTTTGCATCGAGGCTGGCCCGTTACATTACAGAATATTAAAGTACACTTAATTGCCTATCTCTGGGTTCAAAGTGGGCCTGATTCGGAGTCCAGATGAGCCCGAAAACTCATTTGGAAGTTCGGATCGGATTTTTGGAAGATCTTGGAGGCGTTTCCGAAATGATGATGAACGAAGACACGGCGTCGGTGTGACTGACGGTGCCGGCAGGATGAAGTGGCGGCGTCGCCACCTTGTTCTGCCTTCAGCTCGTTTTTGAGCCCATTTTTCATACAAAAAAGCTCAAAAGGCATAAAAAGAATCAAACATTCTAATTATGACAGGTATGGAGTGTTTATAGGTGATTTACACATTACATCTGTCAAATTGCAACAGGGTGGCAGTTTCTTTTTCGGTCTTTCCTCGAGAGTTTTTCATACAAACACACTCAAACAAACATCAAACGCATAGGGAAAACAATAAACACATTCTGAAAATTGATCTAAGATGATTAAACTAGTAATAAATATCCCAAATTATATTTTCTAAAGCAGTTTTAATGGCAAAAAGGTAACAGGCACATCAAGAACACAATAAGAGGCAATTAACTCTAATATGCTTCCTAAGTGTAGAAAATCACAGATTTCTAATCTAATTGAACATAAAAATTAGGGAAGACCTAAAACATGCATTTCTATTCCGGTTTCATGGCAAAGACATAAAATTTTAATAAAATTTAACTAATATGGAAATTTTGATGGAAAAAACGATAAAAAAATCTAAACATGCATCCTGAGCACACAAGCACAGCAAATATGGAAATTACACATATAAATTCATGGAAAATCAAAAGAACAATATTGAGGGTCCTCAGAATTACCGGTCTGAAGCTTTGGCTCGTTTGTTGACAAAGTGGATGCTGAATCCAGCTTCGAATCCGTGCGGATGTTGCGTTCTTGGAGAATTAACACGTATTTTAGTGTTTCAGGACTGGAGATTTGTGTGTGTGTGTGTGATGTGTAATTTTTGGATTTGCTATTCTAGGGGGGCTGAATTCTGTTGTCTATTTTCTAGGGTTTGTATGCCACCTTTGGCTAGGCTGATTAAAGGTTCTATTTATAGTGGTTAGGGGTGATATAGGGTTATCTAGAGATTAAGTCGATTTTAAATTCTTGTAGTTAAAGTTCTAGATATACAACAGTAGTCAAAGAGTGTTAAGTGATAGATTATTAGGGTTAAGATTAGGTGTAAATTATTTACCTCAGGTTTTTACTTTTTAAATTCGTATTGATTAATTAATTAAGTGATAAATATGTCTAAAAGTTTTATTTGGTGCCCGAAAGTATTTAAAACGACTCTTGGGACACTATTGGTTTGGGTAATTTTAGTCTATAAAACTTGCTTATTTTCCCATAAACTTCTAAGGTATGACAATTAGTCCAATTTCTAGATTTAGATTACAATTTATTTGAATTTTATGGGCTATTTACGCCTAATTACGTTTTAATCCTCCAAGTTTGCAACTGTGCACAGATTACGCCTGCTTAGATTTCAGCAAACAAATCGAAAGCTCGTCACCCGGAGAGATTTCTCTGGAAATCATCATTGGACGCTTCAGCTTCTTATCACTTTTTACCTGTCCGAAAAATAGGTGTCTACATGGTTGTATAGACATTCAAGATGATCTAATAAAATCAATCTCACATTTACATCCAGTTTAGGCTTTGTGCATGCAAAATGTTAAAGCCTCACCACTGTCTGCTACATGATAGAAACCGACAGGGTTAGATGATTGTTTACGAGTACATGCTACATGTCTCACATGCCAGTCCAGATCGAGTTATATGCGTGTCTTACCTGTTTATCGCTTTTAGACGTGTTAACATTTCCATTACTATATCTTGTGGACTGCATGAGTGTTAAGATGAGATAGCCGAATATATCACGTAAATATATGAAGTGTTTGATAAGCCAAGTACAAGAAATTTGATAGTCTTCACAAACCCGCTCTTTTGGTCTTATGCACGATAATCTCACCCATAAATGAGTGAGGTTTTTTAGTCGGTAGAAAAGGCATTTTCTAACTTAGTTAGATGGCGACTCCATTATTTTCAAAACCTAACCAAATTCAAAGTCAACCATAAACCTGCGCAAGCGGCCTCCCAAACCCTGCTCCACTCACAGTTAGTTTAAAAATCCAAAAGTATTTTTAGATTCTTTTTAGAATCGTCACAATTACTTGATTTTTTTTTCAAAATATCAAAAATAGATGTATAAGAGCATGCTCAACGCCCAAAAGGCCACCACGATTTCTAAAAATTCAACGGAAACAATTAGTAAAAATAATTTGTATCTATCTCAAAAGAGCATAAATTTTACTGGGAATTGAAATATAGGACATTTTATATAATTGAAAACGTAAATTTCAAATAAAATCCAAACGTTAGGGACTTATTTAACCCATAGGCTAAACGTTAGGAACATATTTGACCTTCTTCCCATTTTAAAATAAATTTCTTAAAATATAAAAAAATTATTTATACCAAAAATAATCTAACTCTTATAATTGGAGAAGTGCATATTAAACTCTTATTGTAATACCCCATAATTTTAATTAATTAGAATATGTCACGAGGTCAAATTGGAGTAATAAAAATATTAAAAGTAATATTTTGAGGTTTCGAATATTACGAAAAATATTCGGAAAAACTAAGTTTAATAGTCAAATGGTAATAATAAGATCTGACTATTTAAGGTTATTAAATTAAATCACGGGAAGTGATTTAATAAATTTGAAATACGTTAATTAAATTTAAATGTAAATTTAATTTAAACGTATCTGTAAAGGTATATCGTAATAACAATAGTTTAAAATTTAAATCGTGAATTTAAATTTCAATAATGGAATATGAACGGGACTAGTAGAATAGATAATAAGACTGGACGTCGTAGATAAAAATATATTGATAATAAATAAATCAATATACCACTCTAATTGGAGAGTTTATTATTTCGGATAAAACCCCGAAATTAAAATGTTGAAACTTGGAAGTCCCTACGAGTAATTAAAGAAAATAAGTTAAATATATATATTTATATATATTAAAAATAAAAATAAAAATAAAAAAATAAAAGAAATGGGATAAGAAAGAATGGATCAGCGGTGTGTTGTGGTGAGCAAGTAAAGGAAAAATGTTCCTTTTAATCTCTAAACTTTTACTTCAATTAGTTTTCAGTTATTAAAGAATTAAATATTATTAATTAGTCTAAATTAATATAAAATAATTTATATGTCCCGAGCGAATAATTTTGGTGTCAATATTCACGAAATAATATGACGAAGTTACCGTCAAAGTTTTATGAAATTTGGACGTAGTAATTTTATTCAAGTGGGACTGATTTAGACCTAATAAATCTTCCGGGATTTATAAAAAAATAAAATATAAGTCGGATGCGAATAAAAATTATATTTTTATTCGTTTTATATTTTATTGGATTTTTGGATAAAGTTTCGCGGAATTTAAATTAGCCTCTATTTAAACTACAGACAACTAATTAAAATTATAGTTAAACTGCAGGATTGAGCTAATATCAAATGGTACTTTAACCATTTGAGTATATAAGGTTTCAAGTGAAACCATTTGAAGCAGAAGCTTCATAATTTCTTCTTTTTCTCTTCTGTTCACGCACAAAACAGAGAGAAAAGCTAGGGTTTACACGCGATTCATTTTGCGATTCCGACTCCGATTTCTTTGATAATCCACACGTATTCGAAGTATTAACCGCTAATTTAAATTCGGTTATTTATAAATTGAATTATAATTAATATTATAACGTCGACCGTATCGAATCGAACGTTTATGTATTGATTTTACGTTCCGATTACGGAATTGGATAGATTTGAGTGTGAATTAGTGTTTGGGATCGAAAATAGAGATTTTAATACGTCGGAAAGCCCTGGAAACTGACTTTTCGGGGCTGTGCGCAAGTATGGTGGCGCACAGCCAAAGTGTGCGGGGGCACACACGAAATGTGCGGGCGCACACTCCTCTCAGAGTGTGCGGGCGCACACTCCTCTTAGAGTGTGTCGGTGCACACTGAGAGTGTGCGGGCGCACAGTATGTTGCACAACCGCACACCGATTCATTTGGTATTCCTTTGACTTTTTTGACCCGTATTCATGTTCAACACTCAAAATTGATTTGAATGGTATTGAGTTTGAACTAGATATCCTATAATGGGATTAGTTTAAACGTTATAAGTTAAGTTTTATTTGTAGAGTTTAGACTTGAGAAGTCTATTCTTAATATGTGTGCGACGTTTTGATTATGTCTAGATGCAACAAGTGTCGATACGCTGAGTCAAGACACCGAGGTGTTTGACTAAGTGGACTATCAGGAGCATACGTTTTGGGAGCGGGTTCTGTGAGTTTTACTTTGTGGTTTTTACTTTTGAATATTTATATTTAAACTGTTTTAAATAACAAATCGCACTAGTATAACTTAACCATGAAAGATCCATTGGAACAAGCTTCCTATTGGTTGTCAATAGGACTGTGTGACCACCAGTAGTGTTTCTCGATACGAGCCTGTGTCTGACATAGAGGTCAGTTAATGTCATTGGGCGTTGGAAGTGCTAGTGACCCTGACTTAACTGTCTGAGAAGGCAGTAACGGTTATGGTCACATGCAATACTGCGATCGCAGTTTCACGGTTACGGTCCAGACACATGGCTTAGACGGCAGTGATTAAGTTCACGGTCTATGGCCTATATTGTGTAGGTTGAGACCCATACAATAGTCTGACTTGTAGGGTTTCATCTGAATCGACTAATTGGTAATGTTTTACATATACAAATGTTTTATTTATTTGCGATTTGAATATTCAACTGTAAATTGTAGACTCACTCAGAAATATTTATATTTCTGAACCTCCCCAATGTTCACCTTTCAGGTTATCAAGTACGAGGTCGGACCTCTACAATAATTTTGGAAGTCAATGTCAGCCATACCTCTAGAGCTGCAAGTAGTTGGGTACTGGAAAGTCTGTCTTTTTATTTACAGCAGTTCAAACTTATTTTGATATACTCTGATTTGAACTACTGTATATGTATATGATTGAAAAGCTGCGTGTTTAATAAAATGATGTGACCAGTTGTTTGAAAGATACACTGCTTTCATGATTTTAGCATTTTAGCATTGTATTTGAAATAAAGAAAGTACGTCATATGAGATTGATATTTGCGCTCTGATTTCTTGAAATACAATCGGGTTTTACGAACCTAGTTTTCAGAAATATGTTTTCGTTAAACAAGGGAAAGTTTTGACGATGTTTTCTGATGACAAATCATACGTGATGTATGATCTTGAATTGCGAAAAATTTATAATGATGTTTAGGCCTGCTACGGGTTTCGGAGCAACCACTCCCATTCCCTAGCGCCGGTCGCTATCCATAAATTTGCGTCGTGACAAACTTGGTATCAGAGCAATAGTTCTCGGACTCAAGAATTTAAAAACATTGCTCATACATGGAAATAAAGCATAGGGTAGATGTCATATGTACTCATAGGAACTACTGCAGCACATAGATATTCTTATGTACTCATAGGAACTACTGCTTTCATGATTGTGATATACGCGTGCGAGTCGTCTAGACAATTCGATTTCGATACTTGATTATCAAGCATGGAAATAACGTGAAGACACTGTCGAAGTCATTCGATAGTAGTACAAGGAGACGATTGACAAAGGAAGTACGAATTCAGAGAAGTGGAGTAGTTGTGGAGAAATCTTACTGGTTACAGAGTTTAGGGTCAGGAGGAAACTTACAAAACCAAATGATATAACCTGTTATGGTTATTCATTTAAATGATTTTAAAAGCATAAATGTGCCTAGACATGAGACGTCATCACCCTATGCACAACTATGCAAATGTTTAAAAAAGTGAGTTTTTTAAACAAATTGTTTTAAAAACGCCGGCAAATGATGGAAATGTTTCAAACAAATTTGTTTTCTTGTAAGTATACCGAGATCAGAACTCTGTAACAAAAGTAAATACTCGAGATCAAGTAGTAAGCGATTCTCGAGGGAGTAACATAAGCATATGAGAATGGAAGATGGAGAACAAAAGTTATGGACAGGGAAGCATAAAACTAGTTTTAGTTAAACGAATTACAAACTGTGTCGGATAGATATATATATCCGAGTTACGACGAGCTAGGGATAAGTATATCCTTAAACAAGATGTCTAGGGCATTGTACCCTGAGACACTAGGAGTAAGAAAGGAAGGATAAACCTACTAATCGACTAGTTGATTAAGGCGTTAGAAGTACGCAATTTCTCACTAGCAATTGTATAACTTGAGTTTAGGAAGACTCAAGTTAAGTGGAAGACACACGAGTCAAGGTGTAGTAGATAGAGATAGTGTATTCATGAAGTGAGTTTCAGATGATGTCTGAAAATTGGCAGGGTGTAGTAAAACCCGCATAACTTTTAATTGAACCGTTGGATCGGTTTGATTTTGGAATATGATATTCCTAAGACGGTTATCTTGAGATTAACCTTTGCGATCGTCGAACGAAGAGGTAGGCGATGGCTGTTTTTTGAAAGTAACGAGGGGAAACTTGCGTGAATTTTGGCAGTGAGCCAAAAGTGCAAGTGATGAAATTATGAAATGAAAAATTTAATTAACTTAGGATTATCAATGTAAACTCCATATATATGTAATAAATTTGAAGACTGCTGAAAAAAAACAGTGGTTTCAAATTGTGAAAATTTTGATAACCGGGCCTAGTGATTGTGAAGTCTTGGCTGGCTGGTGCGGAATATACATGTAAGGTACATGTATTTGAAAGTCGAGCTAGAAATGTTTAAAGTATGGCAGACCAAAAGTAGGAAAATGTGAAACAAATGTTTTATTTTTAATATGATGTTTTGAAAACGGAGCGAGAAATTGATAGTTAGTTAATTAAATGTAGTAATAGCTGTAGAGCATTGAGAATGACTCTTACCTGTGAGTAAGAATGCTATATATGTATAAAGCTAGGAGGTGATACATGACGATAGTCAGATCAATGATGATTCTATGCATCAGAATAAATGAAAGATTCTGAGTAAGCCATAGGTTGAGATAAATAATATAATGTTAGTAGATATATCCGGATAAGAGCTCCGCGATAATGAAAGGAAAAGACTGTAAACCCGTGAAGGGACACAACATATAGTAAAGATATATGAGGAGATAAGGAAGTAATATAGAAAGTAACCTCGTATTGAAACGAGTTACGATGGAATAGGCGTACGAGTGAGAGGTAAATCGCTTATTACATTAAAAAAGGATGTACATTGAAAATAAGTATAAAGTCTAAGAGCTTATATTAAAGAATTATATAAGCTATAGACGCAGAATAAGAAGAGAAAACATAGGTTGCGATTAGTGAGTATCGATATTAAGAATAACATGGAAATGTTTTATCGATACGTGCAACATTAAATTTGACTTTACCTAGCTATGATATAAGTAAAGTCACTAATGTAAACTCAATTGAAATTGAGATAAGGTACACTGACAGTGAAGGTGTCAGTAGTAGACACAACTATAAGTGTGCAAACGAGTATTGCACAAAGGAGGATAGAGAAGTATATTAGGAATATGTCTCACACGTCTATAGAATGTAGACGAGAAAGAAGTTAAAATACAACCTATCGTGAGGATACCGGAAATCAGATCCGATAAGTGGATTTGCATAACGTAGTATAAGTACTACTAGTTCTGATGTATGAATATGGAGTGAGTGAACAATTCAACTGTTCTTATGAAATATATAAGAAAAAGTGGTCAAGTTATTTCTAGATTATTTCAGGAAGTGGTGTTAATGGACAATGAGTCTGTGTGACGGATAAAAGAAGGAGATGCATAATATGTGCGACCACTGTTATAAATTCTGTGAGAATGTCAGAATCAATTTATGATTTCCAAATGTAAGTGACAATTTGGAAACACTAGAAATCTTAGATGATATCTAGTTGATCTGAGAAAGATTCAAGTGGTTAACGAGTGGAAGTAACCAGTATGGTTAAAGAAATTAGTAATTTCTTAAGTTTCGCAGAGGACTGCGAACACTGCTTGCAAGAATTTGTTTTTAAAATCTGTGCACCAGTAATTGAATTCAATCAAGAAAGTGCGAAAGTTGATTAGAAAAATCAACATAAGATTGGATGTGGGGATTTAAAAAGGGATGATTGACTATAGTGCAAGTACTAGCACAATTCATAAGATGTTGAAAGAGTTAACTAGAGTTACGTTATGATATAACATGATTGAGATGTAGAAAATGTTCCTCGATGGCTGAGAAAGCACGAGGTAAATTGTCAATGTATGAATTGGAAGTTGGCAATAGTTATAGTCGCACTGAAAGTCGAAAGACACTAGTAGTGTGAAAGTGCGAACCATTTAAAACAATAGGAGATATTGTGATAGAAGTCTAGAGACATCACCTGTAGGATAATGTGTACATTACCTGCGAACTAAAAGTCAATGGATGTTGATTTTTAAAAAAGAAAAGATGAGTGGTAAGTAAAACCAAAAGATTATGATATAAGAAGAATATCATATAGAGATCCTACAACCTAACAGTAAAGTTAGAAATTAGTGAATTGTGAATCAAAGTAGCGCAGTGAAAGTGTGGAGGTTTGCATAAATTACATGCATACTACACTACTGTGTTAGCGATCATGCAAGGTATTGTCAGGTATTAGACATAAGGTCGTAAACCTTAGTATTCTATTGGCTCAACCAAGTATAAGACCAATATGAAGTGATTAACTCAGAGAGAGTATAAGTTAGAAATACTCAACTGGATTATGTGCTAGATGCACAGTAGCAAAGAAAAGTTTGCGATTTCAGTATTATTGAAAAAATATTGAAACAGGACGATAGATTGTGTGAACCAGACATATATAGTCTGAGTGTCACTATAAAGTATTTTGTTTTAGTACAATGAAGAGGTACTAAGAGATTATCAAAATCTATTAGTAGAACGATATGACAAGAATGGTAGTAAAGTGTCTAAAGGACTAGAGAGTCAAACTGGAATGCCAGTGACTATACTGATTTTGACAACTATGTCAGATCTGTAATGGAAATAAAAAAAGATGTTAAAGGATTTGTAGTTAAAATATCTTGATGTCGAGAAAATATTGACTCGATATAAGTGATTGTGAATAGTATGATAAAGATCATACGTTCCATACTCTCAAGACTTTGCAAATAACAGCAAGTGACGAGAGTCTAAACAATAAAGATGAAGTCTACGGATGAATAAAACTTGTGAAATGTTTTAGATCAATAAATAATCAGTAATATTGTTTGTTGTCCATAAGTAACAAAAGATTTAAAGAGGTAAACCCAATAGTAAGAGTATACACACCTTAAGTGTATAAAAGACTATGGAGTTAGAAAACTCATAAAGTAATGCTATCGAAAAGCATTATGAGACCAAAGAAATTGATCTACTCTGTGTAAAGAGAAGTGAAGAAAAAGAGACGATATAAGACATGATTTGACAAAGATACAAATCATGTGTATACATACGATTGAACAGTGTAAGGATTTACACTTCGTTGGCAGACGAAGAACATTCAGTGAAAGACACTGATCCGAGGAAGAAACGTACTTGAGAAGTTGAGAGCAATATGATAGAGAATATAACCTATGTTATAACGAAATATGGAGTGTTAACTCCAAGTCATGATGAATCATGACATATAATAATATTGCATGAACATGCAACCGATGAGCTAGTGTCGTGATAAGTATTTCGTGTTTCGTACACGACTGCTATAAGAATAGAGTTTAAAGCCTATCTATATCTGAAATTAAGGTTACGCTACGTAAAGCATAAGGATTGACGTATAAAAAGCTGACATGAAGTCATTTGAGTATGTGGCTTTAGATTTTAAATTCAAGGACGAATTTTTATAAGGAGGGGAGAATGTAATACCCCGTAATTTTAAGTAATTAGAATATGCCACGAGGTCAAATTGGAGTAATCAAAATATTAAAAATAATATTTTGAGGTTTCGAATATTACGAAAAATATTCGAAAAAACTAAGTTTAATAGTCAAATGGTAATAGTAAGATTAGACTATTTAAGGTTATTAAATTAAATCACAGGAAGTGATTTAATAAATTTAAAATACGTAAATTAAATTTAAATATAAATTTAATTTATACGTATATCTAAAGGTATATCGTAATAATAGGAGTTTAAAATTTATATCGTGAATTTAAATTTTAATAATGGAAATGAACGACACTAATAGAATAGATAATACGACTGGGCGTCGTAGATAAAAATATATTGATAATAAATAAATCAATATACCACTCTAATTGGAGAGTTTATTATTTCAGATAAAACTCCGAAATTAAAATGTCGAAACTCGGAAGTCCCGACGAGTAATTAAAGAAAATAAGTTAAATATATATATTCATATATATTAAAAATAAAAATAAAAATAAAAAAGAATTGGGATAAGAAAGAATGGATCAGCGGTGTGTTGTGGTGAGTACGTAAAGGAAAAATATTCCTCTTAACCCTAAACTTTTACTTCAATTAGTTTTCAGTTATTAAAGAATTAAATATTATTAATTAGTCCAAATTAATATAAAATAATTTATATGTCCCGAGCGAATAATTTTGGTGTCAATATTCATGAAATAATTTGACGAAACTACCGTCAAATTTTTACGAAATTTGGACGTAGTAATTTTATTCAAGTGGGACTGATTTGGACCTAATAAATCTTCCGGGATTTATAAAAAAGATAAAATATAAGTCGGATGCGAATAAAAATTATATTTTTATTCGTTTTATATTTTATTGGATTTTTGGGTAAAGTTTCGCGGAATTTGGAATAAGTCTCTGTTTGGACTACGGACGAATAATTAAAATTAGAGTTAAAGTGCAGGATTGAGCTAGTATTAAATGGTACTTTAACCATTTGAGTATATAAGGTTTCAAGTGAAACCATTTGAAGCAGAGGCTTCATAATTTCTTCTTTTTCTCTTCTGTTCACGCACAAAACAGAGAGAAAAGCTAGGGTTTACGCGGCGCGATTCATTTTGCGATTCCGATTTCGATTTCTTCGATAATCCACACGTATTCGACGTAATAACCGCTAATTTAAATTCAGTTATTTATAAATTGAATTGTAATTAATATTATAACGTCGACCGTATCGAATCGAACGTTTATGTATTGATTTTACTTTCCGATTACGGAATTGGATAGATTTGAGTGTGAATTAGTGTTTGGGGTCGAAAATAGGCATTTTAATACGTCGGAAAGCCCGGGAAACTGACTTTCCGGGGCTGTGCGCAAGTACGCGGGCGCACAGCCAAAGTGTGCGGGGGCACACACGAAATGTGCGGGCGCACAGTGAGAGTGTACGGGCGCACACTCCTCTTAGAGTGTGCCGGTGCACACTGAGAGTGTGCGGGCGCATAGTCTGTTGCACAATCACACACTGATTTGTTTGGTATTCCTTTGACGTTTTCGACCCGTATTCATGTTAAACACTCAAGATTGATTTTAATGGTATTGAGTTTGAACTAGATATCCTATAATGGGATTAGTTTAAACGTTATAAGTTAAGTTTTATTTGTAGAGTTTAGACTTGAGAAGTATATTCTTAATATGTATGCGACGTTTTGATTATGTCTAGATGCAACAAATGTCGATCTGCCGAGTCAAGACACCGAGGTGTTTGACTAAGTGGACTATCAGGAGCATACATTTTGGGAGCGGGTTCTGTGTGTTTTACGTTGTGGTTTTTACTTTTGAATATTTACATTTAAACTGTTTTAAATAACAAATCGCACTAGTATAACTTAACCATGAAAGATCCATTGCAACAAGCTTCCTATTGGTTGTCAATCGAACTACGTGATCACCAGTAGTGTTTCTCGATACGAGCCTGTGTCTGACATGGAGGTCAGTTCATGTCATTGGGCATTGGAAGTGCTAGCGACCCTAACTTAACAGTCTGAGACGGCAGTAACGGTTACGGTCACGTGCAATACTGTGATGGCAGTTTCACGGTTACAGTCCAGACACCCGGCTTAGACGGCAGTGATTCAGTTCACGCTCTATGGCCTCTATTGTGTAGGTTGAGACCCATATAATAGTCTGACATGTAGGGTTTCATCTGGATCGACTAATTGGTAATATTTTACATATACAAATGTTTTATGTATTTGCGATTTGAATATTCAACTGTAAATTGTAGACTCACTCAGAAATATTTATATTTCTGACCCTCCCCAATGTTCACCTTTCAGGTTATAAAGTACGAGTTCGGACTTCTACAATAATTCTGAAAGTCAATGTCAGCCATACCTCTAGAGCTGCAAGTAGTTGGGTACTGGGACAGAAGTTCAAACTTATTTTGATATACTCTGATTTGAACTACTGTATATGTATATGATTGAAAAGCTGCGTGTTTTATAAAATGATGTAACCAGTTGTTTGAAAGATACACTGCTTTCATGATTTTAGCATTTTAGGATTGTATTTGAAATAGAGAAAGTATGTCATATGAGATTGATATTTGCGCTTTGATTTCTTGAAATACAATCGGGTTTTACGAACCCAGTTTTCAGAAATATGTTTTCGTTAAACAAGGGAAAAGTTTTAACGATATTTTCTGATGACAAATCATACGTGATGTATGGTCTTGAATTGCGAAAAATTTATAATGATGTTTAGACTTGCTACGGGTTTCGGAGCAACCACTCTCATTCCCTAGCACCGGTCGCTATCTACAAATTTGGGTCGTGACACTTATGTTCCCAAAAAAATCTAATGGACTCTTAAGTTTGCTGATAAAAGTTGGCCTAATTATCTTTTAACTTCTGAATTTGTATTCATTAAGCCATTTAACTTCTTGTCTTTTAGTTTTACCGATCTAACCCCTCAATTTGTAAATTTTACTTATTTAACCTCTAAAATTGTCATTTTATTAAATCTTCTTGTCCAGTTAGACCAAGCGTTTGGTTGCAAACCAAAAAAGACGCCTTAACATATATTTTTAGCTAACATGTTATATGATTAAGACATATTTTTGACCCGTGAAATTCTACTCTTTCACCCATCTGACCCAAGAACTTGTACATGTTTACCTATTTGACCTCACAATCTTCCAATTTTAACTCATTTGACCCTTCATTTTTTTGGTGATGTGTCGAGTTAAGTGGCGGTGATATGTCAAATTAGGTGGCAGCCCCATCAATATTTTTTGTTACATCATTGCATTTGTGCCTTACTCTATTTTAGAGATTAAACAAGTAAAATTTATAAATTGAGAATCTAAATAGGTTAAACTGAAAGATAAATAGTCAATGAGTAATAGGTACAAATTCAAAAGTTAAAAATATGCATTAAGCCAATCAAAGTTGGCGAGCTCCATGTATTGTGTAACAACCACCAAGTTGTAAAATATGATAGAAAGTTCCCAAAATGACATGGATTTCCTTGGGATTAACAGTCTCCTCTGACCTATGATATTCAATCTATACTATCTATTTATCTATAACTACCTTATAAGTGGGAAGAGAAGGGTCAGGTAAAATTATAATAATAGATTTCATTAAGAGTATAATTAATATTAGAATACAGAGCTAATAAAACTTTAGTTTAATAAAGAAATATAAATGAAGAGTTTAAATAAGAGTTTAATTTCTATGAAGAGGTCAATTAAAAGAACGGCACACAAATAAATAGTGTGAACTTTTTAATTTTTATTATTTAAATTAGCATATCAAAGGACAAAAAAAAGCAAATTCAGAAAAATTGAATTATTAAAAAGAGAGGATAAAAGGTTTTTCCTTTAACCAGGAAATAGAGTAAAAATTTGAATTGAAGTCTAATTCTAAAATTATAGTAACCAATGTTTGTCTAACATTACACTACACTACACGGGTAATTAGGTGATTGTAATTCAAAGAATAAAAAAACACATTACATGGCATATGAATGTTGAAATTAAATATTATAATTAATAATTTAATTATTATCTAATGTATAATGGGTTATATGAGTTATTAGTATATAATAAATAAAATTAAAATATTACAACCAAAAATTAAATTATTATAAAATTAGTTAACGGGTCATATAAATAATTAATAAAAACTAATAATAATTGAATTAATTTGATGAAAATAGGTTATAATAATGTATTTAAAATAAAAAAATATGTTACTATTTTAATTACTATTTAATTTTAATAACAGGTACTTGATTATTAAAATAAAGAAATTTTAATAATTTATGAAAAATAAAATATTATATTTAATAATTAATCAATATTATTTAATATCTAATAGACCATGTAACGTGCTACAATTTCAATTTAGATAAAAAAATAATTAAAAAGATTAAAAAATTATATTTATTAATATAACGGGTCATGTAAATGTCGCTCACGTGCGTAGCACGTGGCGAAAAACTAGTATATAAAAGCATGGATGGGAGGGACAGGCATTTTTACTTAATAGCCCTTTCTAATTTATTAGTTAATTAGGTGTTTTAGTAATTTACTAATTAACTATAATTAAATTAGATATTTAACTAAAATAATGCTACTTTTTAGTTATGTACAATTGTTATAAATTAAACTACCAACTTAATCTCTTCCACTACCATTCTAAGGAGAGTTTGAAAATTCCAAACTCAATGTATGATTAAAAAACAAAAACAATGACTTTTATTTTAATAAGAAGCTTAGGTTGAGTAAAACAAGTAATAAAAGTATTAGGGAAAAGGTGCAAAAATGACCCTCATGTATAGCCTGTGTCTCTTGTTGGCACTTCATGTATTTCGGATCTCAAATATAACCCTAACGTCTTAAAAACATATCAAATAAACACAACAAATTAACGGTGGTTTGTTTTTCTGTTAAGTGTATAACGTGGCGATATATTTGTACACATAAGCATTTAATAAATTTGACACATCATCACCTACCCATAATTAATTTTGTCTTCTTCTTCCTCTAATTTCCTCTTCTTCTTCTTAAAAAAATCAAAAACCCTCGAATCTATTAAATGCATTTAACTTGTTTTCAATTAATTAGCTAAAACAAACTAATAATAAACGGTAATACCGCTGCCACCATTCCTTTTATCTCATGGCACCATTGTTAGCACCGTCGTCGGTGAAGAAGATGCAGCTTCTCTAGGAGGGAACGACCATAGAAATCCAGCCGGAGAAGAAGGCACTATACCACCACTTGAATTGGGTGCTGAAAAATGGAGCTGTCATTGGTGGTTCTACTTCCGGAGAGACCTTTATAGGTACTAATTTTTTAGAGTATTTCCGATTACAGGAATCATTTGAAGAACCATTGTTGAATGAAGTAGAAGCAACGAGTACGTGATGGGTTCAACTTTAATTTTGCATTTGAAACAAGATATTGATTAAAAAGTGAAACAATATTCAAGAACCCAAATAAAAAAGTTTGAATCTTTACAGCAATGTCATGAATTTTACCAAGAAAATTAGAGAGATATTTGTCACGACCCAAATTATTGAGCCGCAACCGGCGCTAGGGAACGGGAGTGGTAGCTCCGGAACCCGTAGCAAGCCTAAAATCAATGTAAATTTTTCGCGATTAAGACATATTACTATAAATAATACATTATCAGAAATCTTCTTTTAAATAATATAATTCAATTATTAAAATATCGTATTCCTTTTCTGAAAATATTCGCGAAACAATTCTTAGAAACCAGGGTCTTACCGAGCGATATCTCATATCCAGCACCGCCCTGTTTCTAATCACAAACATCACCAATTCCACTCACGGCAATTGGTATCAAATTCAAACGGATAAACGCCATCTTTCCAAACAACTCGTTTATAAAATTTATATCAGAGTTCACATTTTAAATACCGTTTGAAATCAAATCATAAATCTTATTTTGACACCTATTGACTACTGCAGCTCTATACAAACTCGTACTTTGTGTAAGCCAAAAGGCTGTCGACACAAAGGAGATGGTCTGTCTGATCCGACTCCGGTCACCTGAAAGGAAACACTGTGAGGGGGTCAGTATTTTGGAAAATACTGAGTGAGCTTGCAAGTTACTAACGGTATTAATATAAAAAAATATAACATCGCATCTTAAGAAGACAATAATATAAAACATATAAACAGGTATTTGATCCGTACGAAACTAATATCCTAGCATGCGACACATCTCTCGAATAATCATATATCATTCAACCCAATCGTAAATATCAATTGCGAGTCCAACTCGCTGGTGGCCCAGCCACTAGATACGGGGACTCCAGACTACACCGTAGCCGAGTGCTCACTCGTATCAAAATCATATACCCAATCGTAAATTTCATAATCATCATCAGCTCCCAGCTGTGTCACATCATTTCTCAAATGCAAACACACTAGACTGACTCAATACTGGTGATCACACGGCCTATTGACACCCAATATGTAGCTAGTTTCTTCGGATCGCATACTTGTTCTCGTATATAGAAATTAAGTAAACATATAACATTGCAATCAATTATATATAATGCGATGCGTGTAGACAGTATATATATTTATATAAAATAACTTTAATATATAATACACGAAAGTAAAGTGCAACTCACAGTGACGCTATCCCAAAATTGCATTATAATAATCCCGTAAACGTAAGCTCCATGCGTCGTTCTCGTAGCTATTCCAGCTCGTTGGCCTGGTAGCTCGTCGGTACGTCATTCACCTATTCACGTTACCGAATTCTTGATTTATAGACGTAAACTTAGTACTTAAATCCTAAGTTATCGATTTAGATTAACACTATCGTATTCCAAATACGATTCATAGCTTTGATCGTGTTCTGACACTTAGTCGAGATACTTGTTATAACTCTTTTTAATTAATCGGGGTCCTTAATCGTTTTTAGGATCTAATATTGAAAATACCGAAATCCCATTTCTTTATGGCTAAAAGTCCATTTTATCCTCTCGGGCAAAAAGTCCATTTTAGTCCCTAGTGGACCCACTGCGCGCCCGCACAGGGTGGTGTCCGCACACCATGGGTGTGCGTCCGCACACTGGTGTGCGTTCGCACACCTTGGGTGTGCGTTCGCACACCACGTGCGATTCGCACGCAGCCCCCGGAAACGTCGTTTCCGGGCTTCCCGTCGTGCTATCACTCGCCATACACGTATAAAACCTCATTTCCTTCAAAACCGGTAACTTTGTTTTTCCAAAAACGTTAAAAACGATCCAAAATCATTAAATTCCTAATTTAAACCAAAACCACCATTTAATTCGAATTTCCCACAAAATATCAAGATATTTACCTTGAAACGAAGCTTAGGATCGATAGAGAATTCGATTCTGAAGAGATCGCCGCTTGAATCACTTGAATCGGGCGTCGAACGGCGAAACGATCGATCGGCGATGGTTTCTGTAATTCTCTTGATCCTTCTCTCTGCTTTCCTTCTTTCATATTTCATTCCTTATATATTTTGGTTAAAATACCACTTTGATCCTTGCTCTTTTTGTTTCTTATCATTTATCCTTTAAACTTTTCTTTCCTACAATTTAGTCCACAGCTAAATCGTTAAACCCTTTTATTACGATTTATACGTATTATTTATATCAGATAAATAATATAAAACTCGATATTAACATTTTTCCGTCAAACCTACAAATTTCCATTTTCGACACAAAGTGGCTAAATTACCACTTTGGTCCCTGTACTTTATTTTGGAATTTTTTCTTGATATTTTTCCTTTTAATTTCAATTCTAACTTTAGACTAGAACTATATTATTAAATTCCTCGCATATAATCCTTTCCAAAACCGACCTACTAAAACTTATTCATCGGAAAACTTTCCGATTTTACCACTCTGGCAAATCTAGACTGGACACGTGGTCCAATTAGATAATTTAATATTTTGGGGTATTACATTCTTCCCCCCTTATAAAAATTCGTCCTCGAATTTTCATATAACTCCTTGACTCAACTTAAACCTTTAACCTTGTGAACTTCCTTCATCACTCCATTTCTGTACTCCTTGTAGATTAATGTTAACCGTCATTGATGACCTTTCATTTCGTCTCCGTCTTTCATAGTGTTTTTAGCTATTTTCTTATGTACTATGACTTCTTACCTTTGATTGCTTCTCTTAATTTCACAACACAATCGTTGTGTTTATTCTTTGCTTGACATTCAATTCTAGTTTGTCCTAGTTATGTCTGATTATTACTAACGATAATCTCCATTCTTAAGCTTGTTCATTTGTATTCAAATAATGTAGATAATCCATTAGTCTGTACCTCTTAATCTTCTCTTATGATGATATTTATTGTGTTCATATGTACTTATGACTTTTCGTTCTTAATTCCTTTCCTCTATCTACTCCGTTTAATCCTATCATCATTCCTTATTGAAAGATGTGGACATTCAACCAACTCGGGCTTCACTACTTACGTAGTTTCTTTCGTACTGCTGTTGTCACCATCTGATTGGTATTCGTCGTGGTGTTTGGAATCTAATCCCATTATCCACTATCCTCACTTATCTTGTTATTTCGCTTTTCATACAAAAATTCTTTTGCTATCGTCGCTTTATCACGATCCTTCATGAGGTGAATTCTCATGACGTATTCTCGTAAGGATTTTGCTGTCCTTGTAAGGGTTACTTTGATCTTCTTCTTGCGTCTTTACTTCTCGTATATTCCTTTACTCATTGTATATTCATTGATCTATTTCCTTTTCTTAAGAGTGATGCACTATTCTTAAAACTTCTAGTCTTTTCTTTCTTTTCATCAATCTATCTTATTCTTCATTCTTTATAACCTTGGATAACTGTCTTTGTTATCATGTCATGTACTTCCTCTTACAATCCTTGCTATCATATTTTAAAGATTGTTCCTCTTACATTATGTCTCTTTACACCGCAGTTGCTTGTGCTTCAATGCTTGATGTCCTATAGGAAAGAGATGTTTAATCTCTTTGTGAACCTTTTTGGTTCAGGCACAGTTGTTACGTATATGATCTCCTTACTAGGGGAGCAATGATTGTTGCCACATTGGAGTTTTATTCCCGATTTATTTAATGCACCTTGTTTACTCCTTTCCAATGAGGATCCTTGATTCTCTTAACTCTTGTCATCGTGGGTTGATTTTTAACAGTATCGTCACTGTTACCATCACAGTGTATTGTGTGTACTCTTATTGATCTTCAGATTCGTTAATCCATTATCTCATCTATCCAACTGCGCCCTCGTGTTCTCATGGAGATCTTTGTCTATCCTTCTAGCAGGCGTAACCATTCCTTACGACTTTTGAGGAATGTTGATCCTTATGATCATTACTGTATTCAAATCCTTGTTGCCATATTTGGCACTTTACAATCTCTTCACATCAATCTTCTCTTGATATCAATTTCTCCTTTTAGTGAGTTTCTCACTATGCATCTCGTCATAATCCATCCTTTGGAATTCCGATATTAACTTTAGTATTAACTTTTAGGTTATACTCGTCTTTAATTTCTCGTTTACCTTTTCGTTTCATCTTATCTATGTTCTTCCTTCTGTCGTCGTCTTCTTAACGTTGATCGTTTTACGATCTTTAAGGATGCTTTTAGCATTTATCGTTATAATTCACTATTCTTTTTCCGTTCTTCCTTTCAACATCGTATCCTAGTTTGACCTTTAATTCCCAAACTATTTCTCTTTTCCATATCGTGGTGTAAGGTTTACTCTTTACTGTCCACGGTCTTGTTATTTTCACTTGTTACTCCCTTGACTTCTTGTTTTTAATTAATTAATAGGATTAATAGTCTTAATGCTATAACCCTATGATATTTTTCTTGTGTTCCATATTCATGTTCTTATCATACGCCTCGATTGTCTTCTATTGCATTCTTGTTATTCTTCTTCATTATATCTTGTATCTCTTGTATTTCTTGTTTTAACATCTTTAACCTCGACTATCAATAGAGGATCGCAATCTATTCCGTTCAACTTACTCGATATGTTACGCTCTCGACTACGCGCATATCCACTTATTGTACTCTTGCTGACAACTTAACTGTCAGTGGATCCAATCCTATGTCTCTGTCCTCTTTATCTTTCTTTGTTTCTATGTGTCCGCGACTACATATAATTCCATTTTTTTAATCTCCTTGTCAACTCTCCACGTGACTTTTCTCTTTTCTTTTCCTCGATCACTCTTATCGAGTTCCTTGCGACATACGCAGGTTATTCGTACTTTCTTAATACTTATTACCTTAACTGGTCTCTTATTATCCATGACCTGCTTTTGAATCCTTATATCTTATTATACATACCTCACCCCTCCTTCCACATGGATATTTTCTTGTAAGTATCTTACTTTTACCTCTTGTCTCATATTTCGATCTATCTGATGTTACTGTCTTTAGTATAGCCCAGTTCTGACATTAAGTCTCCTCTTCACATCCTTTCACGCATTTCAATGCATAAAGTTTCAATCACATACGAAACACGTTCGATGTCATATAATGTATCTTAATCCTTCATATAGTGTTTACGTCTTTACTAAGGGATTACTATTAATTCTCCAAGTCGATCGCACTATGCATTTCACCTTTTTATCATTCGAGCTTGAAGCTTGAGATTTTTACACTCCACATACTTTCATACATTTACGCCTTCCTTGGTCTACTAATTCGCTTCGTAATCGCAACTTAGTGTTGAAGGATCAAACTCAAAATTCGCTTATTGCGTCACTCGTCTTTTACATATTGATCTTTCTTATTGTATATTTCCTTTCATTCGCTCTCATGTGGGGTTGATGTTGGCTATACTTAGCTGGCCAACTCTCATACTTTGTACCATTCAATTCCTTACTCCGTACTTTATATTCTTGTCGTATGTCTACTTGGCTCGTCGCTTTTATCCATTCACACATCCATCATCGATACTCTTATGAAATCTACTTCACGTTCTCGGTTTAACGATCGTAACGGTTAATACTTAGGTAACCATCTTAGGGACATCGTGTCCCAGTAAGAACTTGATCCAACGGTTCAATCAGAAGTTATCACGGTTTTACTAAACCTTCACGATCCGTAGATCTTATCTAAAGCTTATCACGTCGATGCATAGTAAACTATGCATGTTTCTTGCACTATGATACGCATCCGTCAATCTTTCAATTATATCTTCTTATATACTTCTTCTCTTATATCGCTGTTTAACATCTTTGATATCTCGTCAAAGAGATACTTACTTTCCAGCCTACCACTAATTAGATATGCACCATTTTCCAACACATTTATGATTTTAACTATACTCTAGCGCGTCAACTTGAAACTAAGTTCATATCTTAAAGGCATAACCTCTATGTTCTCGCAATTACACATATTCATTCGCCTCATGGTCTTAATCGCAGCTTGCTCGCGAGCTTTTCACTTCCATCACAGAGTTATGGTCTAGGTATACTTACATAAAAACAAAACTTCTTGAAAACTCTTTCAAATAAAACATCTCGTTTTGAAATGTAAATCGAAATTTCATTTAAATCTTAGCAAAATTGTGCACTAGGGTGATGACGTCTCTCATCCCCAAAGAGTTGTCACAGCTCACCTTTTCGTCTGAGCATAATGCATAATGCATGTACTATTAATGCATGTATTCGTTTATTGTTCTTTTCATTAGCAGTGTATGTAGTGATGCACTTTTATCAATGTCGTGGCATTTATCAATGAATATCACGGGTCTAGGCACAATTATGCTTTCAAAATTGTTTAAACAAAACAACTTGTAATCGTCGTAAACTTTGAGTTTTGTAAGTTCTCTAAACCTTTGAACTCTGTATCCGGCAAGTTTTTCGACTTCTATAGTTTCATTCTTCTTTCTCATACACATTTGACGTCTCGATCGATCGACTTCAATAGCATCTCTCGCGTTATTCGATGCTAACCACGTACATATTACTATCAAATCATAGCAATATCAACCATATTCTATTCATATGAGGCATTACATCTCCTAAAGGTCTCATCTAAATAGGCATATCATGCATGCCTATCCAATCTGAAACGAAATACGTGTATGCATCTCATATACACGTGTCACAAGAAGCAAACAAACATTTCACAAATCAATCTATCATATTGTTCACCAAGCAAACAATGCAAACTACTTGGATCAGACAGAACTCAACTCCATAGCTGAAGTAGTTCCTAGGTCACTTAACTGACAAAACGCATATTAGCAGAGGTAACTGGACCAACTGCTCTGATACCACAATTGTCACGACCCAAATTATTGAGCCGCGACCGGCGCTAGGGAACGGGAGTGGTAGCTCCGGAACCCGTAGCAAGCCTAAAATCAATGTAAATTTTTCGCGATTAAGACATATTACTATATATAATACATTATCAGAAATCTTCTTTTAAATAATATAATTCAATTATTAAAATATCGTATTCCTTTTCTGAAAACATTCGCGAAACAATTCTTAGAAACCAGGGTCTTACCGAGCGATATCTCATATCCAGCACCGCCCTGTTTCTAATCACAAACATCACCAATTCCACTCACGGCAATTGGTATCAAATTCAAACGGATAAACGCCATCTTTCCAAACAACTCGTTTATAAAATTTATATCAGAGTTCACATTTTAAATACCGTTTGAAATCAAATCATAAATCTTATTTTGACACCTATTGACTACTGCAGCTCTATACAAACTCGTACTTTGTGTAAGCCAAAAGGCTGCCGACACAAAGGAGATGGTCTGTCTGATCCGACTCCGGTCACCTGAAAGGAAACACTGTGAGGGGGTCAGTATTTTGGGAAATACTGAGTGAGCTTGCAAGTTACTAACGGTATTAATATAAAAAAATATAACATCGCATCTTAAGAAGACAATAATATATAACATATAAACAGGTATTTGATCCGTACGAAACTAATATCCTAGCATGCGAAACATCTCTCGAATAATCATATATCATTCAACCCAATCGTAAATATCAATTGCGAGTCCAACTCGCTGGTGGTCAAGCCACTAGATACGGGGACTCCAGACTACACCGTAGCCGAGTGCTCACAAGTATCAAAATCATATACCCAATCGTAAATTTCATAATCATCATCAGCTCCCAGCTGTGTCACATCATTTCTCAAATGCAAACACACTAGACTGACTCAATACTGGTGATCACACAGCCTATTGACACCCAATAGGTAGCTAGTTTCTTCGGATCGCATACTAGTTCTCGTATATAGAAATTAAGTAAACATATAACATTGCAATCAATTATATATAATGCGATGCGTGTAGACAGTATATATATTTATATAAAATAACTTTAATATATAATACACGAAAGTAAAGTGCAACTCACAGTGACCGCTATCCCAAAATTGCATTATAATAATCCCATAAACGTAAGCTCCATGCGTCGTTCTCGTAGCTATTCCAGCTCGTTGGCCTGGTAGCTCGTCGGTACGTCATTCACCTATTCACGTTACCGAATTATTGATTTATAGACGTAAACTTAGTACTTAAATCCTAAGTTATCGATTTAGATTAACACTATCGTATTCCAAATACGATTCTTAGCTTTGATCGTGTTCTGACACTTAGTCGAGATACTTGTTATAACTCTTTTTAATTAATCGGGGTCCTTAATCGTTTTTAGGATCTAATATTGAAAATATCGAAATCCCATTTCTTTATGGCTAAAAGTCCATTTTAGCCACTCGGGCAAAAAGTCCATTTTATTCCCTCGTGGACCCACTGCGCGCCCGCACAGGGTGGTGTGCGTCCGCACACCTTGGGTGTGCGTCCGCACACTGGTGTGCGTTCGCACACCTTGGGTGTGCGATCGCACACCACGTACGATTCGCACGCAGCCCCCGGAAACGTCGTTTCCGGGCTTCCCGTCGTGCTATCACTCGCCATACACGTATAAAACCTCATTTCCTTCAAACCCGTAACTTTGTTTTTCCAAAAACGTTAAAAACGATCCAAAATCATTAAATTCCTAATTTAAACCAAAACCACCATTTAATTCGAATTTCCCACAAAATATCAAGATATTTACCTTGAAACGAAGCTTAGGATCGATAGAGAATTCGATTCTGAAGAGATCGCCGCTTGAATCACTTGAATCGGACGTCGAACGGCGAAACGGCGGCGAAACGATCGATCGGCGATGGTTTCTGTAATTCTCTCGATCCTTCTCTCTGCTTTCTTTCTTTCAAATTTCATTCCTTTTATATTTTGGTTAAAATACCACTTTGATCCTTGCTCTTTTTGTTTCTTATCATTTATCCTTTAAACTTTTCTTTCCTACAATTTAGTCCATAGCTAAATCGTTAAACCCTTTTATTACGACTTATACGTATTATTTATATCCGATAAATAATATAAAACTCGATATTAACATTTTTTCGTCAAATCTACAAATTTCCATTTTCGACACAAAGTGGCTAAATTACTACTTTGGTCCCTGTACTTTATTTTGGAATTTTTTCTTGATATTTTTCCTTTTAATTTCAATTCTAACTTTAGACTTGAACTATATTATTAAATTCCTCGCATATAATCCTTTCCAAAACCGACCTACTAAAACTTATTCATCGGAAAATTTTCCGATTTTGCCACTCTGGCAAATCTAGACTGGACACGTGGTCCAATTAGATAATTTAATATTTTGGGGTATTACAATATTGTTTAGGAGGTGAAGTTGGATTTTGTGAGAAGTGAGCTTGAACAAAATTGCAGAAAATTGCAGAGATTAAAAGCTTTGATTTTAAATAATGTAGAACCTATAGTGATACTTGTTTGAAAACTGACTCACATTCAAGAACAGAACTAAGGAATGTTAGCAGGTAGATTATCTAACTAAAACTAGTAACAAAAAATTAATAAAATGTTGGGTCCTTTTAAAAAATGGAAGAACTTGCTGATTGGGTTTCCAACATGAATAGTGGGATTTTTCAAGTCTGAAACAAACCTGAGTATTACCGTTTGATGGTGGCAGCTATGCCATTGAACCTTTTTAGTTCATTACTGAAACAGTTGGGACTAAACTTCAACCTTATTTCAATGATTTGCAAGGTCTTTTGCTCAAGTGTTTACAAGATGAGATTAGCAACTGTCTTAGATTCTAAGATTTTTAATTTTTAAAAACAAAATTTGGAGATTTTAAGAGAAAGAAGAAGAAGAGAATTAATTATGGGTAAGTGATGATGTGTCAAATTTATTAAATGCTTATGTACAAATATATCGCCACGTCACACACTTAACATCAAAACAAACCACCGTTAATTTGTTGTATTTATTTGATACTTTTTAAAGACGTTAGGGTCATATTTGAGATCCGAAATACATGAGGTGCCAACAAGAGACACGGGCTATACATGAGGGTCATTTTTGCACCTTTTCCCAAAGTATTATTTCACAACACAAATTGGTTCAAACTAACAAGCATAGTACATTACAAGTGTTGATTCGTATGGATTAGTAATATTTGTACTACACTACTACTACTACTATAAACCAAAATTTAGCTATTTTATCAATTTAGAGTATGATTGAATAATAAATCAAGAATATACACTAAGATAATTATTTTTAATAAATTATAAATTATAATTATAGTAAATTTAATTAATATAAAAATTATAAATAAAAAATTGATATAATTATAATAAATTAAAGAGAAAATTACACAATTATTATAAAACCAGTGTTTGTTTTCTCGAATGGCCACTTGTTAAATTTTTTACATTCACTTTTTGGTTTACAATAAATGACTCATTTGTTTTATTTATTTCATTAACTATCATCTTCTCCTTCAACAAACACGTATACATATTTCTTCATTCTTAATTCTTCTCACTTTTTACTTTTATCTATTATTTCTTGTTTCCTTTCATCGGTTGCGTTTTCCTCTATCTCTTTCTACAATTTTGCTGTTGAAACAGAGATAAAGTATTACGATCCAGATCTATGGATATTGAATCGAAAACTTGGAGAATCTGTTGAAATTTGGTGCCAAAAGCGGTTCTTCAAGGATTCCATATATTTTGTTTATTTCTCCGGTGAAGGGTAATTTAGGGATTAGGGTAATAACTGTTGTATTATTTTTTTTCATGGTGAATGTCTTTTTCTCCGGTGCAGGCAGTGGCTAAGGCAATTTTGATGGTTAAGGGTAAGTGACAATGTATGTAGATTTTTTTATATTGTTAGACGGGTTTTTTTGGGTTAATAAAATGATGGGTGCTATGAATTTTATGAAAGGAGTTTGCTTTTCAATTTTTGGTTCATTTAGACACAATATTATATGTTGATGAAAATTCTGATTTCATAATGAAAATTGTAACAAAGTTTTTGCTAATGTTTGTTTTTCTGCTAAATGGTGTATCATTGATGTATCAATGTTGTGTATATATATAGATGGATTCATATGTATCAATTCAACTCCATAATGTGATTCAGTTTACAGTGCATAAAAGAGTGATATTTGCACTGGTATATGAATTATAAAGTTGTTTGTAATATGTATTATTTATGTATCTGAAATGTATCATGTATTAATAATGTGTCAAAATATATAAAAAAATAGATCATTTGTGTCATGTGATGATCTAAGTGGAATCGTAGAATGTTACTTTTTTAGAAATTATGAGACGCATGTACACAGTTTTCAGATGTATCTTATCTGTTTAATAGATGTATCTGAAATGTATTATTTTTATATTTTTGTATGTATTATATGATGTTCATTACTCTTTTTTTGTTCAATGATTTTTCTTTTCTGTTTTGTAGATAGATAGTTTCATCAATATTTTTTGCAAGAAGTTTAGACTACCATCTTTATTTGGAAGAATGTAGCTTTTCGAAAAATATAGCTGAGTTAGTTCTGAGATGTATCTCTACTGTTTTTGAGATACATGTGTAATGTTTTTAAAATGTACATAATTTGTTTTTGAGATGTATCTGGATTATTTCTGAGATTTAGTTTGTTTTATAAATATTTACATTTTTGATATAAACTCGTATGTGTAAGATTAACTTCAACTAATGACAGATTTAATGAAGGCATTATATACTTATTTGTTCAGTTTATTTTGTATATACATATTGGATACATAAATGATACATCCTATATACACCACTGATACATGGTAGATAAATTGCTGATATGTCATAGATACACAACTATACATTGTAAATACATAATTTTATCTTTTTTTATTATTTTAATAAAATAAATTTTGAAGATACACCATAAATTATAATTTTTAAAATTCTATTCTCTTATTAACAACATATTGCTTGATTTGTCTTAAACTTTTAGCTATCTCTAATTAAAATTTAAGTTGGTTCAATTTTTATGTATATGTTATTATATATACATATTAGATACATCAACGATACATTATATACAGAACATTGATAAATTAACGATACACCATTTATTATAACTTCTTGAATCAGTCTCCAACTCATAATAATTATTTTTAACGAATAAATTATAAAGAGACTGATACATTATACATACATCGCCGATACATTATTTTCAATGAACAAAAATAATTCAAATATCCCAATTTAAAGAATCCATTATGACAAAACCATCCTCATTTCATCCAAATTTCAGGGTTCTTGGAGACCTGAAACAGATTCATATAATAATAAAGATTCAGTACAACTGCCTAATTGGTGAAATTGGTTGATTAATTAATCAAATAAAATCATAAAAACTGAAATTGAGTTGTAAATATATTTTGATACATAAATAATACCTGTTTAAATAATTCTTACACGCTGACACGCGCTGACGCGTGACTGGCGCGCTTTTCTGACACGCGTGTCATGCACGTTATTGACGCGTTTTTACAGCTGTTGACAGTTGTTTAACACATTTTTCTTGACTTTTTTTTAATTTAAATGTGTCATATGTCTATTATTTAGTGGTTGGCTAGAAAATGTAAACTTTCTCCTTATTTTGTCATGAATGTAAAGAATTTTTTTTGGCTATTTGAGTAATATTTGATTTATTTTGGAATAATTTTATTTTTTTCTCTAAATTAAATTCATATTAAATTGACAAATCACATCACGAGCCACGTGCGTAGTACGTAATGCGAAACTAGTGAATTTAAACTAATGAATGGTATACAATAAATTACTCCCTCCATTCCTTAAACAATGACGTTTTAGACTTTGAAAAATATTCCTAATTACTTGACGTTTTGGCTTTTTAGACCACTTTTTGCCTAAAATAACCTCACTGCTCTACCAGGTGCCAGGGCCCTTATCATCTTCCTCTGCAATTTTTAGAGAAAATTACATGGAATCCCTCGAAATTTTAAAACTTTATGTTAGTGACTCAACTTTTTTTTTCTTGCAAAAATCCCTCAATTTTAAAACATTCTTTTCATGTCTACCTTTTAATGGTTGTCATTACTATTTTGTCCCTATAGTGTATTTTATCTAGGGGTGTGCAAAACCGAACCGAAACCGAAAAATCGAACCGAATCGACAAATTCGGTTCGGTTCGGTTTGAGATTTCAAAGAATTTTCGGTTGGTCGGTTCGGTTCGGTTTTGAGTTAAAAAAAATTTCAGACAGATTTCTATGTAAACCGAACCGAAATAACCGAATCGAACCGAAATAACCGACCGAACCGACTGGTTCGGTTCGGTTTGAAATTTTATCTTTTCCTAAAATTTCGGTTCGGTTCGGTTTTTAAAAAAGGCCAAAATTCGGTTCGGTTCGGTTTGAACCGAATGCACACTCCTAATTTTACCTATTGTGTTTCCAATACACTCAATAATTTCTCCTAATTTTACATAAACAGAACCATTTCTAACCGAACTATCACCGGCCGGACCATTGTTGGCCGGACCACCGCGGTCAACGGCCGGACCACCGCGGTCAACGCCGGTCAACGGCCGGACTACCGTGGTCAACACCGGTCAACGGTCGGACCGCCGCGGTCAACGATCGGACCACCGCGTGTTAATGCCGGTCGGACTACCAATGGTTGGTGGTCTGACCATTTTTAATGGTTGGATCAATACTTGTTAAATAATTAAAAAATTAAATAAAACATCAGATTGGGTTAAGGGGATTTGAACCCTTGACATCTTACAAGAATAACCAAGTGCTTTGCCATTAAGGCAAAGACTTATTGCTATCAACATTTGCTCTATAATGTATATATATAATATATACATCTGATTATAAATTTATTAGAATGAAATTATTTTTATAGTGTAAATTAAATATAAACTAAATATCAATTTAAATTAAATTTACTATTAAATTAGTCTAATTTAATTTATTTAATAAATATTTACACAGTAAAAATATAAAATATACATATATTTATATTTTACACTCTTTATTAATACATGAGTAAGACTAGTAAGATATTTCAATTGCTAAAATTAAAAAATATAATGGTTTGTTGGTCAGACCCGAGGTGGTCGTGGTCAGATACATGGTGGTGGGACCCGCCGTGGTGTGCGGAAATTCAATATGAACCTAATAACGACTTAATGTCAACTCAATGACAACTTAATGTTAACTTTATTATTTATACTATTAAAAATAATTTATAAAATGACAAATATAGTAATAGTAATTTAAAAGCAAGCTATCTAAGATTTTATTGACATGAGTCGAAAGTAAATTTAAAATAAATGAACTGAATATAAACTTAATATGAACTCAATGTCAACTCAATATAAACTCAAAGTAAACTTAATGTGAACTTAATATAAATTTATGTCAACTTAGTGTAAATTTAATGTTCACTAAATATCAACTCATAGTAAATATTTTGATAAATAATTATAAATTCTAAATGAAATTATTTTTTTATTATAATAGTATAATTCATACTTTTAAAAATAAACTAATTGTAGATTGAAAGTAAATTATTTAAAAAAATTCGCAATGATTTATGTAAATTTAATGTCAACTCAACGTCGAATCAATGTAAACTCAATGATGACTCAATGTCAACCCAATATAAACCTAATGTCAACTCAACGTCGAATCAATGTAAACTCAATTATGACTCAATGTCAACTCAATATAAACTTAATATGAACTGAATATAACTTAATATGCACTCAACGTCAACTCAATATAAACTCAAAGTAAACTTAATGTGAACTTAATATAAATTTGTGTCAACTTAATGTAAATTTAATGTTCACTAAATATCAACTCAAAGTAAATATTTTGATAAATGATTATAAATTTTAAATGAAATTATTTTTTATTATAATAGTAAAATTATTTTTTTTATAATTCATACTTTTAAAAATAAACTAATTGTATATTGAAAGTAAATTATTTAAGATTTTTCGCAATGATTTGTGTAAATTAATGTCAACTCAACGTCGAATCAATGTAAATTCAATGATGACTCAATGTGAACCCAATATAAACTTAATGTCAACTCAACGTCGAATCAATGTAAACTCAATGATGACTAAATGTCAACTCAATATAAACCTAATATCAACTCAATGTAAACTTAATATAAATTAAACTTAATATCAACTCAACGTCGACTTAATGTCAAGTGAATGTAAATCTAATATCAACTCAATGTAAAATTGATGTAAACTACATGTCAATTCAAAGTAAATATTTTAGTAAATTATTATAATTTAAAAATTAACTTAATATCAACTCAACGTCGACTTAATATCAACTTAATGACGACTCAATGTCAACTCAATGTAAACCTAATGTCAATTCAATGTAATCCTAATGTCAACTAAGTGTAAATGTCATATCAATGCAAACCTAATGTCAACTCAATATAAATTTAATGTCAATCCGAAAAAGTAATTATTTTAATTTTGAAATGTAACTTAATATCAACTCAATATAAACTCAATGTTAACCTAATCTCAACTCGATGTAAACCTAATGTCAACTCAATGTAAACTTGATGATGTTTTTAGTAATTTATTATAATTTTAAAAACTAACTTAATATCAACTAAATTAACTTATATAATTTATATTGAGTTTATATCGAGTTGACATTAAGTTAATTGTGTTTCTAATACATTAATTTATAAATTTATTTTAACTTAATTTACTTTAAGTTAATATTTAATTTACACTAGTATTAATTTAATTAGAATAAATTAATTTAAATTTTAACAAGTGTAATATTTTATTAGTATTTTATAATAATATAATATTTATAATCAAACATTTTAATATGTTTATATTTAGTTTAAATGCTTTCTTATACATTATTAAAGAGTATATTTATATATATTAAAGAGTAAATAAAGACAACAAACATGTCTTGCCTTGATGGTTAGACACATGGACAAAGAGTGAGAGGTCATGGGTTCTGTTCCTACTAATAGCAAATTTATATTTTATTTAATTCTTTTAAAGTCTCACCACTATAGTTGACTGCCGGTGGTCAGTGGCGGTTGGTTAGTTTGTCTAATCAAATCCACATTTGCCTCGTGTCATCATTTGATTGATTCAAACATAGACCAATGAATAGTTGACAAATAACAAGGATAATATTATCTCATTTTCTTTTATTTTGGGTTATGAGGGATTTTTGTAAATTTTTTATTTTTTTTGAGAGATTTTTGCTAAAATCAAAATGGCGAGGGAAAAGTGAAACACCATAATACTTTTAGGGGATTTGTGTAAAAAACCCCAATTTTTATTTGTTTCTGCTCCTTGTCCATGAAATAAAACGAAAACAAAACCAGACCCAAAAAATCACAACAAACACTAACAATCTACAAATTCAATCCAACTTTGGTACTCCTCGTTAAGTGTCCGCCTTTTAGAAAAGATATTTCAAATGTGCAATTTTTTTGGATGTGTGAGTATTCAGAACAAAAAATAGAGGGGCAGAGATAGATTTAAAAAGAAAGGGGAAATTAATGAATAAATTAGCAAAAAAAATCTACCACTTGATGGCTGGCCGGCATCCGAAATTGTCATCGGTGATTTTTTTAACGGTGTTAATTTTTTTCTTTCAGTAATTAAATTCACTTGTTATTGAGTCAGTTTGGCTATTTTCAAGAAGAGAAGCAAAGCTTGAATCTGGGTATGCAGATTTGAACAAATATGAATGAACAGTAGGGTAGTTGTACAGAAAAGAAAGATGATGGAAGGGGAAGCATTTACATCTTTTTTTTATTTAAGACGTGTGGTGTAAGGGCAAATTAGGAAATCTGATGTGTATTAATGCTTTTCTTAAATTGTGTGTAACACTCTAAAACGTCATTGATTTTGGAATGGAGGGAGTACTATTCATCTACACCATTAATTACGTATGGGAGGCTATAGATTGATGACTCAATTCAGCTTGAGAAGATCTCAATCCATCACTTGCGTTTGCTAACTCAAAACATCTCTTTGCAAAAAAAGAAATCAAAAGAATTTTCTTTCAAAAAATTCACCTCGTCCTATGACTTGCGTCCCACACATGGTAAAGAGTGAACATTCAAAAAATGATGAAGAAAAAAGAGGGAAGAAGATGTGGAATTGAATGTTGGTTTTGTATCTGGCATGGCATTATTGCAAATGTAACAAGGGTGCCACACTTTCAAACTCAATTACAAATATCAAACAAGTAAAAATTCAGTTTCATCACCTTCACAACGCCAAATATATTCATCTTTGTGTCCGAACATTTGCACTAGTCATTGCTTCTATTTTATCTTTGGTGATCTCCACAAAATGACCCACTATTTCATGAAACTGCTTCAGCCCAGAGAGTGGGAGAATTATAGAAGATCTGTCAGAACCAGCCACCTGCAATTACCATCAAACCACAGCCCTTCCATTATTAATATTATTCTTTAACACATAAGGTTCACATCTAAAAGGAGTAGCTAGGTTGCTTTTAAGAAAGTTACAACAACATCACAATCCGTCGTCTAATACCTAATCAGCAACTCCATAGCTCATGAAAACACCAAAATCCTCAATTAGCCACCTCTGCTAGCTTACTAAACCATAGTCGTAAGCAGCACGATTCAGGAACAAGGTGGATGAGGAAACATAACAGCATAGAGGTGAAGTGCCCATGTTACAGACTATGATGTTAATATGCCAGTTAACAATTATTAATAAATGAATTGAGAATTATCAATTAAAATGCCCACTTAATAAATTAATTAATGAGCAGCATTTTTGTTTTTGTTAAATTTGATTTTAAGTCAGAACATATCATTAACTTCTCAAAATGAATTTGGAGAACTGTTTTACATTCATGTATGTTGTACTGTAAATCTAGATAAACATGACTCTGAAACAGATTTATTACTATTGCACAATGCTACTCAACTCAACTTAACAAAGCCATAATCCAAAATTAATTCAGGACTATTATAGGACTTTCCTTCAAATCCACACGATTTTGCATCCCATATTCTTCATAAAGCTCTAATATTTGTAACCACCAGACTAGTATCCTCTTCATATCCCATTTGTTAATAGAACAGAGCCAAGATATACCTAAATTGGGTTCTATGGGTACCTTCACACCGTCTAAAAGTTACTCTCCTATCACCACTACTCCTACTCTCACAACTAACAATGCATACACACTCAGTTTTTAGTTTTACTTGACTTGAAACCCTTTACGTCTAAGGTACTTTTCCAAAATTTGAACTGTTTAATAAATCATTCGAGTGTCTAATCAATCATCGCAATGTCATCTGCAAACATCATGCACCAAAGGATATCATCTTAGATATGCTTGGTCAGCCCATCTATGAATAAGGTAAAGAGAAACAGGCTTAACGCTGACAGCTATAGGCAATGTATCACAAGCTTTTTCCAAGTCGATTAAAACCATATGCAAATTTTTCATTGCTTCCACCAAAGCTCTCACAAGAAAGACTGCCTCAAATAGGTTATTAGAGACGCATGTAATACAACCTTAAGTAAGGTTCTACAATTTGTCTCTCCCATAACTTTCTCAAAATGAATTATGCTATCATTGCATGAAACAAATTTTTCTAAGGAAAAAGAAAACAATTTTGAAATTTAGACCAATTCATTATAATTGACAATGTTATTTAAGAAAATCAACTTAACATACTCAATTTAGACCAATTCATTATCACTTATGAAGATTATCAATTACAAATAGTCATTGTTCCACAGTTTATTTTCAAAACGTAGTGGCTAATATTTCCAAAATAAGAAAAAAATACCAGACTTAGCACATGAATGTGATCCAATTAGAGTTACCGCAGTGCATTTGTTAGCGCTTTACTTGATTAATTTTCATTTCCCCCAGGATGAATCCTTGCTTTATTTGCTTGTCATTATCGTAAAAGATAATTGTTTGATTCAATAACAAAGAAAAATGAAGAAATGTTTACTAAAACTTGCCTCGGAAATCCTGAGGAAATGACCTCGATTGTTGCTTCCGAGATCAAAGAAGAATCTTTTCTGGTCGGCTCTGATGACTTTTGAGACCTCCATGCTACCCATTTCATCTTGTGCTGGCAGTTCAACTGAGGCATCGACATTGACTACAGATTTTGGAGCAGAAATGAAGCCAGCCCCGACATCATCTGAAAGGCCAACAGAAGTTTGCTGTGGATGGTTGAAAGTAAGATGCCTGGCATAAATAAGTAAAAAAGAAGCAGCATAAATAATGCAATACGAACAGACACCTGGGTTGCAGCTTCATTAATCTCCGCCAAGATGTTCCGAAAGGCTGCCCAACCTTCATCACCAGCAGGTATAATAATAGTACTGCGGTTTCTACTCACAGAAGCTTCAGATACCTACACACAGAGGGAACAAAAGGGTGCATGAGTATGTGAATGACTATGACTCGAGCATAGTACAGAATTTCATTGGGTTACCTTCAAAAAGCGGCCCCTTCGATTCTCTCCAATGTCAAAGTAGAAGACCTTGGAGTCGAGCTGCAATTCTTTGCTAAAGAGGTCGGGGTCGTCGGAATTGACATAGTAATTGAAGAGATCGAGGAACCAAGAAATGCCAGAGCAGGGGACAATGATGGTGGAGCGGGTGGCCGATGTCTTCTCGGAAACCTTCAGGTAACGCCCCCTTGGATTCTCCTTCAGATCGAAATAAAACAGCTTGTGTTCTACCTGCAGTGTTTTACACAACAGCTCCACATCCGAGTTCCCACCACCCGAATTCCCTTCCATTCACCCCACACGCAATAACCCAATCGCTAACTAGATCTCCAATTGGATACCGATTCTTCAATACTGTCACTACTAGTAGCAATACTAAGGTTAGGAAGAAGATGATGATGATGATGGTGATGATGATGTGGAGGATGATTGACTTCGTCCCATTTTCTTTTCTTTTTTTGGTAAAATTACCAACACCCACAAAACAACTTATTAGGCCCATAACTCAAAATGGGCTCAACTGATTCTATGCACACCATCATAGCTCATCATTTTTTAATGGGACTATGACAAAAATACCTAAAATTTTAAAAATATTTACAAAAGTATCTGTAAATTTTTTTTATTTATAAAAATACGACTGATTTAAAATTAATTATAAAAATACCAAAAATGAAAATTAATTACAAAAGTACGATTTGTATAATGTCGGTATAATTATGGTATAATTTTGGAATACTAAAACTATAAATCAAATAATTTAAAAATAATATTTGGTTTATTATTAGTATAATTTCAGTATATTTTCGGTATTATCGATTATAAATTTTTATATATATTTTCTAGTTGATAACATGTATTTTTTTTTTATATGTATTTTTTACTATAGTTGGTAATGAACTAGAGAATTTGTATATCGTTGGTATAATTTTAGTATATTGTTAGGTTAATATTTAGTATGCGATGTGGTGTAATGTTGATGTAATAATAAAATTTCAGTATATTTTGATGTGTACACTTTTGGTATACTTTTGGTATACTGTTGGTATAATTTTGGTATATTATTAATTCAATTTTTAGTATACGATTTGATGTAATTTTGGTAAATTTTCATTTAATATTAAAAAAAAAATTAATATGTATAATGTCGGTATAATTTTGGTATAATGTGGATAATGTTAGTTTATTAGTATACTGACATTATACCCACAGTATACACCGTATGTTTGATATTTTTTTTATTTTTTTTTTTTGTACTTTTGTAAATATTATTAATATTTTTGTAAATGAAAAAAGTCAACATGTAGTTTTGTAATTATTTTCATTTTTTTTGGTAAATGGTGTAATTTCCTCTTTTTTAATTAGGAAAAAGGCCCCTGAGGTCAATCCAAAAGAATATTTAAGACCCTAAGGTCTAAGGTCGCTCACTTAACACCCTCTACTCGTTAAAAATGGATCACATAACACTATACCCTTACCTCCGTTAAATGTTTCCGTCTGTCAGTTATATGACTACCCTAAAACTGTTACCGTTGCATTGATGACGTGTATTCCTTTCTCTCACAAATTAAAAAATCACGGTTTCTATAAATTATAAACTCTAATTTTAATTTTTGAACCCTAAAATTAATTGAAATCCAAAATTGAAACCACTCAACTAATAAGTTCTGAAAAAACGACTAATGGCTTCGTCATCAACATCTTCAAGAATATCTGGTGGAACAAGGGGGCAAATCGACTATCTTGGCAATGATTCAATACCTCCAGCACCATTATGTGAATGTGGTGATCTCACTGTACTGTATACATCTTGGAAGGTGACGAATCCAGGCAGAAGATTTTATGGATGAGTTAAAGGAGGACAACATAAGGATTGAAAAAACTGTCAAAGATTTGTGCAAGAACAAGACTATGTACAAATATGCATTCTGCATAACTGTTATGTTACTGATATTTGCAATGTCTATATTAGGGATTTATTGAGATAATTGGTGTCTATTGCTCAAAGTTTGTAGGTTATGAGTGTATTGCTTAGGTTTTCCAGTGTTAAATGGTATTATGTCATTTTGATTTTAATGAAGTCTGATATAATTGATATGTTTCTGTACTATTGAAATTGGTGTAGCCTGAATAAGATTAAGAACACTATGAATTTGAAATCTATCTGTAAATAACATACTAATTTTATAGATTGTTTAAAATCCTTACAATACTATTAAGGATACATCATAACCAAATAGCAAAGTTTGCTAACCTCTCTACAATACATGATAACTATTGTAAGAGACAAAATGAGCAAAATGCATAAACTACTGCTTAAACTACTGCTTAATACATCCACAATATCCTTAACACTCTGGCTGGGGGGGTAGATGTACTTGAAGTACTCCCAACTAGGGGTGTTCAAATTCAGTTTGGTTGGGTTATGAGCTTATAACCACCCAAACTGAATTTCTAATATTATCTTGGGTTATAACCCAAATAATTTGGATTATGTTAGTTTAGTTATTTCAAAACCAACATGGGTTATATGGGTTATTTAACTTACTTTTTTTTTTCTTTTTATCACTCTAGATGAAAAATTTAAAACCCAAATTTCAATCTGATTTTTTTTTAAATAATAAAAAAAAATTCCAGAAAAAAATACATTTTCAGAAAAAAAAATTAAAAAAATTTTTTCCAGAAAAAATATATTTTGATAAAAAAAATATTTTTTTTAAAAACAATTTTTCCAGAAACTTTTTTTGAAAAAAAAATATTTATTTCCAGAAAAAAAATATATTCAGGAAAAAAAAATTTAAAAAAATAATTTTTTTTGAAAAAACTTGGTGAATCAATCAACAAATGTATATGCACTTTAAATAATATATAACCCAAATAAACCAAGAAACTCTTTTAGTTGGGTTATAAAATTTCAATAACCTAATGGTTTATGATTAAAATGAATATGGTGGTTTGGGTTGGTTTCACATGGTTGGTTTGGGTGGGTTATGTAAATTTTGTACACTCCTACTCCCAACTCCAGCAGAACCTTGTCTGAACTGTGTCCCAATCCTCTGTTTCCTTTCAACCTCTAACTGGCTCCCAAAAATTGCAGTTTGTCCCTTCCAAGTAAGTCCTGCTTTAGAGGGGATGAAGCCTAAGTCTCTTGGCCCAACACCTTCTGCCATGAACTGGATTTTCCTCAATTTGTTTGGATCAATGGCTGACTTGGAAGGTGGCCTTACAGGTTAAGGCATTGCATATCTGAATGTCCATGCATCAGATTCATTTTCAGGAGCAGCTGATTCCTGGCCAGGGTTAATAACCTGGCTTGATTTCAATGAACCCTGCACAACACACATAAGTCACAAACTGCAACCTAACCAAAACTACAATGCTCAACTTACAAACCAACCAACACACAACCTAACCATAACCTAAGCACACCACATCACAACCAACCAATACACAACCTAACCAAAACTGCAATGCTCAACTTACATGAAAAGTATTGTCATCATAGACAAGTCTCACACCACTAGAATCTGTATTTTTGAATTTCTTTGCATAGTGTCTTGCCAGAATTGGATTTCTCTTTGCTTTCCTTGGCCTTCCTGGTTTCCTCTTCACTTGTTGTTGCCCTTGTATGTCATCCTGTGAGAAAATGTTAGTGAGCAAAATATTTACAACAATAAGTTAAAGTGAGAAATTGTTAACTAATGGTACCTGAGAGGCATTATCAGACAGCATCCCATCATAATCACTAAAGAAATAGTTGTGACATTCAACGGGCTGAGTTGCAAAAGCTGGTACACCTTGTTGACTCCAATTAGGTGGTTCACTAGGTGTTGGCTGACTTGCACAAGCAGGAAAAACAATTGGAGGAGCCCTAGTTGTTGATGCAGCTGGAGGAGCAGTTGCTGATGCAGCTGGAGGAGCACTTGCTGTTGCAGTTGGAGCCTTGCAATATTTCTTATTATGCCCAATTTGTTTACACTTACTGCATGTGATGTGGCCACCTTTTCTGTCAATTCTTCCAGTAACAGGTAGCTTGGTAGTCTCATGGCTTGCTCTAACCCTGTTTTTCTTTGGTCTACCAGGTGGTGTCTTAAAAGGAGGTGGCTCAGTCTTTGCATACTCACTTAGTCTCCAGAACTTCTGTCCTCTAACTGGATGCATAGGATTCTCATATGCCTTATTGGACATTATCCTGTTATAACAATTGCAGATAAACTCAGTAGGTTTGCCTTTGGCACGGTATATTGCACAAATGGCATGAGGGCATGGAATTCCACTAATATCCCATGCCCTACATGTACATGATTTTCTGTCAATTGCAACTGTGTGCTGGTCCTCTCCATGGCTAACCTCATATTCTATGTGTCCATTAAACAGAATGTCACATTCTGCACTGATTGTCAGATTGGCCTCATACACTTCAATACAAGCAGGTGAGAAAGGTGTATGCCATTTCTTCTCACTTCCCTTATACTTGGCAAATCTAGTCATCACCTTCTTTTTGATTTCCTCTAATAGTGATATGATTGGTTTATCTCTGCAAAGAAGGATCCATGAGTTGAAAGTTTCTGAGACATTATTGTCTATCATGTCACTCTTGCACCTTGCACTGACATATGCCTTACACCAGAATGCAGGATGATATCTTATCAAATCCTTTACTGCTAACTCCCCATGATGTTTAGCCATAGCTTGCAAGTTCTCTTTGAAGTCTTCTTCATATGTGCTCCAGGCACAGATCCAAAATTTTTCCTTCAGCTCAGTCCCTCTCCAATCTTTGCTCCAGTTTGCATAGACATGTCTAGCACACCGCCTGTGCTCTGCTTCAGGGAGAGCCTCCTTTATAGCTGGTACAAGTCCCTTATGAACATAAACAAACATATTACCAAGCAGAAACACAGCAACTCATAGTTGAACTAATGAAAACATAGAATGGTTGTCAGGACATACCTTTTGCATATCAGAAACAAGAGTGATTCCACTGCCATCTTTGAGATTTTGCATAATGATTAACCAATCCAGGAACCATCTCCAATTGATCTTGTCTTCTACATCCACTACTGCCCATGATATTAGAAACATGTGATTATTTCCATCTTTTCCAATGGCACATAGAAGCTGTCCTTGACACTTACCCTTCAAGAAACACCCATCCATACCAATAACAGGCCTGCACCCATTCAACCAACTAGTTTTACATGCTTCAAAGCATACAAAAATCCTCCAGAATACCCTTTTCCCCTGCATCAGCATGTCTGGACAGACCTGTAGCTCACAAGCACTTCTAGGGTTTGTCCTTTTCACCTCAGCTGCATAGGCTTCAAGTTTTTCATACTCTGCAACATAGTTGCCTGCAAGCTGTGTCATCACCTTCCTTTTTGCTCTTTTACACATGGAGTAATTGACATTAACCCTAAGTTCCTCTTTTGCAAACTTTATCAGATCTGGAATCTTAGTTCCTGGATATAGTGTAAGCCTTCTCTCAAAATATTTGGCTAAGAAGTTATAACTACACCTAGGATTTACATAGACCCTCCCACATTGATGCTCATCAATGTAGGTTTTAACCATAAGCTTGTCTTGTGGATTCTCCCTACTAACAAAAAGCAGGAATGGACAATTTTTCTCACAAATAATCCTAAGTCTATTGGCCTCATTCCTCTTAAATGTCAAAGGTTTTTCTAGGGCTATATCATACTTAGCCACAGCCTCCCTCACCTCTTGTGGACTTGAAAAGGTTAAGCCCAAACAAAAAGCTGGATATGGGCCTCTTTCTTTATAGCTACGATGCCTACTCTTCCTCCTCACTGCCTCATCTCTCTCACTATCACTAGAACTATGCTCATCATAAGAACCTAGGTCATCAGAAACAAAGTACTCACTTTCATTTTCATCAGATTGCTCATCAACTTCTGCCCGAATATTATTTCCACCTACTTCAGCCCCTTCATCATCTGACTCATCAGCTAACTCATTTTCACCCAAGGGTTCATTTTCAGCCAGGGGTTCATCCTCAGCTAGGGGTTCATCATCAACAAGGGGTTCATCCTCAGGGAAAGCAGGGGGTTCATTCTCAACACAAAAGTCATGGTCAACAGGGGCAGAGGGTTCATTCTCACCTAGGGGTTCATGCTCATCAGGGGCAGAGGTTTCATTCTCACCTAGGGGTTCATGCTCATCAGGGGCAGGGGGTTCATTCTCACCTATGGGTTCATGCTCATCATGGGCAGGGGGTTCATTCTCACCTATATGAAAGTTTGATGTTTTGGAGCCTGCAAAAGAAATAAATCGGCATGAGTAGGTTTTCTATTTAAAGGAGGCAAATCAAAATTATGAAGCGAAAAAATTTCTTTAGGAGACAAGTCAAAAGAGGTTTGAACGATGGAGGTCCACCAGTTGGTGAATTCCAAAGTGCAGGAAGGGTTGACATCAGGGCGAGACAGTTCGGACAAGGGAGGAAGGTAAGCTTTGTTTAGGCGAGTGATGTATTGAAGCTCAGACTAGTTTTCTATGGAAGTTCTATGGGTCCCACGATTATTGAAGGCGATCAATAAAGGACAGGGAAGGCCTTGACAGAAGGCGAATTGACGAGACATGTAGTTTGGACAATAGGGCTCGACTCCACTTCGGTCGTAATCAAGTCCGGCGATTAAATTCCTCGATTTGAGGGCGCTTCCCCAGTAAGGACCACCAAGTTTCAATCTTGGATCGGCTTGTATGGCTTCTTCCATATTTTCGATATCTCATCCGGCGAGGAGCCAAGATGGTGGGTAAGTAAGTTGTAGAGCAGGGCACATCAGCTCAGGCGATCTAATCGCATGATTGTTGAAGACTTTGAGAACATCAAGTACATGTGGAAGGCGGGTCCTGACCGATATCAATTGGAAACCGCAGAGTTCGGCCTTGATGGGTGGACCAACTTCAAAAAGTTCAGGGAAGTACATGGCGAGCCATAATTGCATAATCTAGAGAGGACCTCCTGGACACTTGAAGACTCTTGGATCTTTGAAAGGAGATGGATAATTTGAAATACGATAAATGGAAAAACCATCCGGAAAATGGAGAAAAGAGAAATTGTGAGTAACTATGAAAACACGCTTCCGCCAATCATTATCCAAACACGGCAAATAAATGGAAGAACGACCCTTCCTGCCGATAGCAAAAACGAAACAGCTATCACACTTCCTTAATTCTAAAAAATGATAAAAGACGTTAAGAGAAAGGGACTGACCCTGAAGCCTACATGCTTCTACAAAAGCAAGAATGACTTTAATAGTCTCAGGATGGAGTTCTTCTATGGCGATTCTCAGATCCCTACATAATTCTATCAAAAAAGGATCTAATGGGAACCGCAAACCAGCAGCAAGTTGCTCTTCAAAAATAATTGCCCTACAAGGCTAACTAGGAGACCCAAAAGCAGGTCTCCCGTAACCAGATAACTTAACTCTATATTCAGACAGGAAATTACACTTAAAGTAAATATCCCGAACTTCATCTTTGCTAAGGCAAGAATCGGTAATGGCCATAAAGGTAAACTCTGTCTTCGTCCTCCTAGCCGCCATTTAAAACGATACAGTACAAACAAATGTTACAGAAGACCGACAAAAGAAGAGGATCAAAGAAGGAAAATTACCCAGAAAATGAAGAACACAAAGAACATGTTATCCAGAAAATGGGAAATAAAGAAAAACGCTAAAATGCAGAAGAAAAAGGGATAAGAGAGCTACTCAAACAACGATGCAAACAAAACAAATAACCCTTAAAATTACTACAAAGATTACCTGGGAATTCAAGCGTGGAGATTAAAGATGAAAATGGAGCAAAGCGACGTTCAAAGCAATATTAAGAAGATGAAAGATGGGAATAAAACACAGATAAACGGTTTAATTATGAGTTAAAGAAGACATGAACAGACACTTGCCTTAAAATCAAAATACAATGAAGAATGAACGAACGATGAAGATGAAAAAATAGAAATCTTGTAGAAGAATCAAAGCGACACGCCAAAATATGAATCGACTCCCCTCAAATAGAGCTAAAATTTACCAAGACATAAATACCATTACTTCAGCTCACTTGCGGGGGTACTAATGATAGATACTGAATCCTACCATAAGTATTATGGAGCCGAGTCGCAAGAGATCCACTCTCAGACGATATCGGTTCCCTGCCCAAAGGGCTAAGCCAGATGAAACCGGTGGCCGAGTCTATGAGATCCGCCTCGACTGGAATACAATCTCAATCCACAAGGAGTATACCGAATCTCTGAGGACTCGGTCAAAGCGCGTCGACCCTGGGATTCAGATAGATCACCAGATCTATAAGGTTTCTCGAATATCTTTTCTATTTGGATACAAACTTCAACTTAGGAAGATAACCTCTAACTTAGGAAGACGAAACTATTTAGAAAGACGTTCCTAAATAGGACTCATGTGTGAATAAGGAATCACACTTCTAATCAGGGTCAAATCCTACTAAATAGGATTCACTTTCCTATTCCAAGTCTACAAGGTATACAATCAACTACTATATAAAGAGATTGATGTAAACACAAAATTACATTCATATACTCAAAACGCTGCTCAAAGCTCAATACTGACTTTGGCATCAGAGAGTTAATCGGACAACCACCATCCGGTTAGCTCCTACCCTGTTTTACAAGTTACTCCACCGGATCAAAAGGCAGACTCGATCAATTATATTTAGTTCTTAAATTAAATTTAATATATATTTTTAATATATACTCCCTCCGTCCCAATAGAGTTGTCCACTTTGAGAATTTTTTTTGTCCCAAAACTCTTGTCCACTTTCAAAAAGTAACTAACTTTACACTTAATTTTCCTACATTATCCCTATTTAAAGTCCACTAATAAAAGTAAATTGCAAGTGGACCCTACATTAAATAGGGGTGTGACAAGAAAAGTAAGGAAAATTTTACAAAAACTATAAACAATGATTGCTTTTCTTAAACTATGTGATAAAGGCAAAGTGGACAACTCTATTGGGACGGAGGGAGTATAATTTTTACTAATTTAATATAAAAATAAAAAAAAATTAATTAATATTTATTAAAAAAAGGTAAAATAAACTCTGCTTAAACTCAATACTGCCTTTAACATCAGACAGTTAATCAGACAACCACCGTCCGGTTAGCTTCTACCCTGTTTTTCAGGTCATACAACCGGATCAGAAGGAGACTCCATCAATTATAAAGAACACCACTGGGAATGCTTTAACATTGTCTCTGCCTTTTACTGATATTTCAATATCGATATACTTATCTTTGAAAAAAATTAATATATTATATTAAGGTCGAAGGTACAAAAATATCCTCATAGTTTTTCAAAAAGTTCAAGACAACTCTTTAACTTTTTTTTAGAAACAAATCGACCCTTAAACTTTTTTTGAACGAAAAAGTTGTTTCGTCCAAAATCTCCTTTAACTAGTGAGGTGGCACATAAGGAAAAATTCGAAAATATCCTCAATGTTTAAAAAACTTATCAATTTTATAGATATAAATTTTTAGCACATTTTACCCTCTTCATCATTTAAATATTAAAATTATTTAATATTTTATATATTATTACAAAATCATATTTATTTATTAAAAATAATTAAAAAAAATTAATTAATTAAATTTGTTTAATGAATTTTAAAACATTAAATAATTTTTTTAATTAATTCTTATTTTATCTCGAGATTTATTATTCCGAAAAAAAATCGTCCAAAAATTTTAGATCCGTAATTCTTCAATCCTGCTACCTCCCTTTCATACCTGACCCGCCGCCGGAGACCCCAACCTTCGTCTGAGACGAAGCTCAGAAACAGATCTCGTCCCCATCGTCTGAGAATCGTGAAACTCTTCGTCTGAGCTCTATCTAAGACGCAGATCTGCGTCTGAGACGGAGCTCAAACACTTAGCTTCGTTTGAGACGAAGCTCTCTGAGACGATGCTTTGTGTCTGAGCTTTGTCTTAGATGAAGCTCAGACGATAAGCTTCGTCTCAGACGAAGCTCTGTCTAAACTTCGTTTGAGACGAAGCTTAGACGATAAGCTTCGTCTCAAACGAAGGCAACTGTTTCCGGCACTATTCCAGAAAGGGGCAGTATCGGTTCCCCAATAGAGGTAATGGTTATGAGGTGGGTGAAGGTCGTGGGTGGAAGGAGGAAAATTGAAAAAAAAATTGTTTGCCGGGAAAAAGCGGAAAACATAGTAAACACCAACAATTAGGTGAAGTAGTACATAATCAATGATGAAAAAAAATCCAAAGACAAATTTTATTTTAGAATAATAATAAATTCAATTTTTTTTAGTTGTGTTTCGAAGTGTTTAATTAGATTTTTTATTCGGCGTTATATTAGTTTTGCAAAATGGTGAGACATAAATAAAATGTGAAATTGATATAGAGGATTGGAAGTAGAATGAGAAAATGGGAGTAAAGCAATTGGTATCAGAATGGTCCAGTGTGAAACAGTTTCATGCGTGGATGATTCGTAGAGGCGTGGATGATCTCTATGCCTGTTCGCTGTTGAGTAACCATAAGAACCCAGCTGACATTGATGTGTACAACAGCCTCATCAGGGCTCTCTCCTCCGCTTCTCCTCAACCTGCCCTCCTCCTCTTCAACGCCATTCAACTCGCCGGCTTGCGTCCCGACTCCTACTCCTTCCCTTTCGCTTTCAAGGCCGTTATTCGACTCCTCGCTTTCCCCACCGGTCTCCAGCTTCACTCCCAGACTATTCGCTTCGGCTTTCACTCTCAGCCCCACGTTCTCGCCTCCCTCATTCACTTCTACTCCTCCTCTGCCCCTCATCACATCTTCCATGCTCGCACCCTCTTCCATCAACTCTCCCTTCCCACCGCCCATATGGGCCTCTGCAACTCCATGCTTGCCGCATATGCCAGGCTCGGCGACATGCAAAACGCACGCCATCTGTTTGATTCTATGCCTCACAGGAATGTCATTTCCTGGACGTCTCTCATCTCTGGGTACGCTCGCTTGAATCGGCCCCACCAAGCAATTGCCATCTTCCGCAGCATGCAGCTTCATAATGTGGAGCCTGATGGGGTCTCAATGGTGGCTGCTCTCTCTGCTTGCGCCCAGCTGGGTGCTTTGGAGTTGGGGGAATGGATTCATAACTACATCCACAAACACGCTCTACCCATCACTCCTTCTCTTAGCAACGCACTTATAGATATGTACGCAAAGTCAGGCAGTATCAAAAGGGCGCTGCTTGTTTTTGAGAGTATGAGGCACAAGACTATCATTTCATGGACCACCATGATTGCCGGACTGGCTCTCCATGGACTTGGAACACAGGCTCTCCATATGTTCTCTCGCATGGAAACCCATCAAGTTAAGCCCAACCAAATTACATTCCTCGCCGTCCTTTCTGCCTGCGCTCATATTGGTTTGGTTCAGCTGGGACGCTCGTTTTTCCACAGCATGACGTCGACATATGGAATTCAGCCCAGGATTGAGCATTATGGATGCATGATAGATTTGCTTGGGCGCGCCGGCTACCTCCAAGAGGCCCAAGAACTGCTTCTACATATGCCATGTCCACCAAATGCGCCTATATGGGGCGCCCTTCTCGCTGCTTCTTATACTCACGGTGATGTTGTGCTTGGGGAGCATGCATTGCACCACTTAATAGAGTTGGAGCCAAATAACAGCGGAAACTATGCACTTCTGTCTAATTTGTATGCTTCTGTTGGTAGATGGAAAGAATGTAGGGTAATGAGGAAGACAATGAGGGACAAAGGTGTGAAGAAGATGGCAGGAGGAAGTAGCATTGAAGTGAACAACAAAGTCAATGAGTTTATTGCTGGAGAGACATCCCATCCTCAGTTTCATGAGCTCTTTCAAGTTTTATGCAACATAAACGGGCAGTTGAGACTTTCTGAGCTTTGGGAAAAACAATTTGTTGAATTTGGAGAAGAAATAGGATGTACATCTGCTTCTACTTTGGCTAACACTTGAGAATTGGCATTGGGACGAGCTTAGTTTAGTTTTGTTTCACTCTGCAAGCAGTTGGGGACTGCTGACTTCTGCCGCGTGACTTGCTTCATATTCTGCTACACGTGCATCATTTTAGTTTCAACCAACAAGGTACACTATTCTAAAATCTATATGCTTATCTTCTGTGTGTGTGTTCAGGGGATGGTATAGCTCTAGATTCCTTACAAGAAAGCCTCCGTAGACTTGTAATTGCTCGTTTCATTGATCACTGTCTTCCCCCTGAACCAATTCTTGTGCACCACCTACCGAAGAAGAGGCTCGTGCAAAGAAGCCAGGTGCTAAGTCTGCTAAGGTTACTGCCTCATTGCATAAAAATTCCTTATATGTTTTATCGAATCACAAATAATAATTGCTGGCAAATAATTTTTTACATACGTATCTAGATAAACAAACAACTTTGTTCCACCTGTATTCATACCTAAATGGCCATGAAAGTTGTAGAAATGTGATTGCTACTTGGTTCTGTTGAATTTGGAATGTTCTTTGGGACTTTAAAATGAAGAGACTTGATTTTCTTTTCATGTCATTTTGTTGGTAACACCACCTTAGTAGTGATAGACTGGAAGTTGGTATCCAGTCCTTAAGGAGATTGCTAAAATACTTTACATGATTCCACAGTTGAAAAGAGGAAGTAAAAGAAAAAAAGCGAATAAAAGGCCATTCATCTACTCCATACAAGCTAATTTAAATTATATCTTTTCGTGGTCAACTATGCTTTATCTATTAATAAAAACAGAATACCATTCTTTCTGAAAGGGGTTAGAATGCAACTATGCTGCAATTGATGTCTCAATTTGCTGTTTTCTAGGATTAAAGGATTCTTAACTTTCCAGAGATAAGTAATAAGATTTCTTCATTTGAAATGATAGTGACTTTCCTAAAATCAGTCTATGTATGGCATCTGCATGTTGAATTCATGTAAGCAATCTGCTTGCTGAATTCTGCATTTTAGAAAATATTATTATAGATCTAGAAGCTTACATTTTAAAAATACTTGCAGATACTCGTAGAATCAGCAACTTTAGAACAAAGTGTTCTAGCAGCAGCAGTGCCTGTGGATGCAAAAAGATTTTCAGTTGATCTACAAGCCGAATTAAATGATGATGGAGAAAAGGACCATAATAAATCGCTGGAAAAACATGCCGGCGAAAAGGTTGTTTGCTTGTTATTTGTTAAACTAAGAAGATGATTCACGTCCTAATCCTTATTCTCACTTTTACAGCGCATACTTGAGGCTTTGGAGCCTAATTTAGATGGAGAGGCTGCAGAAAATGACATAGTTGTTTGGCGTGCCAATTTCGAGGAATTTATAGGCTTAGGCATAAGGTTGGTAATTGGTTTCTCTTGTGACTTTTTTTTATATTTAAACAAATGGGAGCACGATTTCACCTATAATTTGGTGTGTGTTTTAGAAATTGGATTTGAAATATCAGTTGTTTCCTCCCCAATAAAGTTGTAAATGACTAAATGATAATGTTGTTTTCTTATGAGTCATTAGCAAATCTCGGACTTCTCTTCTTCCTGTTTCTTGTAGGTCTTGAGTTAGACCTAAGCTCCATTTCGTCAAATAAGGTAAAAGGAGGTCTACATAGCTCTTTCAGGAACCAACTTATTTATAATAGGAATTGGAGTTCCGTTCATCCTTCGTCGAACTATTTCTCCTGATGTTAAAGCAGCTCCGGTGCTTGTATTCATGGGAGTCGCCCTTTCTATCGCGGCTTCACCCGTCTTGGCTCGTATTTTGGCAGAACTCGAGCTTTTGACAACCAATGTAGGTCGAATGGCAATGTCTGCAGCAGCAATAAGTGATGTAGCTGCCTGGATTTTGCTTGCTGTTTCCCTTGCTCTCTCTGGAACTGGTCGTTCTCCCCTTACATCGTTATGGGTACTTCTAGCTGGGTCTGGATTTATAATCTGCTGAGCACTGATTGTCCCTCCAGTGTTTAAATGGATGGCTCAGCGCTGTCCTGAAGGCGAGCTTGTGGGTGAAATGTATGCCTGTGCTGCATTAGGTACTGTTTTGGCAGAGGCGTTTTACGCTGGTGCTATTGGAATTCATGCCCTGTTTGTTGCATTTGTGATGGGAATTTTGATCCCTAAAGATGGACTGTTTGTTGGTGTTCTTGTTGAAAAATTTGAGGATCTCGTCTCTGGCCTCTTTCTTCCATTGTACTTCATCTCTGGTGAATTGAAGACCGATATAGCCACAGTTCAATGAGCTCAAAATCCTCGTGATTTCCCTTCTCATTTCAGGACAGTTTTGGTTCACAGTATTCAATTTTTTTAGTCATTAAAATGTTCAGCAGGAAAAAATTGGAGCATATAGTTTTTGAACGACTTCACAAGGATTTATGCTCTTGATAGCTCCAAGATCTGCAGGTCCCTAAATACGAAAAGAAAAAGGGATTGGGGGGCAAGTCGGGCGAAAGAGAGAGAAAGTCCTTCTCACTCGACTTGCGCGAGAGCGAAGATTCCTATTGTTTTTTTTCCAACTGGGATTAGTGAGACCCGAAAGGTAAAGGCAAAAAATCTAAGACACTGTTAGGTGACCTGCCATCTACGACCTGAAATTGCTTTCATAAAAATTCTCGTAGAATCGAGAATGAAGTGTATTCAAGATTTATAATTAAATATACAGATTGGGATGTACTAAATCAATAGATTAAGTTTACCTGATGCACATCTAGTAATTTTGTATCCTCTTCTTTGTTTTCTGGACTTTTTCTCAATAAAATATGAGGTGATCGCAACACAGAATCGCTCAAAAAATATCCACCTTTAACCCTTTTTACAATTATACTTGTTGTAGGAATTTTTTCAATTTTACCCTATTTTGGCCTTTTGTGTTTCAATTGAACCCCATATCAAAAATATTGTCAATTTAATTAGTTTAAGGATGAAAAATTCATAACAACTAAATTGAAAGATATTATCATATTCTATTCTATTTTAAAAATTATAAACAATTTTTTAATCTTTTAAAATTTTCAAATAAGTCTTAAATAAATAATTAATTAACTTTTTAGATTTTATTAAATACTAGATACACTAAAATTTTAAATTTTATTAAAACCGATTTCACCGCGATCCACCGGAAACCGGAAACCGGAATTCCTTCTCTAATAAAGGAGATGTTGCTCCTTGTTCTCAAATCTAAGAATGAGCAAGAGCAGCTCCTTCACTAACAAGGAGCTGCTCTTGCTCCTTCTCAGTCCTTAAGCTCCTTCTCAATGAAGGAGCTATTCTTGCTCCTTCTCATATCTGAGAAGAAGCTTAGCAGCTCCTCTATCGGAAAAGGAGCTTCGACGGGTCGGTGGAAGGTCATTGTCTTTTTTTTGACATAACGTTTTTAATATTTTTATAAATCTATTTCGTGTAAAGGGTATTTTTTTTAACGGTTTTGATTTTAAAAAATTATTATTCCCTCCGGTCCATAATATTTATCGCATTTGAAATTTCTTTTGGTACATAATATTTGTCACATTAGAATTTCAAGAAAGCATTGATTGCTAATTTCCTAAAATAATCCCTATCAATAAATACTTTGTAATGTTAAAAGAACTAGTCAAATATAAAACAAGTGGTAATTAATATGGATAATTTAGTAAAATTATACATAAATCAAGACATATTTATTATTTTCTTAATCTATGTGAAATGGCTAAATGCGACAAATATTATGGACCGGAGGGAGTAATAATTAATATAAATTAAATAAAAAAATGAAGGATTATTTTAATTTTTTTTTCAAGTGAAAAGAGGTTAATTTAATACTTTGGAATACAATTGAAACACAAAGGGGAAAATAGGATAAAATTGAAAAAATTCCTACGTTGTGTATAATTGTAAAAGGGGTTAAAGATGGAAGGCTTTTGAGTGATTAGTTCTTGTTTTGAAGACAACACTTCATTTAATCAATATTTTTCGTTTTGAAAACATTTGGGATATTTACCTTTTTGTTCATTTTTAACATATGAAATACTCTTTCGCGCGCCGTGTCAATGTTCCAGCTACTTAAATGATTTTAGAGTCCTTTATGTAAGATCAATCATTTTTACACCAATTTTCAAATGCTTCCTGGCTGTATTCTGTTGTATTATGAAAACTGTTTGCCATGTCCCATGCCACCAAATAACAAGATTTGGAACTGCTACGAACTGAGCAGTAATCTGAACGATCATTACCTGAATAAGCCAAAGGATGACTTTTTTTTTCTTTTTAATATCCGTAAATGGTTTTCCAATAAACTATGTGAGTCAAGTTTCTCTTCAGAAGATAATCATCTACAAATCAAATTGAATCGATAATTACCTAAAAATCAGTTAGTCAATTTTATTTTTTATTTAAGGGTCACAAAATGTTTCGATTCAATCTTTAGATAACATGTCAACATTTGTTATTAAAATATGTAGAATAAGCATTAGCATGATTGACATGTGGTAAAATTTAAATTTATTTTAAAAAATGACCATTCACACAACAAATATAAAATCGAGCTAAATGGCAGTGTGTATGAATTTTCTTTTCCAGAAATCACCAATAAAAAAAACTGTTAAAAGTGTCGTTGGTACGAAAAGAAAAGCTTCTCTTGAAATTTCTGAATATTAAGAAGTTATGGAGGATAAATCGATGAAGGTATTGTTCATTTAATTTTATTTTTTATAATTTCTTTTTTTGACTTGTAGCCATGGTTTTCTGTTCTGTTGTTGTATATATTTTTAATATTTTTTGTTATGATTTTCATATGATTTACTAATATTTCCCTTTTACTTGTTGATAAGTTATTGATATAATGTTGACATACTGTTGATTGGAACAGGCACCTAAGACTAGGCAACTTCTAGTTTTGTAAAGAAAAAATCTTTTCACTGAAACCTTTGAATCTGAAAAAGTGTTGGATGATGGTTCCATCAAGGTATTACATTTTTATATTTTTTAAAATGTTATTTCAACTTCACTTCTTTAACTTATAATTTTAAATTTTATTTTTAATATATGTGTTGACATGCTGTTTATATTATGTTGACTTGTGTTGATTTTGATTGAAACTTAAACTTATTAACTTTATGTCATTGCTGTTTTTATGCTGACTCTGTGTTGATATGTTGTTGATTTTATGTTAATATGTTGTTGACAGTCATGTTGATAGACTCTATTTTTAATTTTTAAGCTATTACTATTATGTTTATTGATTGAATTTATTTTTGTAATAATTTTGGCTTATTTCCTTCTTCTTTTTTCCAATAGATGTGGTCTCCTCGTTGGAAACTTGAAGACATTCCTACCACAAGGGTTGACCATTGTTTGAAGTATAAAGTTGTTGATCAGTTGAAAAGCCATTTGTCGAAAGCACGGTTGGAATTGTTCAAGGATACATGTTTTGGATTTGTTCTGGATATAATTAAACGGGACTAAGAAAAAATTGGAATTAAAAATAAGATTAAGTCCCTAAGAAATTAGAAAATGGAATTTTACTGCCCGAAAAATATTAAATAAATAAATTATTGACGTGAATCAATAATTAAGAAAATAATATTGATAATTTGGATATCAATATTCATAAAATAAAAATAAGGACGAAAAAGTGACGTAAATCGTCGTTTTCGCTCAAATTGGAAAAAATTGAGCGTTTTAGCCAAAATTTGGCAAAATCAATTGGGGGAGCCTAAATAGTAAGTTGGCAGAAGAGTATTATTTATTTGAACATAAATAATACGAAAATATATCGAGATTTAACGATTGAGTGATTTTTGGACTAAATTGAGCAAAGAAAAAGCTTAGGATTAAATGTTGAGGAGGTGACTTCATTAAGGGTTGGAGTGCACTTTTTGTCATAAATATATATAGGCTTAATATTGAATATTTCCAGCATTTTTACACATAATTCTCAGCCATCTTCCACCTTCTTCTTCCTCTTCCCTAACCCTTTATGCACTCCAACTTCAAACCTCCATATCTCCTTCATTTCTCAACCAAATTTAGTGATCTTGGCGTCTATGGAAAGAGGAGAGGAAGGGCTACACATTGATACCAGAAAATCAGAGAAACATTGACATCTTAAGGTGAGGTTTACTGTAGCACGAATTCTGTTTTTGGTGAGATTATTGTTTGATGATGTATTTGAGTTTAGAATTGATAATTAGACTTGTATTTGATTTGTTTGAGCTGAATTTTTGGTTAGTGAAGGCTGATATGGTGAGGTATGAGAGTTGTGAGTATATGTATGTATTGGTTGATGATAGGTGGCTGTAATTTTTGGCCATGGTGGCCGCGCTACTCACCGTGCCGAAGCACGGTGAGCTGCTGCTATGAGCAGCAGCCCTAGTGCGACGCACCAGGGCATTGGCCGGTCCCTCCCCTGTCAAAACAGGGGAGGGCTAAGATAGAGAGGGAGGAGGCTAATGTCACCCTCCATTCGTGTTTGAATGCGTAACTGTTTCGATAGTTAACGGAATTACGAAACTAGGATATCGAACTAGACGTAAAAACAGTTTTTAGGATAAAATATTAATGAATTATAATTGAAATTGGATAAATATTATGGCATGGTTAATAATTGATATATAGGTTATTATATTAAGCTATAGGCTGTTTTAGATCGATTAAAACGTTAAAAGATTAACCATATAGTCGATGTTTAAACATAGAAAGTAAATGACGTAACTTACGTTAAAAAAATGCAATATCAAAATTGATAGTAAAATGTTTATAGAGAATGTAATAGGGCTGTTCTAAGTTGATTATAAAGTTATTGACTTACTCTAATGTTTATGCTAAGCAAATTTTAAATGTTGATTATTGTACCGTATTTGAACCGAGCAAGAATCGATAGATAACGTATAGCGAATTAAGTGCGTTTGGACTAAGGTCAAAGGGGTGAACCTAAAGTAAGGACACTAAGGATTGTATTTGTTGTTTTAAACTCAAAATGTTAAGGAAAAATATTAAAGTCAAACATTTTGAGATTTAAACACGAAAAGACGAATTAACGTAACAATGCGACGAAGTGAATTTAGACGTTTGAGAGTTTATAGGATTGATTGGGCATTATAGATGGGCTGAGATTAAGAAGACTTAACTTAATATAGTAACTGAGTAGTTTTGATTTCGTAATGCCAATGTGATTTAAATGCATTTTTGAACCTCGTTTGTGACAGACAAACCGAGAGGCGGCGGGATCGACGGTTTTGGCCTAGGAGTATTCGGCCAAGACTAATGTGTATAAACGATTTGGATTGGAAAGCATGGAGTGAGTATACTTTACTCTCGCGTATTATTACGCTATAAGAATATTATTTAATATTTAATTTATAAGTTATAAAAACACATCGCATTATATAATCATTTGTTGTGTTTGAAATTGTATGAACTAAATGGTTATTCTACCGTGAGATACACGGAATATGATTTACTATATATATATATATATATATATATATATATATATATATATATATATATATATTACATTTGATAATTAAATCACGTATTTATTGATTATATATTTGTGAATGAATTACATTTTGGTGTTAGATCGAATTATATATTGTTGTTGCTATTTGTTCTATGTTTGAAATTTTGTATATCGTTTTGTTTTCTATTTGTTCTATGCTTGAAAATGATGTGTGATCCGAAGAAACAAGCTACCTATTGGGCGTCAATAGGCCGTGTGATCACCGGTGTCTATAAGAGTCTAGATACGTGTATATAGAAATGTTTGATATGAGCTCATTAAATGTTGATCATAATTGTGATTATGAAGTGGAAGGAGGATTATGTTTAGCAGATATGAGGTAACTCGGTGGAACTATATCGGGACCCGTATCTAGTGAGTAACTCGGTTGAATTGTCTCGGGACTCACACCTTGGGATTAAGCAGTAGCATGAGTAACTCGGTTGAACTATCTCGGGACTATGCCACGTGGTAGCGGTAACTCGGTCGAACTATCTCGGGACCGTACCACCTGGATCAAAATGATTTGATATGAATATGATACATGTTAGGAAAGGTTAGGAGTTTAAGATTAAGGTTTCTATCGGATCAAATCTTTGTTTGTAATATAATGATATTATATTTGTTTGTCACGATCCAATTTCATGAATCGTGACCGGCGCTAGGGTATGGGTATGGTTGTACCAAAACCCGTAGCAAGCCTTGCGGAAATCAAATAAACATTTAAATCTGCAGAAAACTGCTCGGGGGCAACCGAGACTCCAACCTAAGTCTAGCAATTTGTAATATAGTTCTAATATAAATAACTTAAGTATCTGGAATATTCCACAGCATGCCTTAAATATAATAATAAAATATTCCAGTGTAACAAGCTAATAATAAATAATCGAATATATTGACAAACCCAAAGTGTAATGTTAAATGTAATAAATAAGCTAGTTCTACTGCGGTCTAAGAGTTCGAAAAACAGAAACTAGTTTAATAACATAAAAACCTCCGAGGAATCAAAAGAATCGGAGTGGACCAGCTTTCAAATCATAAACCTGGAAAATTTGGGAAAACAACGGGGTCAGATATACTGAGATGAGTTCGCAATACTATTTACATTTATTAAGTTTAAAACCCTTAAATCAAAACAGTTTATACTAATATAGTATGATTATGGAATAACAGTATTGAAATGATCCCAGCGTAAGTATGACATAGCATACTGAAAAATAAACCTAGAGTGGACGGGAACTAATCCTCGTCAAATTACCAGCGTAAGCAAGACCACAGTCTGCCGATCCCAGAGTATATACCGGTGCACACAGTCTCGATACAAGCCTATCGAGTAGCTCGTTTCAATCCAGATCCATAATCGCTTAAAACAGTTCAAAAACATTTATAATACTAAAATAAAATGCGGTACTTAATAAAGCGGTAAATAGCACTACAAACTCACTACTTGCTTATCCACGTGATCTTGGCAAACAGCTAATCCTGCGTAGACTCCGAAGCACGAGCAGTCGACGGGTCTAAAATAATAAGTAGGTTAATATTTGAACGACCCCTAACTCTAAGATTACTAGACACCACGTAGGACTAGCATAATTAATAAACCAGATAAATCACAGAGAAACACAATTCTCAAATAATTTATAATGACGTAAATAATTCAAGCCTATTGAGTTCATATTTAAAATTCATCCGAAAATATTAATTAAATAATATTTAATTAATAAATAAAATCTTTTCCTCAAATAGTGGGGTAGCCGAGTTTCTTAAAACTATCAAGCTAATCCCACATGTCAGGCGACCCAAGTCTAACCCGACCCAACCATAGAACCAGAGTTATAAACCACAGTTTATTATTTAATATTTAATAAAATATTAATCAATATAAAAATGGAACTCAATAGTTGAAACCCAAGTAATTAAAAATTACCATTAAAATATCTCCTTAAATAAATCAATAAATAATTAAAAAGGCTAAATTACAAATTTATCCAAATTGGCACGCTAAGCCAAAATCTCAAATTATTAACTAAATAATAATTATTAATTTAATTTTTAAATAACTCAAATATTATTTTTAGGTATTAAAAATAATATATCTAATTTGACAATCTTTTAAATTAAATAAATTCCCCAATTCTTATTTGATATAGTCAATATATAAAATCACATATAAAATATAATAAAATTAATATTAATTTAAATTTAAAATATTAACGCCCAAAGTAATTTCAAATTATAAATAATATTATTATTTAAATCGCTAATTAATATGTCGATACCAATTTTGTAATTTAAAATCAAAAATCAATTAACATAGTTAAAATATAAGCTTAGGAATTTATAGATTTAAAACATAAGAATTCAGTGACCAAAGTCATCAATTAGCCAAAACAATTCAAAAGTAACGAATCAATAATCGCCACATCTTCATCTTATTTAATTAAACAACCCAACAATACCATTGTTAACAATAACAAACAGAACCATGAAAGCTAGAAACCGAACTCATGCTACAAATCATCAAATCATTAACCATCTAAGCAAAGAGTCTGGGTCGATCAAAAAAGAGCAAGGCTTCACACAAGGACCAAGAAAAGATGCAGCCAACACAATCAAGAACACAATAACAAATCATAATTAACACAACACTGACATCAAAATTACATGACTTCCGGTGAAATTGAATACAAACCGAAACAATGAGACAACCCAAACCTTGAGAGCTTAAACAATTATCAACCCAACAATAAAAAACTAATATCATTAAAGTCAAAAAAATCATAGCCCAACAAATAAAGAACTCGGCAGAACAACATAAGAACAGAGGCAGCTAATAACCATGAAAACGGTGAGACGACGGCGACTCTAACGAATAGATTTACGTACCGTTTGACGAAATTCGAAAAGCAAATTTGTAGAGGATCGAGTCTACTTTTACTAGGACAAATCGGAACTGAAATAAACGCAATAACGAGGGAGAACAGATCAAAATACGGAGATGTCGTTTTTAACCAAAACTGAAATAAAACTTAAGAACTTACCAATGATTTTCACCAAACCTTGGTTGATGATTGGAGCAAGAACTCTCAACGATTTTGAGTAAGAAGAATGACTAGGGTTTGCATGAAGTGAAGGAAACGAATTAGGGTTAAAAGTTTAGGTATTTATAGGAAGAAAATATGAAGAATTCGCAGCAAATACTGCTCCAACATTATAGCTTCTGTTTCAAAAATTGAAACTTAAAACTGAATGGGCCTTTGGCCATTCATAATTTGGAATGGGCCACTTTCACGTAATGCATGGAAATTTTGCATGAAATATTCATTTATTTATATATGTTTTTTATTATTATTTTATTAATACAAACCAAACACAAATCGTACCACAACCGAATCAACGAACGACTCAAATAAAATTAAATAAAAATATTTAATAATAAAAATAAATTACTTAAAACTTGACGGAATGCAAAAATTAAAATTTTAAAAAATTATTCAAAATTACGGGTTATTACATTAAAATAAATGAATTTCAATTGCGATGTTATTTTGTGGTAATACCGTTAGTAAAGTATTTCTCACTCAGATTAAACTGACCCCGTGGTTTTTAAACATTTCAAGTACCTAGACTTGGAGTGATTAGAAGTCTATCGTTTTGCCGGGAGTCTGTCTTGCCATGTACAGTCCGACTTCACCGCTGCAATAGTACACTGTGTGACCAGTCATGACCTAGGATAATATTATAGTGTTGGAAAATGTTTATAACTATTGTTGTGTATAATATGAATATTATAATTATAACGATGTTAGATTTACGTAGTCAGTGTTTATAAAATGACTATTAATGTTTTCATAATTAAATGCTTCTGTGGCATAACATAGTTGCAAAAAAATTATAGTGAATTTCAGGCTTGCTACGGGATTCAGAACTATAATTCCCATTCCCCAGCGCCGGTCGCGGCCCTCGATTTTGGGTCATGACAATAAACCGGGCCTACGAGCCCGAGGCCCAGCAAACCAGCAACTTTCAGAGCCGATTTCGGGCCAACCCGAACTCGGAATCGACTCCGGATCAAACTATTAGAACCAGATCGACGAGATGCACAACTCTCGTGATCAGACCGAGAGCCCATTCTGACCAGACCGATGGTCAAAACCCGCACGAGTGCCAGTCACTCAAAGTCAACGAGGTTTAAAAATATCTCTAACCTTATGTGTATATCCAACTGCCCCTTAGCATGCTGGCACTGTTTAGCACTCTCCAAAAGCATTCCAAATCCAATAATAACATGTTGAAGGACTAATCACCTAAAATTGGCCCATTAATGCAATTCCAGCCCATCGCTTAGACATTGTAGAACTAATACGAAAATGTAGTAATGGTTGTATAGGTTATTTAAGATCACTTAATAAAATTAATCAATCACACTTATGCATCCGATTTAGTTTTTGTGCATGTAATCAATCCAGACCAGTCAGACTTATGCTACTTGCTAGAAACCTCTAAGGTTAGATGTATGTTTAGTAGTAATTGTTACTTACCTCAAATGTCAGTCCAGATCGAGTCATATGCGCGTCAAACGTGTTTACCGCTTTCATACTTGTTTATTTACAGCTTTCATATTCTGTGAACTGCATATACTGTTAAGATGAGATATAAAACGGATGTGTCCAGTAAATAAACCGGTAACCGATAAGCCGAGCACAAAAGTCTCGAGGAGGTCCACGAACCCTAGTCTTTGATCCGATGTACGATAGTCTTACCGAAGGCGAGTAAGTCTATCTAGTCGGTTAAAAGGCATTTCGTAGTTGAACTAGGTGGCGACTCCATTTTTCAAACTAGTTGCAGGTCGAAAAGTCAGCTATAAGCCTTAGACGAGCGGCCCCCGAACCCCGCTCCATTCACAGATGTTAATTAATTTATCAAAAAACTTAACTGAAAACAATTGAATTTTAATTTAGTCTTTAAACTTACTTTTGACATAAATATAAATAAAAACTATATTTTATGAGATTAAATGACAATATAATGGAAATTTTTAACTCAATTTTCTTATTTTATTACTTTTTAAAACTAAAATATAAAAATATATATAGAAAAGTATTAAAAAGATTGAATTCCTAAATTTCATAATAATATAATTATTATTAATAAAATATTAAAAATGTAAATTTAAAAACTGAATTGAACATTAATTGTTTTAAGTTAAATCTTTTGATTATATTAAGTAAGATCAAACATGAACGAAAGAACTAAATTGTAACGGGAGTAAAGGCGGAAGATAATGTCGTTTGATTTTTTATTAAGAGGTCGTTTGATTTTCAAATAAGAAAGCCGAAAAGGTGAATTAAGAAATATGTGGTGAGCTGTTAAATAACAATCACATAACATAAACAGCCGTGGAGGTAAAAAACGACGTCGTTTCGTTTCGTTTTGCGAACGAATGTCCGTCAAGCGCAGGAAGAGCAGTTGGTAGATGGTATTGCCCTAATTTGAAAGGTTTTTCAGTTACTTACAAGCATTTGGTTAGAAAATAAAATAATATAATAATAATAATAATAATAGTACAAGATAAAGGAGGAATAGCAGATCCACATATTGAATTCAATCTTTCTTGGGAAATTTCGTTTATCTCGTAACTCATGAGGTCAGTTGTTTGTTTGTTGTTGGTTTGAATTGGTAGGATTGGTTGTTTTTGTTACAGATGGATCGTGATTTTAACCAATTTGGTATGGTTGTGTAGGGCGATGATGAAGATGATGGCCTGGTTTGTATTAGTGGCTCCGATGCTCATCGCCAATTCTTATACACTCCCTGCTTTCCTCTGGTCTTCTCATCAGTATGTTTCTTTTTTATCTTCAACCATCTACTTCCAACACAACTCTATGTCAACCAATCCAGATCCAGCGCCCATCATGATGCCTTACAATTTTCTCAATTTTATATCTAACTAGGACAATACCCCTACAAGAGGATAGAAGAACATTATAGAGCTGCATTAACCGCACTCGTTATACATATATATTGAACTTATTGGCATAGGTTTTTTTCTCCTTGTGCTTTGCTTTGTTCATGTTGGTTTAATTACGATTTAAACGTTGCTTTCGTGTAACGGTATCAATACCATTGCGTAATATCTGCTACTTCTTTGAATTAAATCTTGAAACCGCTTCATTGAATGAGTCATATTGTTAACGCTTTTCATTCCGAGTTTAAACCATCATGTGTCTTCATAATTTTGAAACTCTTTTTCCTCGCACAACTTTGTTCTGGCTATGTCTTGGCTGCTTGGTTTTTCTTTCTTTACTTTGTTTGTGGTTTGTTTTCCAGCTGTAAACTAATTGTAATATACTTCTATCTTCAAGAATAGTAGAAAAAAATATCACTATGATAAGTATTATTTCATATGGGTGTCAATTCTGCAAATAACAACCTCTTGCTATTTTATTATGATTGGTAACAGGTTCTCCAACAACAGAATGGATGAAACGGTGAATTATCAGACTATTTCTTCAAGGGATCTCGCCAGGACTATTTTTTCTGAAGGGGGCTGGTCAAACCTACTGGTATGGGTTTGTCTCTGCAAAATTAGTTTGCTTTGATGCTTTGAGTTTTTTTTCCAACTACATACATGATACTTCTGCTTTCTCAAAAAAAAAACTCTAAAAATAGAAATATGTGCATTTTTTTATTGACCACCCCTTATTTCTAGTTATTTATTCATTGTTAATTATTTTGGAATTGTCCCCATGTAGTGTGCAGAAAAGAAAGTCCAGCTGCCTGTGGATCTGGCACTTGTTTTTGTTGGTAGAGAGGTATAGAACTTCGGAACTTATCATTTGGTCTGTTGATCGAAACATTCTAAATTATTGCCTGCTTTAATCCCTTATATGCAATCAGTACAAGCCCAATCCATTGTATGGGGAATAATGTTGCCCGTGTTAACCTCAATCGTCAATGTATTTATAAAGCCTGCATGTACCTTGGTAGGCAAAAAGCTGTGAGCTCTATTCTTTTTGATATGGATAGTAAAACTAGTTCTCTTAAATTCATCCTACTGTGACTTGTTATTCCTGAATTAGTGAAAATAACGTTAATACATATTCTTCAAAAGGAAAAAATAAATTAATTAGTGATTTACACATACTAATAATACAATAATTGCTTTGTTTCTTTTGCCAACCAGTTCAACTATGTAGGTTTTAAGTATATACTCCTGTTGTTTCTCTGGCACAGAATTTTCTTATATCATTAATTATTAGTTAAGTGAATTAAGTTAATAGAATAAATTGCTAAAATGATCACTAATATCATGTAATTGCTATTTTATTGACCTGTTACTTATCATAGGCGAGAAATAAATGGCATATTACTGGAAACATATGGCTATTGTGATTTGAGTTTCACTATGATGCGTCATTGGCCATCAAATGCTGTTGCAACTCCCAAGTAGCATCATACTGATTGTGTTGTTTTGGTTTTCTGAAGCTGTTCACCTCAGACATATCCACAAGCAAAAGTGCTGACCCAGCTCTTGTGGACTTGCTCAAGGTAACTGGATTCATAGTGACTCTGTTTGAAGTGTTATTTTAATTGGATTTAGCGATATTTTGATAGTCCTCTATTTGGTCACTGAAGTTATTTATATGCTCTGTATAGGGTTTCTATAGAAGATCTAATTTCTCCATGGCATTTCCATATGTTGCTGCATCAGAGGAGACGGTGGAGAATTCATTGGTTTCAAGTTTTGCAGAATCCTGTGGGAAGGATTTAGGAGTCAGTAATGTTGCCTTTTCAGAGTCATGCTCTGTAGAGGGTGATAACTTTAGAAAGCTTGCTGACGTGCATGCAGTTCAGGTAAATTAACTTCAAATGTTGAATGAATAGTTATGAAATCTTAGTATCTGTGATGACTTTAAGATGATAAAAAAAATTGGCAGGACCATTTAGTTTCAAGAATGGAAAAGAGACAAAATGGGCAAGCAGATCTAGTCGTATTCTGCCATGGAGCTCATTCTGCAAAAGGACTTGAGCAACCAGAAACAGAAAGTGTGTTCACTTCTCTGTTGCTTAAAGGATGTTTAAGTTTACTTTATGTTTAATGCCATGCTTTCTTAGCCACAGAAATAAAACATGTTGACAAATTATATGTGCAGGTGAGGTTCTGTCCAAGCTCATCAGTTCGGTTGAGAGACTTGGGGTAAACTATGAAGTACTGTACGTTTCAGATCCCTTTCGATCACCGATCCAGTATCCTTCTCACAGAGAGCTGGAAAGGTTTCTCGCTGAAGGTACTGTTGGAAATGGATCACTCAATTCCACAACCTGTGATGAAGTTTGCCGGATCAAATCATCTCTTCTGGAGGGAGTTCTAGTTGTAAGTTCACATTTGGTATTTCAGTTTGTTGATTTATTTATCTTATGGCAGCAATTATGTCTTATATCCGGGGTCAATGTTGTTTGAAGAGGGCCTTCTAAATGGTCTGAATTAGGGGTGTGCATTTAGTTTGAGCCAAACCAAGCTTAATTATTTAAGTGAAGTGAATTTGTCAAATTGCAAACCCTAGGAATAGAATTAAGCCCTGGAGTTGGTAGCAGAAAATGTGATTTTGATGTTATTGCTAGTGTTGTGATGTGGTCTGATGCAGCTGGTTTTGATGGGTGCAGGGGATCGTTTTGCTTATCATCCTAATATCAGGCCTCTGCTGTATGATGGGCATTGATACTCCTACTAGATTTGAAGCACCCCAAGACTCTTAATTTTGTGGAAGAGATTCTTTCTTTGTAATTTTATCTCTGGTCAGAGTGAAGGGAGATGAGATGTTGTCTCTGTCATATCTGCTCAAGGAGTTGTATGATGTTGGTCAAATAAAGGCGTGTATTACATACTTCTATACTTTAACTTTTGGTTTAATTTTATTGTAGAGTTCATCTTACTCGCAAATGATTTAATTTGGTAATTTATTTTATTTGTATATGAATTTATTATAAAATAGAGTTATATTAAATAATCATGTGCAACCAACCATACAACTCAAATTAGTTGTGCTCCACCATTTCATATTTTCAAAAGTGACAACAATTCATTGACACTGTAAATTCCACTTATTTTCATCAGTTTTGTAAGTAAGCTTGCGTGTAAATTCCATAGTTTATTGACATACATGATTGTATTAGGTAGGGAGAAATGGAAAGAGTTGCCAATTTTTGCATGTTAGAGATGTTCTTTTTGCTGCTTCTAAAAATGAGCATTTTCTCTACTTCAGACATATTGGAAAGGTAAAAGGATGATTCAAGTCCAAAACTGTCATATAGGCGTTGCAATAAAACAAGAGCAAAAATTATTTTAAAGCCTCTCACATATGTCATAATTCACATTTTGGTCCCTCTTATTTGAAAATCAAACAATTTGATTCCATCAACAATTTGGTCTCTCCGTCTATTTGCCGTTAGTCAACTAAGTTAAAAGACTTAGGAGTATATTAATTTCAAACTTGAGGGACGAAATCATAAAAAATAAAAGTGGGGGACCAAATCATCTTTTTAAAATTAATTTTTTTTGTCCTTTGACTCAGTTAACTAACACTAAAAATAGACGAAATGACTAAATCGTCTATGGAAACAAAAATGAGGTATCAAATCGTTTGATTTTAAAATAAGAGGATCAAAGTGTAAATTATGACATATGTGGTGGACTTCAGAATAATTTTCTCATAAAACAATATAGACATTAACGACTACGAGTATAAATCTTCCAAAAAAAAATATTATTACTACTATTAGTTAAGATTTTATTATTATTTACTTTCTATATATTATTTAAAATTAAATTAGATTTCAATTAAAATTTAATTATAATTATATTTAGGTGAAAAATTATCCACAATTATATTTAAATTATGAATCAACTATCAATATATTTTAGGTTATTTTATCAAAATATTGTAACCTTGTCTTTTTTTGACATATGATGTAGGGGACTAATAATCACCTATATCACTTCAATTTAGGACCTCTTATCACAAAACCCCTTAAGAAAGAAAAAAAGATCACTTTACCTCCTCAACTTGTGTCAAAATATCAAAAAAGTTTAAAGCTGAATAAATGAGCAGCAGCTCGTGCTCCTCCTTCCATAGAAGGACGAGAGAACCAGAAAAAAAAATTTATTAAAAATATACATAAATTTTATTTTATGTAAATGGAATTTTTTATAGTTTTTGATTTTAAAAATTATGATACTAATATAAATTAAATTTTCAGTACTAGTTGAATTTTTTTTAAAAAAATGTATTTTTATACTGGAAATAATATTAACGTCTAATTAGAATATAGACTAAATATGAAGAATCATTTTATTTTATTTTTAAATAAAAAGAGGTAAATTTGATGCTTTGGGTAGAGTTGAAGAATGAAAACTCAAAAAGGGTATAATTGAAAGTTTTTCTACGTCGCGACAAATGAAAAATGTTTTAATGCGGGTATTTTTTAAGTAATTAAGCCTATACATAAAGAAGAAAAGGAGTAGTGAAGTGGTTGTGTAGCTTGAAAAAAGAGAGAATCACAGAGAAATTGATGATGTGAATTGAAGGGTATTAAATAAAATCAGGTGAAAGGTAGAGTGGAGCGCTGCCTCCTAATGAATAGATTCACGTTCCATGTATGACTCCATTCATCTACAACTACATGTACATGTACACCCAATGAATACAGCATTTGAAGAATTGTGATGAGAAAAGGTATTAGGAATTTGTGCAATGGAGATGGGTCTACATCCACTCTCAACCAGCAGCACCCAACAACCTTAGAGGATATGATTTTGCAGCTGGAGTTAGAAGAGGACAAGGCCAGAAAATCCAATTCTGACATTCTACAGTCTGCTTTGAATCAGTACCCTCGTTTCTCTCTCGACGGAAAGGACGCCATGTATCGCTCATCTTTCCGCAACCTTCCTGCTAGGAAATCAGTGTGCTGCGATCGAGGAGTGCTGGCCAGAGAAAGAATTATGAATCGCTCCTTCCATCCCAACACTACTACTTCACGAGGAGAAAGTGTGGTATGGTGCAAACCCGGAGTGATAGCGAAATTGATGGGTTTAGATGCAATGCCAATGCCAATGCCAATCACCCACAACAGAAAGGAGACGATGAGGCAAAATCTAAGGAGGCGATTAGAAAGGCATGAAATCGAGAATAGAGACCAAAGAACGATGATGAAGATGAGGATGCACACTAAGGAAGCCGGTTGGCCAACCCGAAGATTTTACCCCCAACTCTAATATCTGTGCATTCGTTTTAGTATTATCTATACACATTACTATAAATGATTATGAATCACAATATTACTATTTGTAAAACTTATGCATGTAAAAGCCTACAAGGATTTTGAAAAGGAGATCAATGCTATTCATCCTTGCTTTCTTTCCTCCTATGGATCTAATGTTTCAGCAAACATGATTAAAACTGATCTTCATATCTTCTTATTCCTAACAGTGGTAGAGTATAAATGTTGTTTGTAAAATCAATAGTTTTTGCAAGTACATCTATTTGGTATTGAGCCATATTAAAAATTTCTCGCACAAACACCATAATGAATTCAATATTTAGTCGGTAAACATGCATCTTATGCAAAATTTAGTTTATTGTTGGCAATTACACTTATTTTAAACTGTCATGTGAAGAACACTTTTTTCTAAATTTCTTTATTGCTAAACTATGAAAATATGCTATTCTCTCCATTCTCAACACAAAGCAATACCAAATAACTTGCGAGGGAAGTAACACAGTCCATTTAAACATTATTAATCAGTGACTTAGTGATGGTGGCTAATAACTTAATATTGGATGTTCTAACAAATGGACATGACAAATTAGGAAACATGTTATTCAGGTTCGAACCATATTCCGCTTTATTATTGTCATTATAAAGACATCATCCTTGTAATTCGAAATTACAGAGAGTTGATGAAAGGCCTAATCACTCAAAAAACCCTCACCTTTATTTTTTTTTTCAATTCCACCCCGACGTTGAAAATTTGTCAATTTTACCCACTTTTAAATTTTCCGTTTTCAATTGTACCCCAATTTTTTAATTTTTGTTAATTTTTTAACTTAAATGATGAAATCACTCAATTAACTAAGTTTAAACATGAAATTAAATTCTTTTTTATTCAAAAAAGTATAAATAAGTCTTTTATTTTTAAAAACTAACTAAAACCTATAATCATATTAACACTAACTTAAATTCTTAATTAATTTAACTAAATTTAAATAAATTTTAAAAACGTACAATTAATATATGCTAGACATGGAGAATGTTTTAAACAAATTTTCAAACGAAAAAGACGTTAATTTAATTTTTCAGGGTACAATTAAAACACAAAAATGCAAAATAGGGTAAAATTGACAAATTTTCAACGTCAGGGTATGATTGAAAAGGGGCTAAAAGGTCAGGGTTTTTTAAAACATTAGACCTTGATGAAATAATGATGAATTTGTTCGGTAAATCCCAATTTGAACCAGACTTGATTTTTAACAAACAATTTGCACTCCAAAATTATGTCAAACTTAAAAAGAAATTACATTTAAAGCTTAGCATTTACAAAAATAACTTAAAACAAAATTACAGAAAATTAAGAAAACTAGGGAGTTCTTAAATTGTTTACCATTAAACCGGTTAGATTGGATGATTAAACAGTTTATTTTCATGAACTTCAAGTGATGCCCCGTGTTTCCCAAAACTTCTGTTGCATATCAATTTACAAAAAAAGGAAGAGATATAACCATGCAACGCCTAACACTTCTATTATATTCCCATGATATACCAGCAACCACAAAATTTAAACATAGTATATCAGTACATTTTCACTAGAGCAAACCGGATATGTTAGCAATTGCGATGAGATGCATAACAATTATAAAAACCTAACATTCTCTTTCAAATTGCCATGACAAACAGTTAAAATAAGCTGTATAACTCCACTAAACCAAAGTAGAAAACATCTGAAGTAGCATAACATAAAAATCTTGATAACAATAACCAAAAATGCATACTCAAAAGCGGAAGCAGAGAACTCATTCCTCTGCAACAATCGCTCCTTTCTCGCTGACATAGATACCATCAAGGAATTTCCTGATGTCCTTGTTCTTCACATGGCATTTCTACATGACAAAAAATGATTGAATGAGAACACTTAAGACAGCAGATGGTGTCAAATAATGAGAGCAAGTTGTAATACGAGAGAGCAGAAGTAAACCTGGTTAATGAGAGCACAAGAGCGAGAAACAAGTTCGATATCATTTCCGTCCAAAACAAGCTCATCCTTAACCTTCTCAGACCGGAGCACGGTTACACCTTCCAACATATCAACTTTCCTTACCTGGAAGGGCCCATAAACCAAAATCAATTTATATATCCTAGATTGCAATAGTAAATTAATACAAAGATATAACAAGCAAAAATTATACAAAAAAAACAGAGCAGACTCCACTGTGTATTGATTGTATAAGCAGATTTCAAGAATAATCCCAAAAGAAATTACCTTCTTCTCGCCAAGAAAGTTACGGATCTCAATAGCGGTGTTGGAATTGGTGATGGAGGCGTTGATGGGAAAATGGGCGTAGACGAATCTCATCTTATATCGGTACCCTTTGGTGACGCCGGTGATGAGATTCTCGACGTGGCTGAGGGCAGTCCGGATGGCAGCGCTGGTCTTCCTGGTGCCGAACCAGGCCTCGATCTTGAGCTTCCGGTCGCCGGTGGATTCGTCCTTGATGAGCTGGAAATCGAGGTTGAGGTGCTTGAAGTTGCGGATCAGCTTCCCCCGAGGCCCCTCCACCTCTATCACCTTGGCGTTCACCTTTATCTTAACGCCCTCCGGAATGTCCATCGTCTCCGATGACAGTATAGTCTTCATTTTCTCTCTTTTTTCTCTTACGCGCCGCCTCCTGTGTTAGTCTTATGCACCACTAAAACCCTAAACTCTCCACTCGATGTTTATTTATATTGTACATGCCCTAATTGCATTTCGAACCTCGTTTCCTTTTATTTCACCCTCCCATGTTTTTAATATATTAAAATTTTAAAAAGATACTAAAAATTTATAATAATAAATAAATTTGCCTTTTCGATTTTGGACATAGAATTACAGTCAACCCTCTGATTATTAATACACATGGTGGATCAAAAATTTATTAATTATAAAAATTATTAATTTATTGAATTTGTATAAAAAAATTATAAAATATATAAAAGATATTTTAAAGCATCTACACTAATAGACTTAATATTAATATTATATTATAAAAAAACTAACTAAATACACTTTACAATCACTCAATCTAAAAAAAATAATTATATTCAATTTAAAAAGTATCAATTGATATCAAAGCAAAAAATAATTATTAAGAAGTTGTATTCATAAAATAAAATAATTTTTAATATTTTTTATACTAGAAATACTTTACTTATTTTGACTTGTTTATCTAATAATGTTTTTTAAAATCTCTCAAAAAAATAAGAAAGTCATAATTTGATGGTATTTTAGCTTTCATTTTATGAATTAAGGTTAGTATTGTATCAAATTGTTATATATTTCTTTAAACAAATCTCTCTAATAATTAATATTCATATACAATATATTTTAAATTTTATTAATTATCAAATAATAGAATTATTAATTATCCAACGTGGAACGAAGTTGGTTCTCTCAATTTTCTATTAATTATTAGAATTATTAATTTATTGAATATTAACTATTAGAGGGTCGACTGTAGTTAAATCATTTCAAATCAAATCTTACATTTTAAAACTTGATATCTTAATTTCAAAAAAAAAATTATTTGAATAACAACAAAAGAAATTTTAGAGCATCCACAGTTTAATAAAGTAAGACTTGAGTCTGAAGTTGGTTGAGCATTTCGACACTGCAACATCTCCAGCTTCATTCATGATATATACAGTACATTCATTGTTCACAAAATAATGTTATGTTATCAAATCATTTTAACTGTACAAATAAATATTCCCTTAGAAACCAAGCCTCTACAAGCAGCATTTTTATGCTTCTTTATTGACTACCCGAGTTCCGCTCTTAGATAGTAACAGATCCTTCATTTCCCTGTAGCTCATGAGCTCTTCCATTGCATCTGCTGTCTTCCGGGACATAAAGAACCCAGAAGCGGTGGCAACCCCTACATCCAAATCACTCGATGAGTAACAACTTGGATCTTGACGTAAAGGAGGTGCTGTCCTCAGCATGTGCACAAGAACACCAACAGCAGCATTTTGAGATTTTTTTTCCCAATTAGCAGTGAGTGAGGACTGGAATCCATATTCCTTTTCCCATCAACATTCTGGCTGCTAACAAAGAAAATAAACTTGGAGGATGAATATCATGAACGCAACTAGATTCTCAAGCTAAGGAACTTAATGCACATTACTAAAACACCAAATATTGTATGACCTCTATAAATTAATAATGTTGGGACCACTATATTAATCGAATTATTAAACTATCAAATGTTAACTTGGTTTATTAGTCAAGTTGGAACCATAAAATAACTTCATGAAGTTCTTTAATTTATCAAATATAAATTTATGGATGTTATAATCTAATTTTACTAAAACCTATATCCATCAGGTTGGCTGCACATATGTTTGACATAGTAATCTAGAAATTTGAAGTGTCAACGTCATAGTGTGTACTAACTAAAGTCTTCAGAAAAATATTTCACTCAGTCTATGCAGCTTTCTGGAAAATTACCACTCTATTGCGAGATACACGATTACGTCATGATAAAATAACCAGAAAGACATGGTTATGCAATGAAGGCTTGAGGTATTGACATTGACCAATATTGGGCTCTTATTGAGGACATATGCTGATCGTCTTACTCAAACACAACTACAAAAATTCAATCTCATTTGGCATAGTTATTAAAGGTAAAAGGCGCTCCGAGGCGCCAAAGGATCCTAGCGTCTGAGGTACAACACGAGGGGAAAGGTGCCGGGGAGAAAAACAACACAATATAATTAATAAAAGCACAAATCCAGAGAATCTTAGCTCGCAAGTATCATTAAAAAGCCATATAATAAAAATTATAAAAATTAAATCATTTGAGTTTGGTGGATTAGCCATGCAGCTATAATTATTATGAAGAAATTATATTTTATTGCTAAATTTTTTTACAGCAATTATTATAGTCAAATAAGGGTAAAAAAAAACGGTTCGCTGAAATAGCTTCCTGCTGTCCTTTTTCCTCTAACTTCTGTAAAATTCTAACTGTTCATTGAAATAGTTGCAAGGTTTAGGTTTTGTTCCATCTTAAACATGTTGGATGATAAATAGAGGGGATAGGGTGGGGTGGATACATAAGCATAATAATAAAGCTTAAAATTATGGTTTTATATACATTGCCCCAAAAAGAAAAAAAGACCCTAAAAGTATTCTCAAGAAGCACCTATTAGCGGGTGAGGCCACCTGGCCGAAGCCTGAGGGGCCTCAAACTTGAAGAAAACAAAGCACTTAGGGGAAGGGAAGCCTTTGATAACCATGTTATTTGATTTGACCAAAATTGGTATGAATTCAAGTAATTAAGGTAGAGATAACACTATTTGGATCAAATGCCACTTGAGCCATATTGGGTAAGGGCTCACCCAGTGCACGAGTGCTACCCGGTTTTTGAAACAATCAAAATTTACATAACTTTTATTTCTAACTAAGACAACACCTGAAGTGTCTGTAGGTTATAATATTTTCAAAAAGGGTACACTATTTTCTCTAACACACCTATTAAAGGGGCCGGAAATAAATCAAAGACAGATCCCACCTTGACACTCGCTGATATACCCTTTGCATGTAGCAATAATATATCAAGATGAAATAGAATAAACTAAATAAAAAAAGACTCAAACCTTACAGAAAAGCAATTAAACCCATGATAGAGCAATTATGATATCAATCTATAATATCAACTACTGATAGTTAAGGCTTATCATTTGTAAAATGCAACTCAATCTAAGTGAATATTATGTTACTGAATAAGTAACGGCAATGAAGGCATTGAAAGAAAACCGAACTAAGTCAAAACAAACAGTAGCACTTTAGAAAAAAAAAATACTATTTTGAGCTGTAAATCTAAATACTTCGGAAAGGTTCATAACAGATTGACCATTCTCTATATCTCTCTCTCTTTTATTACGATACAGATCAAATAGATTGAACCCCAAATTAGAAATTTTTCCTTTGAGTTCAGCAAGTTAATATGATCCAACTATTAGGCCACTCATTCTGAGAAACCATAAAATCTGAATGTCAACACAATCCCATTCCAAGTTTTTGAATCAAAATAAATTTCCTCAATAAAAAAGTTCATTTAATTTAGATAAAAAAATTTATGTGAATATCTCAGACTTAATCCTCCATACACTAGAACTGAGTCAACTAACTAGGTGACAAGATTTCTATTTATTACAATTATCAAAGGAGATATGCAGCCAATATAGTGGAGATGATCATATAGGAAACATTACTTCAAGGACATGCTAATATCCCTACATCAAGCATTAAATCAAATGGTTATAGCGAGGCAAGAATATTAATAACATAACAGAGGATAATGTACCTGGCAGGTGAGTCTAACACATCAACATCATCAACATCAAAAGGACATGAGAAGTCCCCATCATGGAAAGATAATCTACTAGAATTTCTAGAAAATCCTATACGTGATGAGCCACTGGAAGATAACAATCCTGAAAAGCGTCCTGAATCATCTTTGCTATCTTTTGAAATTTGCGTAATAATAAAAGTCAGCCTTATTGACACCAAAAACATAACAAAAAAATGAAAGCACCAAAAAGCAAGTTCAAAAGGAAAATCCTACCCTATAACCAGAATAAAAATTTGTTATGCCAAAGTTCGACTCTGCAGTCCTCGTAGTTGCCACTTTCTTGATTAACCAAATTCCAGACGGGGACTCCAGCGATGAGGGATCACACCTTGTGCTTCTTGGAGATAAAGGTGGAAGTAAATTTTTAGTTGGGTCAGAAAAATTTGGAGAAACATATCTAGGACTTTTGCCTGTCATTGAAATAGGTATGGTTACAGGTGCAGTTTCAAAAGTAGTGTAAGTCTGTACAGGATTAATATTAGGGAAATAAGTTGGTGTGGAAGGGGACATAGATGGTGAGAATGGAGGTGAAAGCTTAAATTCATCAGAAGCAATGGCTCTTTGATGAGCTGGTGGTCTGTGAACTTGAACTCTACGACCAAAAGCATCCATAGGAAGTTCGTATGTGCGAGAAGCTGGAGGAGATCCACCAAAAGGTTGGTTCATCACAGAAGGAGAAGGTTTGTGGAAGCCACTTGTCCAGCTATGTGGCCTTTGAAAGGGTGTAGAATTGGGCAGACGTATCCCCCTCAATGGGAAGGATGTTGCGCGAACTCCCTTCTCCGGATCAGTCTTCGGACTGCCAACATAATCTGTTATAATCTTTGGTGGGAAAGTTGGCAAAGACTCAAGGTTAAAATGAGATAGGGATGGAAGATAGGTGAGAGATATAGAAAGATGGTCAGGATGGGCCTCTACGGGGACAAAACGATACTTTTTCATTCTATCCTGGTTGGACCTAGAGAAGGGATCACAAAATGAAGAAACCTTGTAAATGAGATCAAAATTGTGAGTTTGAGTAGATGAGCTAAGGTGGCGAAAGATGTGATATGCTAGAAGAAGCCTCATATGGGAAAAAAGAGCACGCAGAAGTATAATTGACTTCTTATAAGTCTTCTTGTACGAGGGATTGGTTCCGGGAGGCATAAAGTGGGGAGGTTTGTAGTGAACAACCCACCTCTCAATGACTGTCTCAACAGCAGAGGCATGAGAAACAAGTATAATGTCAATAATCATAGGCTCCATTAGATTTCTTTGCCAGAAGTTGAAGCTGTCTAAAGTAGCCGAACCATCTCCTAGAACAAGATTGAACCATTTGTCACTCTTCCTAACGCGACGACGAGTAGAATGAAAGTCAACAGCACAAGTAGGGTCATGGGAAGCAACTCTGGACTCCAAAACTATGTGCAAACTCTTCAAAAGGAACTGGGAAACGATTTCTTCTAGTTTTCCAGATTCGGGATCCATGGCATTTATGTTGATCAAGCCAACGTCTTACGAACAAGATATATAAATAAAAAATAGAGTTACCCAGATCACAGAATGCGAAATCTGTGGAATTTGTGAATCAATATAAGAAAGGAGAAGATCGCAGAGAACTTACAGCAAAGGACGAAAAGGATTTAACTTTTGGGTTGCAGGGGAAGCTAATGGAGAGACGATTTAGAAGAATCATCCTCTTCATATTATATTCATTATTCAACAGTAGAGCTGGAGAATGCATCAAACCACTCCAATTTTACAAAAGAAAGCAAGAGAATTAGGGCTCCTTTAGAATGAATGAATTCCATAAAATTATGTGGAATTCATTTACAATTCTAAATTATTATGTTTGGAATGAATGAATGTATTAATATAATTCTTGAAATTGAAATTCTGGAATTGTGTTTAGTTATAATTTGAGGAATTGCAGTTCTAACCAAAATAGGTGGAATTTGCAAATGAATTTCAAATTTTTTTAAAAAAACAATTCTATTTGACTAAATTGTCCTCACTATATATAGGCTACTTTCTGTTTCACTTTTTACTTTTTTAAGGATCTTCACTTTTTACTTTTATTACTAATATATATTTTTTCCTATGTTCTTCTTAATTTTCATCTCCATTTTTTAAATATATTTTAATTTTTAATTTTTAAAAGTCATTATAAATTATTTTATATATTTTTAATCTATTTATTTAAAGTTATAATTTTCTTGATCGGATTTGTGAGTGATGTTGTTTTTGTTGTCGTCATCTAGGGTTTATTGTTTGACATGAGTGATTAATTTTTTTTAAATATTTAATTATATTTTTACGAAAACAAAACAGAAGGAGTGTGGTTTGTAATTTTAGAATATGTATGATTTTTAAAAATTGACGGTATTATGAAATTGTTGTCTTTTTATTATATATTTGTATCTAACTTATGGATATAGTACAATGATGCGTGTATATTACATTTGTTTTTTTATGAATTATATTAAATATGTTAAACTATGGATTAATATTATTTTTTTATATTTTTTATACTATTATTTTATATTTGTGTTGAGCGGGTTAGGGTTTTTTTTTTCATCAGATCTGTTTTCTCATTGTGGCTGGCTCTCAGTCGACTGTCAATCTGGATGGTCGACTATCTATTCTTGAAGAGGAGGAAGTCGGTTTGGATTTTTCTGAGGTGGAAGCAGGAGGTGTGGATGATAAGTGGAAATGGTGTCTGGTAGGGAGGTTTTTGACGGAGAAGACTGTTAACTATGAGGCGATGAAGAATGTTCTCCCACCCATCTGGAAACCAGTTATGGGCGTGTGTATCACCGAAGTGGAGCCGAATCTGTTCATATTCCAGTTTTTCCACGAGTTGGATATGAGAAGGGTGCTCGATGATGGTCCGTGGACCTTCGAGTATCATCTGTTGATCTGCAGGGAACTAGTTGTGGGGGAGTTGCCTAGTAAGGTGGAATTATGGGGTGCTGAGGTGTGTGTCCATATTATGGATATTCCCCTGGGGTTTGCTTCAAAGAAATATGGAGAGGATGTTGGTAACTTCTTAGGGTCGTTCATCAAGCACGATACTAGGACGTTGAATCATATGGGGGTAGCTCGATGAGAATAAGGGCTAGGATTGATGTCCGACGTCCTTTGAAACGTAGAATGAAGATGAAGTGTGGTCCGAATTCTTGGAATTGGGTCTCATTCCAATATGAGTGTATTCTTGTGTTCTGTTTTTATTGCGGGATTATGAGGCACTCGGAAAAAATTTGCAAGGGTTACTTTGCAAACCCTATTCCGAAGGAACTCTTACCTTATGGGCCTAATTTGAGGTATAATTTGAAGAAGGTGACAGTGAGCGCGGCTGGGAAATGGCTGAGATCTTCAAGTCCAGCTAAGGTGTCGGGTGGAGAAGATGATGGTGATGTGGATAGCATTAATGGGAGGATGGTGGAAAATCTGAATATTTCAAATTCAAATAATGTCAAAGAATTTGAATTTGGAAAGGGGAGAGATAAGGAAAGTAGGTGCCTTGATGTGGTGGTTAGTGAATCAAGTGAATCTGCGAGATTCATGGCTGCCAAAATTTCGAATTATTCCTATAATGAAGGAGAAGCTGAGGTGGTAGTGGACCCAAAACGCAAAAGATCTAGTGGGGGAGATGGGCTGGGAGGGAAAAATATTGGGCCAGGTTTTCAGTCCATAGACATGATTATTGACCCTAGTTGTAACAGTCCGGATGGCCTATGCATTCAGGCCTGCCCTAAGAAATGAATTGTTTAGCTTGGAACTGCCGCGAGCTGGCCAACCCACGTGCGATTAGGTTCCCGCGTTGTTTGTTCAATAATAAAAATCCGTCTTTTTGTTCTTGTGTGAGACTTTTATTAATTTTGATCGTATGAATGCTTTGAGAATTGCTTTAGGGTATGATGATATGTACTCTATTGATAGTATTGCTAGAAGAGGTGGTTTAGCTTTGATGTGGAAGAATTCTTTTATTGTTACCCCTTTGGGGATGTGTGAAAATTTTGTTGATATGCTCGTTAAGGATGTGGAGAAAAGGGAGTGGCGTATTATAGGATTCTACGGAGTCCCTAAAAGAGCCAGGAGACGTGAATCTTGGTCTAAACTGGTTCATCTTAGCTCGGTTTCCAATCTTCCATGGTGTGTGTTGGGGGATTTTAACGACATCTTATCGTTGACGGAGAAAAGGGGGGGCAGCTTATCCGAAGTGGTTGTTGAGTGGTTTCAGGTCGGCAGTAGTTGATAGTGAGTTGCTTGATCTGGGTTCGTCAGGTTATAAATTTACTTGGCATAGAGGGCGTGATCCAAGGGTTAGGGTGGAAGAAAGGTTAGACAGAGTGTTGTGTAACAACGCCTGGCCTGATATTTTTCCTGATTCAGCAATCCAAAATCTTGAAATTTTGTCGTCGGACCATCTCCCAATTGTCTTAACCACCGCTCGCCGTAGTGAGACAACTAAGAGGTTTGGTTTTCGGTTCAGCAATACCTGGGTTGTTAAGAAAGATTATGTTCATGTGGTTAATAGGGGGTGGGCTAGTAATGCTACTGCAGGTATAGGAGAGAAGCTGAGTAGTGTTAGAGAGAATTTGAAAGGTTGGAGCAGGTCTATGCCTACAAACTTTAAACGCAGCCAGTAGAATTCTGGTCAGTCGCTTGTAGATGAGATCTGATAGTGCAGGAGTGGATCAGTATCATAGAGAAGTGGCTGAATATCATGCTTTGTTGGCGGAGGAAGAGGTGTATTGGAAGCAAAGAGCGAAGTGCCATTGGTTAGGGGAAGGAGATGCGAATACTAGGTTTTTTCATAACGCAACTTCGTCTAGAAAAAGGGTGAATAGAATTTCGCGGCTTCGTGATGAAAACGGCCGGTGGCATAACTCTAAGACAGAGGTTAATAATATTGTTACCAGGTACTTTTCAGACCTGTTTTCTTACTCGGATGTCTTCCCAATCGAAGGTTTCAACGTGGAGGCTCGTATTGGGGTCGATCATAATGCTGAGTTGATCAAAGAAGTTTCTGAAGAGGAGGTGAGACGGGCGGTGTTCAGTATGCATAGTGATAAATCGCCGGGGCCGGATGATTTCAACCCAGCCTTCTATAAACATTACTGGACGTTGGTGGGAAAGGACGTTACTAGGGCTTGCAGAGATTTTTTTAGTAATGTTTGTTTGGATGAGGGTACGAACAATACTGCCATTACGCTTATTCCGAAAGTAGATGTCCCGGAGAAGATGACGGATTTGCGTCCTATCTCTCTTTGTAATGTTTTGTACAAAATCTTTGCCAAAGTCTTGGCTAATAGGATGAAAAGTCTTATGCCTATTATCATTTCAGAGAACCAAAGCGCGTTTGTCGAGAATATGCTTATTACGAACAAATTTTTGATAGCATTCGAGATTGGTCATTTTTTGAAAAGAAAGAGAAGTGGCAAAGATGGAGTGGAGGCTCTGAAGATTGACATGAGTAAGGCCTATGACCGAGTTAGGTGGAAATTTGTGGAAATTATGATGACAAAACTGGGTTTCGATGAAAGGTTTGTTAAGTGGATTATGGCTTGTATTTCCACTATGAAATATACGAGTATAGGGGACTGCACAGAGATGGTGCCTATTATTCCTAGTCGAGGGTTGTGCCAGGGAGATCCGCTATCTCCATACTTATTCATTATTTGTGTGGAAGGGCTCAGTTCTCTTATAGTTGAGCAGGAACGAGGGGGTCAGTTACATGGGGTGCAAATCTGTCGAGGAGCGCCGTCTATTAGCCATCTGTTCTTCGCAAATGGCTGTTTCCTCTTTTTCAGGGCCACGGTAGAAGAAATGGGTATTGTCAAGTCTGTTTTGGATCGGTACGAGGCTCTTTCTGGTCAGAAAGTAAATTTCCAGAAATCGAATATCCAGTTCAGTCGCAATGTAGGGGAGATTGATAGAGATTTAGTTTGTAATTTACTGCAAGTGACAGCTTCGGATAGTGGGGGTAAGTATCTTGGTCTGCCTTTTTTGGTTGGAAAGAACAAGAAGCAGGTATTCAGATTTATAAAGGATCGCGTGTGGAACAAAATTTGAAGCTGGAATTCTAAATTTCTTTCCCGTGGGGGTAAAGAAATTCTCATCAAAAGTGTTGCTCAAGCTATGCCTAATTATGTTATGAACATGTTCCTTATCCCGTTGAGGTTGTGTGACGAGCTTGAATGTATGATGAATTCCTTTTGGTGGGGGAGAGATCAAGTCGCTAAAAAGGGGATTAATTGGGCTAGATGGGAGAAATTATGTGTTCCTAAGAAATTTGGCGGTTTGGGGTTTAAGAAAGTTCATGAGTTTAATGTTGCGTTGTTAGCTAGACAGGCGTGGCGACTTGTAAGCCTGGAGGATAATCTTATGGTTAAAGTGTTCAAAGCGAGATATTTTCCAAACTCGTCTTTCTTAGAAGCAAGGTTAGGGGCGAATCTGAGTTTTGTTTGGCGAAGTATCTTTGAATCTAAAAAAGGTATTAAACTGGGCGCTAGAATGAGAATTGGTAACGGAAAGAAAGCAAAGGTCTGGTCTTCTCCTTGGCTTCTGGATTCGGGGTCAGGTGTTGTTATGACCTCTATGCCTAGCCATTTAGCTGATACTAGGGTGGAGCAGCTGCGTGTTGTGGGCGAACCGTGTTGGGATATTGGCTTACTTCGTGACATTTTTGTCGAGGAAGATGTTCAGCGTATTCTGAATGTTCCCTTAAGCAACAGGGATATCGAGGATAGGTGGTGGTGGAATTTGGAGAAAAAAGGCAATTTCTCTGTTCGTAGTTTCTACAGAGCCATTTGCGGGGAGGTGGGCGAGACGGCGAAGAATATTTGGAGCTCTATTTGGGGTATCCAAGCCCCGTTGCACGTTAAAAATTTTCTCTAGCGAGCTTGCTCGGGTTATCTCCATACTGTGGATGCATTGGCGAGTCGTAAGGTGTTTGTAAATTCTACTTGTATGGTGTGTAATTCCATGCATGCGTCCCTAGTTCATCTTTTTGTGACTGTGCTATAGCTAAGGACTGTTGGCTTCTTTCCAATATTTCGGGTATGGGTGTGGGTCGGGGTGATTTTGTTTTGTGGTGTGATAGGTGGCTGTCATCTCTGAGTTTGGAGGATGCGTCTCTTGCGTTGTTTATTTGCTGGAATCTTTGGTTGAATAGGAAACTCGTGAGATTGTGGAGTCAGCGTGTTTTCAGATGGCTGCCTAGAAAGCTGCTAACAAAAGTTTAGGACAACTCAGGCAGGCTTCGGTCAAGAATGGTGAAGGAGGAGTTATGTGGAGCAAACCAGATCGTGGCTGGATAAAGATCAATGTGGACGCAACAATTTTTGCGGGGAAACAGGAGACAGGGATTGGCGTTGTTGTCCTGGACTGTCATGGTAAAATTCTCCAAGCCCGACAAGTTAAGTTGCTGGGTATCTTTTCTCCTCGTCATGCTAAAATTATGGGTATTAGGGAGGCGTTGAGCTGGGTTAAAGGTTTTGAGCAAGTTGTGATTGAGTCAGATGCGATGGAGGTGGTTTTGGAGTTGCGTAATCCCGATCTTGTTAAGTCCGATATGTTGATCGAGGATTGTTCGGTTTTAGCCAGGCAGTTTCATAATGTTTTATTTACTTTTGTGAGGCGATCTGCGAATCAGGCGGCGCATATCTTAGCGCAAAATGCCTGGTCCCTGTCAGGTCATCAGAAGTGGTTCTGTCACTTTCCAGAGTTTCTCACACATGTAACTGCCCGAAATTTGATTTAATGAAATTGTTTCTTTTCAAAAAAAAAATACTATTATTTTATAATTAGTTGAATAAAGTAAGAGATTATTTTCCAAATACCTGTTTTTGGTAAAACATTTACACCAATTTGACTCATTTTTTCCTCTTATCTCACGTTACCTAATAAGTTAACTTATTTACAAAAAATACCTACTATATAAAGAAGTGTTATCTCATTTTAGGTTAAATTTTTACATAACCACCTTTTTTTTCTCTCTCTTCTCTCTCTTCTCTCTTAAAGTTCGCTTTCTTTTCTTCTTATTTCCCTCTTCTTTTTCATTTGATTTTTAATTTATCTCCTCCGATAATTTTTCCGTTTGTCTTTTCTGTTCGTCTTTCCGGTTGCGTTTCCGTTTGTGTACTTCCGATGGATTTCTCGTCGTTTCCGGTCGTTTTTCTGTTCATCTTTTCTGTTCGCACTAATCCGTTCGTCTCTTCCGTTCGCGCTATGGATTTTTCGACTCGTTTTTAAATTTGTGTAATTTTTTAGGAATAGAGTTAAAAAGAATTGAATTCTAGAATTCATTCTAAACATAAATATGCAAAATTTATTTCAATTCTATAATTTACAGTTTTTCATTCCAAACAATGGAATTTATTTGCAAATGAATTCTAGTGAAATTCATTTATAAATGAATTTCGGTAGGTAAATAGAATTGTTTCAAAGGGGGCCTTAGTTTCCATTTTAACTTTATTTGTAAAATATGTTTCAGAATTTCAATTTTTTTAATTTTCTTACTGTTTTTGATTATTTTTTATTTAAGTCTAATTCGTAAAAAAAATTATTCTTTTTTCTTAATTCCCTTTTTTAAGGAAAATTTTCTGAAATACACTATTTTTAATTGGATTTTATTACTTGATTTGAGCTTAGTCTTTTCAAAAACACTCTTCTACTAAAAAATTAGCACATTTACTCCTTTTTTAATTGAAAAATAGCAAACATACTTTCTCTATAATAATAAAATCACATGTTAAACAAATTCAATAAAAATTCAATACCGTTCCGACCATCGTTTAATAGAAACACCGTTATTTAACAAATCACTGCCACTTCCCACCACCCTTTACAGAACTCAAATAAATTCAATACTGTTCCAAACTTACTTTCTCCTATTGTCATCTTAAAGTTCAATTTCAGTCAGTTTTTTTCTTATTGAGGCCTCTCGCTCCGAGCTTTCCTCCGATTCCGATCGTTGTTGGGTGTTTTTATTTTTTTTGGTTTTTATTCAATGTAACTTCTGTTTAATATTGTTGATTTTTTAGGATTACTAGAAATTGAAATTGAATTTTATATTAATCTACTGCTACATTTTGTAATTTTTTAATAGATAAAAAATATGGGTGAGTTTAGACCCAATAACAATCTAACCTTTTTTTTGAACTTTAAACTTTCTTCATTAAAAAACAATCGAAACAGTTACATGCGTAAGATACTCGAGAAAAGTTTAAAAACTAATCCCGGTGACCTGATAAGGAACGACATTACAAACTAATTAATGCGTAGCCTGATTCACAGATCGCCTTATAAAAAAAGATAAATTAAAAAACAGTTTCGCTACCAATACTCAATCTTCAACCAAAAAACTCACCAAACTACCGCCTCCGGGAGCCTAATAACCAAAATAACTTCCTTCACAACTTATTCAAATGTAAATTAATTCCCCACTTCAACCAACTAAGAACCTCCCGGATTCCAATTAACTTTGTTGTTCTTAGATCATAAGCTCCACCTAAAACATCAATATAACTAGCACAAAAACTGTTTACTGAGGCATCAAAAAAGTCTTTCCACGTCAATGAAAATTCCCCTTTGTAACCTCCACTACCAACTGAAAAACCACATCCAATCTCCAACACTACTTCAAGAGCTTCCATCAGAATTTCACACAAGATTAGAAAACTCGGCTTCCATATTTTGACCAATTTTTTCAGAAATTGAATTATTCGTGGGTTGGCCAAACCACGACAATTCCAATCTAAAACATTCATTGCTTTTGGTGGGCTGGAAGCCGAGGCCCACCTGACTAAATTTTGTTGGGTCGATAATCATACCTTGCACTTGAGAACCGGGCCCATTTACTCCTAGCTCATTATTAGCTCTTATAGCCACTCTTTTCCTTTTTGAGTCCAGGGTCAAATCATTCTCATCACCATTCAAACTACCACGCTTATCATTAAGGTAACCAGATTTTTGAAATTCACCAACAATCATGGAATTTGAATTTCCCATATCTCCATCTTTCCTTCTTTCATTATGTTGATTTCCATTTGAAATATTGTTATGATAGGTAATAACAAGATTCTCGGTCAACTTACCATTAAGATTCTCCACCTCAGCATCATATTCTTCGTTCGAAACCCTAGCCGGACTCAATGGATGAAGCCATTTGTTACCAGTATTCACCACTTTTTCCTTGGTACAGCTCGCATCTCAATACTATATGGTAAAAATTCCTTCGGAATAGGATTAGCAAAGTACTTAGCATAAAAATTTTCGGAGTGTCCAATAATTCCGCAGCAAAAATAGAACGTGGGTAACCTTTCATATTGGAAATTAATCCAACTCTAGTTTCCTCCTCCACGTTGAAGCTTCGTTCTTCTGACTAAAGGTTTGTGAATATCCATTCCTACCCGGACACGAAAAGATTTCATACCCGTTCCTTTAATTGCTGTTAAATCACATGTCCCAAATGAGCCTAAATAGTTACCAACATTTTCACCCACCTTCTCTGTTTCATAACCAGTAGGGACATCAAGCACATGTATCCAGAAATTCACTTGCCACAGTTGCACCTCCACTGGAATTTCCCCTACTCTTAGCCTATTAGTAATCACCAAATTGTTCTCAAAAGTCCATGGTCCGTCCTCCACCACCCTTTTCATGTCCATTTCATGGTAGAACTTAAAAATAAACAGATTAGGTTCCACCATTTCAATGCAAACACCCATCGCTGGTTTCCAAATTCCGAATATCACTTGTTTGAAGATATTGAAATTAATCGATTTGTCAGTTAATACTCTGCCCACCAAACTCCAGTTAAAGCCTTTCTCAATCACACCCTCCTCATCTTCCAAAATCTCCAATCCTCCCATATCCTCCTCCTCGATGGTAGCCCTAGTATACACATCGGACAATTTTTCACCATAAATACTACTACTAGACGAAGCCATAATTCACCAAACTTTTCAGGCGAAGAAAAAAAAATAAAAGAGAACAAAAGAAGAAAGAGAAAAGAGGGATTTAGAGAAGAAAGAAAACAGTGAAGAAACTATCTCTGCATGAGAAAGCTGAACATGTATTCGCCAGAAACAAAAGAAATAAGATAGTGGGTACACAAAGCCAGAATAGATCTGTCAAAGGAAGATAATAAATGAGCAAATTCCACTAACACATTAGCTTCTAAAAATCAATTAAGCAACATTACTTGTCATATAAACAAGACAACAAAGATTGTCAAAAGACAATAAATCGCCTTTAACCAGAGGAACAGAGAAAACTCAGAGAGTCAAATTCTAAAAAGAAAGAATCTTCATAATTCAACAATAGTAGATGGAAATATATAATTTTTTGAATTATAACAACAATCTAACCTTGTTGTATGAAATTTTGTATGAAATTAATGCTTGTTTTATTTTTAACGTGTTGGTAATAATAGAGATTGTAAGCTTGTTAATTGATCTAAAGAATTTACCGTCTGGAATGAAGATTTGGATATATGATGAATGTATTTGTTTTTTTATAATGCATGTCACATGTTTGATAAAATACTTAATAGATTATTTCAAAATTATTTTTCATTTGTGATTTATATGATTTATTTATCGATAGTTTTTTATTGGTTTGAAAAACGGATATCCGCTGATTTTTGTAGTTTGTTTCAATAACGATATACACAACAATAATATACTTATTTTAATAGAAAATGATGCATTATATGAATATAATATAAAATAAAATAAAATATGATATGTAGTAGGTGAATGATATTATACAATATTTTATCATCAAAGCGTGTCTTACTTACAGTTACCGAAAATTATGATGCTCAGTTACTAATTTTTGTCGGTTCTGGTGTCTTCTTATTACATTCATCTGCAGTTACAGTTGTTTAACATAGTATTTTTTGTCTGATTTGAGTAACTTTTTTGTAGTTTTTGAGTAGCTTATTGGTAGATTTTAACATCAAAAGTAATCGATCACTGATCATAGTATAAAAAATCAAATAGATTATCTACGTACAGTATACTAATAAATTTTTAAATGGTGACATATTTGCTTATTAATTTTATTTATATTTAATTTTTTAGTTGTTTTTTAGTTGCTATTTAGTTGTTTTTCCGATGCTTACTGGTTGCTTTTGTTTATTTCTCATTAATTATTTTTTAGCGGTTGCTTTTTAGTTGCTCTTATTGTTTGTTTCGTTTGATTTTAATTTTAACTACTATTTGATTGCATTTTATTTATTTTATTAGTTGTTGATCTAGTTTTTACAGGATACAAATATAATCAAATATTTTTAATAATGTTATTTATATTATGTTAAAAATCAATGTCATAAATAATTATCTTACGAAAAATTAGACATTTATAAGGGACAAACCGTAAGCATGATCATGATTAAAACATGAAATTAAACCGTAAGCACGATCATGATTAACATATGAAATTTATTCAACATGAAAAAGATAATAAACAACATAAGATAAATTTCTGGGTAATTAAAAAATATAACGAGCAGAAGATTTTTTTTTTCTTTTTAAATTGCTGATCGATATAATAACAAAAAGGAAGTTCTTGCATATACGATGGTAGAATCGACAACTTGGATTGATAAGAATGAAAATAAATATTAAACTGAATCAAATAATTTTGGATTTAAATTCAAGTCGGTTAATTAAAAAGTAACCATTTTATTTCCTTTGCATGTATTAAAGTTTTGCAGAGAACAAATAACAAATGAGAAATAACAAAGAAAATAAGAGCAACAAAAAGACAAATTGTTATAACAAATTGTTATAACAACCCATAAAACAAGAGAGAAAACTGCATCATTGATGGAATTGGAAAAGAGCGTATATCTGCAAACAAAAATTAAAAAGGAGCGCACGCTTGTTTAAGTAAAAGCCAAAAGAGTATTCTTAAAAGCAAATATGAAAAATGGGTATACCATGTAATTACCTCTTTTTAATTTTATTTACATTTTTACATTATGGTTTGACTCATATTTGAGAGCCACTAGTTTTTGAGTTTCAATTTTAAAATTGATTTTTTTTCTATCTTTAACTTATTAACGACTTCAATTCTCAGTCTATTAAAAGGTTTTTTTTCCTAGTTATTATGGTTGAAGAAGGAGGAAACTAACTGAGTAGCATTTTAACTTTATTAATGTTGGTGACAGCGTCGGCATTGATTGTGAAGGCAGAAGGGGAGGTCATGGCGGAGACGAAGGCGGAAGCAAAAGGGGAGGTCATTGTGACTAATGCTGAATTAAGTTTATGAACCTTGAATTTTGGTATTTTGTAAGATGGCCTTTGCTTCTGTTTACACCGGCACAGAGAAATGCGAGTCAGAGTGTTACATAGGCTTATTTAGGAAATGAAGTCCAATTAAAGCCTTTTCAGATTAGTCTTTTATTTTTGGGCTTTGTACATAAATGCTTGAATTGTGGTTGGTCTTTTCAAAAACACTCTCCTACTAAAACATTAGTACATTTACGCCTTTTTTGGTTGAAAGATAGCAAACATGCCTTTAACTGTAACAAACTAATACCGTTAAATACCTCCATCTTCTTCGATGAAGAACAGCGATTTCTTCATCAACATCAGTAGAAATTAGGTTCCTCAAAAATCAAAAATCAAGATAAACAAAATTATAGAATCAAACAACAAATCTCCAGATTGTTCCGATTTCTGCTGATTTCTCCAAAAGTTGCGTTAATTCAATAATTGATCAGCTTTCTCCTGATTATTCAACTATTGCTCTGATTTCAAGCATTCAATTTCTCATCTAATTCAGGTACATGATTCCAATTTAATCAATTACTTAATTAATGTTTTAGTTAGATTCAAATTTGTAATAACAAATTATAATATATGTGGTTTAGTTTCCATTCAATTTAGATAGATTTGAAAATTTTTAGGCTTATCTTTTAAATCAGTTTCAGTTGCGATGAATGAGCTTTATTTTATGCAATTTTTGAATCAATTTCTAGGTTATAACTGTGCAATTAGATTTGACAATATATAGGAAAGTTTTTGGTTGAAAAGATTTAGATAAATTGAAAATAACAATTTTCTATATAGATTTATGATTAATCTGTTTTAATATAGTTGTTTCTAGCTCTATTAGTTATGTGTGCAATGTGAGCAAATTATGCTTATGGAATTTTAAATTCATTGTCATGGTTAAATCTTCATTAGGAATAAGTTGAAAGCGTATTTTGATATTTTTTATTTTTGTTTTTCTGTTTAGTATGGAAAATATTCCCGTATTTATTCATTATAATGGGGAGTGGAATCAGAGCATGGACTATATCAATTTTGATGTTACTGGAATGGTTTTTCAGAATGAATGTGACTATATCAGTTTACTGCAGAAACTGAATAATCAACTGGCAAGCAACCAGAGAGCTACTGAAATAGAAGTCAAGTATCAAGTGAAAAACGGATATCCACCTCTGAAGATACAAGATAATGATACTTTATTCTTTTACAAACAGTTCAGAAAAAAGATGGAGATTGCATAAAGTATCTCTTGTGCATATCATTTCCCAAAAATCAAAGGGACGTCAACTTCTTTTATTCGACCTTATTGTTGACAAACACCCAAATCAGAAGCATTCATACATCTGCTGCCTCAACTTCAAAAACAACGTCTAAAATGATGTCATTTAATAGAGAAGTAGATGGTAGCATTTTAGAGGTAGTCCTTTATGCAAACTATGCGAGTAATGACATTGATGGCGAGGAAGAAGAGACTGAAAGCAAGTTTGACGATGCAAATATGATATCGAATAGAAGACATCCAGAAATTGATCAAGGGCAGATTCACAAAGTCAAAGAAACTTTGAGCACAGTTATGAGCTTTTACGTGATAAAGAATCACTTCCAATATATGGTGAAGAAGTCATGTACAAGAAATTTCACTACTAGAATACAGAGAATTACCGACGGAAATTTTTTGATTTAACGACGGATTTTAGCCTTTTACCAACGGAAAACTTAATTTACCGACAGATTTCAGCCTTTAGTGACGGAAAATTCCGTTGCTAAAATGCAGTTTTCTAGTAGTGTTTTTTCTTGGATTGTTGGGATGAGAGATGTGATTGGAAATTAAGAGCTTCAAGAAAATAAAAAGCAAAAATGTTCATGATAAGTAAGTTGAACAATGTTCACATTTGCCCATTAGAATCAAGAACAAGCAACCAAAGGCAAGCAACATCAACAATCATTGGAGAATGTATTAGATCAAAATATCTCAGTTTAAAAATAGTTTACACACCCGCAGATATATTGAGAGACATGAAAGAAGACTACAGTGTAACCATTAATTATACAAAAGCTTATAGGTCAAAGGAGATGGCTTTTGAAAAAATAAGAGGAAGAGCGGATGATTCATTTGCAAAGCTGTTGGAACAATTGCTGAAACTGAACAGAATCACGATGAGGCTGAGTCGCGGACTAGGTCGCTCTCTTTTAGACGTTTCGCGGCACAGCTCGGTGGTGCAAAGCTGACTAGCAACCGCGGCGTCCCTAGGATAAACAGCCGGAAAATATACTGCTCTCACTGCACTGTGAAAGCAGCTATGAAAACACTTTCTGAGTATTGCTCTTTTGCTTTGTTTCTTTGTCATTAGAAATGAAAAAGGGACCAGTATTTATAGGCTGGAGGAAAAGAGCTGTTGAGACAATCATAAAGATGGAACATAAATACTGAAAACGTTTTTGATAATAAATTGTTTACAACAGTCAAAAACGTATGGAGCAGTTCAAAGGTTTATTTGAAAAATAAAAATCTGTTATGTATCAAAAAAATAATAGTGCCAACCGAACCGAACCACCCACCCAGACCAGACCAGGCCAGGCCGGACCGGCCGACCGACCGGACGGACGGCGCGCGCGTGTGGTAAATACGGTAGGATGTAACTCCTAGCCCGTTCACAAAATTAGGTACCCCTTGGGGCCCAAACCCAAGTGAGAAATTCCAAGTTAATAAAATCAATTACTTGAGTTCTCCTAAGCAATGTGGGACAACACATAAACTCTCCATATTCTCATTTCAAATAACAAGGCACTTCCTTTTTATTTTATTTTTCAAATTCAATTAATTTCAACAATCCCCCACTTTGAATTTTAAAAATAGTTTCTCGAGCAATTTCTGTTAAGATTGTGCATAAACAAAGGTATCTTTCGATTTGAACCTTTGCGTAGTGAGTAATATTCTGATTCAACAAGAGTGACTCGTAGTCTTGAACTCTATCTCGGACATCAAACCACGCACGTTCTTTTCATAAGTGTTTTTCTAAAGCCCGTGCATTTATGGCCCTGCACGTCTATCCCAGTTTAGTGAACGCTCTAGAAATTTTGCCTCAAATTTCATAGGAAGCGGCCCCACTTCCACATTCACAAAGGTGAAGCTATCAAGAGTACTCCTATAGCTAGGTACTCCACTCCATATGGAGTATAGACTTTATTAAGAGATTCTATTAACTCATCCTCTACTCGCTTCAGGAATCATGCATTAACATTGCATGTTCTGGCTCATATCATTCATAATTTGTTATTACCCATTGAACCTATTTCTTGGGATCTCCAGTCAGTTAGGTCGGGTTACCATTATGAATGAGTCATTGTATAGGCATTAGTCCCATTCCTTTTGATGTTTTATGGACTTTCTCTCTAGCTAATCCTTTCGTCAAAGGATCTGCTAAATTATCATCTGTGCGTACATGATCCACTCTAACAGCTCCTGTTGAGATGAATTCTCTTACAGTGCTGTGCTTACGACGTATCTGTCATTTCTTACCATTATAATAACGGTACTCAATTTTTGCAATAGTTGCGGTACTATCGCAATGGATCAACACAGCTGGTATCGGTCTTTCCCACAAGGGAATTTCAGCTAGCAGGCATCTTAGCCATCCCGCTTCTTCACTAGCAGCAGCTAGTGCCATCATTTCTGACTCCATCGTAGATTGAGCCAGAATCATCTGTTTCTTTGATTTCCAAGAAACAGCTCCACCAGCTATACTGAAAATATAGCCGCTCGTGGCTTTGGAATCATCTGACAATGTATTCCAATCTGCATCACTATACCCTTCAAGTACAGCATGATGCTTCAGATAATGTAATCCAAGATTCATTGTTCTTTTAAGGTATCTCATAACCCTTTCAATAGCATGCCAATGCTCAATACTAGGTCTACTAGTAAACCTGCACAGTAATCCAACGACATATGCAATGTCGGGTCTAGTACAATCAGTGGCATACCGAAGGCTGCCAATGATGCTCGCATATTCAGACTGTCGTACACTATCACCAGTGTTCTTAAAAAGTTTTACACTTGGATCATAAGATGTACATGCAGGTTTACAGTCGAAGTAGTTATATTTCTTTAGAATCTTCTCAACATAGTGAGATTGATCTAAAGAAATTCCTTTTTCAGATCTAGTTATCTTTATGCCAAGAATGACATTCGCTTCACCTAGATCTTTCATATCAAAGTTGGCACTCAACATTGATTTCACAGCATTCACAACATGAATATTTGATCCAAAAATCAACAAGTCATCTACATAAAGACATATGAAAGTGCAAAGTTCCTTTTCAGATTTGTAGTAAATACATTTGTCACTTTCATTCACTTTAAAACCATTTGAGATGACAAGATTATCAAATTTCTCATGCCATTGCTTAGGTGCTTGTTTTAGACCATACAAAGATTTGTCTAACTTGCACACCTTCTGTTCCTGACCATGTATTACAAAACCTTCAGGTTGATCCATGTAAATTTCTTCCTCCAGTTCACCATTTAAAAAAGCAGTCTTAACATCCATTTGGTGTACGACCAAATCATACAGCGCAGCGATCGAAATCAGCACTCTAATGGATTTTATTCTAGTAACAGGTGAATAGGTATCAAAGAAATCAACGTTTTCACGTTGTCTGTAACCCTTGGCTACAAGTCGAGCTTTGTATTTGTCTACTGTGCCATCAGGTTTCAATTTCTTTTTTAAGATCCATTTACAACCTATGGTTTTGCAACCGGGAGGCAGATCAGTCAAATGCCATGTATGATTGGACTCTAATGAATCTATCTCATCATTTATGGCTTCTTGCCACAAATCAGAATCTAATGAAGTTAAAGCTTCCTAGAGGTTCGTAGGATCCCCCTCTAAAGAATAGACATGGAAATCAGTTCCAAAGTCTTTCGAAATTCTAGCTCTTTTACTTCTTCTGATCTCTGGTTCTTTATCATTAGTAATCTCATTATTCCTGACCACAGGAACATTACTAGATGATTCGCCCCCACTATTTCCTAATTTAAAAGGAAATTTCTGTTCATAAAAATCAGCATCTACTGATTCAATAATAACTCGTGCAGTCAAGTCATAAAATCTATAAGCCTTGCTATTGACTGCATACCCAATGAAAACACATTCATAGGCTCTGCTTGCTAATTTTATTCGTTTCGGATCAGGAATCCGAACATACGCTAAACAGCCCCAAGTTCTCATATAAGACAAATTTGGTTGTCTTTTCTTTAGGATCTCATAAGGTGAAATCTTCCTGTTTGATTTCGGGACTCTGTTGAGTACATAACAAACAGTCAACAGAATTTCACCCCACCAATAAGAAGCAGCTCCAGAATTCAATAAAATAGACACTACTGCTTCTGTAAGTGTTCTATTTTTTCTTTCGGCTTTACCGTTCATTTCAGGAGAATAAGGTGCTGTTCTTTCATGCACAATACCATGTGAGTTATAGAATTCTATAAACAAGCTAGATTCATATTCAGTACCTCTATCACTACGAAATCTCTTGATTTTCTTATTGAATTGATTTTCAATTTCTGTTACAAATAACTTGAACATGTCAAGTGCATCACTTTTATTTTTCATCAAATACACATGTGTAAAATCAGAACAATCATCAATAAAAGTGATAAGATATCTTTTACCATTTCTGGTCAAGGTACCGTCAAGTTCACATATATCAGAATGTATTAAATCTAAAGGTTCAAATTCTCTAATTACTGATTTATGTGAGTTTTTAGTTATCTTAGCTTGACTACAGAATTCACATTTTTCAAACTCAGTTTGGTTCATTTTAGGAATTAATCCTAGGGTACCCATGTTGTTAATTATTCTTTTATTTACATGACAGAGTCTTGCATGCCAAGTATTAAAATAAAAAACCATGTAAATAGAAGCAACATCTTTATTGATAATTTCAACATTCAATTTAAACATACACTCACAAGCATAACCCTTTCCCACAAAGATACCATTTCTAGTAATGGTGTACATATCTCCACCAATAGTCTGAAAGAATCCAGCCTTGTTGAGAAGATAGCCAGACACCAAGTTCTTCCTCATCATAGGAGTGTGCATCACATCCTTCAAGATTAGTGTTTTTCCTGAAGTAAATTTCAGTTCAACACTTCCAATTCCAGCAACAGTAGTGGTGTGAGTATCACCCAGTAATACTTTCTTATCATCCACGGCAGTGTATGTTTTGAACATAGCACGATTGTGGCAAACATGGCGATTAGCGCCCGTGTCTACCCACCAACCACCTGATCCACCAACAAGGTTGATCTCAGCCATCATATCTGTTATCATAGCCGTAAAAGGCTCTTCAGTCAAGTTAGCCTGTGGAGCAGTACTTGGCTTGTTCCGACACTTCCGTGCCATATGACCCGGTTTTCCACAGTTAAAGCATAGAAATGGTGGCAGGTCATTCTTAACAGGTGGTGCCTGTTTCACAATATGGTTCCTTGAAGGATTACCATTCTGGTTCGCTTTGTTGCGATTCACATTTTGGTTTTGGTTCGAATTGCGATTCTGATTCTTAAAATTCTTGCCATTAGGCTTCAGACTCATCGAACTAAACTTTCTTGTGTTGCTAGAAACAACCAGCACTTCATCTTTTAGATCCTGTTTTCTCGCCTCTTCCTCAATCCGAAGACGAGTGATCAAACTTTCCAGCGAGAACTCTTTTGTTTTGTGCCTGAGAGAATTCTTAAAGTCCCTCCACGAAGGAGGTAATTTGTCAATTAAAACAGCAACTTGAAATTGTTCATCAAGAACCATACCTTCGGAGATGATCTCATGAGCTATTTCTGCAATTCATGGGATTGCGCCTCGACAGATTTTTCATCACTCATTTGATATTTGAGGTAGCGGCTGACTGCGTACTTTTTAGTCCCCGCCTCTTCGGTATCATATTTCTTTTGCAACGCCTCCCAAGTTTCCTTTGCAGTCTTTCCATCATTGTAGTAATCATAGAGATCATCACTTAGTGCATTAAGAATAAAATTCTTGCACAAGTAATCATTAGTCATCCACTGTTGAAGTTCACCATTCTGTTTTTCCTTTTCTTCTTCCTCGGCAGTTTCATCAACGACAGGCATTGCCATTGTCAACACAGAAACCACCTTCTTGATAGTTAGGAAAAATTCAGTTTTTTGTTTCCACCTTTTGAAATGCAAACCTTCAAACCGGAATGGTTTGTTGGCATCAACATTAGAGGAACCGTAGGCAGCAACCTCATCGGAGTTCATGGCAGCAATTGTAAAAGGACACGTCTACAAATTGTTGGAACAATTGCTGAAACTGAACAGAATCACGATGAGGCTGAGTCGCGGACTAGGTCGCTCTCTTTTAGACGTTTCGCGGCACAACTCGGTGGTGCAAAGCTGATTAGCAACCGCGGCGTCCCTAGGATAAAACAGCCGGAAAATATACTGCTCTCACTACACTGTGAAAGCAGCTCTGAAAACACTTTCTGAGTATTGCTCTTTTGCTTTGTTTCTTTGTCATTAGAAATGAAAAAGGGACCAGTATTTATAGGCTGGAGGAAAAGAGCTGTTGAGACAATCATAAAGATGGAACATAAATACTGAAAACGTTTTTGATAATAAATTGTTTACAACAGTCAAAAACGTATGGAACAGTTCAAAGGTTTATTTGAAAAATAACAATCTGTTATGTATCAAAAAAATAATAGTGCCAACCGAACCAAACCGAACCACCCACCCAGACCAGGCCAGGCCGGGCCGGCCGACCGACCGGACGGACGGCGCGCGCGTGTGGTAAATACGGTAGGATGTAACTCCTAGCCCGTTCACAAAATTGGGTACCCCTTGGGGCCCAAACCCAAGTGAGAAATTCCAAGTTAATAAACTCAATTACTTGAGTTCTCCTAAGCAATGTGGGACAACACATAAACTCTCCATATTCTCATTTCAAATAACAAGGCACTTCCTTTTTATTTTATTTTTCAAATTCAATTAATTTCAACAAAAGCTGTCGTCTTATTTATATCTCCTACAAATTGTAAATCCAGGATCATTTGTGAGATTACAAACTAAAGAAGACAACAGCTTTCTCTACGTGTTCATGGCTTTAGAGGCTTCGATAAAAGGCTGGACTTCATGTATGCCTTTGATAGCAGTTGATGGCACATTTCTAAAGTCAGCTTATGGTGGTACACTGCTCTCAGCAAGTACACAAGATGGAAACGGTAAAATTTTCCCGTTAGCGTTTTCAATAATAGATTCTGAAAATAATGAATCATGGGAATGATTTATTCAAAATTTAAGAGAAGCATTTGGATTAAGAGAGGGAATGTGTATTATTTCAGATATGAGATCATCAAAAATGCAGTTGAAAAAGTATATCCTGAAATTAGCCATGGATATGCACCTTTTATTTGTACAACAACCTCAAAACAAATTTCAGGAAGAATTTAAAAGAATTCAGAAAAACATTTTTCAAAGCAGCAAGGGCATACACTGAAGATAAATTTAATTTTTACATGATTGAGATTAATGAGATGGATGCGCGTGTAAGGCCGTATCTACAAGAAGTGGGGTATGCAAAATGGGCAAGGGCACATATTACAAACAATAGACATTTGATGATGACAACAAATGTGGCAGAATCTTTGAATGCAAAAATTAGAGTCTTTGGTTTCCAGTGTTTACAATGTCGGGTTTTCAGAAGGAAGCGAGGGTTGAGATAATATGGTTATCTAACCAGTACTTCTGAAACCATATTTCGCTTATATGTATATTTTAAGAAATGTGTTTACGTTAAACGAGAAAGGTTTTAATGGTGTTCTATAAAACGGATCAGACGCGAGGTACGATCCAATAATAATATTTGCGAAAAATTTCTAGAGGTTCTAGGCTTGCTACGGGTTTCGGAACAACCATTCTCATTCCCTAGCGCCGGTCGTGACTTGGTTTAGGGTGGAAATCGGGTCGTGACAAAGTTGGTATCAGAACAATATTTTAATACTCAAACGTCTGAAGTACTGTCACTGATAGAGTTAAGTAAGTTGTGTTTGGAATTGTGGGGATTCCTAGTACATTATTGCAGCAGCATAGGGTTCGAGTCATGTCTTGATCAGTTTTCAGTTGTTGAAAACATTCAGTTATAAGTAGCAAACCGTATACCTGTGTTGTATATGGTTATGTTTGATCAGGAACATATGAGTGCTTGTGTTTTAAACACGTTCTTAACAAGATAACATGTGAGATGTTCCTGTGTTCAAGACACGCAGTTAGAGTAGTGCGTAATGGTCAGATCAATTGACCAGTATTCAAGGAAGTTTTTTTGTTCGAATATAGAACGAGGCAAATATTCTAGAAGAATCGTTTGTTCAAGAAAATAGTTAGATTTTTCTCTGAACTATGTGTGATTGTGGTGTGTTTTGTTTATGTGTGTTTATAAGCTGTTATGTGTTATATGAAACTGTGTTTTCTATAACTGTTATACCTGGTACTAACGTTATGGCTACATGTGTTTCAGCATGTTTGGGCCTAGTCGAGCTCAGGCACATGTTGTCACGACCCGATTTTCAGTTCTGAAACCCGTAGCAAGACTAAATTTTACATATAAATTTTTCGCGTTTAAAAATCATTATAAAACTTAGGCATTTCATTTTTTCGAAAATTTGGCAATATAACGGCTATAATTTTAACTAGCCAACACCTGTTAAATCTCAAACCACCCTGCACGATAAACTTATACAACCATACATATATATTGCCAAATACCATTCTAAGCATTTACAAAATACACATATTAAGTAGTTAAACTAAAACTACCTCTGATGTTTGTTTGTTAATCAGAAAACGAGGCCTAACAAAAAGCAATAAATATGAGCGGTTACTAGACCAAAATATACTTAAACCGCTAATAGGACCTCGACAAAAGTGTAAGCCTGAACTACTGCAGCGCTACAGAGTCAGAAGCTGTACATGCAAAAAGTGATGAGCCTTCTGAAACAAGGAGTGGAGGCTCGACCTGATCTACTAGATACCTGAAAAAATTAATAATCAACGGGTCAGACATAGCTGAGTGAGTTTACAATTTACTAACGGTATTATAATTAAAAACGAGGTCGCATTATTGATAAAATATACTTTACTTTATGATCAATCAATAACTTACAATTAAACATAATTCGATAATAAACGATAAATTAAGCATACTTCAATAACAAACGATAGATTAAACATACTTCGATAATAAACATAAAATATAAATTAATAGTTTCCAATATCGGATCCGTTCGAAACCCTAAACACAAGTGCTACGGACTTATTGGACATAATTGACGATAACTGTTTTTCGAATCATATCGTCCGAGTGGCCGGGTCACAAGATAGTTCGACCGAGTTACCAGCTACCACGTGGCATAGTCCCGAGATAGTTCAACCGAGTTACTCATGCCACTACTTAATCCCAAGTTGTGGGTCCCGAGATAGTTCGACCGAGTTACCCACTAGACACAGGTCTCGAGATAGTTCAACCGAGTTACCTTGTGTCTATCACATTTCTTTTTATCCTCCTTATTCCATTAATCGATCGATAATCATAATTTCTCATTTCAAATCATTGACCATAGACGCCTAGACTCGACTCGTATCAGTACTGGTGATCACACAGCCTATTGACGCCCAATAGGTAGCTCGTTTACCCCGGATCACTTATTGGGTTTAAAATATAAATCCTCAAGACAAACGATTTATAAGTTCGTATAATAAACATACATATAGCGAAACTATTAAAATAACAAGTACTATAATTAAATTCTCAAATTCTCTATACTAATATACATGCTTAAAGGCCTTAAAAGAATAAAGAGCATTAACTAAATAATACATGCTCTTTTCAAATAAACGATGCTATTTCAAAGGCGATCTCACGATCTAGCCATCATCAACTAGAAATCGCATTATCCATAATAAAAATCAAAGTCTAGTATTAAACATTTTTCAATATATTTCAAACTCAATTTATGCGACCTTTAATAAAGTGTAATACATTTTAGTCGTTTATAGCATAAAATAAAATATTAATAAAAGTCATAAATATATTATTTAAAATATTTTAATGAAACTCTATTAATATCAATATCAGTTCTATAAACAAATATATAAGTTTAAAACTAAAACATTCAATCAAATACATGTATCTATTTATAAATAAAAATAATAATACTCGAAAGTAAATCGCGAACTCACCTCGACCGCTTAATCCAAATTTCCAAATTTCAAAAGCGAAATAAAATAACCCGTTGTTAATTCCTCCAAATCTTCTATTTCACCAATCCAATAGCGCGTAAGATCTATAATATAAATAAACACTAAATTAACATTTTAATTCGTAAACTATTTTATTTTTTTTAAAATTTCGTATTTCTATTCAAGCGTTTAAGTTTGAATTGACTCTAAATCCATTTCTTTTATTCCTGCCTCCTTAACGTCTTTTTGCCCATTCCGACTTATCGCTTAGCAATTCCTTAATTAAACTATTTTTTTTAACTCCTAACTTTCTAACACTTAAACTAAATCTTAACTTACTTTAATCTATACCTTCAAATGCATTAAACCAATTTTTAAGTCGTCCACTCAACCCATAAATAATCTTAATCCAATTTAAATACACTTTAAACCTTAGGTTCAAACAACTTAAGCTTGAATCCAATTATACCTTAACCCATTTAAACCTTAAACTCAAAAATCACACATTAAACTTCTTTAAGTCCATTTTCAGCTCTAACTTCACATTTAACCCAATTTGTTTAAAGTTCCGATGTCACGACCCATTTTCATGAATCGCGACCGGCGCTAGGGTACGGGTATGGTTGTACCAAAACCCGTAGCTAGCCTTACATATAACCTTATAAATACATAACCTGCAAGAAACCAATACTCGGGGGCAACCGAGACTTCAGCCTAGTTCTAGCAGTTCATAAAATACAACATTTATATAATAAATGGTCGATCAATTCCGAGTCTCCAACTTAGCATAAATATTTAATAACCCAAGTTATTATATTAATGTCAAAACAACACTTAAATCAATAGAATAATTTTGATAACAAGTATTAGACAAATACGACTTCTAATTACTACTGCGGTCTAAGAATAAAATCAGTTTAATGGTTTTAATAAAATAAAGTAAACCTCCGAGGAAATAAAGAATCGGAGACCAGCTGACTCGCTCAAATCATAACCCTGGAAAATTTGGAAAAACAACGGGGTCAGATATACTGAGATGAGTTCATACAACTATTTACATTTATTAAGTGAAAACCTTTAAAAATCTTAAAACATTTGTAAAGCATTTTACCATTATGGATAAGCATTGAAACTCTAAACCACAAATATCTAAATCCAATTATCGTGTCGGTGAGATGTATCTCCATAACCGATCCCCGACTGTCACTCAAATAAAACACACGTGAGTCCCAGGAGACGTATCTTCCACCGGCGCCCTCACTAGGTGAGACGTATCTCTAACCTACCTCAAATACCATATATGATCATACCGGTGCGCACGCAGTCTCGATGATGCCCATCGAGTAGCCTGTTCCAATTCAGATCCATAATGCCGAAAAACAGTTCGAAAGCTGTTTATACAATATATATATATATATATATATATATATATATATATATGCAAAAATACAATTTACTTAATAAAGCGGTAAATAGCGATATAAACTCACTGCTTGCTAATCCACGTGATAACTCCTGTCAAGCAGTCTAAACTCGGTTCGCCTCAAAAGCATGAACGGTCGACGGGTCTAGACAAGGTATAAATAATTAAAACCAGACCCTAACTCTAGAGATTACTAGACACCATGTAGGACTAGTACAACACGATAGAACCAATGCATAAGCCAACATAGATTAATTACACATACACCAACCATCAGCCAAAACCATAAAATAAGTTAAGTCCTATTGAGTTCCATTTGAAATAAAAATCCGGAAACTTTCCAAACCATTTGGTAAAACATTTCAAAGCCACAATGGTACTTAGCCGAGTCAAATAAGACTTCCAAGCTTAACTCACATGTCGAGTGACCCAAGTCTAACCCGACCAAACATAACCAAGTTGTAAATAAAATGTTCAAAATCCGGAATCAAATAATAATTCAAAATCCAAGTTTGAAAAACAAGGAACTCAATATCGCTTAATCAACAATTAACCAACACATAGCAAGTGTTTAAATAAAATCCACAACAAATTAACTTGCTTGAAATAGACAACACAAACCATAACTTTCATGTAACAATTTAACAAGTCGAGTTATTGATACTTAGAACAACACTTAGCCAAAGTAGTATTCCAAGTAATCTTGTAATCAACATACCAAGACACTACAAGAATTTAACAAATGGCATTTGACATAAACAATTTCTATTTTCAGCTTCAATTCCTTTAGTCAAAACATGCCAATTCATCACAATAATCAAACCAATTAACCAACAATTTAATATACACAAACCCCACTAATCAAACTCTATTACTTTGATTTTAAATCATCAATCACATGCTAAATCCATTATTTACAGCCCTATAATCAAGAACAATAAAACAGTTTATAGTATTTCAATTCCCTACAACATTGTAACCATTCAACCTATGGATTTACAACAACCAAGCATGATTTTTTTAACTCTACAACATAGATCCACTTTAAAACATTATGGCAGCCAATGATTCAACTAAAACAGTTTATACAATCCACACAACCTATAATTTGAATCTATGTCACAATAAACAAGATTTAATCCATAACAATGCCAAATACAATGATGCTAGACAAAACATTATAATTCAACCTAAATCATAAAGAATCAGCCACAACATAAACAAAACTCAAGGCACAACAATCAATAATACCAAGGTAATCTACAACCTAACAATCGCAGCGATATAAAACGATTAAAAGCAAAGGAAAAGGGATTAAATACCTTGATAGATCAAAGAGTATAAGAATCTGAAAGATGGGTTGGATTCGAAGCTACAAAATTGATTTGAATGGAAAGCCATAAGCCTCAATCTATTAAACTAAGAATTGAGATTGAAAAACAAGATTTAAACCACTTACGAAGAGTTTTGGACACCACAAATCGAAGGAAAAATGCCAAGGAAGTGATTAGAATATGTTTAGGGTTTTAGAAATTGAATAGGGGCTGTTTAGGTCGAGTAAAAGTCTATTTAAAGCCTCCAAACAAACCCAACCGGTTCTATGGCCGGTTTTGCCCAGTGGAACCGGTTATAGAACCGGTTTGCTCACTGAAACCAAAAAAATCGAAGTGGACCGGACCTACGGCTTGATCTACCCAGCAGGTCCGGTTCACAGGTCCTTTTGACCCGAAAAAAGGTCAAAACGACGATCCGAACGGTCGAATGAAAGATAATCCTCTTAGGTACAACATATCCAAAATGCAGCCCGATCCGACGGTTCAATTGGGAGATATGAACGTTTTACTACAACATGGCAGATTTGAAAAACATGCAAACATTGTTTCGACAACAACCCGGAAATAAATCAATTCAACATTAAATACTTAAAGGTTCAAGGGGCACACGTAAGTCATTCAACATGACACAACCAAGGTACCACATACGCTAATTCGCACATAAATCAATTTGAAAACAAGTCGGAAGCACAACGAGAACATGTCGAAGTGAAAACACAACCAAAGTCCATCACAACTCAAACTTTAATCGGACAACCAACCACCAAAATAAGTTATAAAAATACGGGTTATTACATCCGAAAAAAGTCATTTTCGTCACGTAAAGCGACGGCGGGGCTACTCCCTCTCCGGCAATTTGCTGGCCGAAGTGTCTGCCTCCATTGGCAGACCTGGTCTGCTCCATGAGCAGACTTCTTAGTCTGCTCATAGAGCAGACAACCTTGCTCGTTGAGCAAGCCATAGCTTGCTCAACAAGCAAGCAGATTCTGCTCGTTAGAGCAGATTACTGCTCTAACGAGCAGCGGCTGCTGCTCCTAAGAGCAGCCTGGGATCAGGCCATCTCTTGGCCTGATCTTAGCTCCTCCAACCCCACAAAATTCCAGCAATAATCAGCCTTAAATTCTACCTCAAACACCACACTACAATTTCCATTAAAACCCATCTTAAAATTCATGAAAGTCACATTAAAGTTGAGCTTAACACACCCAATTGAACTTGTTATTGAACCTTTTTTAAATCCTAACATTAAATCATTAAAATCAGCCACTAAATTGAGTACTAACATCAAACACTTTAAATCATCCATGACAAATCAATTTAATTTCCATATAACCACTTAGAGATTAAATATGAACCTCCAATTGCACTAACTTTCAAAATTTATAAAAAAAACCCTACACAACAAATCAATTTTCAGCTTTAGGGGTTTAGGTTCTCACCTCAATTTTTGCTTCCAAGTTGATAATAGATGAATGGTGTCACTTAATTGAGAGAAGCCTTCAAAATTTTGAGCTTAACTTGAAAAACTCCATCCTCCATGGCTTAGTCTTTGAAGAGGTTGGGAAGGTGAAGGTGATGAGGAAATAAGTTTCTGGAATTGCTTTTGCTCCATAAGCAAAAGAAATGAATTCTCTAGAAAGTTTAATTGTCTTGACCAAAAGAAATAAATTTGGGCTTCTCAAATCAAGTGGGCTTACTCCAACTTAGTCCTTAATTCAAACCAAACTATTTAACTCATTCTTTAATTGTTTTAAATTAAAAAAAATCCACAATTAATAATCTTATCGATTAACCACGTCGTTATTTTATCGAGTTTAAATCCAAATTTTTTTTGAACGACTATAAATTATACGGAGTCCTTCTCTTAATCCAAAATATTGATTATTACCTTTTCCTTAAAATTTTACTATTTAACCGTATAATTTGTATGTCGCGCTTAAATTCGTATTTAAAATAATATTCCAAATATTTATGGATTCTCTTTGAATAATCCAAATGACAAAATTTACGGATATTATTTAAATATCCATTTTAAAATCATTTATTTTATTTAGTGGAAATTTTTATCCAATTCCCCATTAAATCACAATATGCTTATCTCGATATCCATATACGAGGTAAATTTAATTCTAATTATTTAATCTAATAATATAGTCCAACTTTATTAAAATTAATCCCTCGTCAAAACGTTATTTTCCGTCTTATTTACGGAAATTCCCTTATTTTAGCTCCAGTTGGCTAAAATAATAAAATTAATCCAATTAAATACTTTTCCAAAAATACGGGGTATTACATTCTTCCCCCCTTTAAAAAAATTCGTCCTCGAATTTTCTTATAATACTTATCGTCCAAATTATTTTAATATCGCCTTTTTTTTTCTTTGCTAGTTCTAATTACTTCGCCATTTCCTTAGGGCATAATTCTCACAGAGTATCTCATTCTAACATTTTCTGAAGCTTGTATTTATTTTTGTTTTATGTTACGCAAGTATCACGTAGTTAGTTTTTCAAACTAACTAAAAATCGTTATGTCTCAACTTTGTAGATTTAGGTTTTTAGCTCACTTCAGGCCATAAAACCAGTGTCTAAAATCTATCCAAATTTTAATTTGTCACTTGAAACTTATCCCATGCAACGTTGCCTACAACTTTCATTTTGGTCTTAAGTCCAAAATAACACTTCTTGGGATCAGAAATTGATCCAGAAGTGGCTTTCCTAAATTAGCTTTAAAATGTACTTAACCTTTAATTCGTAGGCTTACTTAAGGGTATATGTTTGCCTGCTTGCCTAAGGCAGGTCTTGTTTTCCGAGATCAATCCGGGTTTGTCGTTATCCTTTCCGACATACCCTCTTCGCGTGTTATTAAAAATCTTTGTGAAAAGTTTTCGCGAACACGCTCAAAATTGCCTCCAAAATAGCTATCTTAATCACTTATTTAGATCTTTATTTTCATATCCTAATTCCAATAAATTCTCATAACTTTAACCAATCTCAATACAACATCACGTCCCAAACACAAACGAACTAATACTTCAACCATAAATGAATTCGTGGCATTCTAATTGTCGAAATTTTACGATTATGATTTCTATCAAAGTTAATGTATTCCAAAAATGTTGTTTATTTAATGGTAAATTTAAACCATTAAATCAATCGCTTAAAATCGTCCAATAGTTTATTACTTTCTTTAAATGCACTTTGTGCAACTCTCTCTGCAATTTCCATTTAGATTCAAATTGACCTTGACAAGCGTTAGGGGTCGTAAAGCTTGTCCAAACTACCTACCCTGGGCATCTAAACTTTTCTTAATTTAACATGTAGTTTCTTTAGTTGAATTCTTTGAACTTATCCGAAATTAATTACTAGTCCAAACGTAGTTATAAGTTTTAGATTATTCCACTTGATATATAACCAAAGTCCATATGAAATATTCATAGTTACTTTCGCCTTCACCTCACATTGCCATTAAATAATCCGTCAAAATCTCTTTATTTAGTGTTTGCATCCATTCTGCGGACGCCTGATCCTTATATTATAACTTCAATAATAATTTAACGTCAACAGCTAACATGCTTACGTGCTCCTCCATGCTTCTTCTTCTACTACGACTTTACACAAGTACTCTAATGGCTTGTATCTTCCTTAAAGTTTTACAACTTATTACCATATTTCCGTTTAACTCCATTGATCCGAGCACATATTTAAATAAGATTTATTATAAAACAGGATTTAGCTAACCTGCAATATAACTTTATTACTTGTGAAGTTTCCTTTCTTCAATCTTTTCCATTAGGTTTGCATACATTTGCGTCTTTCATGTATTTTTTTTTCTAATCATACGCCTTCATCACTTCTAAAATTTTCATAAATAATTCGTATTATTCCGTCATGAGTTATTTCTCATATCCTGTTTCAACACTTATCTTTTAATATATAAGTTCATCGAAGTTTGACGTCTCCTTTCTTAACGTTTTCCGCCTTCTTTACGTTTGATAATGTACACGCTTATACATGATATCCTTGTCGATGTTCTATAGTAGATGGGTATATTCCTTCTTTGATACCAATTACCCATTTCATGACCTCTCGTATCGAATCTCATGGAGTTGGATCTATGCTAGGCATCTCTTACATAAATTGTACCCTTTCCTCATTTTACTCTCTATAGTGCCAACCATAGAGCAACTAATTCTAAAAGTTTACCCTCTTCAATTCCTTATTCATAACTATCATTGTGGCTTACGTTCTTCTTATTGTTGTTTTTATTTATACTTTAATGTCTTTTATTGTTCTCATTGTCGTGTATTGATTTGAGAATCATTTCTCATCTATCTTTAACATATCAATTAACCTTAGGTATCTCACCCGTTCTATTAATACTATTATGAATCATTCTTTCGTAACTGTCGCTCATTCCGCACATGGTTCATTTTCACGTCAACTACTTACAACCTCTGCCCCAAAATTGATTCATGTATTTCCTTTCTCATTGAGTTCCATTGTATCACTCTATATGCATTAAACACACCATTTACTTCCTTTCTTATTTGCATTAAATTATTCCTTTTCATCTCAAAGTTCTTGTCCAGTTATTTTCGCCTTCAATACGTTATATACTTTACATGTTAGTTTACTTTGATTCTTTCATCGGTCCTAATATACAAATCCTCAATTTATATATATCTAGTACCATATGTGACATGAAACATGTGTTAACCTTTCACATGTAGTGTTCACGTTCTCCTTTAAGAGTCATCGACAATCTTTTATAGCTATCGTACTATAACTTTCATTCTTTGCTATTCGGATTCAAGTCTCATGATCTTACACTTCATATTCCTTCCTCATACATTTTCATATATGCTTTCTTTAGTTTCTTGATTAGAATTCCAACTTCTTAACTTACTCTGTATAATACACATGTCCCGTCTCTTAATATCATTAACCAAATACTTCACAGTATTCGTATCTATACGGAGTTTCCATTAATAATCTTAACATACTTTATATTTTTACAGCTTGGTCCTTTCTATACATATAAATCTTTTAGTAATACTTTTCATAAACACTGCTGTTTGACTCTCTATTTGACGATCACCACGGTTCCTTCCTAAGTAACCTTCTTAGGAATATCATACTCCGACGTCAAACCGATCCAATGATTCCATAAAAAGATACCTTAGTCTTACTAATCTTGACGATTTTCTGATATCGTTTAAAATTCACTTCTTCAATCAGTAGAGATTGTCTCAGTATATCTACTAACTTGGTCTTACAACTTATTTACTAGGTTCGGTTATCTTCCTTTATACATCTATTGTCTTATAGCGTGATATCCTAACCACCTCATTTATAGATAGAACATCCTAACTCATCGCTTAATCGTATATACATCGCTAATAGACACGCTTTACTATTTTACTCACACAATAGCTCGTTGAACTACCACCAACGTTGTATATTCAAAACACAAATCTTCATTTCGTGTTCTAATACACATTCGTCGTGCCTTTGAGAGTTGCTTGTAACTTAACCTCGAAAATTTTACCTTCGTAACAAAGTTCTGATCTAAGTATACTTACGTTTTAAAACAAATCTCTTTAAAAATAATTCAATTTTCTTTGCAATTCAAAGAAAATGACCCTTTATAAAAATCACATTCAAATCCTTTAAAGATTAGCATAATTGTGCTCTAGGGTGATGACGTCTCTCATCCCCAAAGAGTTGCCACAACTTACCTTTTGTCTGGGCCAAATGAGCATGATGCATGTCCTACTAATGTATGAATCGATTTATTATTCTTTCCATTTAATGTGTATGTAGTGATGCACTTCTAATTAAATCTATATTTAATTTTTTTTAAATAAACGGATTGGGAAATTATTGCCCAATCATAAGCCGAGCCCATTGGAGAGAGAGTGTCTCTCTTCACCCAATCATTGGAGAGAATTGCAGCCTGCCTATCATATTGCAGGCTGCCTTAATCCAGCTGATTTAAGGCCAGCCCGCAGTATGATATTGCGGGTTGGTGGATCCCCAGGCACAAATCCATAATTATTTTCCCTGGGGACACAAATTGGAAAATACTAAGAGAAAAAGGGCACAAAAATATCAAAAATCCAGCAGTCTACCCCGAATATTTAAAATAAATCATATCTGCCACGTGTCGGAATCTTCGACAAAAGTGGATTTAATATAACAATATAGGAAATTTGGAATAATTTCCATTAAACAGAATTGTCGGGATTAAGAGATAATCGAGAGAAATTAAAATAAAATAAAATATAAATCCCGAGTTGATAATTATTTCGCCAAAGTCCGTGAAATATTTTGTTTTATCTATGGTAGAAGTTTCGAGTCAATCGGAGACTATTTTAAATTTGGACGCGAATGAATTTTGGACTAAATTGCAACTTTTGAAAAGTTCAAGGGCCAAAGTATAAATTAGCCAATTAAGCCTCGAGAATGGAAATTAAAAGATTATTGACGGAAAAATAATAATTTTGGATTATTATTATTTATATGGATATAAATAATACGTACGTAATTGAGTTAAAGCGGATAGTTAACCGTTTAGTTAAAATAGAAAGTTTAAAAGACAAATGGTTTAAGTTAAAGAAATGAAGGATCAAAGGAGTTAATTAGCCATTATATAAATATGATTATAAGAAGAAGAAGAAGGAAATGAATCATAAGAGAATGAAACCTTACAGACAAAGGTTTTAAGCGATCCAACTTACGATCGCTACGGTTAGGGTTTGGTGAAAACGTATTGAATTCACGTAATTTGATCGTTTTAAGTTTGGTTCATGCATTTTAATGATTTGGATCATAATCACGGAGTTAGGTATGGCTGTTTCAAGCCTCTCACGAAGTGCGAGTGTCTCTCACGAGGTGCGAGCATCTCTCACGACGTGCGAGCATCTCTCACGACGTGAGAGCATCTCTCACGACGTGAGAGCATCTCTCACGAGGTGAGAGCATCGCTCAAGACGTGAGAGGAACCCTCACGACGTGAGGTACATCCTCACGACGTGAGGAAAGCTTAGCACGACGTGCCAAGTCTGTTTTGCCTCGGGAATACCATCCTGAGACCCGTACGATGCATTTCAACTTCATATTGACGTACGGTCTCCGAAAACATGAAATTTGGATATAGAACACGACGTGTACGACTAGGGTTTTGATATGTATAAAACCAATAGCTGGAAATTGATAAAAGAAATATAACAACTATCTCAACTAAGTATAAGAACACGATCAAAGTTAATAGACATATTAATAAGATCGTGTTAACTTAAGTTTGTAACTTAGGGTTTTAGCGTTGAATTTACGTTTATAAATTAAACGTATGTGTGACGTAAATAGGTAATTGCGTATTGACGAGCTACCAGACCGACGAGCCGGAATAGCTAAGGGGTTGAACAGCGCATGGGACCTGCGTGATTGAATGATGAAATTGCATTGTAGGATAACGGTTTCTGTGAGTTTGCAGTTTACTTTTGTGTATTGTTTATATGAGTTGAATGCTTTATCGCTGTTACATTATATTCTTTGTCTATTCCGTTATCCTTAACGCTGCATGTTTTATAATCTGATTTGTAATGCTTTGATGTGATGAATTTTTGTTCTAAGGATCCGAGGAAACGTGCTACCTATTAGGCATCAATAGGACTGTGTGATCATCAGTACTGAGGTTAGATAATCCTGTGTCCTAGAGTTTCGTATAAGCTATAACCTCGCAGATCTGTGGCGACGGTGGCTTTGTTCCCGGTCCAGATGCTGCTATAACCTCGCAGATCTGTGGCGACGGTGGCTTTGTTCCAGGTCCAGATGTTGCTATAACCTCGCAGATCTGTGGCGACGGTGGCTTTATTCCAGGTCCAGATGCTGCTATAACCTCGCAGATCTGTGGCGACGGTGGCTTTATTCCAGGTCCAGATGTTGCTATAACCTCGCAGATCTATGGCGACAGTGGCTTTGTTCCCGGTCCAGATGCTGCTATAACCTCGTAGATCTGTGGAGACAGTGGATTTGTTCCCGGTCCAGATGCTGCTATAACCTCGCAGATTTGTGGCGATAGTGGCTTTGTTCCCGGTTCAAATGCTGCTATAACCTTGCAGGTCTGTGGCGACGGTGGCTTTGTTCCCGGTCTAGATGCTGCTATAATTAAACTCATTAGATTCCGTATTTGGTAACTTAGGGATCTTTGGATTAGGGTTTCAGTCGGATCGTATATTTGTGTGTTGTTTGATATTTGGTCTATGAGTTGATTATTCTAGTATTTAAAAGTATGTTAAATGTTTACATGATTTTGGTGATAATAGCATTTGTAAACGTAAACTCACTCAGCATTTCCCAAAATACTGACCCCCTCACTCTGATGTTTTTCAGGGAGTCAGAGTCGGATCAGACAAACCATCTTCGTTGTGTCAGAAGTCGATTGGCTTGCACAGAATATGAGTTCCTAGAGTTGTAGTAGTCAGTAGGTGTCAGTATAAGATTTGTGAAGTGATTTCAAACAATTTATTTTGGAATGTAAACTCTGATATAATATTTTAATATCTATAATTGTATTATATAAAAGAGATTTCTAAAAATGTTTTATATATGATATTATGTTTTTAATTGCGAAATTTTTCTAGTAGTCTAAGGCTTTCTACGGGTTTCGGAGCTACCACTCCCATTCCCTAGCGTCGGTCTCGGCTCAATAATTTGGGTCGTGGCAAGTCTGCAGTATACTAGAGGTTGTTGACCATGTTTTTTTATAATGCGTTTCTAACTCTGATGTTTAAGTAAAATGACGTCACATGTATTTTGATATATGAAATACATTTGATAAAGCGAAAAAATTTATATGTGTTTTTAGGCTTGCTACGGGTTTCGTAGCTACCACTCCCATTCCCTAGCGCCGGTCTCGACTCGAGATTTCGGGTCGTGACACTACACGTATAGGAATGTTGTGTGTCTGTCATGTTTAACTTGATATATATTGTTATGATGTTTGCTTTCACTTAGATAAATTTTTAAAGAGGCCCTTTTTATACGATTAATTAGGGGCCTCTCTAGATAAGTACCTATAAAAAGATAAAATATTCTCAAAAATACTATCTCAAAGTTTGTTTTTGAAAATTACAATTTGTACTATTTTTTTTTTTTGCAAAACTGACTTTTTTATTCTTAATTTTTTTTAATCTCAGAAATACGATTTGGTTAACCAGTGGTATACTAACATGTGACTCACGGTATATTATGAAATAATTTATGTTTTATATGCACAATTTTAGTTTACTAAAAAATTACTAATGATATACTAAAAAATTAATTAATTATAAGTTTATGGACGATTTACTCACAGTTCACTAACGTGTTCTAAAAACAAAATTATAAAAAATATAAGAAGGCCAATAGACTTTTTACACAAAAAACTACAACTTATAGCCATTATATTCAAAATAAATGTTATGATACATTAACCAACGGTTAACCCAACATCTACTAACAGTGTACTAAAAACAAGGTTATTGGTGTACTATTAGTACACCATTGATTAACTAGAAACAAAATAAAATTCAACAACAATTAACTAACAATTTTATTAATAATATATTCAATATTAAATTTATTACAAGTTATCCAACGGTTTACTCAATGTTAAACATCGGTTACCCAACACCCAAAAATATTACAATTCTCATAAGCATTTCTTCAAACACCTAGAGTGCAGGGTGTGCAATACCAAAAAAATCGAACCACCACTACATCACCACTGTCGTTCACAACACACTATTGTTTCTTGAGATTGTTGTTGTTTGGGTATTTGTAGTGACGCTGAGGGGACCTTAGGAGACCCTTCATGCATGTCCTTTATGTTTCCAGCAATACTATTGTCTTCAAGACCATCATGGAGAGCTAAATTTTGTTCCAGCTTTACAATCCTATCCAGTATTTTAAAAACCGAACCGGACCGGCCGGTTGAACCGCGAATTGGATGCCTGTTCGGTCTAAATGACCATTACAAACCGGAAATCTGGTTCAACCAGATTGGACCGGATAGAACCGGGAAAACCAGATTGAACTGCTGAACCATTCATTTCTTATAAACCGTTCGATTCTTTACTTTTCATATATAATTAACAAAAAAAATTAGGGTTCTTTTCATTTTTGTTGTCTCTGCGCCGTCTCCTTCATTTTGCATATTAAACTTTTTCTTTCTCTTACAATTACCTTTCATCAATAACAAGTTTTCTCAAAGTTCCAATAAAATTATAATCTCAAATCCCAATCATCAGTTATAAATTTCATTCTGAGCTTATTAATTATCACATCTATAAGGTGAGAGCGTAAAACGTCGGAAATTCGAGAAGGCAATTCATTTTTTGCCGGAAAATTTAATAAGTTTTATGAGTTCTTTCAATTTTAAACTTTCAAAAATTAGATTCGTTACCTTTGATGACCAATGACAGAAATGAGAAGCTCTAAATTCAGTCACTTTTACTGGTTCAACGATACAAGAAGAGGAGATTTAAGGTTTTAGAATTGTGCAAAAATTTCACTGGTAAAAAGAGATGGGTTTGAAAGTTTTAAGAATATGAAAAAGAAATAAAAAAGGCTGACTATAGGGATAGTATTGTCAGGATAAGGTGGTAAGTAACTTGTCTATGTTAAAAAATTGTGGCTCTAATAAAGACACCTCACTATTACACTTATTTTTTCATTTCAGTGATAATAATGGCCTGTTGTTTCTTTAGTTACCCGACCATTACAAGTTAGTTGGCCTTAAATTAAATATTATATATATATAATTTTATTTTTATTTAAATAATACGACTGATGGTTGAACCGGTTAAACCGGCGGTTGAATCGGTTGAATCGATCAAATCGGAAACCGGTGGCTTTACCGGTCCAGTCACCGGTTCGGTTTTTAAAACATCGATCCTATCCTCTAACTCTCTTTTTTCCACCGTGGAGCCGATCTTTAAGTTCCATCAAGTCTACGTGCCCATCACTATCAATGCTCATATAGACACACCCTGCCACTCAGGTTGAAGAATACAGATAACAACAATAATAATAATAACAATAACGAAGGGGCAATAGCTGAACAGTCAACCTAAAGCAAATACATAAACCGCTTGAGAGGGAGAAGGCGACCTTGAAGGTGGCTGCTTCAGTGGTTGCCACTACCGCTTGGCTGCTTCAGTAATTGCGGAGGGCGATTTTCGGCGAAGAAATTTAAATTCTGTTGGCAATGAAGTGATGCCATCTGAAATTCAATAACGATGCCGACAAAAATCAATTGAATTAAATTAGGGTTAGAGACGAGGATCGTATTTATCAAAAACAGAAAGTATAAAAAAAAGGAAAACTTAAATAGCTAAACAGAAACATAGAGCGCATTTAATTAAATATTTTAGAGAATTTTTAAAAAATACCCATACTGTGTATAAATATTTTGAAAAATACGGTTTGACCAGTTTGGGTTGAGTTTTACGGTATGACTTTTAAAAATTGCGAAATTACACTTTTTGAGTTGAAAAATACGGGATATTATTTTAAAAAACCAGTAAGTTTACTATCGGATTACTAACAGTTTGCCAACGGTTTACAAACAAAAAGTTTACTAACATTTTTTATGTATAAAAATACGGTAAATCTCCTATCGGTTTATTGACAAAAAGTTTACTATCTATTAACTAACTGTTTACTAACAATTTACTTAAAAATCAAATTTACTATTAATTTATTTTTTAACCATATAGTTAATTCATTAATCGTTTATTATCAGTTTACTAAAAAATAAGTTAATTTACCATACGTTTACTAACAATTTTTTAGTTTTACTAAAAATTATAGCTAATTTATTAAATATAAAGTATAGTTATATTTATTAACCGTTTACTAACAGTTTACTATCGTTTTACTGAATAATAAATCAGACTCATAAAATTCATAAATAGAAAATAATATAAATATTTAAGGATATGATAAACAAAAAGTCATTGTGTCCAATACTTTAGTAGCTGTCACGACCCAATCTCAGGGCCGAGACCGGCGCTAGGGAATGGGAGTGGTTGCTCCGAAACCCGTAGCAAGCCTAAAAACGTAAAATAATTTTTCGCAAAACACAAATGTCATGCATGACATACATAAACACGTGTCATGCAGAAGCACACATGCCAGGCACACATATTCTCTGGCAGTCACAATATATATAACGCAGCAAGCGTAAAACGTTTAAAACTTTAAAACGTTAAAGTTATATTTACAGAAAACTATACATACAAGCTGACTTACAAAACACTTATCTACTGCAGCTCTAAGAGTAAAGTAATGTTTCTTTACATACTCAAAAATACAGACTTCTGGAAGTAGGATAGAAGTCCGTTGCTTCAAAGCGTCTTTATCCTGAAAGGAAATCTGTGAGGGGTCAGTATATTGGGATATACTGAGTGAGTTCATACATTTACTAGTAAGTATTCAAATAAAACATAAAATCGTAATCAATCATATGCAGCCAAGTACAGGATCCGATTGAAACCTTAATCCTCAAACATACTAATAATCAATCGATCAACCCAATCATAAATATCAATCGCGAGTCCAACTCGCTGGTGGCCCAGCCACTAGATACGGGGACTTCCAGGCTACACCGTAGCCGAGTTCACTCTGCGTATCTAAATCATAACTCAATCGTAGATTTCATATTCATCATCAGCTCCCAGCTGAGTTATATCAAAACTGGTGATCACACAGTCCTATTGTCGCCCAATAGGTAGCACGTTCCATCGGATCAATACTGGTTTCAAATCCAGCATATGCAATTCGTATAAAAGTTTCACATATAAAACATGCAATTCCAATATAAAGCAAATATAAAATAGTTGCTTAAATAAATACTTTAAAAGCAAATCATATAAACTCACAGAAAACGCTTATCCAAAAATACGTCGGGGCTTTAGAAACGTCAAGCTTCCCGAGCTCCTGGTCCAGCTCCTTCTTGCCTTGCTGGATCTAAAACAATTTCAAAACATTTGACTCACATCAGAATCCTATTCTAAGATTGACTCTAGACTCGAGACTCGACACATAGAACTCTTACTAATCGTCGTGCTTCTCTCGCATATCCCATTAAACGATATCAAACTCGTTTATGGATCGTATAACATTTCTAATTCCATCTTCTTATATCCTCATTAGGTTAACTACTATTCGATTTCTGATTCAATACGTGGATTCCATTAATTCAATCGAGGCACGAAGACTCAGGGTGCGAGAATCGAAGGGTGCACGCTCGTGCAGGGAGGTACACGTTCGTGTACCTTGGTACACGTTCGTGTACCATATGATGGTACACGTTCGTGTACCTTGGTACACGTTCGTGTACCATTGATGGTACACGTTCGTGTACCTCAAGTACACGTTCGTGTACCACAGTACACGATCGTGTACAGTCGTGCACGATCCCCCGGAATCGATTTCCGGGGTTTCCGACCTGCTATATACGCAAAAACGCTCCAAACTCAACCAAAACGCATATTCTAAGCTCAAAACGCTATATATCAATCCTATACTCGATAAAACGATAAAATCGTTTCGTGGCCTAAAACTTTGAATCGATATAACTCAAAATATAATCAACGAATCGGTAAAACGTCAAGCTTACCGTGATTACCCGTCGAAATACGATCGTTTGGAGTTATAGAACGTCGGAAACGGACGAGAAACGGAATCGAACGATGGAACCGTAAGTAACGGAGCGAGAGAAATAAGAAAGAGATGAAGAATGAAGACTCTGGATCTTTCATTCCTTCATCTGAAGGGTTTTAATACATAACCGGCTAATTTGCACTTTGGTCCTTGAAACTTTTCGAAAGTTTCAATTTAATCCAAAACCTATTTAATTAATCTTTCTATTAATTCAGATACGTATTATTTATCTCCGAATAAATAATACTAACTTAAAATATAGATTTTCATCGAAAATCCTCAAATTTCTATTTTCGGGCTTAATTGGCTAATTTGCACTTTAGCCCCTAAACTTTGCATAATTTGCAATTTAGCCCCAAAATACCTCCACATCCAAATTTTCAACATTAACTCCTTAAATCCCGCTAATTGACTCATTAGATTTTATTCTTGAATTTCCGATATAATTAAATTAAATTCTCTTTATTAATTTATCGGAAATCACGACACGTGGCACGACGTAATTATCTTAAAATATTTTGGGGTATTACATTCACCCCCCCTTAAAATAAATTCGTCCTCGAATTTAAAATTAGCCACGTACCTTGAGTAAACAGATATGGATATTTCTGCCTCATATCCTCTTCTGTCTCCCACGTGCACTCTTCTACGGATTGACTTCTCCAAAGAACTTTCACCATTGGAATTCTTTTCGTTCGCAATTGTCGTATCTGCGTATCGACAATCTGCACTGGTCGTTCTTCGTAAGTTAGTTCCTCGCTCACATCCACCACTTGTGGTTGAATTATTCGAGAAGGGTCTGGCACATACTTCCGAAGCATGGAAATATGGAAGACCGGATGAACTTGCGACATCTCCTGTGGCAAGTCTAGCTTATAGGCAACTGAGCCTATACGCTCCACGATCTGATATGGTCCGACATATCTCGGAGTTAATTTACCCTTCTTTCCGAAACGAATTACTCCCTTCATCGGTGATACTTTGAGAAACACGTAATCTCCGATCTGAAATTCGATATCCTTCCTCTTGGGGTCCGCGTAACTCTTCTGTCGACTAGAAGCAGTATTCAAACGCTGCTTTATCAACGGAACTTTTTCTGACGTAATCTGGATGATCTCTGCTCCAGTGAGCTTTCGTTCACCGACTTCATCCCAACAGATAGGAGATCGACATTTTCGCCCGTACAATGCTTCGTAAGGAGCCATCTCGATGCTTGAATGATAGCTATTGTTGTAGGCAAACTCGACTAGGGGTAGGTACGTATCCCAACTACCTCCGAAGTCAAATATGCAAAGTCGAAGCATATCTTCTAACGTTTGAATCGTCCGCTCAGACTGACCGTCTGTCTGAGGATGAAACGCAGTGCTGAAATTTAATCGCGTTCCTAACGCGTCTTGTAAGCTTTTCCAGAAATGAGAGGTAAATACGGAACCTCTATCTGAAACGATTGACACGGGAACTCCGTGTAGGCTCACGATTTTATCGATATAGATCTCTGCTAACTTCGCTGTAGAATACGTCGTCTTGATAGGTATGAAGTGTGCTGACTTCGTCAAACGATCCACGATTACCCAAATAGAGTCGAACCCTTTCTGCGTCTTGGGTAATCCGATTACAAAATCCATCGTGATCTGCTCCCACTTCCACTCCGGGATGGGTAACGGCTGAAGAAATCCGTAAGGTCGCTGATGCTCCAATTTGACTTGCTGACAAGTCGGGCATTTCGCCACGAACTCTGCGATGTCTTTCTTCATTCCGCTCCACCAATACGTTGATTTGATGTCGTGGTACATCTTCGTGGAACCAGGATGAACGCTATAGATCGTTCCATGAGTCTCCTCCATGATCTTTTGTCTCAAGTCTTCCACATCTGGAACGCACATTCGATTACCATACTTCAAGATTCCGTTGACGATACTGAAGTCTTGACTCTTTTCTTGTTGAACTTCCTCAATTAGATGCTTCAATTGAGGGTCGTCTACTTGCAACTCTTTGATCTGATCTATCAACGTCGATCGTATCGTTAACTGAGCCATTAGGTTTCCGAGAGATGAGATCTCAAATTCAACCCCTTGGCTAAACATCGCATGAATCTCGTTAATTAATGGCCTCCGCCATGTCGTTGTAACGTGCGCGAGACTTCCAGCTGACTTTCTGCTTAAGGCATCTGCCACTACGTTGGCCTTGCCTGGATGGTATTGTATCGTGCAGTCGTAATCTTTCAGTAATTCCATCCATCTCCGCTGTCTGAGGTTTAACTCTCGTTGGTTAAAAATGTACTTGAGACTCTTATGATCCGTGAATATCTCGCACGTGGCACCATATAAATAATGTCTCCAAATTTTTAGCGCGAAAATCACCGCTGCTAACTCTAGATCATGTGTCGGATAATTCGCCTCGTGCTTTTTAAGCTGTCGCGATGCGTACGCTATTACTCTACCGTGTTGCATAAGAACACATCCTAGTCCAATTCTTGATGCATCACAGTAAACTGTTAATCCTTCCGTTCCTTCTGGTAGCGCCAAGACTGGTGCCGTCGTCAGACACTCTTTCAGTTTTAGAAAACTGAGTTCACATTGGTCCGTCCAATTGAATTTCGCGTTCTTTTGAGTTAACTTCGTCAAAGGTACAGCGATCTTCGAAAAGTCCTGTACGAATCGTCTATAATATCCTGCTAAACCAAGGAAACTTCTAACTTCCGTAACTGATTCAGGCCGCTTCCATTCTATCACAGCTTCGATCTTCTTTGGGTCAACCTTAATGCCGCTTTGTGAAACCACATGACCTAAGAAAGCCACTTCCGTTAGCCAAAATTCACATTTAGAGAATTTGGCGTAAAGCTGATGCTCTCTTAGCTTCTGTAGTACTATCCGCAGATGTTGAGCGTGCTCTTTTTCTGTACTCGAATAGATTAAAATATCGTCGATAAATACGATCACGAACTGATCCAAGTACGGTTTGAATATCCTATTCATCAAATCCATGAAGGCTGCTGGCGCGTTCGTCAATCCGAACGACATAACGAGGAACTCATAATGTCCATATCGAGTTCGGAAAGCAGTCTTTTGTATGTCATCATCGCGAATCTTTAGCTGATGATAGCCTGATCTCAAGTCGATCTTGGAGAAAAACTTCGCTCCTTGTAACTGGTCGAATAAATCGTCAATTCTAGGTAACGGATACTTATTCTTAATTGTCACCTTGTTCAGCTGACGATAATCGATACATAGTCGAAGCGATCCATCTTTCTTTTTCACGAACAACACTGGTGCACCCCACGGGGATACACTCGGTCTAATAAAACCACGATCAAACAATTCTTCTAGCTGATCCTTAAGTTCTTTAAGCTCTGCTGGTGCCATTCGATAAGGAGGTATCGATATCGGCTTCGTGCCAGGAGCCAATTCGATACAAAATTCAATCTCGCGATCTGGAGGTAATCCAGGTAATTCCTCTGGAAAAACGTCTGGATATTCCGACACAACTGGCACGTCACTTAAATTTACACTTTTCTTCTCCACGTCTCGTACTACTGCTAAGAATCCTTGACATCCCTTCTTCAACATACTACAAGCTTTAATAGTTGAAATGATACTCGTAGAAGATTCCATCTTATCGCCCTGAATTAAAACCGCTTCAATTCCAGGCATGTTAAACGTCACCGTCTTCTTCCGGCAATCCACATTGGCGTAGTGTTGAGCTAGCCAATCCATTCCCAGTATGACGTCAAAAGCTAAAACCTCAAGTAAAATCAAGTCAACTAACAAATCTCGTCCTTGAACTTTCACAGGACAAGATGGATAAACGATACTAACTTCCACACTTTCTCCAACTGGGGTAGCTACGGATAAGGGATTCCTAAGATACGCTGGTTGCACTCCTAACTTACTAGCAAAACTAGGCGAAACAAACGAATGCGTAGCGCCCGGATCAAATAAAATTAATGCGTCTTGAGAAGCGATAGGAAAGGTACCTTGCACCACTGCATTGGAAGCCTGAGCCTCCTGAGGATTCAGTGCAAAGACCCTAGCTTGACTCCCGCCAGCCTGCGAAGTCTGGCCAGTACCGCGTCCTCCGCCGTTTCTTCCTCCACGATTTCCATAGCCACGGTCTCTCTGGCCAGTAAAGGTACTTCCAGTCTGATCATATCCTGACGCTATCTGCTGCGCGGTTCTCTGCTGCTGATAAGAAGGCTGTACTACAGTAGTCATCGAGCCTTGAGGCATCTGCCTCGGACAGTCTCTAGCGAAATGGCCCCGTTGACCACAATTAAAACATGCTCCACTAGCAGTATAACACGCGCCATAGTGCCTCTTATTACAGTTCAGACATAAAGGAACTCCGCCTCCCATGTCACTCATTGATCTGGCACTAAATCCAGTGCCTGAAGTACTGACTCTAGTTCCATACCGAGCTCTCTTATTTCTCTGTTGACGTGATGGAGGTCGAGAATAACTCCCAGCATATGATCGGGTAGGTGTGCTATGTACGCTGCGAAACGTATTATCTCTCACAGGTGCAACATTGGAAGGGTCAGGAATTCTTCCAAAACGAATCAGAGAAACTTCCATTTGCCTAGCACTATCAATCAGTTGCACTAGGGTTCTTCCGATATCAGACGTCAGACTCACAAATTCAGCTCCTAGACCCTCTACAAACCTTGAGTTCACTCTGACTGGGTCCGTAGTCAGATCTGGTGCAAACCTACTCACTCTAGTGAACTCCGTCACATACTCTTGCACAGATCGATTGCCTCTACTCAGGGTCAACCACTGACTACGATAACTCTCCGTCACCGCATATGGTAAAAAGTATTCCCTAAAGTGGTTTGCAAATTCAGCCCAAGTCATATTATCCATGGTTGGCTGAATATGCTGCTGAAACCAATCTTTCGCAGGTCCTTTCAATGACATTTCCACCATAATGATGGTCTGTCTCTCATTAGCTTGCAGGCGTCGAGCATTACGTTCTACTTCTTCGAGGAAATCGAGAGCATCGCCTGTACTGTCAAACTTAGTTGGCTTGAGACGCATATAAGCCAAGACGATATCTCGATCAGTGAAAGCCACGTTACGCAACTGTTGCTGCTGTAGTTGCTCACGATGCATACTCTGCACCTCAGCCTGATTAGCTTGCATAGCCGCAATTCCCGTAAGGAACTGATTCAGATCAAACCCCACAACATTAGGTTGCTGGGCTTGGGCTTGCGCTTGCACTCCAGGTGCCTGCGCCTGGGCCTCTTGGCCACCTCCTCCTCCGTGAACAGAAGACTCATCTTGAGCTTCTGGATGGACGTCATGCGCCCCTTCTATAACATTACGTGCTGCAGCGGCAGCTCGCTCTACTTCTTGTCGTTGGTCAGACATCCTGACCATGACAAACAGCGTTACTTAGCCACTTAATCACATATTATCGCAAACGCGTACCGTAATAAACGCGCATCTCATCACAAGCGAACACACACGTAAGACAGACCCACATCCTAGAGGGAAAGCTGAAAGTTCGAAAATCAAATGAATACGTAACAAAGACAAGACTTGAGTCCTATGTGCTGCAGTAGAATCCTAGGAAAATCAATCACTCTTCTAACATAAGCAATGGTAACTGGACCATGCTCTGATACCAACATTGTCACGACCCAATCTCAGGGCCGAGACCGGCGCTAGGGAATGGGAGTGGTTGCTCCGAAACCCGTAGCAAGCCTAAAAACGTAAAATAATTTTTCGCAAAACACAAATGTCATGCATGACATACATAAACACGTGTCATGCAGAAGCACACATGCCAGGCACACATATTCTCTGGCAGTCACAATATATAACGCAGCAAGCGTAAAACGTTTAAAACTTTAAAACGTTAAAGTTATATTTACAGAAAACTATACATACAAGCTGACTTACAAAACACTTATCTACTGCAGCTCTAAGAGTAAAGTAATGTTTCTTTACATACTCAAAAATACAGACTTCTGGAAGTAGGATAGAAGTCCGTTGCTTCAAAGCGTCTTTATCCTGAAAGGAAATCTGTGAGGGGTCAGTATATTGGGATATACTGAGTGAGTTCATACATTTACTAGTAAGTATTCAAATAAAACATAAAATCGTAATCAATCATATGCAGCCAAGTACAGGATCCGATTGAAACCTTAATCCTCAAACATACTAATAATCAATCGATCAACCCAATCATAAATATCAATCGCGAGTCCAACTCGCTGGTGGCCCAGCCACTAGATACGGGGACTTCCAGGCTACACCGTAGCCGAGTTCACTCTGCGTATCTAAATCATAACTCAATCGTAGATTTCATATTCATCATCAGCTCCCAGCTGAGTTATATCAAAACTGGTGATCACACAGTCCTATTGTCGCCCAATAGGTAGCACGTTCCATCGGATCAATACTGGTTTCAAATCCAGCATATGCAATTCGTATAAAAGTTTCACATATAAAACATGCAATTCCAATATAAAGCAAATATAAAATAGTTGCTTAAATAAATACTTTAAAAGCAAATCATATAAACTCACAGAAAACGCTTATCCAAAAATACGTCGGGGCTTTAGAAACGTCAAGCTTCCCGAGCTCCTGGTCCAGCTCCTTCTTGCCTTGCTGGATCTAAAACAATTTCAAAACATTTGACTCACATCAGAATCCTATTCTAAGATTGACTCTAGACTCGAGACTCGACACATAGAACTCTTACTAATCGTCGTGCTTCTCTCGCATATCCCATTAAACGATATCAAACTCGTTTATGGATCGTATAACATTTCTAATTCCATCTTCTTATATCCTCATTAGGTTAACTACTATTCGATTTCTGATTCAATACGTGGATTCCATTAATTCAATCGAGGCACGAAGACTCAGGGTGCGAGAATCGAAGGGTGCACGCTCGTGCAGGGAGGTACACGTTCGTGTACCTTGGTACACGTTCGTGTACCATATGATGGTACACGTTCGTGTACCTTGGTACACGTTCGTGTACCATTGATGGTACACGTTCGTGTACCTCAAGTACACGTTCGTGTACCACAGTACACGATCGTGTACAGTCGTGCACGATCCCCCGGAATCGATTTCCGGGGTTTCCGACCTGCTATATACGCAAAAACGCTCCAAACTCAACCAAAACGCATATTCTAAGCTCAAAACGCTATATATCAATCCTATACTCGATAAAACGATAAAATCGTTTCGTGGCCTAAAACTTTGAATCGATATAACTCAAAATATAATCAACGAATCGGTAAAACGTCAAGCTTACCGTGATTACCCGTCGAAATACGATCGTTTGGAGTTATAGAACGTCGGAAACGGACGAGAAACGGAATCGAACGATGGAACCGTAAGTAACGGAGCGAGAGAAATAAGAAAGAGATGAAGAATGAAGACTCTGGATCTTTCATTCCTTCATCTGAAGGGTTTTAATACATAACCGGCTAATTTGCACTTTGGTCCTTGAAACTTTTCGAAAGTTTCAATTTAATCCAAAACCTATTTAATTAATCTTTCTATTAATTCAGATACGTATTATTTATCTCCGAATAAATAATACTAACTTAAAATATAGATTTTCATCGAAAATCCTCAAATTTCTATTTTCGGGCTTAATTGGCTAATTTGCACTTTAGCCCCTAAACTTTGCATAATTTGCAATTTAGCCCCAAAATACCTCCACATCCAAATTTTCAACATTAACTCCTTAAATCCCGCTAATTGACTCATTAGATTTTATTCTTGAATTTCCGATATAATTAAATTAAATTCTCTTTATTAATTTATCGGAAATCACGACACGTGGCACGACGTAATTATCTTAAAATATTTTGGGGTATTACAGTAGCAAAATTTAAAACCAAATTGAAATATAGGCATAAGTTTGGTATAAAATATAGTTAATTTATTAACCGTTTACTAAGAGTTTAATATTAGTTAAAAAAGAAATTAACTTGCTAACCGTTTACTAACAGTTTCTTATCGTTAGGGGTGAGCAAGAACCGAACCAAACCGAAAGACCGAACCAAATCGAACTGAATTTTGTTGTTTGGTTCAGTTTTTCGGTGAAAACGGTTTGATTCGGTTTTTACTTTAGGTAAACTTTGGTGTTCGGTGTTCGGTTTGGTTTGAGTGTTTTGAAAACCGAACCGACCGAAAAACCGAATTAACCGAACTTTAATATAAAATATATTTATTTTTTAAAAATAATATACATTTATACTTATATTTATATATTTTTTGTTTTTATATCTTAATTATTGTTGATATATGAGTTTATAATTGTTATTTAAACATATATGGGAGTTTATTAGACTCTAATTATTTAATATTTCAATTAATTTTAATATAAAAGTTTAAAAAAAAATAAAAAAAAGTAAAATTCGGTTTTAACCGAACCGAACCGAACCGAGCCGAATTTTTTGGTTTGGTTCGATTTAGTTTTTTCACCTCCAAACTAAAAGTTTGGTTCGGTTTGAAAATTTTCCAAACCGAAAAAACCGAAAAAAAATTCTAACCGAACCGAACCGACCGATGCTCACCCCCAACTATCGCATTACTAAAAAAATAGAAAATACAAACCAACAAAACCTATAATAAAATTTTAGGGAAGAACATTAGAGTGCCATAAAAGGACTGACATTACTTAAAATTTCCTAATTCTTAAAATGACTGAAACTCCAATTTTGCAAAAGTGACGGGACAACGGCTGACATCTCGATCAAAAGTTATACATCTCATAAGAGGTGTCTATAAAAATTATGAAATATTAAGAGCCAAAACAGCGTAGATTTCCAACAAATTCACACATATACAATGTAACAATAGCACAGCAGTATGAGAAAAGCAAACAATCTAGAAAGGAGATTAAAGAGCAGGAGAATGTGGAATTCTCTATTATTGTTGACAAGTCAAATCCAATTGCAATAAAGCACTTCCTTTTCTTATGCATGAGACATTTTTTTAATCAGTAAACCACTTCTTTTCCAATTACTAATTTACACGTTCAGCCAATAAAGCACTATCTCCTCCATTAGCCCCAAAAACAACTATGACGAATGCGCTTCACCACCACCGCCTTCAATGCCACCATCGTCGACAAACTTATAGTTTCTTCCTTCATTGTCAACAGATAACAAATGATAACCCGAGCAATTAAACGTATCCGCAATGACATGAACCTGGCGAAAACGACCAACGGAAAACTGCAAACCAGCACCTCCGTCCAAAACCAACGATCGACAACACATTGTTGCCGCCTGCACTGCTTCCAACAAACCGATCAATCAACAACCCATCAATCAACAATATACAAATTTAAGCTAGAGAGCGACGGCAGCGGAAGATGATACACTAACAGCGGCAGCGGCGAAATCGAATTACTGAAACTTAAACACAATTTTTGTGTGTTTTACTATGAAATCGGTATAGAAAAATGGAGGGATTAGGGTTGTAGCTGAAATAGATCCAAATAAAGGGGGAAATGGCCAAAATGACGGAAAGTAGAATAGATGGGTAGATTCAAACTGTTTTGCAATTAATAAAGTATGTCTGCAAATTGAAAAAATATTTTTCAACACAGACTAAACAAACCGTATAAGTGAGATTATTTTACTATTTTGCAGTGTATGGTCTAATTTCCTCATTATTTTAAGTAACCGTTTATCCTCTAATTAACTCTATAAAAAGCTCATTATGAAATTAGAGGGCCAGACCCAATTCACATCATCATCATTATCATCATTGATTCATGGCTTAATACATCTGCGTGTCCCTGCACTTTTCTCTTTTTGCACATAAGGTCCCTGCACTAAAATATCCTATCATTTAATCCCTACACTTTAACTTCCATCATCTCGAGATCCCTTTGTTAACTTCCTGTTAGCGCGTGCAGGACACGCGCCATTAATGAGACTAGTATTCATTTTTGTAGTTTGATATATACAGATAAGGTCTTTGCACTTTAATTTAGGCCCCTGCATTTTTAATTTATTCAAATAAGGTCCCTGCACTTTGATTTTATAGAAGCAAAGTCCCTATAATGTTTAAATAAAAATAAAAATAAAAATTTATTTTAATATATATATTTTAAAAATTATATAATTTTTTAATTAATAATATAAGATGTTAATGAAATTTAATTATTTTTTTATAATATTTAAATTAACAATAAGAATATAAATTAAATTAATAAGAATATTATATTTTTTTATTTTTTTATTAGATTATATTAACAATCACTTTCTAAAAATAAATAGGGCTTTTTATATAAAATGCTGATTTTGGCAGCCCATTTACTTTTATACAGGACAAGTTAAATCTTTACTTTACCTACCTCATTTTCTTACTTTGATAACTTGTACTTCAAATTTCTTTCTTTTATACGATTTTTCTTATTTCTCTCAATCATTCTTCTTCTCCACGATTTCTTTTGAGCTGTGAAAGAAAATTTTCACGATTTCTGCTCCTTCGCTTCCGCAGTTCCGCCTCCTCCGTTCCGCCTCCTCCGTTCCGCCGTTCTGCCTTCGCCGTTCTGCCTTCGCCGTTCCGCCTCCTCCGTTCCGCCGTTCTGCCTTCGCCGTTTCGCCTCCATCGTTCCGCCTTTGTCTCGCCGCGTCATCTTTCTTTTATCTTTTTAATTTTAGATCTGAAATTTTTTGTTCTTTTTTTTTATTTTCAGATCTGTAATTTGTTTATCTTTTACTGTTAATTCACCATTAAACATGTATAAAGAGTATCTTTAAAGAATCTAATACTTATTTCATGTTATATAGAGTAATTTTGTGATTTTATATAATAAAATCCTGTTATTTCTGCATTTTTTTGTGTTTTGTTGTATTTTTGCGCTTTTTTTATTCTGCAGAATGATTTGTTGATGATGATTGATTGCTGAATTATTGTAATGTTACAGTGTTGTTGATTTTATGTTGACTTTATGTTGATATTATGTTGATATCTACTGATTCTTTTTATTTTAACATTGACAAATAAGATAATATTGTCTGTGAAATAAACTTTCGTTAGATGAAATGAAACTGTATCATAACCGTCTTTGTCGAAATTTAGTTAGGTATGAGAGGTGGAACGCAAAATAGTTATACAAGTGATTTTGAAGAAACTGTACAGCTGCAAAGAGAATTGAGGAAAAAAAATATTTTGAAATAAATTTCTTTAATTTGTGAACTGTTGTGTTGGTGTATATTTAATATATTTTTATTTTTATATGTAAGAATAATTTTATTTTTTCATTTGAATTATTGTTGTTATTTTTTCATATTGTTTTGATTACTTACTATGCTAATATCTTTATCTGATTCATTTATTTTAAACATTTTGTACCTTTGTTGTTCTTTAGTAGAATTACTACTATCATATTAACAAATTATCAACATAATGTCAACATGATATCAACAATTAATGCTAATTTAGTTGTAAAATGAGAACATCGATTGATTTAAGCAAAAAACAATCAACATATTATCAAAAACATGTCAACAAGTCATCAATACAGCAATTTAACACTAACTTTACTTTTCTTTTAATGATTGAAAAATCAACATGTTATCAGCAGTATATCAACAACATGTCAACATAAAATTGAAAATCAAAAAAAGTAGAAATACTTATCAACATAATGTCAACAATTAATCAACAACGAATCAACAATTAATGCTAATTTAGTCAAGATGTTTGTAAAATGAGAATATTGATTGATTTAAGTCAAAAACAATCAACATATTATTAAAAATATATCAATAGTTCATTAATACATCAATTCAAGACTAACTTTATTTTTCTTTCAATGATTGAAAAATCAACATGTTATCAACAACATGTCAACATAAAATTGAAAATAAAAAAAAGTTGAAATACATATCAACATAATGTCAACAATAAATCAACATAAGGAATAAAATAAAACATAATTTTTAAAAAAATTGTGACAATCTATAAAATATCAACAAGAAATCAACAACATGTCAACATGATAATGCTAACATATCCTTATCTAATATCATTTAAATTTTGTTTTTTTAGTTTATTTCACGCACAAAATTATCTAATTTGCTAATGTTTTTTTAGAATAAATTTTTTCAATGTTAAAATTAAGGAAATACCAACTGATTATCAACACAAAATCAACATAAAATCAACAACACTGTAATATTATAATATTTCAGCAATCAACCATCATCAATAAATCGAACTGCAGAATAAAAAAACACAAAAATACAACCAAACACAAAAAATGCAGAAATAACAAAAATTTATTGCATATAACCATAAATTTATATTACATAACATGAAATTAACATTATATTCTTAAAATATAATCTCTATACATGTTTAATGGTGAAATAACAATAAAAAATTATAGATCTGAAAATAAAAAAGAAGAAGAAGAAGAACAATGAATAAATTATAGATCTGAAATTAAATAGATGACGACGATGAGCAGAGGAGATGATGGCGTTAACAAAGATGACAACGGAGGCGATGATGAGAACGATGACGGAGGAGCGGAGGAACAGAGGACGGCTCAGCAGAAGACGGCGAACGGTAAAAAAAAGAGGAAGATGAACTGAGAGGAAGAGAGAATTGAATGATGAGGAGAGAGAAAATAAATGAAATTATGATTTATATGCTGTTAGGGTTTAATATATAGAGTCCGTATAAAAGTAATAAAATAGGCCGCACATGATAGTTTAGAAAAGGCAAATTTGGACCCGTATAAAAGATAAGAAATTGGCAAAGTAGGTTGTTTGTGTAAAAAGCCCAAATATATATGATTTAGATTTTAGAGTATATATCTTAAATGAGATCCCTACTCGAAATATATTAAATTTTTGAAGGCGACTTAAATAAAAAATAAAAAATCATTGGTATAGAATATCATTTTTTAATAATTTAATAAAAAATATTAAAATTAGTTTTATTTATGTGAGTTAATATTTACTTTAAAAAAAATCTAGTTCACTTTTATTTTTTAACGTAATAAAAAAATTAATTAACTTTACTTTTTATTTAAACCTAAGTAATAATTATTTAAAAATTTAATAAAATTATATTAACGATCAATTTATCAAAAAAATATGATTTAAGTATTAGAGTATATTTTGTGAATGAGATCCTTACTCAAGAAATATTCAAAATTAATTTAAAAAAAATAAAGGTGACATAAAAAATTATTAAGAAATTAGAAATCAATTCAGACTTTCACCTGATATGTCTCCTCTAAAAATAGAAGTAGACAACTCGGACTTGTAAGCTTATATAACATACTCAATTTCGAAGTTGACATATATTAAGATCAACGTCCGTTTACACCTCTAAGTGCGATGTTATTATATTATTTAAAAAAATAAAAATTTATCGGTATGAAATATTATTTCAATTTTTTAATTAAAAAAATATTAAAATTAATTTTACTTTTCTAAGTTAATTTTTTACTTTTTAAAATAAAAATTAAATTCACTTTTATTTTTCAACATAATAAAAATTAATAAATTATATCTTTTTATTTATAGATGAATAATAATAAATTAAACATTTAGTAAGAATAATTTAAATATTCAATAAAATAATAGTTCAAAGATAGAAATTTAGACATTATTATTATTTAAATATGTTAAATTCATACCCTTTAAAAAATATAAATTTTAATATTTTATACTTAATTTTAGTTTTATTAAACTAAAAATTAATGCTTATTTATACACAATCTCTATATTTAAAAGTGCAGGGACGTAACATTAAAAAAATTAAAATTGCATGGATCTAAAATTAAAAAAATTGAAAGTGCGTGAACGGTGTCTTAACAGAGGGACCTCGGGATAATGGAAGTTAAAGTGCAGGGATTTAATGATGGATATTTTAATGCAGGGACCTCATGTGTAAAAAGAGAAAAGTGCAGGGACACGCAGATGTATTAAGCCTTGATTCATTGTCACCATGGGGTCTAGGGCTGAACTAAAATGAACATTTGATTCAATCAAATTTAAAATATCAAAGAAGGAGGGAGCAGTGTGGTTCAGTAATGGGAGCAGTTAAAGAAATAGAATTAGAAGAAGAAGAGGAAGGAGAGCGTGCGTTTTCCGATGACTACTTCTTCGACGGAATCGGCAAACCCATTCCGATCCTCAAACCCATCCCCAATGCCCCGTCTCTTTTCTCCGACTATTGTCCCGGTTCTCCCATCGCCGTCTCCCAATTGCACCGCCTCCTCTTCGTTGCTCATCCCTCCGGGTTTTATGTTGCCAGAACTAAGGATGTTATGGACCAGACAGACGGCGGCAGTTCAGTGCAAGAGCTGAGCATAGCTGATGTCCCCATCGCCAAACTTCACATTCTTTCACTCTCTTCCGATGATTCTACGCTGGCCGCTGCTGTCGACGCGCATGTCCATTTCTTCCGCATTCATTCTCTTCTCAATCAGCAACTGAACCCGTTCTTCTCCTGCTCCTTGCCCCAACAAGCGACTGCTGAATTTTGTTTTGTCAAGGATTTCAAGTGGAGGAGAAGGCCCGCAGCAGCAGCAGCAGCTTCTTACATTCTTCTCTCCAATCAACGCAGCCTATATCATGCTGCTGCTCTTTCCTCTCCTCTCCAACATCTCATGGACAATGTGGATGCCGTTGAATGGAGTTTCGACGGAACCTATATATCTGTGGCTAAGCAGAATGTTCTCCATATTTTGTCCTCTAAATTCAAGCAAATATTGTGCATATCTCTGCCCTTCAACTCATGGACTGCTGATTCTCCCGACGAATCCACTGTTAAAGGTTTATTTCTACTTCCCCTCTTGATAATTATTTACAACAAACATAAGTGTACTCCCTTTTTTTATGCATACAAGAATTAGAACCATAAGCTGAACTTAGAACCACACAAATAAATTAGAACAACAAGTTGAACTTCTCCTAGTCCACCTGAATTTTATTCATTAAATATCACAATATTTAGCTCGTTTCTTACTAGTGGAAACCTGTTTTTTAATTCGTTGCAACTCATATCATTACATTTCCTCATTTGGAGTTCAATGGTTCTTAGTTTTTTCTTTTCTTTTATTCTTAATTTTAAACCGTACTGGCTTGAGCTATATTAGAAATTAAAATAAAAAGATAGTATTAAGGGGCATTAAGAAGTCTTTGGCCTTGTTTCCTTGAGAGAACCTTCTATTTGATGATAGCTGACAAAAATCAACAAGTCTCCAAGCTCAAGCCAACAGCTTCAATTTTTTTAATAGCTTTAGATGCGCATTTTAACTTCCCTAGTCTGTTTGAAATCGCTCTCTATTGTTATCTTTTGTAACTAAGATATTTCTTCAATAACTGCACCAGTGGATTCTATCAGGTGGGTGCGTCCTGATAGCATTGTTATTGGATGCTTTCAGCAAACTGCAGATGGCAAAGAAGAAAATTACCGCATCCAAGTACTTAGGAGCAAAGATGGAAAAATTGCTGATGTTAGTAATGTTTTCCTTTTATATTGGACTTCAAGTATTTGTAGCTAATGCATGGTAAAATTATTTGTAAGAGTCCGTCCACCCTTATACGTTTTCTATTTCAAGTCAAAACGTTAAACTATTAGAAAATTGGCTTCAGTCCTTTAAAATTTTAGTTGATTTTTTACTGACATTGATATTAAGATTTGATTGAAAAAAAATATTGCAATGGTTTGTTGGTACTTTGTAAATTGTATTTGAACTTTTTTTGTGAATGTTAGCAATCAGGATATATAAAATTGCATGCTTCTTTATGGAATCTCGTTCAGTAGTTGATATTGTGGCTTTCTTTAGAAGCTTGGTAGTATATTTATGAGAAAATCTCATGTTTAAACAACTTGTTATTAGGGGTGAGCAAACGGTTGGTTGAACCGAATTAACCATCTATTTTGGTTAAATTCGGTTAAGGATTTTGGTTGATTCAGTTAATAAATTTTTTGGTTTGGTTACAGTTAAGGGTTTTAAAAATTCGGTGAACTGAATATATTTTATCTATTTTAAATATTATTCTTTATATTTTTATTGATTTAACCGAATTAACCGATTTATTTGGTCAGTCCGGTTTTGTATTTTTAAGGATTCGGTTAATTCAATCGGTTCGGTTAAAGAGATAAAGTAATTCGGTTAAATCGGTCGCTTCGGTTAAAAACATCATGGTATATGTATATATTATATATTGATATGTATTTCTCAGTCCCTTCACTGGTTTGGGATATTAATTTGTGACTATATTAGTGAAAAATCTGCTATCTGTAGAAGATATAAGGTGAAATATAATGCATGTAAACTAATATCGTACATACTCATCTTTAAAAAGTAAATAATGAATCATTCTTTTCTGTTATTTCCTATAAATCGCAAGCGTCATGTCCTGACATGTATTTTATATAATCTATAATAATTCGCCAATGTTTTATGGTTAGAAAGCTACGTGCTTAACTTGTTTCTTTCTCCTCCTCATCGTCATTATCAGCACCGTCATTTTTTATTTATTTTTGTTATATGTGATTGGTGATTTGTCTTAGATATGATGTTCTTAGTTTTATGTTTCAACAAGTATGAAGTTCATATAGATGCTAAATTTCTGTTTATTTGATTGCACAGAAACAAAATTGATCACTGATTTTGCTACATCTATGTTGCAGGCTTCTTCAAAGGTCTCTGTGTTGTCATATTATGACTTATTTTCTGGTCTAATTGATGACATTTTACCCTATGGAAATGGACCGTACTTGCTTTTGAGCTATTTAGAACAATGGTATGTGATCTCACATCTGTGAAATTTTCGCAGTACCTTGTTTTAAAATATATTTTATTTTAAGCACCTTGTAGTTGCTATTGTAGTTGCTACTTTGATTTTTTTCTTTATTGAGCTGTTCATCTAAAAACCTTGCCTTAGCTATGTTAATTTTACGTTTGAAAGTGAGTTGAATAAAATCTGATAGATTTTTTAGTTGTTTGATTGTGTTTAATTTCTGATGCTACCCTTCATTTAATCATAATTGTCTACTCCTTCAAATAACAGTGGGATAGAACCTCTATCTTCCTAAAAGAATTGAAATTTTTATATTGGCTAAAGAGTGACTGCTGAATTTTGTCAAATAGAATACACTTGTACTAAATTTCTTATTTTGACTATTTTGGGAATAGGATATACCAGCAAAGTATCTTATATGGAAAATGAATGATTTATTTAGTCAAATTATCTGTTTTTAATCTTGATTTAGATATGTATGTTATTTTAAGTGCACAGTTTAAAACCTTTAAGCTCACATAACATTAGATTACTTATTGATCTTTTGATGTTAAATCAATAAGCTGTTTTGCTTATTTGTTTCTTATTTTCTCTATTGCTCTTGCAATTAAATATTTTGACACGGTGACAAATTTTTTTCTAGTGAAGGGAAAGTATGTCGAGTCAAATTGTGCCAAAAAGAAAAAGTTGATAACTTTTCTCATCCTGGTTATTTCTTCAAGTTTTTCCAACTATTTATTCAGGAGTAGGATTCTTCTTTTTTGATGTAGGACCGATTGGGTAAAAGTAAAACTATTTTTCTTAATTGAATTTTATAGTTTAATGTTAGTAGCAAAACATATGGTTTTGGAAGTTATTACTTCCTCAGTCATAAAAGGATTGTTCACTATTCCATTTTGAATGTCCCAAAATACTTGTTCACTCTTATAAAACCTAGAAGTATCCAAGTTAATTTTTCTATTTACTTCTCTTATTTACTCTTAGTTAATGTCACAACCTGCTAATAGTATTTATGAATATACAGGAATATGAAAGTAAAAATGAGTGAAATTCTTTTAGTTAGCATAGAATTAATTATATTTTCTTAAATTGTGTATGAAATAGTTTTGTGAAAGTTTGGAAGATTTTTCTAAGTGGGAATAGTCAATAGTGTTATACAAACATTTGTTAAGAGAGGAAGAATTGTGTCACGAAATGAATTTAGTTTCTTTTCTAAGTTGGGCGCATAGAGGATTTAAATTGAAATTTAATAAATTCATTTTTCAACTTTATCTTTCAATTTGACTGTTGCTTTAGGCATGTCCCCGTCTTTCCAAGTTTATGTCTTTTGGTTGACAGTTTCACTTTCTGCACTTAATTACAGCGGCCTTGCAATTACAGCAAACAAGAAGAATACAGATCAGCACATTATGTTACTTCGATGGTCAGTAGAGGATGATATGAGTGAAACTACAATTGTTGATTTTGATCGGGATACTTGGATCCCAAGGATTCATCTTCAAGGTTCCTAAACTTCTATTCTAAACTTGAGATTTTTCACTTTGTTATATGTTTTCTTAATGGAGTTCATTTCCGAGAGAAAATACTAATCTGTTACAGTTCCAGTAAGATATTGAATGCATTTGATGTGTATAGTTCACACACAGATGCAACAAAGGCAGCTAGTTTGTCTCTAAATGAACCATTCAAACTGATCTATTATTCAGTAAAATTATAGTTTAATATTAGTCACAGAGTTAAGGATTATCTATAGTTTCCTTAATCCTAAATCCATAAAATGGTTGGCACAACTAGATCAAGGAAGTGGTTTATTATGCTAGAGTATTGTAGAAAGTATGCGAATTTCATTGAACAGGTTATTGTATTATGCTCCTTCCCTCCCAAATTGATAGACAACTTAGGAGAAACACAAGTATTAAGAAGTTTAGCTTATCTGGGCAAAATGACTTAATCTATTAGAAAATATCATATTTATTCTTATTTATGTAGTAGTATTTTTGTTTTTAGTATCTTTTGTTTTAATATAATTAATGAGGGAATAAATGTCAATTAATCAATTCAAATAATAAATATCTACGTATAATTTGGGACAAAAAAGTAGAAACATTGTCTATCAATTTGGAATGGAGGGAGTAGTTGTCTTATGATTTATTATGTGATTATAATAAAGTGTTCTTGTCTCATTATTCTTTGAACTACAATTTTATTTTTTATAATTGATTATAACTAATTGCTTATATGTTGATTGCTCTTTAATTGTGCATTATAGTCGTGTAACCATTGCCTAAATACGCACTTTTTCAGGTAATGGCGATGATAACTTGATCATGGGGCTTTGTGTTGATTATGTTTCCCTCTATAAAAAAGTCAAAGTCGAAGTTGGGCTTCAAAAGAGAGAACTTTCACCAAGTTGTGTTCTTTTCTGTGTTACACTTGAGGGAAACCTTGTTATGTTTTATGTGGCAAGGTAATTGTTTATGATGCTACTTTGCCATATTATTAGTGCTTGTGCTAACAGCTTAAGTATTGTAATTCTTCAATCTTTCATATTCATGCTTTGAATATTTTTCTGTAGTGCTGCTGAACCTACCACTTCATTTGAAAATGAATATACCCTTACTGATGAGGAAGAAGATTCAGATTTGCCTGCAGTATCCGTCGAGTGTAATCTTCCATTTGGGTTAGAAAAAACAGATTTCAGCCTTCAACTAAAGGAGGCGAGTGACAGGGAGCCAGATATCATTAAAGGTAGTGAACATCCTACAAAGAAAGACCTCATGCCTTCTGGTAACAGCAAGAGTTCAATGACTGCAGAGCAAATATCACCCAAAGATGCTAGTACTGAAGGGGCGGAAATGGAAACTGTAGTGAACATTAAGCCATCTGTCTCTGATGGCCAGGAAAAAGCTTTTGTCACAAAGATGTTCCTAGGTGTAGATGGTCAACAGGTGGAGTCTCTTAAGAATCAAAGCATAAATATGACACAATTCTCTCTTAAAAATTCACCCCAAGAAGGGACTAGTTGTTTTGTCAACCGTTCCAGTGAAACTGAAAATAAAAAGTACAGTGAATTCAGACCTGCTCCTGCTTTCTTTGAGAACGCTCCTTCAGTTCCCAGCCAATTGAACAGTAAGGATGTTGTTCACCAGCCTAAGGATTCACGAGTTTCATTTGGTTCAACTGGTTTACAAGGTGCACAATCTGAGCCATGGTTAAGTGAAAAGGTTACATTTTCAGGGGGCCCTGAAAGTAGATCTTCAACTACGGCTTCTGCTCTTGTTCAAGGGCATACATCTGATAAAATTGGTGTTAGTGTTGGCACAGGAAATTTTCCTGGGGCCTTTGCTGGAAAGCCTTTATATCTGAGTGATAGTGTTGGTAATATTCCTTCAGCAGATTTTTCTGTTGGACCAGCACAAAATGTGGGGCAGAAAGCTTCAGTGAAAACTGGGATGATTGATTCATTACCTTCTATTCGTAGCTCGCAGTTGCCACCTCAGGATTTTCTTACATTTGGAAGGTCTGCGAGCCATTGGCCTTCCACTTCAAAGGATGCCCGCAAATTGTCTTCCCCATCAAATTCTGAGCCATACTTATCAAGACAATTTGGCAATGTATGTATGCCAAGATAATACCTGTTAACTTTTTCATCTAGACTCTCATAGCTCTCTTTGCAATTTCAATGTGCTGAGGTGATTTTCCTTTATTCCAATTCTTTTTGCATCACTCTCTCTTTACAACATTGAGAGGTAATTGAAGATTTAGTACTCTAATTAACTTTGTAAGATTCCATTATTTAGTGATTCACCACTTCCCTCTAATTGATTATTGTGCTTGCTACTCCTTGCCTCATCGGTGACTTGTTGCATGCTTGTGTTCTAATTGCATTTTTGGAGACGTTCTTTGCTATATTTTTTAGTTTATTACTGTGTGAGTATCTCCTCCCTCCATTTCTCTAAAAGAGTAAACATATCTTCTTCAGATTAAAGAGATGGACAAAGAGTTGGATTCACTTTTAGAATGTATAGAAGAACCAGGTGGCTTTAAGGATGCATGCCTTGTTTCCCAAATGGGTTCAGTTGAAGCTTTGGAGGATCGCATGGAAATGCTGTTTGGAAAATGCAGAATGTGGAAGGTAATAGTTCTACTTTTTCATTGTTAGTCATCTCTTAGGTCTTTTTTCATTTATTGTAATAGGTTGTAGATGTGAACCGAGTGACATTTTCTTGTTATAATTTCTTTTATCCTTCGTATGTCATGTCTTATAAGATGGAATAGTGGGTGTGCTTATATTAAATATCCCATGACAAGCCTACAAATCAAACTGCTTGAGATGGCTGGAGAAGGTCTGCAGTCCCCCTATTAGCACATAGGAATAAGCTCAATTTCCTAGTATTAAAGCCTGCACAAAATAGTTTTACTGTTTTTAAAAACTAAGTAATATTGAACTTGTAGGTGACTAGGCGTATGATTTTTGTACTTTGGGGATAGGCTTATTATCTAGTGACTCAACTTGCTTATCTAGATATTCTGAGATCATAATATATAGCAACTTTTCAGGAGTCAATTACACTTTTTTGCATGCTAATGTGATGAAGACCTACATGGTTGTGTCTGCAATGTATGTTGCATGTACAGAAAGGGATTGGCGGCTCAATTTGCCTAGGTCCTGGATCAAAAGATGCTAGATGGAGAATAATTGGCACGGTTGAACTAAGGTTAAGAAAATGAAGCCCAAGATATTCAATGAAATAGTTGATAAAAGAAAATCTTTTCTGCGATTCAATAGCTATCTTCAGTTAATACTTCGTAAGTTAAATTTTTTGTATTGACCCAATCAATGAGCAGGAATCTAATTTGAAAAATTAGTAAAAGACTGCCAGCGGTTATTGAAAATAATATTTGATTCCTAAGGATTTGAGTTTTTGTCCTAATTTTTCTTTTAAATGATATTCTTTTTTTGATTTATCTTTCTTTTTAGTCAAGAAGGAGGATACTGGTTAGCAGAACTTTTATGAATGAATCATTCCAAGAAAAGCCTGATGATATTGATTTGTTTTTCCTCATCTTATTTTGGATGAAACATAGAATAGAATGATTAGTATTGGATTCTGTCCCAACACAAAAAGAAAAATCTATATCTATCTGTCTATCTGTAGTATATTATAAAGCTCAGCCATAGATAAGCATTATGATAAGTGGATTGACCACTGATTGTCAAGTGACAATTTTTTTTACTGAATAGCACCTTTTTTATTTTTTGTTCTCATTAGTGTCAATTTTCATGGAGTAGACACGTACGGGGTGTATACCAAGGTTCTATTGATGCCTTACTCTTAATTTGCAGAGCATGATGGATGAGCAGCTTGGAGAAGTCCAGCATCTTCTGGATAAAACTGTACAAGGTATTTCAGCTACCCAAGTGCATACTGTCATGAACAGCTAATTTATCAGAATACAAGAAACTTCAATGATTCTTTTAAAATAGTTCAGATTATGTATGCTTTTATCATTCTATTATCAAATACTAAAAGGTGCTATTCTAGTTATTTTTTGGCAAAAGGTTTGAAAAACTACCCACCTTTCAATTTTTTTCCAATAGCACCCTCACCTTGTAATTATTTCAAAAGCACCCTATTTCGTAATTTTTGATTTCAATAGCACCCTAAATTTAAAAAAAAAGATGATTTTATAATTATATTAAACTTTTTTAAAAAATTAAATTTAAGGGTCATTTTATACTTTTTTCTACTTGGACAAATTCAAATAAATCCCTTAACTTAAAAACCTTTCAAATAAATCCAATAAATAAATAAATATATATTAATAATTTAATTTAAAATTAAAAAAAAAAACGAACCCGCTCCGGAGGAAGACGAGCAGCTCGTCTTCCTCGGAAGACCAGATCTGGTCTTCCGCTATCCATGGAGGAAGACCAGCAGCTCGCCGGTCTTCCTCCATGGAAGACGAGCAGCTCGTCTCCGGATTCGGCTACGCGTCTAATTTTATTAAATATTTATTCATATTTTTTTTTATTTTGTGAAAAAGAGGACTTTTATGTATAATTTAAAACATTGTAGAATATTTAGAACTTATGATAAATATGAAGGATTTTCTTTTGAATATTAACCAAATGAAAAAAGTTCAATTTGATACTTTAGGGTGCTATTGAAACCGAAAAATACAAAATAGGGTGCTATTGAAAAAATTACAAGGTCAGGGTGCTATTGAAAAAAAAATGAAAGGTGGGTAGGTTTTCAACTCTTTTGCCTTAGTTTTTTTACAGCAATATGATGATACTTTGGTGAGCTTTAATCTCCCTGTTTGTTATAGAAAATTCACCATGATTTTAAATCATGGTCATGATATTGCTGAAAATATTTGTATAAATATATATCTTACGATTATAGTAATTAAAGTGGGTTATTAAGATGATTTATCATTTTATCTTGAGGTTCTCTTCTATACATTCATATGCGAGTAATTATGATAGAATATTATTTATTAAGAAAGCAAAGCAGAAATTCATCTCCTTGATTTTTGTTTCCCAACTGCCAAGAAACAAAAAGAGGGAAGGGCTTAATAAAACTGGGAGGGGTAGAGACATTTTAAATGCCACAGGGTGACGTATTGTTCAGCTCATATGCAGTATTGAAGCTTGTTGGTGTCATCTATCTGCGGATGTGTATGATTTGTTGTTGAAAAGATGGATTACCACTTCACATTTAATTTTTAGCATCTTACTGCTTGAATTTCTCATTTTATTGTCCTTCTCAAATGTAATTTCCTGCTTTGAAGTTTTGAGCAATCTAATGTTCTCATGGGCCAAATTGTTTCTTCTTCTGGTTTTCAGTTCTGGCCAAGAAAATATACATCGATGGTATTGTTAAGCAAGCCTCTGATAGCCGTTATTGGGATCTTTGGAATCACCAAAAGTTGGGTTCTGAACTTGAGCTGAAGAGGCACAATATATTGAAATTGAATCAGGTTTGATAGTTATTTTAACATATAAGCAATAGTACATTTGGTATTCGACATTCATTTCATTGCTAATTTCATTTTCAAATATAGGTTTTGACTGATCAAATAATTCAACTGGAGAGACATTTTAATACCCTTGAACTTCATAAATTTGATGAAAATGGTGGAGTTTATAAAGGTCGGAGGGCATCTCAAAGTAGATACGGGCCTTCAAGGTATAATGGAAGTTATAGATTTCCAATTCATGTTTGTCTATCCTTCTCCATGGATCAGAGTACCAATTAAATAGGAGGGATAAAAGAGCTCATAAATTATTACAATTTTTGAAAGAATAACATCAGATGGTTATATTTTCTGGAATATATTCAACATAATAGTACATGTTTTCCAAACTCGTGAGCAAGTAGACGATCAAATTTAGTTCTCGACAAACAATTCCTGGTCAAAATTTCTAATCTGTTGAGAAAACAATTCTGCAGACAAATTCAGTCCCTGCATAGTTTACATAACACAACTAACTTGCAAGTAGCAGCGGCTGAACAACTTTCAGAATGCCTGTCAAAACAAATGGCTGTACTGAGTATTGAATCGCCTGTTAAACAAAAGAATGTGAAGAAGGAACTATTTGAAACAATTGGTATCCAATACGACCCTGTTTTCAGCTCTCCAGATTCAACAAAAGTTGGCAATTCCTCTTCACAGAAGATTCTACTTTCTGGTTCTGCATCTAACAGATCTCAGTCTAGAAGACGCCATTCAAGTGCTATAAAGAGTTCCGATTCAGAAACTGTGAGGAGGATAAGAGACTCGTTAGATCAGGTAAGTTTCATCAAGTTTTATCTTAAACTGTTCTTTCTCTAGGCTCATTTCATTTTGTAATGCTAATGGCCAGTTCATTATTTATACTTGTTTCCAAAACTAGTTTGCTTTGTTCGATGGTTAAGTTATGTGCTAAAATAATATGAGAAATGGAATTAACAAAGTTATGTGGCTTTCTTGGTACACTTTTGGCAAATTCACCTTTTACCTTGTATGATTTTACAAATTTACATTTTAAAATTGGATTGTTATAAAATCAATATAACCTTGAGTGTTAAGGGGTCCAAATTGGTAGGATCACTTTCTATATTTGACTTACATAGTTCAGATCCAAGCTTTTGTGGATCAAATATACATGGAATCTTGGGGTTTTCAAATTGGTATCAAGAGCCTACAACCAAACAAGATTAAAATCCATCTCTAATACTCACCTATAAAGTGGCTTTAAATATTGTTCATTGATTGGAACCAAATAAGATTAAGATCTAAAGGTCATATCAAATTAGCCACAGATATACTCGATCTGATTTTCTCTTCTGATTCGTTTGTATCTCGTGCTTCCTGTGAGGAACATCTTGGTATAGTTTGAGTTCTGATGACAGACATGTGCAAAGCTATGGCTATGGCTGATTCTTTGCTGCAAGTGTTAAATGGCTTGAAGATTATCTTTCTCATAAACTCTTTGTGATAATCCTTAAGATAATAACGAGTAAGGTCTGAACCTTTTTTGCAGGTTTACAACTTGTCTAAAACTCTTTCTTTTTTGCTGTGCAAACCTAATTTCATTTTAGTTGCTATTCTAGTGAACTTTGTTTATTTGGTGGTCACGACAAAAGAGATTACTCTGTTTCTTTTCTATTCTTTGATTTCATTATTTTACTTTCGGAAGTTCAAGAGGCTAGTGCTAAAGACTTGCTCGCTGTTGATTTGAAGTCTTAATTGAGATTTTATTCATGTCATTTTGAAACAAATGCTAATGCTATTAATTCTAAAAATTAAAGTTTTATGATATTTTTATGACTAATGGCGTATAACGTCTGAACCTTTTTTGCGCTTTTGCTACTATTCGTTCAACATTGTTTTTACTTTTTCTTGTTTATGGATTTGTAGCTTGAGCACTCTGTTCTTGATGTTGGTGACTTTTTTAGCTAATGCCTGATCATTTAGATGTGCAATGAAAATGATTGTATTCTGCCATCGTTAGCTAAATAGTAATTCAGTTGACTCGAATCTCCTATTCAAGCTCATTCTTGAAGGATTCTTATCAATTTGTGTCCCACACTCCTGCCACCTTTACTTCTGATGCATTTTGTCTGGTACAATTAGCATTTTTCATTGCATGTTATTGGTTTTGATCCCAGCTTCTTTGTTATTTATTCAAGTGAAAATTTTGATATAGATCTTCCTATTCACATATTTGATGCTTCTGAGATCTTGTGCTAACTTTCTTGAGTATGCTATTTCATTTGAATTTGTTGTAGAGCTGGGTTAATTTTGAGCCCACAAAAACAACTGTAAAGAGGGTGCTTTTGCAAGAAACTCAGAAGACAAGTGTGAATAGGCGACAAGTTGACTCTCCTGGGGTGGTTAGATCAGCAGTTAGTCACCTAAAGGACCTGACTTCTCCTTCAACGCTTGTGTCTCAATCTGGACACAAAGGTAAGCCATGAATAATTGCAGGCAGAAAGTTCTTATTATACTTTCTTCTATTACCTGCTATGTAGCATGGAAACAAAAATGTTGAAATAAAAAATGGCAAAATGATATTTTTTACAAGAATAGGTTACAAATGTTGATTTTCAGAAGTATTTCCAGAAATGGAAATGAAACATCCAAATGTAGGACTCGAGAAGTTTCTGTGCAACATAGATTACCTGTAACTAGTGGAGAATGATTTGCTTATGAACACCATTTTTTTCATTTGTATTCCACAGGCATTCAACACACACTCTATAAACAGGCTTTTGAAGCAAAATCAACTCCGTCGAAATGGAGTAATGAGTCCCTTGTGCCATCTCAATCTACATATCAAGGAATGGGCTTGAGGACTCCTTTCATGGAAAGCAATGATGATGTACAGCCATCAATATCGCCATTCCGAGCATCACCTATGACAAGGCAAATTCTTGCCAGTGAAACTAGCAATGTGATGGCAGATAAATTAAGTGGTAGCAGCTCTACCAGGAATTCTGATTCGGTGTTCATCAATGAGAGCAAGTCAATTCTGCTATTTGAAGGTAACTACATAATAAGTTTTCACTCTATAAATTTACCTGCATGATGTCAGACTTGGAAATATTGAATGAGATGCTTAATAACCATGCAGAAAGGGCTGCACTTTCAAATTCCGGGATTCAATCTAGTAATAGTGGACCAACAAATGAAAAAGGTTAATTTCTCAAATTTCACGGTACAAGTATTGAGACTTCATGTTGTTGTTTTTCTAACTTCTGCTGCTCTAGGTGTTTCCTCCCTTCCTGGAAAAGCTCCCCAGTTGAGTATTGCAGCAAGTGGAAGCCAGCCTAGTGAAAAAACATCATTTTCTCAGGCATCCTTAATGCCACTTTCATCTGCTACATCTCCAGCTGTCAACTCATCAACAAAATTTGCAACTTTTGGATCTAATTTATCTTCAATTGCGCCATCCTTGTCGGCTATCAGATCTAAAACCAAAGTTGATGTTAATGAAGCAGTTTCTTCTCCGGCTTTTCCTTGTAACTCCTCCCTTCAGGCTCCCAGGTCACTGTTACCTTTGCATACTCCACCTGCAGTTTCAGTTTTATGTAAAACAGAGCTTCAATCTGCTAGTGGAAAAATGCCACCCCATGTGAATCCAACCCTACCTTCAATATCAGAGCCTGGTAAAACAGAAGCTCAACTTCCTTTAGGTAACACCTCGCCTTCTTCACTTTCCACATCAGCCTCTCCTCAATCATGTCTTCAATCTTCAGCTGATCCAACTTCTCTTTTGACGCCAGCGCCGTCTGCATCGCAGTGGCAACCTTTGCCAGAAAAATTGAAGTCAAGTACAGATGCGGATACCTCTACTGCAGCTCCAAAGGCACAGCCTGAAATTCCTACATTTAGTTTGAAAGTTGAACTTCCAGAATCATCTGTTCGTGAAACTGACACTTCAACTGGGAGTCAGTCCAGTTTGAACAGCATGGCAAGTCCTAAACCACCATGTGATGTTTTTGAGGAATCATTAGCTTCTGATAGTGCTGCAAATAGAAAGAACACAAACTCAGATTTTGCAATTACTGAAGAGGATGAAATGGAGGAGGAGGCTCCTGAGGTGATTAGTTTGGGAAGTCTCGGTGGTTTTGGTCTTGGCTCAACCCCTAACTCAAATGCTCCAAGAACAAATCCATTCGGTGCTTCATTTGGTAATATAGGAACAAATCAAGCAAGCTCCTCATTTACAATGACTCCACCCAGTGGAGAACTCTTTAAGCCTGCATCATTTAGCTTTCAACCTCTACAGCCCTCCCAACCATCTCCACCGACAAATATGGGTGCATCCCCTGGTGGTTTTGGTGCTAAACAAGTTGCTCAAACTCCTGCACCAAGCGCATTTGGCCAGCCAGCACAGATTGGAGCAGGACAGCAAGCACTAGGATCAGTTCTTGGTTCTTTTGGACAATCAAGACAGTTTGGTACTGGCAGCTTTCCTGGTGCTGGTTCAGTGGGAGGTTTTGCTACTACTAATGCAATCAGTGGCTCTTCAAGTGCAGCCACCAGTGGTGGGTTTGCAGCTGCTGCTTCTACTGGTGGTGGCTTTGCTGGTTTGGCCTCAGGCACTGGGGGATTTGGTGGATTTGCTGGTGGGGGCTTGGGATCAGGAGGTGGAGGGTTTCCAAATCCTTCTTCTGGAAATGGTAGTTTTGGGGGAGCTGCTGGTGGTGGATTTGCGGCAGCAGGTTAGTGTCATTTTAATTTATAGATTTAAGATCAATCTTTGTCATGGTCATTTGCTTATAAAATTTGCGCAGGAGGTGGATTTGGAGCTTTCAACAGCCAGCAGGGATCTGGTGGTTTTTCGTCATTCAGTGGTAATACAGCAGGCAATCAGCCAGGAATTGGCAGTTTCTCAGCTTTCGGTGGAAGTACAGGAGGAACAGGGAAACCTTCGGAACTCTTCACACAAATGAGGAAATAGGTTAAGGACCACTGGTTAGATTGGATTCGATGCTGCTACTCGAGCTATAATGTTGTTGTTTATAAGCAAATACAGCTATCTTTCTCACCAGAACAGGTTAACAACGGATGTTAAAAGAAGTAGTAAAGAAAAAGGAGTAAATTCGATATACATATATAAAATTATTCTGATTTATGTTATTGGTATTAAAGAAAGTACTAATCAATGAAAGGCAACCTAGAGTTTAGGATTGTTTGGCATTATATTCCAATATTATTATTGTCACAATCCGGACATAAACTTGTTTAACAATCCCTTCCAATTGTATTACAAACTTTTGCCCATTAAACACACAAAAACAAACTAGAAAGTTGCTTCAAACAGGAACCCCTAGCTCAGAAATCTTCATTATCCGTTTGTCCAGCATGCTCTTATGCTTCTTCAAAGCTGATGCCATAGAAGCAACCTAAACCCATACAACCAGAGATGCATATATTATTAAGTTTATCATTTTCAAGGACTTATCAAACGAGATAACATGTTCCATTTACCTCAGCTCGAAGCTTTAACGCCTCCCTACCAGGGATTTCTCGTAGTCCATCCATTAGATCTAACATCAAAATGAGGTTACTGTCAAGTATCAAGGTTAAACCTCACACCCAGAGCTAATAAGTCGCAAAAGAAAATTTTACCATCTTCTACTTTAGGGCCTATTTGGATCAATTCTAGTGTAGAATTCATTTCATTTCATTTCTAAATGAATTCTATTTGAAAATGAATTTTTGTGTTTGGTTTTCCGAATTTTAAATAAAATGAAATAAATTGAATACTGTATTTCGAGTGTAAATGCAAATTTAAATTGTGAAAATTCATTTGAACCAAACACATATTTTGTAGAAATTCAATTGAATTCCATAAAAATTGTGAAATTCATTTAAACCTAACAAACCCTATGTCATAGGAAAGTAACTACAAAACAAATTCATCACTTACAACATGCTTTTGTAGCTAAAACAAAATTTCTTAGAGATTTGAGTTTGAGATATTACTTCAAAATTCAAAATTATTCCATGCCCTTAGCTAGATAGATCATGACCGAGTTGTGGAAGAAACTGATTTTGTAAAAGTTTGAAATTCCTACTAAAGACATGATTGCAGATAAACTCTATGATCCAGCTCAAGCAACATTTTCCTTTCCTTTTCAGTTATCTTTGTTTAGAACCAAAAAACTCATTCGAAATATTATTTTTCAAATTCATGATCCAAAAGCAAAGTCAACTGGAAAAATATCGATAAGGCTAAGAGTCAAATTCCACCTTCAGTTGGAAAGAAACAGAGAGTAAGCATCAAATCCTTGTCATGCATAATAACTAAAACATGGAAAGCTCTAAAACACAGACCTGCAGCTTGTGTTTCGACACTGTAGACTGATTTAGCAAGACGTTGAATTTGACTTCCAGCATCCCTACAGATATAGATATACTTTAACTAATCAAACCGGTCGAGGTAATAAAGCGTAGCAGAAGAAGAGAGAACTTACCTGAGCTCGGTATGGCCGTGTATCATGTCCTTTTCAGCAAAAGATGCTCTTTCAAGTAGTTTTCTGCTCTCGTTCTTCATCATATCGACAGAGAGATTCAACTCATTGACATTCTTTTCAGCTTTAAGAAATTTTGCCTGTACACAGATAAACAGATGACTGCTAAAACACATAATATAACAAAAACGTTGAGGCTCAAATATAGATATAGGTCCAAGGTAAAATAAGGTTGTACACAAGAATTACCTCTTCACTCTTAAATCGGCCAAATGTATGATGAAACAAAAACCTTCTTGGACCTGTAAGTTGTGAATTGTGAAGAAAAAATGTCTACCCATTCAGTGGCGAACCTAGAAATTTTGTATAAGGTGGACAAAATTATACCGAAAATTTACAAAATGGATAACATAAAAAGGTGATCAGTGCTATAAATTTTAAAATCGTAAAACTATATTACTAACGTATATACTCAAAAATAAGGTGGTCAACTGCCAACCGTAAACTTTTCCAAGGTCCGCCCTTGTACCCATTAAGTAACATTTGATGATGTTTTCCTAAGATATGGGGTTACCTTACCTCGCATAAGAAGAAGAGCAGCTGTGACTGCAACGCCAGCAACCTCAGTAGGGTGGTCCTTAGCAATCATCAACTCCTCTAAAAAATCCCAACTTTGATTCTTCCATTTCAGTACATAAATAAGTTATTAGGTAATGAAAAGGGTAATTAATACCTTTAATTTGATTGAAAAAAGAGTGTTGATAAGCTTGGAAATGGGAAATAGCTTGATCCTGCAAGCACCCAAGATGGGCAAATGACTCTTTGGTACGCTGCATTACTCCTTGCTTCCTTTCTTCTTCTCCTTCTCCCATTCTCTTTCTTTTTCCCCAAACCTCGATAACTTTTCATTATTAGGCGACTCTTAAAAATGAATAAAGCATCATTTCACCCCTCAACTTACCACACAACATCAAAAACGTCATTCTCAATAAAACTTATTAAAAACATCCACAATTTGTTTATTTTTTATTTACTAACCGGTGTTTATTTCATACGATAGTTCTGCCACGTCATATTTACAACAAGTCAATGCGCATTTGCGATAGACAATTTTTTTAATTATTATTTATTTTTTTATCATTAAATATTCCACATAGCTAACGAATGACATGCCACAACAGTCGTGTTATATAACCTTTTTTTGTTTAAATTCATGAGATTTAATTTGAAAGACATGTTCTACTAAAAAGGCAATGAGTTTTTTCTTCTTCTAATAGAGGTTTCGGCTTCGAGTCTCAGCGCAACCAAACTAAAGCTGATTTAACATATGTCTAACAACTAATTTAGATTAGATCCATCTCTGGAAAAAAAGAACCAATCACCTACATGTCGTAGATTTCTCGATCTTCTATTCATCTCACATACCTTAACTTTTCTCTTGTGCCCATACCTAATTCATGGTGTTATCTTAAGAAATCATATCGTCATTGTTGTATACATCACTCCACGACCTATTAAAGAATTAATACCTATTTTCTTTTAGTAAGTTTTTGTTAGTTATATTGTTAAATCCATTGGGAAGCATTTAAAGTTTGGATTACATGTCCAATAGTTCGATCACCATTCCCTAATCCAACCTGTCATTGAGAATATTCATATCAGACTTAAACTTGAGTTTGCGATTTCAACACTTTAAATTTTTATCTAAGCATTCCTTCAACATTAATATTCTCCATTTGATCCTAATTTTTTTTAACATAATACATCAACTAACCTAGCGACCCAAACAATCACATATAAACAAAAGGGAAAAGGGTCAGATAGACTCCTAACGTTTATCCTATGGATCAAGTAGGCCCCCAACGTTCGGAAAGGTGCAAGTATACGCCTGATGTTTTGAAAACGTTTCAATTTTCCCCTTCAAGCTAACTCCGTCTCGTTTGCCGTCTCTTTTTACCAGCATGTGAACCTGGCTGCTGACATGGACTCTCCTCTCTGGTCAAATGTCTGCTGACGTGGATCGTACCCCTTAAAATCCCGAAAATAATCCCTTAACCCTAATTCCCAAATCTAATACAACCTAAATCGGAGGAAAAAGAACAGTTTGAACTTCAGAAATCGAATTGGTGTTGTCCATTACATGCGAAGGAGAGATTAATCGAAGACTCTATTCTTTAGAATCTGAAGGTGGCTCTTCTCTATTCTCTTGAAAATCGCACGAAAACTCTAAATCGAAGACTCTGAACTCCAAAAATCGAAGGCTCCTTTAACTGCGAGTGAAGCACTTCGTAAACCACAGGTTTTTCATTTCCCCTTGTATTTTGTTGCTCTTTTAGTCGATGGGTTCTTAATAAATGGTTCAAGCATGATGTAGATGTAAGATCTATGTTAACTGCTTTTTTCTTTTTGAAAAACTGTTTGCTTTAAGTTCAATTCTTTATAGTTTGTTATTGTTTGTGGTCCAGACATGACAATGTGTAAAATAGTTTTGTCTAAGTTTATTTCTTTTTGCTTGCTTGTTGAGACATTCAAGTAGGTTGTTGTGCTTATATTTGTTTTTATGTTGTTTTTAAATGTTTGTGGCAGACATGGGTGAATCAATTGATGTTTATTTTAACTATGGTGGGACCTGGGTTGCTGAACCTTATTTGAATTATGTGGGTGGAGAAGTAGACATGAAATTTAATTTTGACTCAGACTATCTAAGTGTGGACCAAATTAGGATAAAGTACATTACTGAAGTGGACTACCCTAGTGTTTTTAAAATATTTTTTTACAGCCTGTGAGAACTTTATGTAATGGCTTGATGATAATGGAAAATGATGAGTCCATTAGAACAATACTGAACCACATACATAGGGTGTCCTGTAAGACAAACATTATCATTTATGCTAGTAAGGATGAGAATGATCCTGTATTTGCAAATAGCCCATTGCGTGTAGCTGTACAAGGAACTGTTAGACTTGGTGATAGGTTTATTGAAAATGTGATTAGGCAGGAGGATGAGGTCCTACCTGATCCCGTGAGTGACCCCTCTGAGGGTGGCTGTGTTGGGGAGGAGGATGAGATATGGGAAGGTGATGACAAGCATACAGTCTTCATAGATAAGAAGTTGTGCACTTGCAGGGTTTGGGATCTGTCTGGCATTCCATGTCGACATGCAATATGTGAAATCAAACATATGGGCATGGAGCCTCTGGATCACATCTCAGGGTATTACCATCTGGCCCAATATGATTCTACATATAGTTTCACCATTCAACCAGTGCCTGGAAAAGGTTCATGAAATGTGATCAATAGCTCCCTATGGATGCACCAGAATTGCCTGGCAGACCAAGGAAAAAGCGCATCAGAAATGTTAATGAGCCAAATCCAACATCTGGGAGTGGGAAACTAGCAAGAAAGAGACAGAAGAAGAGATGTAGACATTGTCAAGAACCAGGACATAACAAAGCCTCATGTAAAAAAGGTACTATTAAGCAGTTTTAAGTAGTTTAAGTTCTTTATTGGTGGTTCAGTTATGTATGATCATAACATATTGCCTATTTTATTGTGGGGAAACAAGGATAGCCATCACAGGTAGGATTGCAGCAGTCTCAAACAGCAAGTTCCTATGCTGAACCTATCACGACCCAATTTCATGGGCCGAGACATGCGCTAGGGAATGGGAGTGGTAGCTCCAAAACCCGTAGCAAGCCTAAAAACATAAATATTTTTTTGCAAAATAACATACATCATGCATGACAACATAAACACGTGTCATGCTATAAACATGTCATGCCATACATTATCATCTGGCATAAATAAACGGTAACAGCGCAAAAAACATAGCATATACATACGTTCAAACATCAGAGTTATATTTACAGAAAACTGTTTGATACCACCAATATATAAAACACCTATCTACTGCAGCTCTAGAAGTAAAGTACTTTATCTTTACATACTTTTCAAAAATATCAGACTTCTGGAACAATGATAGAAGTCCGTCACTTCAAAGGTTTCTTTTCACCTGAGAGGAAAATCTGTGAGGGGTCAGTATACGGGAATATACTGAGTGAGTTCATACTATTTACTAATAAACATTTATACAAAATATAAAACGGTGCTGTAAACATTTCTTTCACGTATAGCCAAGTAAAGGATCCGATTGAAACTCTAATTCTCAAACATGCCAAACATAATCAAAGAAATCGTTTAATCCATCGGCCCGGTCCCGAGATAATTCAACCGAGTTTAACCGCTGCCACTCTCTTAATCTCAAGTGGTGGTTCCCGAGATAATTCGACCGAGTTCAACCCACTAAACACGGGTCCCGAGATAGTTCGACCGAGTTCAACCTTGTATCTAACATTCAGATAACCAACTTTCTCATTTATACTCATAACCTTATGTACAGCTCTTTAATCAAAATTGGTGATCACACAGTCCTATTACCGCCCAATAGGCAGACACGTTCCATCAGATCAATATTGGTTTTAAACCAAACACATTATGGATTTCATGTAAAGTATTTGCATTGTAAACATTCAATTCAAAAGTAAAGCAATATAAAACGTTTGTTTTATAAACAATGCTCATTTAAATACTTTAAAAGTAAATATATATAAACTCACAGAAATCGCTATCCAAAAACACTACGGTGCTCCGAAACCGTCAAGCTTCCCGATCTCCTTGTCCGACTGCTGCTTGCCTTGCCGGATCTAAAACGATTTTAAATCAATAACTCAAATCAGAATTCTATTCTAGGACTGACTCTAGACTCAAGATGCGATACTTTAACTTTATAGATTATCGTGCTTCTCATGTATTCTACTCCGATAAACGGTTTACAACTCTTTTTGATTCGTATCACTCTTCTGAGTCGGTTCTCGATTAACCTCTTTAGGTATATCAACTCAAACTAATTGATAACTAATCGATTTCGATAACAAAACACGAATACAGAATCAATTTCGTGAATGGCGCCGCCACAAAGGTTGGGGGATTTAAAGAAGATTTTGATAGTATATGGGGTTTAGTGTAGGGTAAAGGTCGAGGGGGATGGATGATTATCAGCCTATTGAATAGATAGAGTTTTGGTTGTTTTTAAATTAAATAAACTTTTATTGATAAATTTTAACTATTATTATGGAAATCTACAATATAGGCATATTAGAGTTTTTGTTGGATTCCAAAAAAATTTACTGAACTATTACTAAGGGCATTACTGTAAAAGTGCATATCCACCCGTCCATGCTTTTATACATAACTAGTTTCGCTTTGCATGCTACGCACGTGGCTCGTAACGTGACTTGTCAATTCATGTATTATTATTTTAAAATAAAATTTAAAAAATCAATTTTTTTGTAGGTTTACATATAACTAACAAAGATTTGGACAATATTAAGAGAGAATTAGAGAATTACCTAAATAAGAAAAATATTAGCAATTACCTACCATAAAGTTTGGACTTGACTAACATACCTACCCGTGTCAGCCATTTATTTTTATACCCTATCCTATTTGTTTTTATACCTAAAAATTACTCCACCTGTTTTTATCATAACAAACTTCTTCTTTCTCCTCAAAATTTTCATCTCATCTTTTTTTTTCTTTTTCAGATCTCAAATTTCACTATTTCTTCTTCAATATTCTGTCAGATATTTTCAAATTACTGCTTCATTATTCAAATTCATACATTACGATCAATAAAAACTGCGGATTCAGTGAAAAAAAGGATATAGAATTGTTCAAACGAATTATTTTACAGTTTTAGTATGTTTAATTAGGTTTCAAAGATTTTCGAAATGTTTAAATAGTTTAAAACGTAATAAAAATTATATAACAGTTGCAAACTATTTCATTCGCTTATATTTCAATTACGGTTTCAAATACATTTTCAATTACGGTTTCAAACCGTTTACAAAGGTTTCAAACAGTCTAAAACAGTTTCTAAAAAACGCTTTTAAACAGTCTAAAAAATAACAGTTTCAAACAGTTTCAAAAAACAGTTTCGAATAGTATAAAACAGTTTCAAACCGTTTACAAAGGTCTCAAACTGTCTAAAACAGATTCTAAAAAATACTTTCCAATAGTTTATAAAATAACAGTTTCAAATAGTATCAAACAATTTCAAACGGTTTACATAAAAAATAACAGTTTCAAACCGTTTACAAAGGTTTCAAACAGTATAAAACAATTTCAAACCGTTTCCAAAGATCTCAAGCAGTCTAAAACAACTTCTAAAAAATAATTTCGAACAGTTTAAAAAATAACAGTTTCAAACAGTATAAAACAGTTTCAAACCGTTTACAAAGATTTCGAACAGTATAAAACAGTTTCGAGAAAACAGTTTCAAACATTTTCTAAAATTAATTTAAAACATTTGAAATACCAGATCAAAATATCATTAATAAAGAACATTATGATTTTTTAAAAAAATGTTGTAAAAAATTCCAAAAAACGATGATACAATAATTTAAAACAATATAGAAAGAAAAAAGTAGTAGAAGAAGAAGAATAAGAGAAGAAGAACTTTCTCATCTATCACCATCATATTATCTTTTAAACTCTTTTTTTATTCAAATTTCTTTGTCTTAGAGTTCATTTGTATAATGTGGAAAATAGAAAAAACAGATTCGAAAAAAACGAAAAAAAAAAGTTGCAGAGGAAAGAAGAAGAAGAAGAAAAACAAGAAGAGAGAGAAAAAGAAGAGAGAGAAAAAAGGAAAAATGAGAAGGAAGAAAGAGAAAAAGAAGAGAGAAAAGGAGAGAAAAAAGAAAAAAACAAAAAAAAAAAAGAAAAAAGAGGAAAGAGGAAAGAGAAAAAAGAGAGAGAAAAAAAAAGGAAAAATGAGATATGCATGTGTTTAAAAGAAGGAGTAGGGATGACAATGGGGCGGGGTGGGGACGGGAAATCCATCCCCATCCCCATCCCCGCGTCTATGGGGAATCCCCATCCCCGTCCCCATTTAATTAATGGGGATAAAATCATCCCCGTCCCCATCTCCATGGGGATCCCCGTTCCCCGTACAATTAAATATAATTTATAAATAATTTTATTATTTTCATAAAATATTTGAAAAAAAAATCATTATAAAAAATACTATTATCTTTTATAATATTATATATTTATAACTAAATAGAAACTAATAAAAAAAATTATGTTAAATTATTTAAAATTATAAATAACATACTAAAACTTATAATATAATATAAATATACATAAATATAAATCGGATCCACATGGGGACGGGGATGGGGATCCCCATGGGGTGGGGACTATACTCCCCGTCCCCTCCCCATCTCCATGGTTGGGGAATGATTTTCCCCATCCCCGTACCCATGGGGATAATTGGTGGGGATTCCCCGCTCCATTAGGGACGGGTCCCCACGGGGAACGGGGAATCCCCTCCCCATTGCCATCCCTAAGAAGGAGAGTAAAAATATAAATAAGTTATTTTGCTAATTGAGATACAACTAAAAACAATAGAAAAATAGAGTAAAAAAATAAATTTTTGAAATTGAGGTATTTAGAACAAATAAGTTAAAAAAAAGGAGTTTTTGTGTGCAAATTCCTCCAAAAATAATTGCGTTGCTAGTGTATTCAAACCAAAAGATTGATATTCCTATTAATTTGGAAAATATTAGCTATTTTTTCTATACTCAATTAGTATTTCTCTGCCATGATACGATTTTATTTTAACTAAAATTCTAATTATAATAATTTTTAAGTAATTAATTAAATAATTAATTTGTTAATGACTATAAAACCGTTATTTAATATAGATTAAAAAGAGTTATTCCGTAAATTTTCCTGTCCCCCCCACCCCCCCCCACTACCATTCGTGCTTTTATATATAGTATACCGTAAATTTGTCTGTTCGCCCCCACCATCCGTGCTTTTATATATAGTATAGATAGATATAGATATAGATATATATAAAATTTCCATATTAATTTGAAGAAAATAAACACAAATTTTGAGGAGTTTGAAATAAAAATAAAAAAGTTTGGTGATGTAATTGAAACTTTTAAAAGAATAGGCATGAAGTGAAAAGATGTTATTGTTTGGGCAAATAAAAAAGATTTGATTGCAGTGAATCAGTGGATGTAAGTCCCGGCGTTTGGGATTTGAATAGAGTATTTGGGAGAAAAGAAAAGAGGCGTGGGATGTATGTATCTGTATGATGTTTTGTAGGGGATTCAAAGAGGGAATTCAGAATTGGATTAGGGATTACGATAGGCTTCAATTTTTGGCTGTCATCCTTCTTTACATTCAGGTATTCTTTTTTGTCTCATTCATTATGTTGTTTTGGTTTCTGGAATAGGTGCGGAATGGAATAGTTATTCCGTATGGATTGGTTTTTCTTTTGCTTCGGTTCATAGAGTAGTTGGAATCGCTATTTTATGGCGTTCCATTCCATGAACCAAACATACATGACCGTAATTGTATGCTCATTGTGTTGGATTTGAAGATTGGATGCTCTCTCATTGGATCGCTGGGAGCATTGTACAACGGAGTGCTGCTCGTTAATCTCGGAATTGCACTCTTCGCCTTGGTGGCCATCGAAAGCAGCAGTCAGAGTTTGGGACGTGCCTACGCTGTGCTTCTCTTCTGTGCCATTTTGCTCGACGTTTCTTGGTTCTTTCTCTTCGCTCACCGCATTTGGACCATTTCTTCCGACAACAACTATGGACCCTTCTTTATGTTCTCCCTCAAACTCACTCTTGCTATGCAATCTGTTGGCTTTTGTGTGCGCTTTTCCTCCTCCTTACTCTGGATTCAGATTTACAGGCTGGGGGTTTCGTATGCTGATACTCGAGAGCCTGATTATGATTTACGAAATAGTTTCCTTAGCCCTGTAGCCCCACCCGCCATCCCTACAGATTGCTCTGATTCTGGTCTTGCTTTAGGGGGCTCCATTTATGATCCTGCTTATTTCTCTTCTCTCTTTGAAGATGGCCGCAACACTACATATTTTGCTGCGGTATGTCCACTTTACTTGGATGCTTTTCATGACTATGTTTTCTAGTTTTATAGACAATCTTATGATGAACTTTCCAGAGGCGAACTGAATTTGGTTTTAGTGAAAGAAATGTGCAGGGCATAACATAGCAAACAAAAGCAAGATTTATTTGAATGCGACCAATGGGATTAGAACCCTTTTCTTTTCAAATTTCATTCACTTTTTTAATGATTTGGAGCAAAGAATGGAGTGGATGGATTAAATTTTTCATTTTGGCTCATCTCTTTAACAAAGTTAGGCAATGACGAAGAGTGGTGCTTTCTTTCACTTTTTGTTATGCCATCCAAATATAATCCACAAAGCTGCTGCTTCTTTTTTTCACATGCTAGGTGGTTTCTAAGACTTAGTAGTGTTTGAACATCTTTAGTAAATTTGGTGCTCTATTTCTATGATCAAAATAAGGTGAAAATATCATAGCATCTCTTTTATTTTTTATCACAAAATGTCAACTACTATATGCTTGGAAAACCTTTTCCTTTTTTTAAGATTTTATAATGTAGACGGGCATTTATGCACTAGTTGTAGTTCACTTCCAATTGGAATTACATCTGTTTCATTCAGAGTTGTTAAAGGCGCGCCTCAGGCACCGGCCACGGGGCCTCACTCGCCAAGAGGCAAGCGAGAAGGCGCGCCCTAGCAGCGCCGCATATCATTGAAAAAAATGTAGCAGCGCTGCACATCTGTGAAAATAGGCTTTTTTGTTTCTTTCTTTAAATTAAAGTAAGCAGCGTCTGCGCCTTAGTGAAAATAGGGATGTTTTTGTTTCCTTTCTTAAAGTTGAAATAAAACCCTTTTACACTTATTTAATTCTTATGGTACGTCCACCCACACCCTAATATCTCTAATATTTTTAACCTAACTTAGAAGCATACTCACGGTCTCCTTGTTTTATTTTTATTGTATCTTTTGTGTATGCGCCTTTTTTTGAAAGGCGGCGCCTCAGCCCTAGGACCCCTTGGCATCTCGGAGCGCCTTTCGCCTTTAAAAACTATGTGCTTCATTTATTGACATGGGTTCAGCAATTTAATGTGGTCAAATTTGCAGAACCAAAATTCCAGTATTGTTGACAATGGCTCGACTTCTAGTGCTGAAGCTTCTCAACTAAAGCTGTCCATGAACAGATCTTTTCAGACCATAAATGTAGGTAATTTTGAGTTCATCATACCAATTGTTTACTAGTTATCTGCAAGTGTATTTTAATTCTATCCTCCTTTTACTATAGTGACATGATCATGCTCTAGGAGTTTCTTGAGGAAAGTGATGGACTGTAGATGGATATTACTGTCAAAGATTAGAAAACTTTGTTTCCAATGCATTTCAGGTTGCATTTGTTATTGTTTCATCTCCGTTTTTTCTTTTATCTTCCAAATGAAAAGAAAAAAAAGAACTGTTTGTCAGAAGCACTCGTGTTTATAATCTTTAGCACTTTTGTACAACAATTGAAAAACTAAACTCACCTTCGCCCATTTCCCATCTGTCTTGAGCGCAAGAAGAGATTTCACAACCTTGTAGTTTCTGTAGGCATAGAAGAGTTACAACCTTAGAGGTTCTTTAAAAGGCGTATTAAGATAAGACTCTTATATCTTACCTAACTAAGAAAGACAGGTTATCTTCTCCCACCATTCTACATATCCAGATGATGATCCATTTTATTTTGTTTTCCAGCGAGTCTTTTAATCGGCAAGAGGCGGACACTTAATAATATTTTAACACTCATTCCACACTTTGTGTATTTTGGGTTTTTATGTATGGGGAAGCAGTTTGTTGATGCATAATTTGCAATTAAACACGCTGTTAAAGCAGCTATTTTAGAGGCCTCTTGGTTGCATCAGCAACATGATCGTATTTGTAGATTCGTACGTTATAGCATAGGTGTCTATAGTTCTACTTGTTCCTGACATTTTAGTTTGAAACTTAAATTATATTTCTGCTGCTTCTGTAAAAAGATTAAGATGTTGTTCCTGGTTAATATAAGTTGCATGGGTGCTGCACACCTTAGAAGCTGTATTCGAGTGATTGTATGCCTGGGAAAACCAGATTCTTTTGTTTATAAATTATGAATTGTGGAAAAAGAAAGCATTAAGCAGTTATTGTGTTGTAACGGTGTGGTATGTTTATAGTTTGTAATTGGTTGCAGGAAGAAAAGGAGACGCGAGAGGTTGAGACGGTTTAAGAATACATAGAGATAGTGTTAGAGGTTTGAAATTGATTTATTTGATAAGGGCGGGTGTACAGTTTTGATTTTGTTTTTGAGCTACAAGAGGATGATGATAATGTCAAAAGGTTTATGCAAATATGCAATTTTTCAGAACAGATTCATTTTCTTAATTCATCTCAAATGGCTGCAAGGTTGAAGGTTTTTCTAATGTTCTTATTATTTCTCACCTGCAAAATAATATTGTAATTTTATGATTTATTTGCTCTTAATTTGCCCCCTTTATGGGATAAGCTATCAATTAAATCTCTTCAACTTTTCATTTTGATGGCTAAAGGTATTGATAAGCCCCTGTAGGCAGTGTTCAGAAATATTAAAGTCACTAATCATTGTGGCGTCACTTAAACTCATATTGTCATAAAAAATAGTACAAAAAGGACCTAATTGTTAACTTCTATCAAAAAATTAAAATAATGAGTAAAATTTAGTTTTTATGGTCAAGATCAAAACATTTAACCTTTTATAGTGTAAAATATTTAGCCCTTTTTTAAAAATAAAAAAATTATTCTAATTAATTTAATTATTATAAATTAATGATTAGTTTATTTTCATTTTAATAAATAAATAACGATTTGCAGTGATTTTTTTTTTTTTTTTTGGTAAAATGTACCAAATGAATAGATTAAGAGCAAGAATCTATTTACAACTCAGAAAATCAAAGACTGCTAACAAAAGCAGCACAACACTCAACAGCAAAAACAATTCAGCTAATTACAAAAATTAGACCATTTTTGATAAAGCTGTTGGAATATCTCTGAATTACTCCTGATTGCAAACAACTTCAGCATCACATCCTGCCTAATCCAGGTCTTGATGTTATCCATACCAATAGCTTCATTAGCAAAAATTATACGATTTCTACCTTTCCAAATATGATAAATGGTGCAGACAAAGGCAATTCTTCTGACTTTAGAAAGAACACTTTTCCCCTTAGTCTTCCTACTGAACCATGACCACTCCCTTCTCCAATTCTGATAATCCCTAGCAATGAGGCAAGCCTGCAGGACATCTTTCAAAATAGTTCTCAACATCACACAATCAAAGAAAAGGTGCTCAATACTCTCAGGATCAGTTTTACAAAACACACAAGTGTCATCATCAATGCAGCCCCAATTTTTCAACTTCACTTTAGTTTTCAAACTCTTTTTCAAGGCTAGCCAAGCAATAAAACTGTGCTTAGGAACATGCCCTGGACCCCAGATTACTCTCCACCAAGACACTCTAGGGTTAACAGGCCTAAAAAAGTTCCAAGCTGAATTAATAGAGAAGTTTTTATCCCTTCCACAGCTCCAACTGATACTATCATCTCTATTATTCATAACAGCAAACTTCTCCTTAATCATACACCAGATAACACCAGTTTGCTCATCAATAGGATCAGGCAGATTCCAACAGTTCCTTCTCCATAAATCCCTTACACAAGCATATTTAGGCACATCAGCATCAGAGAAAGAAATATCAGGATACATGTCAGAAAGAGCTTTTCCTTCAACCCACGGATCAAACCAGAAAGAAACATCTCCTCTTCCTAGTTCATATTTGAAACAGCATTTAATACCATCCTTCATCTTTAGTAAGTTGCGCCAGTTCCAACTTGCTCCCAAAGGCTTTGTAATCCCCCAAAAACTCATTTTCTTGAGTTTATTCTTGATGATCCAGTTGGCCCAGAGAGACTCTTTAATTGCAATCAAATCCCAGACATGTCTTATAACAGCAACTTTGTTCCATAAACCAATGTCCTTGATGCCTAAGCCACCTTCATTCTTCCTTTTGCAAACTTCAGACCAGGCCACAAGGTTCCCAAACTTATAATCAGCAGACCCCTTCCACAAAAAATTCCTGCACATCCTCTCCACACCTTTAATAACAGCCACTGGAAGCACAAAAATAGAACTCCAAAACACCTGCATGCTAAACAGAACAGCATTGACCAATTGAAGTCTCCCCGCATACGTCATATGCTTCACTGTCCAGCTAGAGATTCTTTTTGAAATCTTTTCAATCAAACTGTTACAATCCTCCTTAGCAAGTTTCTTACTTATAAGAGGCACTCCCAAGTATCTGATAGGAAGGCTACCCTCAGAGAATTCCAGAAGACTCAGAATCTCAGTCTTGACCCTATCTTCAACCCCACAGAAATAGGCACAACTCTTACCTGCATTCACTTGCAAGCCAGAGACTTCATGGAAGTGCTTGAGAACATTAGTAATCTGATCAACACTCTTCACATTCCCCTTGCAGAAAATAAATAAATCATCTGCAAAACTCATATGCTTGATTTTCAGATTCTTACACCCTGAGTGGTAATCAAATTTGTTATCATCAATCCCGTTCAAGCATCTAGCCAAGTACTCCATAACAATCACAAAAAGCAATGGAGACATAGGATCCCTTTGCCTAATACCACACATACCATGAAAGAACCCCTCAGGCTTCCCATTTATCATCACTGAATACACAGGAGATCTCACACAGCACATTATCCACCTAATAAACTTAGTAGGAAACTTAAGCCCCATTAAAATCTCCTCAATACAGTCCCAACTAATAGAGTCATAAGCTAGCCTAATATCTATTTTCATAGCACAGTCCCCACCACCTTTGATTCTATGGTAGTTATGAACTAATTCATGAGCTAATAAGATATTATCAATAATTTTTCTACCTGGTACAAAAGCAGATTGAGCCTTATCCACTAGATACCTCAAACAACCACTCATTCTAGCTGAAATGATCTTAGTAATGCATTTATACAGCACATTACAACAAGAAATAGGCCTAAAATCATTAAGGGAATCAGCATTAACAGTTTTAGGAATGATTGAAATAATAGTAGCATTAATCTGTTTTAATAACAACCCAGATTCAAAAAAATCTTTAATAGCCTCACAAACTTCTCTACCAATAATATCCCAACATTTCTTAAAAAAGAGGCTACTATAGCCATCAGGCCCAGGGGCTTTCTCACTACCAATGCTAAACATAGCATCTTTAATTTCATCATCAAACAGGCTCACAAAGCATAATGCTATCCTCATCAGAAACACAATTGCCCTCAGAAATAACATCATAAACAATGCTTCTAGTTCTAACTTTAAAAGTACCAAACAAGTTCTGATAATAATCCACAATACTCTCCACAATAACAGATTTATCAGTAATCAGGACATCATTAACTCTCAGACTATTGATTCTATTACTAGAGTTTCTCTGTTTAAGGGATTTATGAAAAAAATTAGTATTAAGGTCACCTAATTCAATCCATTGAACTCTAGACTTTTGTCTATAGAAACTCTCCTCCCATTTTAACAAGTCCCTATAATGAATAGCAATGTCATGCTCTTCCTCAATAATCAAGGGGTTAAGAGGGTCAGATTGAATATACTTCTGAATATCATCAAGGTTTTTCCTGCAGTTTATAACTCTAACAGAGATATCACTAAACTTAGAACTATTCAGTTTTTTCAAAACAGGCTTTAGCATTTTCATTTTCTTAACAACCTTAAACATTTTAAATCCTTCAACAGGTCTATTCCACCCTTCTCTCACAATCTCCATGAAATTCTCACTCTCAGTCCACATGTTAAAAAATCTAAAAGGTTTAACATCATGACAAATCCCTTCATTAATCACAACTACAATGGGGGAGTGATCAGAAATACCTTGATTCAAGATTCTGGCTTCAGAAGAGATAAAACTATTCATCCACAGCTCATTCACAAGGACTCTATCAATCCTCCTCCACACTCTACTGCTGCCCATCTGATTATTAGTCCAGGTGAAAAAATTTCCACTCCATTTTAACTCTATAAGACCAGAGTCATCAACACAATTTTTTGTGTCTTATTTAGCGGTCAAAAAAAGTAAGGATTTTTTTTACATAAATACTTAAAATGGTGTACAACTGTTTGTATTTAACTTTTTATGTAGAAAAGAGTTCAAACAAGTACTTTATAAGGGTTTATGAATTTTTCTCGAGTGAAAAAGAGTCCAATTTAATTTTGAGGATGGAATTGAAACCCAAAGGTGCAAATTAGGGTGCAACTGACAAAATTGCAACGTCAGGGTGCTACTGAAAAAGAGCTAAAAGGTGAGAGTTTTTTTTGGTGATTAAGCCTAAATAATTTTTTAAAAAAGTGATTCATTTATTTTATCATAAAAAATGTTTATTTTAAAAAATTTATGGTAATTGGGGTTTGGGGCGCGCTGCGAACGATCCCACCATTTCAAAAAACATAAGAATATTAATTTTGAACTGCTCTCCGCTAATTTCATTCTCCAATCTCTTCTCCACTTCCTACACTTATTTCTCTCTCTATTTTTAATTCGAAATCTCAAAGTAACTGCGTCATCTCTCTTCGTTATGTCTGCTTCGACCGTGTCAATCACCGCCAACCCCGCCGCTCGACGGAGACCGGTGGTCGCCGGCGAAAAGAAATCGAACCACGTCGATTTGGTAGCGACAGAAGCACAATTCAACGGCAGCGGAGAGGCTGATAAATTAGTTGCAGTGTCTCAAAGCAAAGATGGAAGCCATCACTCTATTTTCGAGAGAACAACCACATCTAATAAGGATCTCACCAGAAAACCTAATTCAACCCTAATTTCCCCGCCTGTTCGTAGGACTCGTAAAGCAGCAGCGGTTACTCCTCATAGTAAGCTTGAGAAGCCACGTTGGTTGACCGTGCTCAGTGTTTTCACCAAGAATTTTATGCTTTTGCTTGTTTTGATTGCTCTGGTTCAGATGGTTAGGAAACTGGCTCTCGATTCACCACCATCCTCAGGAGGTAATGCCGATTATTCTTCTCATTTTGCCGAATCCGAGGCCCGAACTGCGGAGGTTGAATCCCTCGTTAAGAAACTGGTCAAAATGATCCAGGTTCAAGTTGAGGTTGTTGACAAGAAAATTGATAGTCAGGTTGGTGGTTTAAGGACCGAATTTGACGCCAAAATTCATGAGAAAGGATTGGTTTTGGAGGAATTGCGTGGTAGATTTGATGAACTTGACAAGTCCTTTGGTGATTTCAAGGCCGTTGATTGGCTGTCTAAAGAGGACTTTAACAAGTTTGTGGATGACTTCTTGAACAACAACAAAGGAAAGGACTCTCAAACTCATGATATTAATCTGGATGACATTAGGGCATATGCAAGGGATATTGTCATTAAGGAAATTGAGAAACATGCTGCCGATGGACTTGGCATGGTTGATTACGCCCTCGCTTCTGCTGGGGCTGCTCCCGTTAAGCACTCCGAGCCTTTTTCCCCTGCAAAGGGGGCCAACTGGTTATTGAGCACTTCTCGATATGGAGCCCATCCTGATGCTGTTAAGATGCTCAAACCCAGCTTTGGGGAGCCTGGACAGTGCTTTGCCCTTAAAGGAACCGCTGGCTTTGTTCAAATTAGGCTTCGCACTGCTATCATTCCTCAGGCATTTACTCTCGAACATGTTGCTAAGGTAATAGTTTTCACTTGACTTCCTACTTTCATTTGAGCCATTAAATATAAGAGATATTTCACCCAGTAAGTTCCATCTATTGTTAGCTCATGTACCATATTCATGTCTGCGTGGTCATGTAGGATCAGAGAACCTTTCTTGTCTTCGACCTTGTCTTCTGAGAGGTGTTATATTTGGTCTGCAGACGTATGATCATCCATACTGAGTAGTCAATAGTATTAACTTACTTATAGGATGAGTTTCTCAAATTTTGATTTAAGTAAAAGATGGAGTGTAGTGGCTAAAACATCAACCAACAACTCTTATGTTTTGGTTAATAAATTTTTTAGTGGATGCCGCAATTTGTTTATGTGGTCATGAATAGAAAATATCCCTGTTGCTGCGTTAGTTTTCTTAGCAACCCTTTGGTCACTCATTTATTACTAGAGAACATTTTCATTTTTATCTAGTTAATTTCACTTATATCCTTGTATAGTGTTCTTGATTGTGTATGCTGGTCTATCCAAATTACTGGATTGACTTTATCTAAGTGTCTTCTATTGTTACTAAGTTTTGGGATTCTTTTTCCTTTTCTAGTTTTGCTATCAAACTTGTGATGCAATAATAGTAAGATTTCTGATATAGGGCCATTTTTATAAAGTAGATTATTGTTAGTCACAGAGAATTATAGGCTGTAATCTTCAACATATGTCCTCATATTGTAAACTATTTAGAGTACCTAGATTCCATAAATTGCTTTATCATTTGAAATGCATCTTCATTGTATGTTGTCATCGAATCTTAAGTAGCACTGGTAAATAGATATAGTTCGTTTTTTGTGAAACTTTCACAAAAGTATAGTTTTTGATGACCCAATGCAAGCTAGGAGTATTCCAGTAAATGCATCTTCATTGTATGTTGTCATCGAATCTTAAATAGCACTGGAAATGTGCTATGTATGGATATAGTTCATTTTCCGTGAAACGTTCACAAAAGTATAGTTTCTGATGACCCAGTGCAAACTAGGAGTATTCCGGTAGCAACTGTGTCTTTTGCCTCAAATACATGCAAGCTGTAGTAGGACAAAAATCCTGGCAACAAACGTATAGTTATAGGACCTTAAGGGTTTAAGGGACTTGCAAAGGTTTTCTCTATCCGGTGACGATATGGAATTAGATTGTCCATGTGGTTTGAAGAATGAGGTTCGGAAAGTTTTTGATAATGCAAATACTGTGGAAGAGGAATAGTTTTAACTAGAATTGTAGTTTTCCCTTTCAAATCATACTTGTTTGAAAGCAGAAGCTTGAGATGTATGGGTGACTTTCCTTTGTACCTTACTCCAATTGTTTCTGGATTGTGTTGAACCGTATTCATACACCATGCACATAATGAGAGTTGGGGATTATTTTGCAGTCATTATAACACAGGAAATTGTTTTCTAATGCTTCTATATTTAGTGCCTATTGGAAACTTCTCTTTGCATTTTTTATCTTATTGTTTTCTTATTCGCAAGCTTTGCATTGTCTAGAAACATTGTAGTATCTGTTTATTATTAAAATGAGATTTACGGGGATCTAGTGTTTGTAATGGACCAAAAACAATGATCATATAGCACTTATTGAGCTCGATATGGAACATTTTATTCAACAAAAATAGGCTTATTCAACAAAAATAGGCTTTCTGCCTCTGAGAATGAGTCACAACCAAACCCATCCCTATCATGTTTATGAAAATTTTATATAACTGTTGCTTTGTATTGTGTGCTTGTTTTCATAGAATATGTAGTGCTCCAGCAATCTTTGTTTCAGCTAAAATATGTAGTGTTATTGCATGGACAGAGTGTTGCATTTGACAGGTCCAGTGCTCCGAAAGATTGTCGGGTGTCCGGTTGGCTGGAAGGGCATGATATTGGTATAGCAGTTGACGCGGAGAAGATGTTTCTTTTGAGTGAGTTTACGTATGACCTTGAGAAGAGCAATGCTCAAACCTTTCCTGCATTGAGCTCAGTTGCGTCGGGGCTTGTTGACACCATAAGGCTGGACTTCACGTCTAACCACGGAAGCTCTCATCACACGTGCATATATCGGTTGAGGGTTCATGGTTACGAGCCGGGCGCAGCTTCAATGATGACGATGGAGTCGTGATGCCTAAATATAAAGCGGGATGTAGATGCAGTTGTTTTAGTTTAGTGAAAGTAAGTAGGGGAGTGCAAATGTTTAGCACTGAATTAATTGATGTGGATGGTGTTGGCCATTTCTGTAATCTAGACAACATTGCGATTCTCTTTCGTATTCCAACTTTTGTATTTGTACTATCTTTTTTTTTTTTTGGCAATCCCTAGCCCTATGGAGGCAAGCAAACCAGAGAAGGTTGAAGACTGATGATCATCATCAAATTTAGCTACTGCTGCTTTAGAGATTGGAGGAAGATGATATGCCTGTGCTGTGGTGTGTATATTCAGTTCAAATTTGAATCAAATTGATTTTTTTATCTGTTGGTGTAGCAAAGCGTATGCGTGTAGAAGTATATACATTTCAATTTAAAATAAAAAATATATTTCAATTCAAAATAAAAAATATATAAGATATATAAAATAGGGATTGAGCAAATTAACAATGAGATGAAGCAATTATAGTTATGTGTTAGTAACATATTCAAAAGAAACACTTATTATAGAGATAATTATTGATTGGAGAATTTTTCAATGAATCTTCAAGTTATAAAAATTTAGAAATATATTAGAGTAGCACTATTTCCATAGCAGAAATTACCAAGTCCAGCGTAAAATTTGTTATTTTGATTAAATTATTCTTTTTAAAATTTAAGTCTACTTCTTGTAAATAGAAAGCAAATTATCCTCAACTAGACGTAAGTCCCGCGTAAATACGTGGAATCAAATTAATAATTTATTTAAATAATAAATTTATCAAAAAATATATATAAAAATATCAGAAAAATTTATAATATACAGACTAACAAAATAAAAATTTATTTAATGTTAATAATAAATTATTTAAAAGTACTAATGATCTCTAGTATTTGATACCCTTTTAATAATAATTTTTATATTAGGTAAGAGTTAAGTAAAGTATAATGTTAAAATAATAAAAAATTAAATAAATATTTTTATAACATGTTAGTATTTCAAAATTATAGATTAATTTTATTTTCAATTAATAAATGATTTGTAGAGATTAGAAGTTAATATATATTGAACACTAAAGTATATAAATTAGAGGTTAATATGAACACTAAAATATGTAGAGATTACAAATTAATATAAATTAAAACACTCATTTAAATAAATATAATTTAAATAAGTGATTTTAAAAAAAATGGAAACTTATGAGAATGCTCTACTTGGTGAGTATTAATAATTTTTTTTATTTGGTAAGAATCAATAAGAGGCCTCTGTTGATCCTCTCAATTATATAAATATTAGTCGCAAACCTGCGTATTTGCGCGTCATGTGAAGTAATTATTTTTAAAAATAAAGTTATATAAATAATAAAATTAATATGTTCTTTTAGCAATTGACAATAAAATTGATTTGTTTTTTTTACAATAATATATAAAATTATTTTGAAAAATATTCCCGGTAGGTAATGATATCATCAGTTTTTAATCTAACGTGTATTAGCATGCAAAAATAAAAGTAAAATTAAATCATTATAAAAAATAATTACGCTTGTAATTAGGAGTGTGCGGTTCAGTTCGATTTGAAGTGAAAAATACCAAAACAAACCAAACCATCCCTGTAAAGATAAAAACCAAACTTCATAATCCGATTTATGGTTTTTTCGGTTGGTGCACCAATTTTTTATTAGATTCGGTTTAGTCCGGTCTGTTTATTGATTATAAAAAAAACACAAATTTTCAATAAACCATAATTAAAATTATGTTTATAATTTATATCTTTACTAAATATAACGATTATTAGTGATGATTAATATTAATTTTTAATAAAAGTGCTAATAATTAATAAATTCAACAGGAACATGCCACCATCTCGAAGGGGAAGATATACAAGCGATTTACAGGTGACACAAATGAGCAAAGAATGCAAATACCTAGGGTTGCCATCATACATCCTGCCATCAGAGTATCAAACTTTTACAGGTATGATCAGCAAGATAAACAAGAAACTGGCTGGTTGGAAAGAAAAATTCTTATTCCAAGGAGGAAAAGAAGTCTTAATTAAAGCAGTGTTATATGCCATCATAGTCTATGCAATAATGGCATTCAAACTTCCACTGTCTCTATGGCATAGGGTTAATAAACTAATCAGTCACTTCTGGTGGGAGCAAACAGGTGAGGCCAGGAAAATAGCATGGATTTCATGGGAATTTCTTTTGTAAAAGTAAGATGGAAGGAGGACTGGGATTCAAAGACTTGAGAGCTTTCAATCAAGCCTTATTGGCAAAACAAGTCTGGCGCATATTCAACAATCAAGAATCAGTTTTCTTCAAAATTCTCAAAGGAAAATACTTTCCAGAGACAAAATTTTTTCTTTCGACAAGAGGTCACAACCTCTCATAGGGATGGGAAAATCTCCAGCATGGTCTAAAACTCATAAAACTGGGAGTTAGATGGCAAATTAATTCGGGCATTAGGGTGAATACACTAACAGACCCATGGGTTCCCAACAAATACCCTTTTACTCCCACGCTTAGGCTTGGCATATCCGAAGATATAATCCCTCCAAAGGTGGTGGATCTCATCAATCAAGATACCGCATAATGAGAAGTGGAAAAAATCAAGTCTTTTCAACGAAGAAGATGCTAGCGCCATATTGAATATTCCTATTTTGATACACCTATCCCAGGACAAGGTAAAATCAAGATACCATACAACAATAAATCATATGCGAAACTTTCAAACAAAAGAGACCACAAACAGGGTTGCAGCTCCGAGAAGCTTGGAATATGATTTGGAGAGTGAAATTCCAAATAAAATTGAGGTCTTCATGTGGAAAATGCAGTGGAATGGTTTACCAAATGGAGAAGCCTTAAACATACGTCTAAAAACAGATCACAGGTGCCCACACTGCAACCAAAGAGAGAATCAATTACGTCTATTTTTTAAGTGTGAATTTGCAGCAAAAATTTGGTTTACAGCACCCCTATCGCTGTAAAGTAAAAACCTAGGAGAGGAAAATTTTAATGAGATTTGGTTGAAACTTTCGATTGAGCTGCAAGAAATGGACAACTCGGGTAAAAGCTTGCACTTATTCTTCTTCTTCCTATGGGCAATTTGGAAGGCAAGGAACTCCAAAGTGTTCAAAGAGAAGATTTGGACAGTGGAAGTAACAGTGGTTTCAGCATTACGTTGTGCTAATGAATTTGAGATGGCAAACAACTCCAATCCATAAAGATTGGAGATAGGTAGTACAGCTCAACGGCAAGGCAACAAAAGGAGGACAAGCTATCCGGATAACCTCATTACAATCAATTATGATTGGGCAACAAACAATATGCATAAATTTGGAACAGTTGCCTCGGTAGCAAAAAATTACAGAGGAAAATTTTTGAGCTCAACAGCTAGAACATTTAGAGATATCTGGGATCCAGGAATCATGGAGTTTTTGGCGCTGCGTGAAGCTAAGAGTGTTGTGTTTTCTAGGTTCATAACGCAGCATAATTTCAATTTTTTATCAAACCAAGTAAGATCCATGTAATTCGAATAGAAAGACATGTTGTATAATTAAAAATATATTTGAATGTCAAATTCAATCAATATAGGAAGGAAGAGAGGTGGTTCACTTTGGTGACATATTGCCTCAGATAAGAAAGGCATCCAAAAGAACGCGTCCTCTACGAGTATCCACACGAACAAACCTTTGCCAAAACGAGTGCTTGTGTGCAAGCACTATTGCTTCACCAAGCAATTACGAATTTAGTGAATTCAGAATTTCATATTCTTCAAACCTATTCCTAAGTGTGTATTTATAGGCATACAACAATACTAGGGTTTGAGTCAAATACGTGTGTTTCAATCTTATTGTAACACTATGTATTTGACAACTCTATAAGTTGATATTTATCAAAACTTTTAATGATAAATATACTTAATTAATTATCTTCAAAAGATAATACCATAAAGATAACCATTATCTTTAATTTCAAAATTCACTTAATTAATAGTTATTTACATTTAAAAATGACATTTATATTCAAACAATAACTAATAATTAAATCTAGTTATTATATAGTTATAATTAAGACAACTCTTTTATTTTAAAACGGATTAACTATTAATTCAACTCTATAACTACATATTTGAAATAAATCTTAAATATTTATTTACCACATTATTTTCTCGGGCTTATAAAACTCATACATGTTTTGGGTCTGTTCTTAGTGTGCGATCCTGTGGTTCACACAACGTTTGCAGTAGGCCTGAAAATCCTATTTCGACCCACAAGTCATAAGCGGCTTCTAGCAAGACATTATGACTATCCAAGTTTTATGAATTTCGATTATCCGATTTAACCATTTACAATAATATTTTAATCCCTTTATCTCACGATATCTTGACTGAATATATAGCAGTATTGTCATCTTTATAATATTCAATCATTAGTTTCCTCATTCCAAGTAGACTGAAAATGATAACTCTTTATCAATTCATTTAGCATGGCAATACATTTCCTTCAGTCTATCTTTTCAAAGGCCCATAGATATCTTACTCAAATAAATGAGGGACAAATTCCTTCTCAGTCACTCATATTTCTCATATAGTTACTTTCATATCCAATGACAATCTATTCCATTGCCCTGTTAAAAATAATGTAAGACTGTATCAAAATGTGAAGTAGCTTTATAGAAATCCATGGTGATTTCAAGGCAAAGAATTACACTAATAGAACTGTACTGATAATTACTTATGACAATGATCTATGTAGTATTCTCAAGGTGAGTTGTCCAGTGCCTTATTTCTCAAATAGCACCTATGATTTGACTTAATATCTCATATACATGATTAGTAAAACATAATCCTAAGTTAACATCATACTAGTCTCAATGTTCTATTAAGACTAGGGATAGATGGAATATAATTCTTTATTAAATCTAAGGGTTCTATTATGAAGTCACATACTTGATAACCTTAAAAAGAATTAACCATTCAAATATTTTAATCATAATATAAAATGATAATAAAAGTGCCAATTAATTAATAATAAAAAGATAAAATCAATACATGGTCAAACATGATTGACCTAGTGCATATCACTAACAACGAGATGGAGTATGTCAAATGGGTGGAGAAATGTGATATTCCAAGGAGATGTAATTCAGGTATCACAATCTGTAAACTTAGGAACATGTTCTTTAGCTATAGGTTGGGTATCTGTCAAGATATTTGGCTACTAAAAACTCCCTAGAAGAAGGCCATTTTGTCTGGATTAAGAGGAAATATAACCTAGATGCCCACAAAAAGGCGAAGGCAGAGAAATCCAAGTTTGTAAGATTTCTTGCAAACGAAGCTATCGTGTAAGAGTCCTAACGTCATCTTCTACCTAAGGAAAAAAGATCAGAGATACTTTTTTATTATCATAAATAAATGTTTAGGTCATCTCAAATACGATAATGGTTAATAAATAAAACATGTAGTTATAATATACATATTACATAACCTGGAGTTGAAGAATTTCTAAAGCCATATATAGAGGAGAATATTTGTCTCCAAATATTTGCCTGGTTGTAACTTACATAAGTTGCTATTATATTGTAACAAAAAAAAAATTATTAGATCGCTCACATTTTATCAAGAGAACTATAGAACAATCTGAATCTTATATCACATAGGAAAAGTAAATAAATAGGATATTAGACAAACCAAAGTTAACTATTTTAAGAACCACATCAGCCTCCTGGATAGATAATAGAACTTACCATAGCCGAGACAGAAATAATTTTTTTTGGGAACATGATATATTTGAGCCTCTTAATAAAGCTGCTAAGGAAACTAACAATTAATTATATAAAGAACTTGGACCTGAATTACAAAATAAATAATACAATGGCTTTTTTTTGAAACGAACACTACAATTACTTAGATCTAAATGAAAATATTAATTAATATATCACTTGTTGTACAAAGTAATGCTATAAAACATACCTTTTATTCTTGTCATGTTAATTTCACCAATAGTATGAAAAGTTTTGATTTCGCAATTGTAGTTTTTTTTGATAATACGTGTATGAACTCTGCTATAACTGTTAGAAATTAGAGATTAAATAGGTATTTTATTCAAATTGGATAATAATGAGAATATTTTATTCAAATTAGATAATCATGAGAATTGTTCATTAATAATATTATTAATAAATTAAATAGGTATTTTATTTAAGGTGAGAACTTATGAGAATGCTCCTTTGATCCTCTCAATTATATAAATATATTAATTAACATAAGTAGAAAACAAAAAGTAAATGACTTACCCACAGCTGTCAATATAAACAAGCGCATCCAGTCCAACTTATGTTGCCCCCGTTATGGCAATCAGGAAAGTAAAACCCACATATACTTTGAGTGTGATTTTGCTACCCGTGTATGGTTTGTTTCCCATATACCTCTTCAAACTCGCATGATTGCAAACTCGTCCTTTTGCCATGTTTGGCTGCTACTCACAGAGAGGATATCAATGGTAAATCAACTATCCAATTCTGCATCCTGCTTTGGTCAATTTGGAAAGTTAAGAATTCAAAGATTTTTAAGGACAATCACTGGTCAGTAGAAGAAATAGTTCATAATGCTTCTCTATACCTAGAGGAATTCAATATGGAACAGGTTAGAGTGGTTCAAGATTTGTTAGGTCACAACCTGGGTAATTAAAAAACATCTTCTAACACCGCTGAAGCTCAAAGACCTAGTCTAAACTTAATTATCGTCAGGTATGATGCAGGCACAAACCGGAAGGAAAAATTCGGAGCAATTGTTGGAATTGCCTATGATGCGGAAGGCAGAATAATTAGGAAGTTCTCGGAGATTTTCAGATTCATATGGGATCCTGGAATATTGAAATTTCTAGCATTAAGGGAAGTCATGAACTGGTGCATTAATACGAATTGGTGCTCAGTTAGTTTTGAAAGTGATGCCATTTTGGTGTCCTAATCGATTAACTCGGGGTCCTACACCTCCACAGTTAATTGGGGAACTTGTCAAGATATTTGGCGCTTAAAATCACGGTTTCAAAACTACTCATTCAAATTCATCAGGAAAGCAGACAACAAGGTGGCTCATAATCTAGCTTAGGAAATCAAGGCTAGATTTATCTTTCTTTGTAATCAAGGAACTCTCGTGTAACTATGTTCTCGTTCTATCTATTTCTATCTTTGGGGAAAAAATCTCTATTGGACCAAGTCCTATTTGAACCCTAATTTTGAGTTTGACAATCAATTTAAAGAGCCTAATCATGTTTATTAGTGTGTAGGAACATATAGAAACCATCCTGGGTCGAATCGGAGCTTTCTAGCGAGAATCAAAAAATCGGAATTCAACCTAGTTCCAGTAGCGTTTCGCGCCCGAGATGCCTCAAGCATCACGGGCGAGATTCACTGATCTCGGGCGCGATTCATCAGTCATCCAAACTTGTTTGAATCTTGACTTGTATCGCGGGCGCTACATATGCATCACGGGCGCGATGCATATGACCATTGAAGGTCCAACGGCTATTTCAGAGCCCTCCATAAGTTGCTTGACAAGTACCATTGGCTGAATTCCTGACATTTAAATATCTCGGGCGCGACGTAGGGTATCACGGGTGCGACAGACAGTTTTCCAGCACAAACTTGAGTTTTCTTCTAGAAGATTCAAGGGTTTGTTGTTGGGGTTATAAATACCCCTTGTCTACCTCATTTATGAGGTTAGACACTCTAGCAACAATAAATATACTCAAGCATTCAATTTATTCTCTGTACATTTATTGTGCATCATTTATTGATTGCTTATTCTCTTTGTTGATTGTTTAATCATTGTGATTTAATCATTAGTGTTGTAGGTTTGTGTTTAGCCTTAGAAAAGCATATTGTGAGTTTGAGATTATCTCTTAGAAATCTCTTTGTAAAGTTTGTGTTTAGCTTTAAAGCACAATTCTAATTAGTGAATTCTAAAATCTCAATCCTTGATTGAGTAGCGGAGTAGGATCGAGTTGTGATCCGGACCACTCTAAATTGCTTGTGTCTATTTCTCTACTCTTAAACTCCTACTAAATTTTAGTTACCCACTAAACCTTATTCACCCCCCTCTAAGGTAACTATTTAGGGATTTCAATTGGTATCAAAGCTTTGTTGCTCCTTCTTTGCTTAATTGCGAGTTCAAGATCTTGATGGCTACCGAAAACTTCACTCACTCTCTTCGTCCCTTCTTTGACAGAACAGATTTTCCTAATTGGAAATTTCTTATGGAAAACTACCTTGATATGGATGGTGTCAACCTATGTCAAATTGTTCTTGATGGTTATGTTGCTCCTACACAAGAGTTAGATGGCAACATCATACCTTGGCCAAGAAAGGATTGGACTAGGGAACATATTCAAGCCAATGCTCTCAACCGGAAGGCCATTTGTGTTATCTTTTCTTCCTTGGGTAGAGAAGAACAAGGAAGGGTTCAACATTGCACAATGGCTCAAGATATGTGGAGGATTCTTGAGAACTACCATGAGGGAACGGTTCAAGTCAAGAACAAGAAGGTTGAGCTTCTCATTGGAGAATATGAAGGGTTCAAGAACAAGCCCAATGAGAGTGTAACCGACACCACCAATAGGCTTCTTTCCATCACTTCCAATCTCAAGAAGCTAGGTAAGCATTACACTCTTGGTGAAATCAATGGCAAAATTCTTCGTTCATTGCCTCTTCTAGATTGGCAACCGAAGATAACCGCCATTGAAGAAGCCAATGATTTGAAGAAATTGAGAACCGATGAACTCATTGGAAACTTGCTTCTTCATGAGACGACTTACATGAAAGAAATTCAAGAGTTGAAAAAGGTTCAAGAATAGAAAACTAAGGGTATTGCTTTGAAAGCTAAAACTATTGAAAGTAAGGTTGAAGAAGAGCTCAATGCTTGTGTTGAAGAAGATGACGAAGAAATGGTGTTATTGTCCAAGAAATTAAGGGAATGGAGAACAAGGAAGAAGTCTCAAATTCAAAAGTCTCAAATTCAAAGATATGAGCAAAATGGTGAGTCTTCAAACTTCAAAAGATCAACTACTTCAAAACAAGATACTCCTACTCCTAGAAGGGATGTCACTTGCTATGGGTGTGGTAAACCGGGTCATACTAGACCGGAATGTCGCCAAGGGGCAAAAAGATCCTTTGAAAAGGATGAAAAGGGTTTCATTACTACTTGGGATGATGAAAGTGAATGTCAATCCGATGAAGAGTATCAAGAAGAGGCAAGAGCAAATCTTTGCTTCATGGCTCTAGTTGATGAGTCTCCATCCGAGGTAAGTAATCTACCTTTTCTCTCTTGGAATGGTATAGGTGTAGAATCTCATGATAACTCTAGTGATATTGTTGTTGTGAAAAATGTTGCCAGTGCTTCTAATGCTGTTAATGTTGAGAATGTGTTGGTTGATGATTCCTTGGTTTATGAGATTGATGATGAATGCCATGACATGATAAATGAACTAACTAGCAAATGTATTGACTATCATGCCAAAATAAATCTTTTCAAAAGGGAAGCCTCTATGGCTAAAATTGAGATGCTCAATTTGAAGAAAGAAATTAAAGACTTAAAGTCCTCTTTAGAATCTATCCCTAAGCAAGATGTCAATATCTTGCTTAAGGAAAATGAAACACTAAAGAGTGAAATTCTTTCTCTAAATAGCTCTATTTCAAGATTTCACAAAGGGAAGGAATCTTTGGACAATCTTCTTGACTCCCAAAGAAACCCAACCATAAAATTTGGGCTTGGCTATAGTCACAACCCCTCTTCCTCGAGTGTGACTCCTTTTGTGAAGGCTTCTTTATCTCAAACTTCTTCTATAGAAGTTCCTCCTTCTTTGGTCAAATCAAAAGAGGTGAAGAAGAGGTATGTTCAAGTTCCTAAGGCTAAGCCATTTGTGGCTCCTAAGCCTAAGAGCAAAGCGGGTACAAGACCCCCTAGACATACCCATGCTTCTCAATATAGTCACAAATGGGATAAGAGAAGTATGAAAAAGAATCATGTTCATTCATATCCTTATGCTCACTCTCATAACAATGCTCATGCTTACACTTATGATCACTCTTGTGCACATTGCTATGCTCACACTTGTGAGGTTCCTAGAGCATAGACTTATCCGTCTTATGCTCACATGTCCCCTAGACTTCAATGTGTTTATTGCATGAGATACGGTCATAAGAATGTTGATTGCTATGTTAGAAAGGTCCAATTAAGGTTAATTCCCTTGGACTATTCTAGTGCTAACTTCCAAGGACCCAATGTGATTTGGGTACCTAAAGTTTGAGTTTGTTTGATTTAGGTGCCAAAGGAAACCGTGGTGAATAATACCAAATGGTATGTCGATAGCGGTTCTTCTAGGCACATGACGGGCCACATCTCCAACTTCACCCATTTAGAACATAAAAAGTTGGAAAGTGTCACCTTCGGTGATGATGCCAAAGGTCAAGTTGTGGGGATAGGCAAGATAGGTAACTCTTATTCTCTTTCTATAGAAAATGTGTGGCTTGTTAATGGTCTAAAATATAACCTTTTAAGTGTAAGTCAATTGTGTGATAAGGGCTATAATGTCAACTTCGATTCCAAGGCTTGCTATGTTATCCAACCAATGGACAATACGGTTATCTTCAAAGGACACCGAAGGCAAAACACTTACATAATTGACTTGGATACGCTTGAAAACCGAGATGGCAAGTGTTTACTATCACTTATCGATGAATCTTGGTTATGGCACCGTAGACTTGGTCATGCTAGCTTAGACCTCTTACATGAGGTTAGCAAGGATGAACTTGTCAAAGGTTTGCCCAAGCTAAATTTTTCAAAAGATAAAGTGTGTGGACCTTGTCAAATGGGAAAACAACACAAGTCTTCTTTTAAAGCTAAAAATGTTGTCTCTACCACTAGACCATTATAATTGCTTCACATGGACTTGTGTGGACCTATGAGAGTTGCTAGTTTGCGTGGCATGCACTATGCATTTGTGTTGGTTGATGACTACTCTAGATTCACTTGGGTTATATTCTTGGCTCATAAGAATGAAGCTTTTAACGGTTTTAAAAGTTTTGCAAAGCGTGTTCAAAAAGAAAAAGATTTACCTATTTCAAGTATTCGAAGTGATCATGGAACCGAATTTCAAAATGAATCTTTTAAAACTTTTTGTGAAGAGAATGGCATCTTTCATAACTTCTCTTCTCATAGAACGCAACAAAATGGGGTTGTTGAAAGGAAAAACCGCACTTTGGTTGTAATGGCTCGATCTATGCTAAATGAGTATGATTTACCTCATTACTTGTGGGCCGAAGCTATGAACACCGCCTGCTATGTTTCAAACGCCAATTTTGAACAAAACTTCTTATGAGCTTTGGGTAGGAAGAAAACTCAAGATATCTTATTTTAGAGTATTTGGATGCAAGTGCTTCATATTAAACACCAAGGATGACCTTGGAAAATTTGATTCCAAAACGGATGAAGGTGTCTTTTTGGGCTATGCCTCTATAGCAAGTCTTTTAGAGTCTTTAACAAGCGCACCTTAGTTGTTGAGGAGTCTATGCATGTGGTATTTGATGAGTCCTCTAAGGATTTTCCAGAAAAGGACTCGTTTGTTCATGACTTTTTAGGTACTTTTGAGGATCTCTCCTTGATTGAAAATCAAGTAGCTTCTACAAGTCAAGTAGCGATGCCTCAACCACCTCAAGTGGAGAATAAGGTGGAATCCGAATCTCCTACTCCGGATCAACCCATCCATGACTTACCTAAGGATTGAGCTTTCAACAAAAGTCATCCTAAAGACTTGATTATTGGTGAGACCTCAAGGGGAGTAAGTACTCGCTCTCAATTCCGTACTTTTGCAAATGTTGCATTCCTATCTTAATTTGAGCCCACTAAAGTTAGTGAAGCTCTAGTTGATGAACATCGGGTGATTGCTATGCAAGATGAACTCAATGAATTCACAAGGAATAAAGTTTGGGAGTTAGTGCCTCCTCCTAATGGTCATAACATTATTGGAACAAAATGGGTTTTTCGAAATAAATTAGATGAAAGCGGAGTGATAACTCGGAACAAGACCCGATTGGTTGCCCAAGGCTATAACCAAGAGGAAGGCATTGATTATGAGGAGACATTTGCTCCGGTTGCTAGATTAGAAGCTATTCGCATGTTGTTAGCATATGCATCTTGCATGAATTTCAATTTTTTTCAAATGGATGTCAAAAGTGCATTTTTAAATGGTTTTATTGAGGAGGAAGTTTATGTTAAACAACCTCCCGGTTTTGAAGATTTTCGGCATCCACAATATGTTTTCACACTCAACATGGCCTTATATGGTTTAAAACAAGCCCCTAGAGCTTGGTATGATATGTTGAGTAATTTTTTGCTTTCAAATGGTTTCTCCAAAGGCAAGGTTGATACTACACTTTTTACAAAAACTCATAAGCATGATATTCTCTTCGTTCAAATTTATGTTGATGATATCATATTCGGTGCTACTAATGAGTCTCTTTGTGGAGATTTTTCTACATGTATGACTAGGGAATTTGAGATAGTCTCATGGGGGAGCTTAAGTTTTTCCTTGGACTTAAAATCTAACAAAATAAGGATGGTTTTTTCATCAATCAATCCAAGTACACCAAGAAAATGCTCAAGAAATTTGGCATGGAGACCTCATCAAGTAGCAAGACACCTATGAGTACCACAACAAAATTGGACAAAGATGAATCGGGTAAATGCATTGATATTACAATGTATAGAGGTATGATCGGATCCCTCCTTTATCTTACCGCTAGTAGACCCGATATTATGTTTAGTGTATGCTTATGTGCTCGTTTTCAAGCTTGTCCTAAGGAATCCCATTTGCATGCCGTAAAGCATATTTTCAAGTATTTGCATGGCACCTTGAACCTAGGATTTTGGTACCCTAGAAATGTGGACCCTAGTTTGCTTGGCTACTCCGATGCCGACTATGCGGGTTGTCTTTTAGACCGTAAAAGTACCTCCAAGACTTGCCAATTTTTAGGTAATAGTTTGATCTCTTGGAGTAGCAAGAAACAAGTATCCGTGGCTTTGTCAACCGCGGAAGCCGAGTATGTAGCGGCCGGTTGTTGTTGTGCTCAAATCCTTTGGATTAAGCAACAACTTTTGGATTATGGTGTTACACTTAGTCATATTCCCATCAAATGTGACAACACTAGTGCAATTAACCTATCCAAGAACCCTATTCAACATTCTAGGAGTAAACACATAGATATCCGTCATTATTTTATACGTGATCATGTGTAAAAGGGAGACGTTGTAGTCGAATTCATCGATACAACTAACCAATTTGCGGATATTTTTACCAAGCCTCTTAATAAAGAACGTTTGAACTTTATCATTCGAGAGCTTGGTATGCTTGATGGGAGCACTTTGAGTTGATTTGCATGGTTGGTTTGCTTATTTGATATGTGACTTTATGTGTTTTTATTGACTTAATTGATTGGACCAATATACATGTTCATCCCATTTTTATGATGTTTTCATGATTTTGGTGTTTGTCCATAATCACTTATCCATGTGTGTTGGAATCAAGGCTTGGCATTGTAAAAAAATTTCAAAACTTGTTGAAAATCGAGATTTTTTTGAATCTCGGCCGAGATCTATATATCTCGAGCGAGATATCAATACAGAAACAAAATATTTTTTGCCCCTTTGATATCTAGGGCGAGATATACATATCTCGGGCGAGATATCAATACAGGAACTTCATTGTTTCTGACCTTCATATATCTCGGGCGAGATATGGTCATCGCGGGCGAGATTCATCCGACCATTTGAAAATAACGGCTAGTTTGATGAATCTCGGGCGCGATGGACATATCTCGGGCGAGATATGTGCAGATCTTTCAAAAATCTGCCCGTTTTGACACTTGTCAAAACGGCTAGTTTCACTAGCCGTTTATGACTGTTTTTGGGACTTTTTAAGGCCTATAAATACCCCATTTGAGAGCATTTCTTATTTACAAAACCTCTCAAACATTTTTAAAAGTCTTTTTGTGCAAACTTTCCTTTTAGTCCCTCAATATCTTCAAATCGCTTGCATTTTTATCATCACTTCATTCATTCATACATCATGGCACCCAAAGCTTCCTCTAAATCAAAGGAAAAAATTCCGGCTCAAGCTTCTACTCAACTTCCTACATTGGAAATAGAGGAATTGGCTATTCGAAGGGAAAATATGGAGAAAGCGGAAATTGAAGGTACTCGCTTTCCCTCTCTTGTGGATATGGCCTTTGATGGATTGAGGGTTCAAGTTGAGGAATACATTGATGCTTTGGGATGGCGGAAATTCGTTCTTGAGAATAGAGAAGAAACTCACCGCTCAGGGTTCTATGGAGTAACATTTCAAGTTCATGGCAAGATCTACAAGCTCACACCAAGGGAAATAGATGAGTGCTTTGGGTTTGAGGAAGGTTTTGCAACAAACTGCCTTCGTGTTGAGGAGTTCAAGATTCATGAATTCTGGGCGGAAGTTAGCACCGATGTAGCACATGAACCTCGCACCGCAATTGCCAAGTCCATTGCGACTCTTCCTTTGTTCGTTTTCCATCAAATAGTCACTTATTCAATCAATGAAAGACATGAAGGCAATGAAAAGGTCCCAATCAAAGACCTATTCTTCATGTGGTGTGCGGTCCGAGGAGAGCGTTTCTCTTGCGCTCAGTACTTTATGGAACATCTCCATGCTCTTGGAAAGAAGAGGGGAACTCTCCGGGTCGGCTCATTTGTAACGGCGATGGTCAAGAAGGCCAAAGCCTATTCTTCGGCTCTACGCCAAAATCATGGAGAAGTGATTGCATGGAATAAGTTCCTCCTCGATCTTGACTACTTTGTGGATTGGGTTGGGGCCTTCAATGTTGCCGGAGATTACTACATCTACCTTTTTGGCGATAGAGTAATTGGCCAAGAGGTCCAAAGGCTTGCAAGGAAGCGGCAACGGCAATTGATGGAACCGGCTCATCCGGCGGAGTTTGCGGCTCAAGTGGAGGAAGAGGCTCAAATGGGCTTTCAAGGTCCGGCAATTCCGGCCCCGGCTATGGATCCTACTTGGCTACCTCCTCAAGGTTCAAGTACGAATGAGATAATCTCGCTTATTTATAGTCAAAATGAGTGGATGTTTGGGCGTATGAACTTGTTGGAAACAAATGTGGATTCTCGTTTCAACAATTTGGAGAATCGCTTTGGGAGAATGAAAATGGAGTTTGGTGGTTTACGGTCCGACTTTGGGGATTTGCGGAACCGTTTTGATGCTCAATTCCCGCCTTCTCCGGTTCATACTCCGGTCCTTGAGGAAGAAGATTTTGATGACGTTGATGAAGAGGATTGATCATTTGCATCCCATCCATTTCATGCATTCTCTTTCATTTGTTTTATGCTTTACATTTTTTTTGCATTTTTCACTTTGTCAAAAATGCCTTGTAAATCCTACCTAGTTGTGGATTACATGTCTTTATGTGTTTAAATTTTTGTGCAAGCCTTTTATTGTCTCTAATTCTTAATCTAAGTGTGTTTTTATCTTGGTTATCTATGATTTCTTGTTTATGATTGTTTTTGTTCCTATTTCTTGCACTTCCGATTTATCGTTTTTTTTTATATATGCCTTAAACTCTTTTTGTTTTTGACAAAGGGAGAGAGATATTTGCATTTTCCAAAACCCTTTTGACATATCTCTCAAATTGCAAATTTTACAAAAATGACTAAGTTTTGAAAACTGTATTTCTTTTATGTTTGTCTCAATTCATTTAAATTTAGAGTGCATAAAGTGAAGGGAGCAAAAGTTTATTTGAACTCCCACAAACTTAGCCATTTGAGTAAATTGATTGTCAAAATCAAAAAGGGGGAGATTGATGGACCAAGTCCCATTTGAACCCTAATTTTGAGTTTGACAATCAATTTAAAGAGCCTAATCATGTTTGTTAGTGTGTAGGAACATATAGAAACCATCCCGGGTCGAATCAGAGCTTTCTAGCGAGAATCGAAAAATCGGAATTCAACCTAGTTCCAGTAGCTTTTCGCGCCCGAGATGCCTTAAGCATCACGGGCGAGATTCCCTGATCTCGAGCGCGACAAAGAAGATCTCGGGCGCGATTCATCAGTCATCCAAACTTGTTTGAATCTTGACTTGTATCGCGGGCGCTACATATGCATTAAGCGCGATGCATATGACCGTTGAAGGTCCAACGGCTATTTCAGAGCCCTCCATAAGTTGCTTGACAAGTGGCCTTCAACCATTGGCTGAATTCCTGACATTTAAATATCTCGGGCGCGACGAAGGATATCACGGGCGCGACAGGCAGTTTTTCAGCACAAACTTGAGTTTTCTTTTAGAAGATCCAAGGGTTTGTTGTTGGGGTTATAAATACCCCTTGTCTACCTCATTTATGAGGTTAGACACTCCAGCAACAACAAATATACTCAAGCATTCAATTTATTCTCTCTACATTTATTGTGCATCATTTAGTGATTGCTAATTCTCTTTGTTGATTGTTTAATCATTGTGATTCAATCATTAGTGTTGTAGGTTTGTGTTTAGCCTTAAAAAAGCATATTGTGAGTTTGAGATTATCTTTTAGAAATCTTTTTGTAAAGTTTGTGTTTAGTTTTAAAGCACAATTCTAATTAGTGAATTCTAAAATCTCAATCCTTCATTGAGTAGTGGAGCAGGATTGAGTTGTGATCCGAATCACTCTAAATTGCTTGTGTCTATTTCTCTACTCTTAAACTACTACTAAATTTTAATTACCCACTAAACCTTATTCACCCCCAATCTAAGGTAGCTATTTAGGGATTTCAATCTCCAAACAATTCAATAAAATATTTTGATTTATTATATAAGATTTATTTACGAAGAACATAGAGGACATGTATATGATTAATGATTATCAATTTTACCCTCATACAGTGATATTTTTGTAATTAAAACAATTAACTATTATTTCAATTATTTAAGGTTAATGGTCTAAAAAAACCTCCACTTTTTAACTCATTTTCATTTGCATCCTGATATTGTAAATCGCCGATTACACCTAAATTCGTATCTTTCATTTCAATTGCACCTTCAAACATCAAATTGATCTCTTTTCATTTAAAAGATTCAAAATAATACTTTATATTTTTAATATATATTCTAAATAGCGCTTAATGTTATACTTAAAATAAAAAACTCTCCTTCTCAAAAAATTTAAAACCCAATAATTTTTTTTTCTAATTTAATACAAATAAATATTATTATATTATAAGTAAATTTTTTTTGTTTTAATTATAACATTTAGAAATATTTAAAATATGAAATATTGAAAAAGATGTCAAGTTGATTGCTTGAGAGTGCAATTAAAACCAAAAGATGTGGATTTTGATGTTTGAAGGTGCAATTGAAACGAAAGGTGTGAATTGGGTGAAATCAACAATTTTACAACGTCGGGATGCAAATGAAAAGGGGTTAAAAAATGGAGATTTTTTTCCAGACCATTAGCCATCATTTAAATAAAACATTTATTACAAAAATAAGCTTACAAAACAATAAGCATGTTAACTGCTAAAAAATATTTAAAAGTATTAATTAGGGCTTTTTATATGAAATATTGTTTGTTTTTATAACATTTATATTTTTTACTATCTCTTCTATATCTTTACATTTCATACCATCTTTTTTTTCTTTTTTAAACTACTTTTTGAAAAAATTTACATTCTATATTACATTTTATTTTTCAACATTTTCTTTCATTTTTTTTTTCACCGTTATAGTCCTGCACTTAATATTTATCACATATTTAAATTTAAATTTTTTTATTTGTTGACTTTTGTTTTTTGGATTTTGACTATTGACGTTTTTCGTCAGTTTTAATATCAACACAAAATTAACATGTAATAAAGTAACTAATCTAAAATTTTCAATTCTTTTTTACACAACTTTTTTATTTTTCAACATTATTTTATTTTTATTTTTTTATTTGATTTCACATATAATGTGGTCTTTTTCGTTAATGCTAAAATCAACTAAATATCAACATAATATCAGCTCAAGATCAACATTGTAACATTACAATAATTCAACGTCATTATTGTCTTTATTACCAATGTTAAAATCAACAAAATATCAACCGAAAATCAACACTGTAATATTACAATAACTCAACATGATTATTTGTCATCTTCCTCAATGCTAACATATCATTATCTAGTCTCGGTTTATTTTTTATTTTTTTAGTTTATTTCACGTACAATATTATCTTATTTGCCAATGTTAAAATCAAGAAAATATTAACTGATTATCAACATAATATTAATATAAAATCAACAAAATTGTAACATTATTATAATTCATCAATCAACCATCATCAATAAATCGTGCGGCAGAATAAAAAAAACACAGAAATACAACCAAACATAGTAAAAATGCAGAAATAACATATTTTTATTCCATAAAATTACAAAATTATTTTATATAACATGAAAAGATACTCTTTATAAATATTTAAGATGAAAATTACTGTTATATGAAAAAATGCAGATCTGAAATGAAGAAGAAGAAGAAGATGATAAACTTCGGATCTGATAAAATCAAAATAGAAAACGGCGATAGTAACAATGAGCGGAGAAAATGACTTCGACGGCGAGACAAATGTGGAACAACACAGACGGAGCGTGAAGAACAAATCTGAAGATGCCGATCTATTGGATTGAAGGTGAACGAAAATAATGATAGAGAAGAAAAAGAAGTTATATGAAAATGTGAGTTGAGAGAGGGGACAAAAATATGGAGAGAGAGAAAATGATTGTAATTGTGAGGTTTTATTGGAGAGGAGAGTTATATATGTGAACAGTATAAAAGATATTATTTCACCATATATCGTATTTTAGAGATATAAAAACCGGACCCGTATAAAAGTAAAAAGTTAGAAAAGTTGGTTATTTATGTTAAAAGCCCCACTAATTAAACCTTTTAAAATAACTAGAAATAACTCAAATTATGATTAAAAGATTACTTTTAAAATTAGATTTTTTTTGATTATTTAGATTTAAATTTTTATTTTCTATTTAAATTAGTTTAAATTTTTTTAGAAGAAAAAAATAAAAAAGAGTTAAAGAGATAGATTCAAATTTTAAAAATAATAATTTGGAAAAAATAATTAATTTTGCTCTACCCTTTAATAATTTATGCTTTATAAATAGCGCCACCCATATTTTAATAAATCTTCAAGTTTTGAAAATTTGGATTTTTTGGGTTGTCCCTAAAAATCAGATCAAATGAAGTTTTTAATTGGACTTTCTACAGAAATAATCTAGAACTTTTTATATGGAAAAAATTAAGATAATATTTTTTTAAAAAAATAATTAGATTTTCTATCTCAAAAAGAAAAAAATAAAAAAATATCTCACCTTTTTCATATTTTATTTTTCTCTAAAAATTGTATATATTATAATTATACCTATTTTTTATTTTATACATATTTTTTATTTCCTCTCTCTCTCTCTCTCTCTCTCTCTCTCTCTCTCTCTCTCTCTCTCTCTCTCTCTCTGTTTTCTTTTTCTTTTTCATTTTTTTCTTTTTTTTATCTCCATTTTTATTCTCTTCTTTTTCGGCGTTTTTCATCGCTCTGCCGTTGCTCCGCCACAACTCTACCGTCGTTCCGCCGTTTTTTCATATTTGATTTTAGCAATTTTTTTTTAAAATCGTGGTGATTATTACAATTTATTTTTACTTTTAGATCTAAATAAATTACTCTTAAATTTTTTCAGCTTCAGATATAAAAATATGCATAAAAAATGATTTTATGATAAAAAAACGATTTTCTGTAGAAAAAACGACTTTTTACAAAAAAAACATCGTCTGATTGTCATATGAGTGTCGCTGCATTACATATCAGTATCATAACACTGCAGAGAAAAATGTTTTTTGCAACAAAACAACGTTTAATTACCATATAAGTATCACTGCATTATCATATCAGTATCATAACACTACATCGAAAAATGATCAGAAACAATGTTTGATTATCATATCGGTATCATTGTATTATCATATCAGTATCGTAACATTATAATATTGTAAGACCCTATGTGGTATGGCAAACCATGGTTTTTGAATGTGAATCAAAAGATTAAACTCTTTGAATGCGGAATATAGAAATTAGAAAGAGTTTAAGGGATAGAAGATTGACCCAAGATATTTAGAGTGCTTCAGATTACAAATCGATACTACTCCACTACTCAATCAAAGACTGAGATTTAGAACCACTAAAAGGAATTCACAAGAAGTTTCATAAGGTAACTTCAAACTTATTGCTTTTTAGCTACACACCAACTATGAGATTTTTCAAAGCTAATCTCTAACTTACAAAGGTTGAGTTTTCTCAAAGTTAAACTCTAACTGACAATGATTAGGAGTTTAAGAGCCTACTCGAAAACTACAACAAACAAAATGTAAATTTACGATGTGTGTATATTGTTTCAAGGTTTATAAATTAGTGAAACTTGCAAATGAGTTATATTTATACCCAAAGAAACCTATAACATAAGCACAAACAAACAAAACAGCTTTGGTTGTCAGTAGGAAGGTCGCGCCCGCTACCAAACGGAGTCGCGCCCGCGACTTAAGCCATTTTAGCAAATCCTCAATGGCTAGTGCCATATGTCAAATTCTCACTAGGGGTATATAAATATATTCGTTAGGCATCCAACAGTCATCAAGGTTGCGCCCGTGACAAGCTTATTCGCGCTCGTGAGAAGCCTTCAGAAGATAGGGTTTCACTCATTGCAAGGGTCGCGCATATGACCAGCATAAGTCGCGCCCGCGACTTCACATTTGCCCCGTGAATCTCCAGGGTTCGCGGTTGCGAAAACCTACTGGACAGCTTGAAAAATTCGACAACTCCTCCGAATTGACTCCCGATGGTTCCTATGAGTTCCTACAAACTTATAAATAAGATTAGAACATTCACAGTTGATTGTCAAAGTCAAAACAAAGGAGCATGAAAAGACAAAGGTCCAACACATATCAATATCATACCATTATACGATTATGATAATAGTATCATAAAGTTATGATAATAGTAAAATTTAGTTATGATAATAGATTGATAATGCTATGATAATAATATGGTAATGTTTTATGATAATAAAATGATAAGTTTATGATAATAGTATGGTAATATGATACATGCATGAAAAGAAATTATAGAAAAAATATGATTACGAGATGATAATGTTTTGATACCTACCTGATAATGGAGTAAAATCATAATTATTTTGAAACCGAGACAAAAAACGTAGAGTATTTTCTAAAACTTTCGCCTGTTGAGGTAAAAAGACAATCATTTTCATTTTTTTAGGTAAATACGTAAATGATGGAAACCGAATTTCAGCATAAGTATAATGGAACCGAGTCGTACAGGATCTATCCTTTTGGGAGAATCCTAGGACTCGCCCAAAGGAGAAAACCAAATGACATCGACAGTCGAGTCCACGAGACTCGCCGAGCTTAAAGATTAAAGAGAGATTCGCCCGAATATCCAGAAAGACCGACTCCCGGAGGATTTGGTCAATGGACAGAATCTACGCCAAAGAGCGTTGGCAAAGACCTATTTATACGGGAATAATAATATCTAGAAGACCAAATATACGAGTTCAATTCCCTATTCGAAGACAAATTCCTATTTAGGAAGATAAGCTTATTCAGAAAGATATTCCTGAATAAGATTTCCTTTGAATAAGGAATCACTTTCCTATTCAAACACAAAGCTAGTAAGTAGGAATCACTTTCCTATTTGGATTCAATTAGGTATTCCCTCAATTACTATATAAGGAGTTTGAAGTATGCTTGAACAAACAATTACACTGAACTACTATATAAAGAGCTTGAGGATGTACCTCACGTCGTGAGGGTTGCTCTCACGTCGTGAGAGACCCTAAAACAACCCTAAATTTAATTTCGACGTGGTTCACACACTTCCGCACATACCCAACTTCACAAATACGCTCCTAAACATAAAAAAAACATATAGATAAAACTTAAAACGAATCAAATACGTGAAATCAATACGGTTTCACCGAAACCCTAACCCTAAAACCAAAAACCCATCAAATATAACCAAACAAACAAAAAACAACTAGCTCACCCCGATTAACCGTTGAAATACAATCGATTAGAAGCGAGCATCATCAAATTTGGATGAAAAACGCAAACCCTAGGTGATGAACGATGATGAACGAAAGAAATATAGGTTTTTATGTCCCTTGCAAATGGATTCAAATCCTTATATTGGTGGGTTAATATTTGCAACTTAACTCAAGCAGCTCAATCTCGTACTTTAACTCAATTTCTTAATTAATGTCTGCGTCTTTAAAACAGTTTCATAATTACACAAAACTTTTACGATAAATTCTTAAATATATTTCACGGACGATGACGTAAAAATTATTAGCTTGGGACTTACATTTTATTTTATATTAATTTTTTAAACTTTTACTTAGTCTCGCTAATACCTGCTCTGACGGATAATAATTTTCAAACAAAATTATTATTTCGCGATCGTTCTTATAAGGTTAAATGTCTAAAAAAGGTCAAACCTTTCCTGAAAGTTTTATAATAGTCCAAACCTTCCACTTTTATCCAATTTGTCCTGAAACGCATGGTTTCGTTTCAATTATGTCCAACTACATAATTTTTCTTATGTGGTGCTGATGTGTGGCATGCCACATCAGCGCCACGCAGGCGCCACATGAGTAAAATTACATAGTTGGACATTATTGAAACGAAATCATGCGTTTTAGGAAAGATTGGATAAAATTGAAAGGTTTGGACTTTTGTGAAATTTTCATAAAAGGTTTGGCCTTTTTGGTCATTTAGCCTTCTTATAAACTTATTTTGACCTTATTCCATAACACGATTCTCATTCCTGACCTACTTGACTTAAATTTAGAATTTAGGACACGTGGCACAACCTAATACCTTTGCAATTTGTGGGTTATTACAAAGACACACCACTGTTTGATACATGGTAGAAACCATATGGATTAGGTGATTGTTTAGGAGTACATGCTACATGGCTCACATGCTAGTTCAGACTGAATCCCATGCGCCTCTTATTTGTTTATCGCTTTGAGACGTGTTTATATTTCGAGTATTATATCAAGCGAACTACATAATTGTTGAGATGAGATAATCGGATATGTCACGCAAATATTTGAAGCGTTCGATAGGCCAAGTACAAGAGTTTTGGTAGCGTCCATCGAACCTGGTCTTTTGGTCTGATGCAAGGTGGTCTCACACATAATCGAGTGAGATTTATCCAGTCGGTAGAAAAGGTATTTCCTAGCTTAGTTAGGTGGCGACTCATTATTTTGAAAACATAACCAGATCCGAAGTCATCCATATGTCACGCGCTATACAATTTTTCGCACGTGATAGAAGTTATGTCTCTAACCTTTCCAAAACACTATCGGATCTCATGTTCTGGAATCCTCCGGAACGTTCTAGAAACCTTATACTCCAAAATTCTCTAAAATACTCTAGCATCCTTTAAAACATTCTACAATCATCTAAAACACTCTACACTCATCTGGAGTATTCTAGAATCTTCTGGAACACTCTAGCCTTTTTTGAAACATTCTATAAGCTTCTTCACGAGACTATTCCGGAATTATCTAGAATCCTCTAGACTAATCCAGAATACTCTAGAACTCTCTAGAATGTACTAGATGTATCTAGAAGCTTCTTATATTGTATAGAATAATGTAGATAGTTCTAGAATACAGAATAGGAACCATTGGATCCTAACCATTCATCGAGAAGGTGGAAACTCTATAAATAGACAAGCCCCCTCATTTGTAAACATATACGAATCATTGTAAAGCTCTCTATTTGGTATCAATACAAAGTTGTATTATTTAAACACTTATTGTCCCTATTTGCTACTAATTTACTTTCGTACTAAAATTCAAGGCTTATTTAGCATCTTCACAAGCAAGATCGCCTAGGTGCCGCGCGGGTTAGCGTGTGAAATTCCTAACTCCGTGACAAATGGTATTAGAGCCTGGTTTATCCTAGGTACTCCTGTTTTGCAAACTAGGAAACATGGCAAGTGAGGAAGCCATTAATGTTAGTGTGGATGTGCAACAAGAGCAAACTAGTGGGCAACCTGACATTCGTGGACGACCTACTCAACGTACCAGCACCAAACGTAGAAAATCTAAGGCTCCAACAAGTGATGCAACCGGGTTGACCCTTATCCTAGAATTGTTATACTGGAGAAACACGTTGAGAATGTTCAACATGTTGTTGGCAATATCTCAGATGACCTTGAAAACTTGGTCGAAGAGAATGGCGAAATAACTAGAGCTGCAAAATCCATGATGGATGAACTTGGTAAGACCCTGAGGAGTGAAATACAATCTTTTGCAAGAGAACTCGAAAATCTTTGTGGATTTGTTGAGAGAAAGCTCCGCGGACTAAGAATGGAGGTGGATGAGATTCATACAGATTTTGATGCCCATCTGTTACGACCCAAAATCTCGAGCCGAGACCGGCGCTAGGGAATGGAAATGGTAGTTCAGAAAACCGTAACAAGCCTAAAAATCAGTAAAACTTTTTTGCAATTCGATCAAATACTGACCCTGTAGGCGGAAGCATTTAACAAACGTACTTACATATATACACTAGTAAAAACAATACAATTTACTTCGGGTTTTCATTTCCGTATCTCATACGTACTAACCCGGCATACAAACTACTAGTGTTTAGGGTCATACTACGAGAATCTACCTTCGTAGATAAAAATACAGTCAATATAGATATATATATATATATATATATATATATATATATATATATATATATATATATATATCAAAACGACAACTATATACAATATCAAAAATGTTGCCATGCTTGGCTATGACTGGTCAGACAAACACTACTGCAGCGGACAAGGAAGTCAGGAATGTACATGCAAAATTTGACTTCTGATCAAAAGATGGACTTCTAGTCAAGTCCCATGTCTAGGATCTGAAAACATTTTGGAAAACAGGGTCAGCTTAAGTTGGGTGAGATATACGTTACTTAACATATTATCAAAATAAGCATCGGATTTGAAAATATTTTTCATATATACAATCACATCGATACAATCACATTTAATTCAAACAATTCAATTAGACAAAAAATTGATCCGACCCTATTTTTAATCCCTGACAATCCTCAACCTAGGCATCTTCCTAGACTTAGCGAGAGAACTGCTTTCTCGTGTCCTTTTAGGTAAAGTCCCGGGATAGTTCGATCGAGTTTAACATGTACCTAGTGATACAGTCCCGAGATAGTTCGACCGAGTTAAAAACTGGTATCACTACTTATGTCCATACGATCGATCCCGGGATTGTTCAACCGAATTACTTCGACTAACAATAGTTGCAACGATAAGTTAGTTCGATTCGATCTATTTCTATCATCTAAACTTGACTCGACATATGATCATATACTAATTCAGATCGTATACTATACACGTTTTGCAAATATTCATCAAATAAGCAAAACAAATACAATCCATTTCAATTCAATTATAGATCAACCAATACAATCAATTCCATATGACAATTTCGATCAATCAATACAATCAAATCAATACAATATAATTATGCGATACATTTCTTTTATTCATACAATATATATCAATTATTATTTTCAATACGATTATACGAGTAAGTAAAATTTACTTACGACTTGCTATTTTAATTTTTTTTCATAATTTTCCTTGCCTTGACCGAACCCTCCAAGCCAAATTGTCAAATTCGTAGCTCGTCGATACCTATTTCACAATCACAATTCAAATACGTTTAAATCTAATAAACGTATAACCAATAGTCATAGACTTAAATTATCAATTTAGGTTAATTATTTAACCTTGACTTTATTTCCATTAACCTCATTTAAAATCCCTTAAGTTGATATTCTTTAATAACCACTTTAGCTTTTAAGCTATAACAGTTTTATCCAAAATCGATAACGTATTTAATCGTTTTAAATACGTATAATCTAAATCTCATTTTTTTAATTCTTTATTAGATATATTCTGATGGTTATAATAACCATGACCAACATATTCATTCAAAATCAACTTATAACATTTTTACGTCCATTTTGCATTTTTGCGTCAATTTATCATGTACGTTTCCAACGTAAAACGCTTAATTTTTATCTTCAATTACTTTGCATTTTATCATTCAAAACAGCCCTTATACATCCATATACCTGTCGATTTTTATTTATTAAAACCTTAGCTTAAGGTTTGGTTTCAAAACCATTTTGCGTTTAAACCGAGACTAGCTCGTAACGCTTAGCGTTTTAAACTTAAAATGCTTTACTTAAAACTCATTTTTTAGCGTTCTTAATCGATTAATACAGCCCTATCATCTTAATATTTCAGCCACTTCCATTTAACAAAACCTTAATCCATTTATTCATTTTCAGACATAAGCTACATCCAAACTCAAACTAGTTGCGTAAATTTAACGTTTATGCAAAAATCAATCTTGTTAAGCCATTGGAAAGGGTTGGCGCCCTTTCCTCTTTACTTCCCTCCCCTGTTTTTCCAAGGGAGGGACTGCCCTTAATCAGCTCTGCCAGAGCTGTTGGAGCTCAGCTCTATCGTGCCACTACCGGGCACGATGGCAACGCCTGTTGGACGTTGTTTCCAGCAAGTACGGTGGTTACTACCTCCGGCAGCCCTCACATGGTTAAAACCTCATACACATATCAAAATACAACCCTCATCTCACCTCATAACAATCAATTAAACTCAGTTATATCACACAATTACATATCAAAACCATCATTTTTAACTTCAAAACTATTCTACCATCTTAATTAAATAAATCCTGAAATTACAGCCACAAATCCTAACCTCATAGAACACTTTTTACCTTGATTAATTGGGCTGGATCAGTAGCTCTCCTCCTCCTCGTTCCGTGGCCGTAAGAAACGTCCATTTCCATCAAGAAACGATTGAGTTATTGATGATTTGAAGTTTTTTCATGTTAAACCTTAAAATTAGAGAAGATGATGATCTGAGATGAAGATTATATTCTGAGTTTAAAACTCCATTCAAAATGCTTTATATATTTATGGAAAAAGTCGATTTATGTCTTAAATCGACTTAAAAAGTTTCTATTTCTAAATTAAAAATCGTTCAATTTCATCCGTCGAACGCTAAATCTTTTAGGTTCGATAAATTCCGTATTATTTATTTTTAAATAAATAATATCCTTTCCATATCTTATAACTCCATTTTCCGATAATTTATTTTGACAATTTTGACAAAAAATGCTCAATTTCCAATTTGATCTAAATTGCACTTTTTCAATTTTTTGGTCCAAACTTCATTTTAATAATTATCGATAACCAATTTAGCGATATTATTTTTATAAATACTAATTCTCTCCAATTATTTATTTAATTTATATTTTCCAGAAATTAAAAGATTATTTTTCAATTTTGAGCTATTGTGTACTTTTAGCCACTTTCTTAAATTTTCTCTTTTTAAATTTAATTCTATTTTCTTTATGGAATATTATTATTGAAATTTCAATGTCGACCTACACGGGTCTTCTTTATTTATTTATTCCGCTTAATTTCTTATTTTTTTCATTTTAACCATTTAAAATAAGACATACCGCTTATTTATAAAATACCAATATTTTAGGGTATCACAATCTTTCCTCCTTTGAATAATTTATCCTCGAATTTTCTTAAATCTTAATTCATTTATCTGGTACCAACGTTTCTATTTTCCCATAGCCACGATACTTTATATATCGTATCATTCTTGATACCAACTTTTCAATCAATTTTCTAATTACCTCATATCAACTTTTATCATTTTCTTTAATCATCTTTGATATTAATAAAAATATATTTGATTAATTTTAACATTCCAAATGGTTGACTAGACATTTTAAGTCAGCTTGGACTTGTCAAAAACTACTCTTTGAGCCTACTTCGACTATCCAAACCACTTATCTAGAAGCGTCCGTTTACCCAATAAAATTGGTATTCTTATAGTCGGCAACATGGTCTACAACTTTTGTAGACTTCGAGTTGAGATTATTCCTCGAAGATATTGAAAATCGGCCTCAAATGTGCTTCCTTGAGTTGATTTTTGAAAGAATGCAAAACTGCAGTCATGGCTGTTGTTGAAGCCAAATGAACCAAGCATTTAAATCAGTCTTTTTCCAAATATTATTCCATATTCCTATATTTTGATATCCAATCTACAACTTTCGTGAAGAGTCGAACTTCATCCGACATCTTCTCGGTTTCCGAAATCGTCCTCGAAGTTGGCCGCTAGCCACACTTGTATTGTTTTGTTAGTTCGTGTTTTTCGCCCATCTTTGAGTTTGAAAAACAACCAATCCTTTGAGTAATGCTATGATTAAATCATCTAAATTTGATCCATGCAGTACTAATTATTTATATCCATTAACTCCGACTGAAAATAGTCGGGTTTAGGGGTCCGAATTTCGCCCGAAATATAGCCTCGTGAGGTTATATGGAATTGCGTTCCATCGTCGCCAATTCCAATTTATCTTGCTTTGGAAATTCTTTTAATGTTCCTATCTCTGTCTCGCATCGTATAACTCTCGAGTTTATCGGAGTCTGACGTCATCGTTTCTTGATGTTTCTTGTCTTTCTTGCATCCATTCTTGTATGTCTTTATACCAATAACCTTATCGATATCCATTACTCACTTCATGGCCTTCTGAGATTGAATCTCATGAAGTTGAATGCTTTCTAAGCATTACTTACTATGTTTCGCGTCCATCTTTCATGGCGTACTTCTTATCTCTCGATCTTTTAACTTTACGCGTCCATATCAGAGCAGTAGCATCCTTACCCTTGTCTGATGGCATCCGTTTCCATTTCTTATTACCGTTTGCGATCATTTCGTAGATCTTATTTCTATGCTTTTTAATCACTTTGTCCATTTTACTCCAATGAACATGTCATGAATGACATCCTTTGGTTATAATGAACGTAGGATTATTAGCTCCTTATCGTTATCATTCAAGTCTTTATCGCTATCATATTGCATTCTTCGATCTCTTTCTACTTCTCGTTTTAGTCTTTCCAACATCGACTATCAATAAAAGGTCTCAGTTATTCTTTTTTGATCTTGTCGATGTGTTGTACTCTCGATCACGTATACACCTTTATATCATACTTTTACTGATGTCGGATCTATCAGCAAGGTCAACCTTGCGTTCTCGTTCACTTCATAAGTTCGTCTCTTATCATCCGCGGTTATATCAGTCTGCTCTCTCTTATATTACTTTATTCTTTATATGAGACATCTTTCCATCGAGCTATTTCATTACGATCTATCTTTTTTTTTTCGTTTACTTTCATCGATTACTATGCATTTTATGCGTATCGTTCAATTCTTTTCACTATCTCATGGCTTCCCCATGGCCCGTATTCTATTTGGGTCTTTAACTTTTCGTTCTTTTTGAATTACAAGTTTTATTTAAGCCTCGTTTTGTTTTTAGGTAAATACCAATCATAGGTATCTTACTGACATTTCACATATCTCACATCGGTCGATTCAATAACTTCTATTATTATTAAGGCTCATCTCTTACATTGGGGTATGCTTTTATCACATACGTTCATTCTTGTTTAACAAGAATATTTTATTTTTATTGTCGCAGGATTTTAAATCTGAGTTTCTTACAAAACAAATACATTTCTCATTGCTGACCGGTCAGTCTTTCATTCTTTTCTTTCCTTTTAAATCATTTGAAACATCAGTACAATGTGGCTCAGAGTGATGACATCTCTCATCACAACTGAGTTGCTCGATAAAATCACGTTTTACAATTTTGACACGAGTATGATCCATGATCTACATTTGAACAATGAAGTTTATGTAAAAACAATTTATATATATATACTTGTATGCATTATTAACGTGATTATGACATGCTATATTTGATGTCTGAGCACATTCATACCATTTGAAATCATAAGATTTTCTCTTTTTGAAAATTACAGTAAGTACCTTCAGATTACCCGCTTTGCGACATAATGGCTTTTTGTTATTCTTTATTGGGGTTTTATTATGATTTCGATATTGGAATTATTGTTATCCTTTGACACATATCGAAGTGTATTATGGCTAATGCTATCTTCTTTTAGCATTGCTTATCGAATCTTCCGTTTCCCCTTCTTCGATACTCGTTCATCTTTACCGTTCACTATCTCGATCACATTTTGATACCACGTAGCCCTTAGGCTCACGGATCAATCTTTCATAGCATTCATTTTTCAATATCGTTTACCATCCTCATGGTAATTAAAACGTAATACAGGGAATTACGTTCCACATCACATATGTTATGTGTTTTATGTATATTTTTCATTCAATTCCTTGTTTCATCTCTATATCAATAACCATGTTTAGGATAAAGCCTATAAGCGCGAGTTTATCAATCTATCTCTATAGGCAATATCTTAGCAATACACAATTATATCAATGCATGCCATATCAATCGATCACATAACAAACAACTATATATGCATTTCATATAGACATATCAATCACATACGCACATATGGCATATAAACACACTAATCATATAAGCGTGTATTGCACACAACACATAAATCATGTCGTATGTAATGGTGCCCGACTAGACTCGTCCCTCTTTCGAGTCACAATGCCACGTTTGTGATCTCTAGCACGTTTAATACTACCTCTGCCTCTTTGCACGAGCGCATGGTTATGCCAAGTACTTTTGGCATGACTCTTAGACACAGGGTATTCTTCACATTCGAAGTAGAAAAGTCGGATTAGGTTACCGTTTTACTCATGGTTGCTGGCTATTTGAACAGCCCCATCATCTAGAGATCCATAATGCTCAGGCCCATCATTGTACAACTCAACAAACTCGGGTCCTAAGCCCTTAATATAACGACCGTTGGCTGCGTCATGGTCCCTGTTAACCTCAGAAACTGCTCTTACCATATGCAGAATTCCTCGGTGTATGCCTCAATAGATAGCGCATGCTCCTCGAATGAGAATCTATCTGCATTATAGTACTATTGAAGCTAGACTTTGCCTGAACTTCTCTTACCTTTACATTCTCTCTCATGCTATGGTACATGTGTAGTTCGGCCTAAATTGTTCACTTTTGAACTTTTCTATATCTGAATCCTCCGATGGATCCTTCTCTGGATCCTCCTCTGATGACTCACTATCACTGTCTGTACTATAGACCATCTATGGTGTCAGAGATATACCTCGAGCCACGAAAGGCCCACTATCGTCTGACATATATCCATTATGATGGATCCCTGGTAATCCGCCATTCTTTGCAGGAAAAATGTTATGATATATCGGAGTTGCTCCTACATTTTTTGGTACATGATCTGTGTGGAAACCGTTTTGAGGTATAAGAGGCGCTTCCTCCTCTCCTGTTGCAGCACGTGACTGGGCTCCATTTTGCCCAGACATGCAGAAACAAAAATATCTTATTGTGAGGTTCCATTCTCACAATATCCACTTTTAATATTCGTTTGGCATATGCATATTCTATCAAAATGTAACACGCATCCTCGCCTCAACCATGTACTTTACAAAGAGCAAACAACACTTCCCAAATTGATCGATCAATCTTTTCACATAACAATCAATCACATAAACATTTAATTTCAAGTACGACTCATTTCTATAGATGCAGTAGTCCTAGGTAACTTAATAACCGATCAGCAAGGTCAGACAGACACTTATCACAGACTGACAGTAGTATCTAACTGCCTCAAATCATATTAGCAGTGGAAACTGGACCAACTGTTCTGATACCACCTTTGTCACGTCCCGAAATCTCGAGTCGAGACCGGCGCTAGGGAATAGGAGTAGTAGTTCTGAAACCCGTAGTAAGCCTAAATATCAGTAAAACGTATTTGAAATTCAATCTAATACTGAACCTGTAGGCGGAAGCATTTAACATACATACTTACATATAAACACTAGTAAAAACAATACAATTTACTTCGGGTTTTCATTTCCGTATCTCGTACGTACTAACCCGGCATACAAACTACTAGTGTTTAGGGCCATACTACGGGAATCCACCTCTGTAGACAAAATACAATTGTCATAACAATATACATATATATCAAAACGACAACTATATACAATATAAAAAATGTTGCCATGCTAGGCTATGACTGGTCAGACAAACACTACTGCAGCGGACAAGGAAGTCAGGACTGTACATGCAAAATTTGACTTTCGGTCAAAAGATGGACTTCTAGTCAAGTCCCGACTATAGGTACCTAAAATCATTTTGGAAAACGGGGCTAGCTTAAGCTGAGTAAGATATACGTTACATAACGTATTATCAAAATAAGCATCGCATTTAAAAATATTTTTCATATATACAATGACATCGATATAATCACATTTAATTCAAACAATTCAATTAGACAAATAATTGATCAGACCCTAATCTTAATCCTGGACGATCCTCTACCTAGGCATCTTTCTAGGAGATCGAATATACGTGCCGAAGTGGCAAGGCTTGAAGAATGGAATCATCAAGGAGTGTCGTACTCTTTCGATGGAGCATAAAGGATCAAGTCCAACCACACTTAAAATTGCCAAAGGATGGCACGAGAGTTCCGACATAGAGCGCACATATTTAGCAAGGGCCGTAAAGAACAAGAAGAATTAGACCAATGCTAAAACAAGGCAAGTTAGGAGCACAATCTTACATTGTGGATAACAAAGGACTAATTGACGCATATAAGGAAGAACGCGCAACGAGGGCGTTGCGAGATTAAGTGGGGGAGAATGTCACGCGCTATATAATTTTTCATATGTGATAGAGATTATGTCTCGAATCTCTCCAAAATACTCTTGGATCTCATGTTTTAGAATCCTCCGGAACGTTCTGGAAACCTTATATTCAGAAATTCTCTGAAATATTATAGGATCCTCTAGAACATTCTAGAATCTTCTAGAACACTCTAGAATCATCGAGAACATTCTAGAATCCTCTAGAACACTCTAGAATTTTTCGAAATATTCTATAAGCTTCGTCACGAGACTATTTTGGAATTATCTAGAATCCTCTAAACTAATCCGGAATACTCTAGAACTTTCTAGGATTTACTAGATGTGTCTAGAAGCTTCTTAGATTGTATAGAATAGTGTAGATAGTTCTAGAATATAAAATAGGAACCATTGGATCAAATAGATACTAACCATTCATTGAGGAGGTGGAAACTCTATAAATAGATAAGCCCCCTCATTTGTAAACATATACGATTCATTGTAAAACTCTATATTTTCTATCAATACAAACTTGTATTATTCAAACTCTTATTGTCCTTATTTGCTACTAAGTTACTTTAGTACTAAAATTCAAGGCTTACTTAGCATCTTCACAAGTAAGATCGCCTAGGTGCCGCGCGGGTTAGCGTGTGAAATTTCTAACTCCGTGACACATAAGCCTAGGCGAGCGCCACCAAATCCCGCTCCGGTCACAATATCAAAAAGTGATCGAAAGAAGATTTGGATCCTCAGAAGTACCGTTCTGAGTCATTGGCTCGTTTTCTGGCGATACGGATATGGAATCCAACTTAGGATAGATGTGCAGCAGTGCGTTCTTGACTAGTTGGAGCGTCTCTTGCTTGTTTTGATCGACTGGTGTGTGTGCTTTGGGTGGTTAGGCTATTCTAGGGTGTTTTCAAGGGCCTATGTACTTTCCTCTAGTTATTCTTTTGGCGAGCGTGTGCTAGGGTCCTATTTATAGAGATTTGGCTAAACTAAGTGTTACCTAGAATCTAAGTTAGGTTAGGAGTCTACTAATGAGTGTTAGAAGTGAATAGAAATTGTGGAAGTGTGTGAAGTGATCAGATTAAAAGTCTAATTAGGATTAGGTTTGACATTATCTTAAGTATTTAATTTATTAAATTCATAATAATTTGTACATGCTAAGCAAAAAGGGTTAAAAGTTTATTTTGGTGTCTAAAATTGTTAAAAATGGCTTTTTGGACCCTAAAAGTTTGGGTAACTTAGTCAGCCAAACTTGTAAATTGGTCCATAAACTTTCAAGGTATTGCAATTAGTCCAATTCCTCTAACTTATATCAAAATGTCTTCGGATTTTATAAGCTATTTGTGGCTAATTACGTTTCAATAATTCAAATTTGCAACTACGCACTGATTAACTAGCTTGAATTCAAACAAGCAGATCACAAGCTCGTCAGCCGGACGAATTTTTTTGAAAATCATCTTTGGACGCTTCAGTCCCTTATCACTTTTTATTTATCCGGAAAATAGGTGTATACAACATCGTAAAAAATACAGTTAAACATTTACTTTTAAAAATGTTAGCCATTTTTATGCCGAAAAAATATTAGAGTTTTAAGTGAGATGCGGCCTAAATATGAGGGTCATTTTGCACATGTTATCTTAAAAAGAAATATATATATATATATATATATATATATATATATATATATATATATATATATATATATATATAACTTTCAATATTATATTTATTTTTAAAAAATGTAATATTATATATTAGCTTTTCTTGAATTAGTTAGATTCATTTTGAGGAATTAATTAGTTAGATTTGGCATAAGATAGATAAAAGTGATAAAATTAGAAAAGTTTAAAATAAGTAGTACTCCCTCCGTCATGTTTAAGAAGAGACAAATGACTTTTTCATATATATTAAGAAAGCATTAATTACTATAGTGTTTTCTTATTTTACCCCTATTTATGATAGTGTTGTATTTTGTGTATAGACTAATGATCATTAATTATGGAAAGAGAAAAGGGAGTAAAAAAGGAAAATTCATATAAATTGGCACAAAAAACACGATATGACCTTTTTAAGTGGGACAAGTAAAAATAGGATATGTCCCTTCTTAAATGGGACGGATAGTATTCATAAAAAAAATAGTACTATAGTTTTAGTAAAAAGAATTTAATGTATTATTATTATTAATTAAAAGTAAGGAACGCGGTTTGGAAGTTTTGTGTAGTGAATAAGGCGAATGGAATGTAATAATGAAAAATAATTTGTATTATTTTGTTGAACACATACCCAAAACAGAATCAACCCGTTTTCTTCTCCACCAACATCGTTTTCTTTCTGGGTAATCTTTTCTTTTCTTTTTCTTCTTATAATTGTATGTATGTCGATGATTTTGTTGGTAGATTACTTTAATATAAATCTAATTGCAATTCATTATTACAGATCTTCCAATCTATGATTCTTCTAGCTTTGCTTCTCTTTTAATTATTTCTTGAATTTGTTTATTTTTGCTGATGAATGGATTTACTTTGATTTGTTGCTTGTTTTCAGATTGAGATTTGAATTGAGTTCCTTTCTGGGTTTTTCTTTCTTGTCAAAATTATGATTACTGCAACTTTGACCTTTCCAAATTTGTAGTTAGATCTATGTTTGATGTGAATTTCAGTTTTCTTGATGTTATTGCTTTGTTTGGTACACAGAAAAAGGATTGCTGTAGTTGATATTGTTTGGACAAATGGAGGAGACCATGGCTGCACGCTATTGGTGTCATTTGTGCGCTCAGATGGTGAATCCCATCATGGAAGTTGAGATCAAATGTCCATTTTGTCAGAGTGGATTTGTAGAAGAGATGAGTAGCAGCACTAGGGAGGCCGAGGCCGAGGCGGATTCTGATTTGAGTTCTGACCGCGCCCTCTCCCTTTGGGCACCCATCTTGTTAGGAATGATGGGAAATCCCCGTCGAAGGAGAAGATTGAGAAGAAGCGAGTTTGAAGAAGATGATGAGGATAATAATGATGAACGCCGTGTAGGAGAGATTGATATAGACCGCGAACTTGAGTCATTCATGAGGAGAAGGAGAAGAAACTCTGCTACAATTTTGCAATTGCTTCAAGGAATTCGAGCAGGCATGGTATCTGAGTCGGAGAATCACGAAGGAGACGGGGAAAGAGAACGTGTCATTCTGATCAATCCTTTGAATCGCACAATCATCGTTCAGGGAGGCCAGAATCAGAACCAGACTCCTATTGGGTCATTAGGTGATTATTTTATGGGACCTGGTTTGGATTTGTTATTGCAGCATTTGGCAGAGAATGATCCAAATAGATACGGAACTCCGCCAGCGCATAAGGAAGCCATCGAGTCACTGCCCAATGCGACAATTAAAGAATGTACGCAATGTGCGGTTTGTTTGGATGATTTTGATATTGGGACTAGAGCAAAGGAGATGCCCTGTAAGCATAGGTTTCATGATTCATGCATATTGCCATGGCTGGAACTTCACAGTTCTTGCCCAGTTTGCAGGTTTCAGTTACCGGCTGAGGAATCCAAGTCGGATTCTGAGAGCTCTCGGAACGACAGTAATCCGCCTGTTGCCGAAAGCAACAATGGTGATACCAATGGCAATAACAATGGTGATACCAGTGACAATAACAATGGCAATAACAATGGTGATACCAATGGGAATAACAATGGAAATGGAAGAAGGTTTTCGTTCCTATGGCCTTTCAATAGTTTGTTTTCGTCGTCCTCCTCGTCGTCATCATCATCATCAGGTGGAACTTCTTCGCAAACTGATGAGAATTGAGTATTACTGCACATGTTGTGTTATGTACATAGTGAAAGGATCAAATTTGTTGTGTTTTGTGTTTCATATGCTATTTTTTTCTTTTCATTTGATTAATTGCTATATTGATTACTATAACTCAATGTTTTAAATATCAAACCGATCGAACCGATGTGGCCTCCCGTTTACAACCGGTTGCAAATATATATATATAAAATTCAAACTAATAAATGAATTGTAAAATTAATAGTAAATAAAAAATCAAATGGTTTTTCTATAATTTAATTGATTTGGAAGTTTAAAATTTATTGTTATTTTTAATGTAAGGAGGTTGATTGGTGTTTTTAATTTCTTAGCAAGAATATATCGGTCTAATTTCCAGTTCCAATCAAATTGGTTAAACTGACCGATTTAATTCAGTTTGATTTTTAAACTAAGAAGTTAATTTGAATGTTTCAATAGGTGAATGAATTTTAATAAATACTCCCTCCGTCCCATAAAGATAGAAAAAGTACCACCTTTTTTTGTCCCATAAAAATAGAAAAAGTAGAGTTAGTTAAGTCAAAAATTATCAAAATACCCCTACATGCTTATCATAAAACATTAAATGCATATTTTGAAAAGATAAACAAATGAGTTGTAAGTGCTATAATTAGTAGAGTGGCTTTGGGAAATGTACATAACTAATAAAGTACAAAGAGTAATTTAGACAAATTATTACAAATTACCTATAAATAACTACTTTCTTAATTCTTGTAAAATGAATACTTTTTCTATCTTTACGGGACGGAGGGAGTATATAATAATTATTAAAAAGAAATTTGTGTATTTTATTGATTTGTTATAATGTGTATATTAATTATTGATAGCGAGGATGGAACCTTTTCCATAGATAAGACCTTCCAGAATAAGGCCATGCCATGTGATGCCTGCTGTATTACTAAATTATGATTTGACCATTCTTCTTTTCTTGTTCAAATTAAATATAGGAAAAACCCATTTTCAGGTCCTTAAACAATACCGTTTTTAATTATCTGGTCCTTAAACTAATTTTTATCTTTTACTGATCCCTCAACTCTGCAAAACCGCATTTTAAAGTCATTCAGTGTAAGTCTGTTAAGTGCGTGGTCTCAAACTCTGTTAACTAACAGAAGATGCATAAATTATATTCCATGTAGGAAAATGAATTTCTTGGTAAAAGGTTTAAATATAACCTTTGGGGACCCTTTTATCCTTTTTTCCTTTTATTTTCAATTATATACAAATTCAATTTATCCATTTTGAAACATCAAACACAGTTAAAACTCCAACCGATATTTACTTTTGCTCCGACTCTACCTTTAAACTCCAACTGCCGCCTCCGCCTCAAGAACCACCATAGAAGATGAAAACCACTTTGCTTTGATATGCTGCATATATGAATTTTTAATTTACTCTCGAGTTAGCTTCTTCTTCGGAGCACAGAAACTCAAGGACCTGCAAATAGAAGCAAAAATGCAATGATGACCAGAACACGAAAACTTTGCAAGAACCCAGATCTTGTTCGAGGAAACGGCAAGTAATCAAGGTCTAAGATGTACCAAAAGTTATTTATGTAAAGACATACCCATGAACAAGAGGGTAAACATAAGTGCTCCATTCATCATGTTTCTCTGCAATTCAAATCAGGACAAAAAAATTAGAAAACTAAAAAGTTTACCAAAAAAATTCTAAGAATATAAAGAAAGAAATAATCAAAACTTTCTTAAATATATAAAAGAAGACGGAATATACCAGATGGGTCTCTTGCAGCCAATCCAAAAGTCTGTCTCAGTTTGGCTGCCATTTTTGCTTCCTAGGTGTTAGTTAAAATGCTTCAGAGAGAAAATAAAATATTTTCTTTAATATTTGGTGATTGATGAGATGGTGGGTGTGCATGTACGGTGGTTTTTTCATCCGCGGCAACATACCATTCTTCTCCGGCGTCCACATGTTCACCAGCGGCAATAAAACATTTTTCTCCGGCCACGGTCTTTCCATCGGTTAGATTTTGTTAGTTGGGTTTTTGGGTTTTGGAGGAATTGAGAAAAAGTAAGTAAAAATTACTAAGCTATTTACACTTTGAAGGAACCTGAAAATCAAGTTCTGGAAAACATAAACAGAGAAATCATTAGAAACTTCAAAAGCAAATTAATCAAAAAATAAAAGCTTATAAAAAATAAAATCAAAAAAGAGAGTAAAAAAGAGTACAAATTGGTTGGGTCATAATCTTCTGGACTTTAGTATTCACCATGGTTGTGACGGTCCTTTTGTTTTGATTGTTAAACTGGAACAGACAAAGAAGAATGAGGAGTTTGGTAGAGAAGAAAAAAGAAAGAAAATCATTCAATTAGGTTTTTTAATTTGTAGCTTAGGTGGAAAAAAATTAAATGGAAAAAAGTTCATTTCTCTTTCCTACGTGTTAGCTTAGGTGGAACTTTTTTAACAGTTAACACATTAATTATGGAGTGTGAGTTCACACACATAACAAACATCTATTTAAGGACCTAAACTTGCGAAACCGTAAAGTTGAAGGATCATTAAAAGACAAAAATTAGTTTAAGGACCAGATAATTAAAAGCGGTATAGTTTAAGGATCTGGAAATGAGTTTTTCCTTAAATATAATTATCTCAACCTCTGCTTACCTAACTGATTATGCAAACATAACAAGAAAAAATATTAATAATGTACATTAATGAATAACCCATCAATTCACAACCTCAGCTTGGCACATAATATCAAATAACTTCTTTTTTTTTCAAAAAAAATATCAAATAATTTATTTCAACCAAAATATACCAAAAATTTTGCATCTTCACCGTTTTAATTTTTTTTTCTAATACGTGAAAAAACACGCAGCATTTAAAAATTATTTAAACAAATACATTACAAATTTTAAAATAACACATCTTTTTTTTTTTTACTGTTTTTTATCTCCTATTCAAAACAATTTATACAACTACTGAAACGTTCTTTGAATAATTCATTTTTTTTCATCATAATTGACAAAATTATTTGGGCGATTCATGCTCAAGACAATAATCTTTTTCATTTCTTTATCCACTTATAAAAAAATAAAAATAATTTACAAAAAATTCATTAAATAAAGGTTTAATCTATATTAAAATTCTTGTACTTTTCATTTTTCTTTACTTCATTTTTAAATTTTTTATTTCTTTATTTATACTCTGTACTTTTAAAAACAATTCTATGAATTTTTTTTCTTCACTTAGTCTTTATATTTTCAAAAAACACTTTCACACTTTTTTTGGTATATCACCAAAAAAGAGCAATAGATTGCTAGAGGCCAATAAAAACATTCAACAAAACTGATACGACTTAACTGGAATCACAACGGGATCTAGAAGCAACAAGAAAGCAACAAGAGGACTAAATGAAAAACAGATACAAACTTAACTTTTGGCCTTAACAACAAACACGATTCTTTGCATAATATCATCAATTTGTAGCAACTTCTGATTGAAGATAAGCTCATTTTTAGCTCTCCAAATGAAGTAAATAGAGCTGTAAATAAGATCTTTCTGCTCTTAGCCATCCAGGATCTACCATATGCTCTTTTAATGAAGTAATCAACTTCTCTCCTCCAAGGCAACATGTTCCTTCTGATATTCATAACCTGAGGACTTCTTTCCAGATCTCGGTTGAATACATTCAAAGAACAAGTGCTCCACATTCTCACTATAGGCATTACAGAAGCAGCATGTATTATAATCCATCACTTTCTAGGCTTTGAGCTTGTCTCTAGTCATTAGTCTACTCTTCATAGCAAGTTAGGCGATAAAAGCATGTGTGGGACATTTCCAAGGAACCACATGAGTTTAAACCAAACCAAACTATTCTACTCAGAGACAAGCTTTCTCGACAAGCTATTAATAGAGAATTCCCCACTCCTGCTGGGCTTCCAACTGACAGTACCATCAACATCAAGCATAACACACTTTAGTTGTTTTTAACATAGAGTATATTCATCAATGGGATCATGAAAGCATAAATTATTATTATTCCACAGACTGTAAACTTTATTAGACTTATGAACTTCAGTGTCTTTGATCACAACATTTGGAAATCTGTTTGAGATTGCAATCCCATTAGGCCAAGGATCATTCCAGAAAAAGAACTTCTTGCCATCTCCAAGCTTATAATCAAAGTGAGGAGCTATTAAAGGCCCGATTAAGAAGGCGTTTTCAACTCCATAAGCTATCTAAGGGTTTAAAGATACCCCAGAAGCTTGAAAGTTTCAACTTGTTGTCAATAACCCAGGTGGCCCATAAAGAAGATTTCAAGGTGACCAGATTCCAAACATGCTTGGCTACAACCGCAACATTCTAGAAGTAAACAACCTTGATACCCAACCCTCCATTACTCTTGATATAACAAACCTCTCTCCAATTAACTAGACTCCCTTTCTTATCAGAGTCATTACCATGCCAAAGAAATTTTTTACAGCAATCTTTAACCCCTTTAATCACATACTTGGGTAAAAGGAAAGTAGTACACCAAAACACATGCATGCTAAGCAAGACAAAATTGACTAACTGTAGTCTACCAGCATAGGGAAGGCACTTGGCAGACCAGGAATTGATGCTAGAAGTGATTCTACTGATAAGAGAATTGCAAATATCTTTATTCAACTTAGTGGACATAAGAGGTAACCCAAGGTATTTAACAGGAAAAAACACATTTCTTAAAACCTAACTAGTCAATAATCTCAGATTTATTAAGACCATCTGGGCAATCAAAATAGACAAAGCATTTTTTGAGATTAGGGTTCAATCCAGAAGTTCTAGAAAACTCAATCATAGTATCCCTCAACATCTTAACAGAATTGAGGTCCCCATTACAGAACAAGAATAAATCATCAGCAAAAGCAAGATCACACAGCTTAATCTTACTACTTCTCTTGTGATACTAAAAGCCAAACCCATCTTTAGTATTATAAGCTAAAGGTCTAGACAGGTAGTCCATACATAAAATAAAATAAGAGGAGAAATAGTATCACCCTGCCTTAGGCCCCTACCACCAACAAAATTACCATCTAATTCTCCATTTATATTGATAGAAAACATTGTAGACTTGATACAAGACATCACCAACATGATACATTTTCAAGGGAATCTCAATCCAATTAAGACCTCCTCAATAAAATCCACGACAACAGAGTCATAAGCTTTTTGTAAGTCTACTTTTAAAGCACATGAATTACCCTTCTCCTTATGATAATTCCTAATAAGCTCATGAACTAAAAGAATGTTGTCAGCAATTCTTCTACCAGGATAAAAGCTGATTGACTATTGCTAGAAATTTTGTTCAAGAAACCATTGAGCCTTTTGAACAGGATTTTTGAAATGGTTTTATAAATGACATTACATTAGGATATGAGTCTGAGTCATTTATAGAACTAGGGCTGCTAACTTTAGGAATTAGAGAAGTAGAAGTAGCATTGGCTTGCTTAAGCATAATACTTTGTCACGACCCAAATTATTGAGCCGAGACCGGCGCTAGGGAACGGGAGTGATAGCTCTGGAACCCGTAGCAAGCCTAAAACCACTATAAATTTTTCGCAAATAAAAACATAATGTCATATATAACACGTTTTCAGAAAGCTTCTTTAATTAATATAATTACTTTTACCAAAATCTCATATTTCATTTCTGAAAACTAATGCAACATGATTCACAGAAACCAGGGTCTTAAGTGCGATATCTCACATCCAGCACTGCCCTGTTTCTAGTCATAATCACTACCAACTCCACACATGGCAGTTGGTTAGAGAAACCAAACAGGTAAAGCGTCATCTTTATTAATAACTTATTTATAAAATTATATCAGAGTTTACATTTCAAATACCATTTGAAATCAAATCATAAACCTTATATTGACACCTACTGATTACTGCAGCTCTAAAGAATTGTACTTTGTGCAAGTCAAAAAACTTTCAACACAAAGGAGATGATCTATCTGATCCGACTCCGATAACCTGAAAAATAGTAGTGAGGGGTCAGTATTTGGGAAAATACTGAGTGAGTTTGCAAGTTACTAACGGTATTATTGAAATATAACATCGCATTTCAAATCAAGTAATAATACGAAAATACATATAAGCAAGTACTTGATATGTTCGAAACTGAAGTCCTGAAACATGACACGACTCGCGAATATTCAAATCAAATCAATCCAAATGGTCCGACCCGGGAGTTTTCACACTCAACCATGTCAGCCGCGACCAATCTCTTAATCCCAAAGTGTGGGTCCAACCCACTAGATACGGGGCTCAGGTTACTTTAACCGAGTTCTCGCTCGTATCGCATTCATATATCCAACTTCGAAATTCGTATTCATAATCATATCATGCATATATTCGCATACAAGTGTTTTAGTTCAAAGAATCATTCAAATTATCAAATCATATAAATGCGATGTATAAAATCGTAATATATGAAAATAACTTTTATAAATAATATGCGAAAGTAATTGCAACTCACAGAAACCGCTATTAGAAAAAACTGCAATATCGTCATTCAATCACGCAAGTTCCACGCGACGTTCGATCTCGTAGCTATTCAGGTTCGTCGATCTGGTTGCTCGTCGATAAGTCAATTACCTATTCAAGTCACTTATATGTTTAATCCATAAACACAAATCTTAGATTAATGACTAAACCACATTCGAAGTTTATTTTCTTGATTGAATTCTTACTTTTTCATTTAACTTCCAAAGGTGACTCCTTTATTTAATTGCTAAAACGTTAGCCTGATTACTTTGTTGTTTACTTAACCGTCCACTCGTGACCACATCCATACCTTTTTATTGAATTCAAATTGTTCCATCAACGTATCATACTCATTTCAGGCTTACGGGAACCATTTTTGTTCACCGGAACTCCTGGAAGTCACCGTTAGGGCAGGGCACGTCGTGCCCGAGCTGTTTTGGGAGGGGCACGTTGTGCCCCCCTCTATGCACGTAATGCCCCCCCTAAAAATCAAGGGGCACGTCGTGCACCAGGGCTGCACGTCGTGCACATGCCATTTTTGGCCTACACGACGTGCTGAAGCTCAGCACGTCGCGCCCTCCACGCTGGGGCGCGATTCCAGCAGGTCAGAGGGCCTATTTCGACACTAATACACACCTATAACTCATTCCAACATGTACCCAATTCAATTTAACATATAATCCATCCTTTTACACTTCAAAAACATCGAAATAACGCGTTTTCCAAGTGTTTGATTCAACCGTACTAAGATCGAATTAAGACAGCCCATAAACCTTTAAATTCAACAACCAAAACTGAAACCTTACCTTGATTAGAAGTCATAGGATGATAGAGAGTTGAATTCCGAACAAATCGATATAAAGAACGCGCGATTTGGACGAGAAACGGCGAAACGACGGCGGATCGATGTTGATCGCCGTTTTCTCCCTTTCCTTCATCCGGATCATTCTGATCCTTCTCAATTCCTTATTCATAAGGAATTATATATAGTTTGGTTAATGTTTCCTTTTAATCCTTGTTTTCTTTGTTTTAAACCAATTCTCGTTTAAACTTATCCTTTTAACCAAACGGTTAATTATTCACTTTAACTCTATTACATACGTATTATTTATTAATCCATAATTACTATTTTTCGTCGGTAATCTTATAATTGCTATTCTCGAGGATTAATTGGATAATTTACACTTTGGTCCTTTAACTTTTCAAAAATTGCAATTTAGCTCAAAATGTATCCGCGTCCAAATTTTAAAAGGTCTCCAATTGACTTGAGACTTTTACCACTATTACTATAAAATATTTCGCGGACCTTGGCGAAATAATTTCCATTACGGGATTTATATTTTATTTTATAATAATTTTCTAAGCTTTTCCTTGAACCCCGCTAATATCGCTTAATAAAAATTATTCTAAATCCTCAATACTATTAAACTAAATTCACCTTAATTTAATTTATCGGAATTTCGACACGTGGCACGATTTAAGTATTCTAAATATTTGAGGTATTACATACTTGATAAGAAGAATTCTTTAATATTATTGATAATGTCTTACCCAATGAAACTCCAACTTTTCTTGATAAAAACAGTGCTGTAACCATTAGGACCTGGAGCTTTATCTCCATTGCTATCAAATAAGGCATCCTAGATCTCATTCTCAAATACAACAACATCAAGCACATTCTATATCATTCAGCACATAGCCATAGTAAAAAATAACAAGATCAGAGTTAGTTCTGTTAGGCTCAATAGAACCAATGAACTTATTATAATGCCTGAGAATCTCTTCCTTTATAAGCACCAAATCATCAATTACATTTTCCTCAACAGATTTTATAGTGACAATTTTCTTCTTAGCTTGCCTCTGCTTAATACATATATGAAAGTATTTAGTATTTTGATCTCCAAGCAAAATCCAAAGCATTTTAGACTTTTGCCTGACTATGCTCTCTTCCCAACTAAGAAGACTAAACAAATGACTGACTACTAACAACTCACTCTTCATCCTACAACTCTTGGGTCCTCTTGTAAGTCTGCCTATAACTTAGAGACAATATATCTAGTTTTAGCAATCTCACTAAAATTATGCTTATTCAACTCTTTCAAATCCTTGCTCAGGAGTTTAAGCTTTTGATACACTTGGAACATAGGAACACCCCTCACTTTTTGACTCCAAATATTCTCAACAATACTCAAAAACCTTTGGTGCTCACACTACATATTAAAGAACTTGAACCCTACCTTTCTATTAAAAATTCTGGTACCAAATTTCACCAATAAAGGACTATAATCCGAAATATTTGAAGAGAAATCATCATAAAAGGATTCAGGCCATTCCTCTAACCAAGAGTTATTCACAAAAAACTAATCTAATTTTCTCCAAATTCTATACTCACCATATTGATTATTAGCTCAAGTAAAGCAATTACCAATCTTCTTAAGCTCGAAGAGATTAGCATCACTCACCCATCTATTAAATTCATTAGCATCCTGCACATCAATATCATTACCACCCACTCTATCCAGGTTACTCATTGCACAATAAAAGCTCCCTAGCATAATCCACTTCTCATTTAAAGTCTCAATTATTAGCTCAAGTAAAGCAATTACCAATCTTCTTAAGCTCGAAGAGATTAGCATCACTCACCCATCTTTTAAATTCATTTGCATCCTGCACATCAATATCATTACCACCCACTCTATTTAGGTAACTCATTGCACAATTAAAGCTCCCTAGCATAATCCACTTCTCATTTAAAGTCTGGGTGATCTCAAACAAGTTCTTCCAGAGATAAGTTCTATCTACAACCACATAAAAGCCATAAACCACAGTCAAAACTAAAGATAACCCATCATCCACAATCTTGCAATGGATGAATTGATTATGCACAACAATAGAAACCACATCAATCTCAGATTTATTGAAAATGATCTGATTCTCCCCATGCTAGAACAAGTATAATTATCAATGACCTCCCACCCAAGAAGTCTAGACTTTAGACACTTCCATACTTTATCAAACTTATTAGAGTTAACTCTCGTTTAAGTAATACCCATAAACTTTCATTTTTTCTTGGAAATCAAATAAACCATCTCTAAGTGTTTATTCGGGTTATTAATACCCTTAAGATTCCAAACACACATCATCTATCAATGTCCAGCATTATGGAGTTAAGCGTTGCCTTACTCCCATTCTTGCTAGATATAGAACTCCATTTACTACTTTTACCATCAAGCTTCTCCTCAATATCAATACTATCCACTAAGGTACTGAAAAGGTTTGATTTTTCCACAGACTTTTCACCTTTGGGATCTAAAGCTTTTTTAGTATCCTGAGATAATCTGCAAGTATTCTTTGAGTGTCCCATTCTAAAACACTTCTCAAAAATGAGAGGTTTCCATTCATAGATAATCTTCAGTCTGAAACCAATACCAAATTTATCTAGCATCTCCACCATATTAGGGAAAGGAACATAACTTTTTCTTGAGTTTTTGACTCCTCCTGAACTTTTAACTAAATCATTCTCATTACTCACTTTGCTAATCTCCAAATCTGGCTCTGGGCCTATAGCTTAAACATTCTCATCAATATCAAAATAATTTTCATTTTCTTCTACTTTTTCGACAGACTTTTCACCTTTGGGATCTAAAGCTTTCTTTGTATCCTGAGATACTCAGCAAGTATTATTTGAGTGTCCCATTCTACAACACTTCTCACAAATGAGAGGTTTTCATTCATAGATAATCTTGTGTCTGAAACTAATACCAAATTCATCTAGCATCTACACCATATCAGGGAAAGGACCTATAGCATCCTCCACAAGAACTCTATCAAACCCTAATTTAGTCTTGCTGATATTAATCAAAACATAGATGGATTCCATAAAAACTACCAATCTTACTCAAAATTTATGAGGTCCAAAACTCCCATGGTAACCCAGCAAGTTCAATCCAGATTGAGACTGATCTAATTTCATTAGGATCCATTGACATTCTAGGATGACACTTCTTCAATAATAGAGGCCTCTCATCAAACGTATAAGGACCAGACTTTAAAAATTTGCTACACTCTTCATCAGAACTAAACTCAAAATAAGAACATTGAAGCATATTAATACGAGTGACATTGGTAGCTGATAGTTGGTAGCTGATAGTTGGTAGTTGTAGTTGGTAGCTGATAGCTAATTAACTATATGTGTTTGGTGAGATTTGAGTAGTTGTTGCTGTTTAAATGTAAAATGACCTTTAATGGTATAATTTTTTTTCATTATGAATAGATTATATTATTGATGGAATCGAGTCGTATGGGATCTGCTCTTTTGAGTGAATCCCAAGACTCGTTTAAGGCGAAAGCTCAACAATATTAACACCTGAATCCATGAGACTCGCCATGCCCTAAGGGCTGAAGAGGGATTCGCCCAAATCCCCAGCAAGACTGACTTCCAAAGTATTCGGTCAATATTGAGAATGTGCTCCAAAGCGCGTCATTAGAGACCTAACTACATGGAAAAGGAATAATATATAGAAGACCAGATATGAGGATCACTTTCCTATTTGAAAATAAACTCCTATCTAGGAAGATAAACCTATTCAGGAAGACATTCCTGAATATGACTCTCTTTAAATAAGGAATCCTTTTCCTATTCAAACACAAGCTACTAAATAGAAATCACTTTCCTATTTGGATTCTACAAGGTATTCCCTCACTACTATATAAGGAGCTTAAGGTATGCCTAAACACACAATTACATTCAATGTGCTATCTACGCAAAGCTTAAACTGACTTTAGCATCGGCGAGTTAATCAGACAACCACCGTCCGATTGACCTTCTACTCTGTTTTCAGGTTTAATCAGAAATTCAGAAGGCAAACTCCATCAATTGGCGCCGTCTCTGGGATTGTTGGAAAAAATACGCAAGCGTACATATGTCAACTTGTAATACAGACTGCAAAGTCCGGATATCTTACCCACGGAGAAAGCTTCTAGAGACACCCAGTTACAATACTCCATTTGAATAGTCAAAAAGATAATCTTTGATTAAGATAAGTAAATTAAAAGACAGAAATAAATAATTGTAATTAAAGTAAACTAAAGCTATAATTAAATTGAAGTTTTAACAAATATGGGAAAAGCAGGAATTATTAATCGTCATTATGCTATTTATTCGATTTGGGTTATGAATTGGATTGTTATGCAAAGGTTCAGACTAGTCGAAAACACCTAGAAATCTATCTCGAGCAATTGAAGGCAAAAACAAAGAACAAACTAATAACAAGCTAATTACTCAATCTCGTACAATGATTAAACTAATTACTAATCAATTAATTGTTTATGAAGTAAATCCTATGAACATTCACTGTTAATTCACTCTCGCACAATTAAATCCTACGTTCTTAATTATGTTGCTCTATTTCAATTTCACTCTCTTACACTAAAACAAAAACAAATGGCATAGGCTAAGTGATCAATTGAGGCTAAGCATTAAGTACAATAATTAAAACATAGAAAGAACAAAAATAGATAATCTCAGTTCGTTTAAACAGACATAAATCAAATTAATAATCCCTAATGAAGGGTTTAGCTACGCATAACAATAGGTAAACTTAATGAAATATAGAAGGAATTCATTGTGAGATTAAAAGAAATATTGAATAAGAAATCGTACCTTGTTCGAATATAATCTAATAATAAACGGAGAAATAATGCAGAAATAATCGATCGAAGAACGAAAAGATGAAAAGCTATAGTAAAACTAGGGTATAATCTAATACAAAACTAAGCGAACCTCTGTTCGATGTTAAAACTAAGTATTTATACGGCAAGCGTCTTCAAATAACATATTAGGTTAAGCTATAGAAAAAACCCAGAAGTCTCCTTGATATTTGTGGCTTTCGGAACTGATTCAGGGCTATTTTTGTCCATTTGGTCATAAGTGTGACTCAGGTGTGCGTTCGTGCACAGGAGTTTGCGAATGCACACTTTTCTTCTTCTTTGGGAGTGTTCGAACGCACACTAGAGTGTGCAATCGCACACTCTCTTCCTTAATCAAATCCCACTTTTGCTCAATAACCTCATGGAAGTCCCCTTTTGGTCGCACACTCCTTAAGCTGGGAGTGTGCGATCGTGCAAGGGTGTGCGAACGCACATGATCTCACACCCTCTTCCTTGGACATTTTCTTCTCTCCTTTTGGCTAAGACCTTCTGTCCACCTTGATTTAGCTCGCACACTCCCTCTTTCATGGAGTGTGCGAGCGCACACCTCCATATTTGAGCCCGAATTCTGCTTCTCGAGTCCCAGTTCCGCTCTAAGCCGTTCTTTGACTCCATAACTTCTAAAGTATTACAAAACGCTCTGAAACCCGCCTTACTTGCATATTTTTTCTGAAACACTCAAAATGATAATAAGACACTAATAAACTTGAAAATGATAAATAAAATGCAAATATCGACTCAAATACCGACCTATAAATAGGAGTATTTCTACTCCTATGAAATATTCTCACACTTACCTTTTACTTGTCCTCAAGCAAACACATAACAATGCCACAATGACAAATGTACCACTTTTCCAGAATAAAAGAAATCAAAGAATTTTCAATCCCCCTAATTAATGAATAAATCAAAGTGTACTTTTAAACCGAACAACAACAAAGAGAATAACATCAAATAACAAAGCCAAATGCCAAACATGAATTACTATCATCGAGATTACACTGATGAACTCCTTCAAACATGATTTCTAATTCACATTGGTCATAAAGACTGCCTATGCAATTCAAAAGCACCAACTGAAATTTCAAGCAAATGAGCAAAATCACAAATTTGTATAGTAAAATCACGAAACAATCCTCACAAGGTATTCTCTTGCATATAAGTGTTCAAGGTTTAACAATTAGACTCTCAAATCGATACATGTAATCTTGCTATTAGCTTGCCTATAGTCCACAATTCCACTACTAAATTAAGCTAAACAAAAAGAATCAAAATGGACTTTTAAAGGGTTGTAACGGGGTCTAGGTTAGGTTGTGGTACAAGGTAAATAATACGGAGTAAGAATGACTTGACAAATAAAAAAAAGACAATGAAATTAAACAATTAATCTTATTAAAACATTGATCTCTTTTTCTCAATTTTTCTTGCCTCGAGTTCATTATCTTTTGATTTTTTTCATGTTTTTTTTGCAAGCTCAAATTTCTGTTTTTATTTCTTTTTCTTTTTAAGCTTTTTCTTTTTGCTCTTTTCTTTGAACTTAAAAAGGCAATACATGAACAACACTAAGAGATAAATCATATAAAGAACATGAGCTGAGGGTGTTATACATTCTCACACTAATTCCCTGCAAATATCATTCAATTTATCAAGTCAAACAAAATGGAAAAGAGGGAAACGATAAAAGTGAAGTGTGTATCAAAAGTGTGTAAACAATAAAAAATTAGGCTAGTCTTAAATTGATCAAACTGAGGAAAAAAGGGTGGGCTATTTAAAATGGTTTAAAGAATGGGTTATCCTAATGCCATTTATCACTTTCAAATTATTCAACCTGCAATGCAATTTTACTGTGGAAGCAAGGCAAGTTATAGAAAATTACATGAATCGACTCACACCACAATAAAATGAGACATAAAAAGTATGCTCGATAAGGCTCAAAAATCATCTCACAAAAATTGGGTTAAAACGAGGTGATTTATTATACAAATATGTTCAATTGCTCAAAATTTTTCATTTTCAAAAGAATGCTCTTGTCAAGATTTTCATGCCAAAATTCAAAATATTAATAGAAGGACAAGTTTTTTAGAGTATAATTTCACTCCAATCCTATTAAATAATGTCGGCTAATGGCATGGCTATTTAACTGTTATTCTCATTCTATTGTTCAAAAATAGAAGCACATTTAACCAACTCATTACAAAGGGGGATGATAACATTAAAATTTCAAAAATTCTGACATGGCAACTATTGTAGCATTGGAAACAGAAACACAACAAGAAGTAAGCGTGAATATATTTGCAATATATCAGAGTGACATACAAAGATACACCCCACGAGTTTACCATATCAATACATCGAAATAACATGAAGATAAGGAAATATCCTAAAATAACCTAAAGACATTAATAAAATAAAGACATGAAACATAAAAAAACAAAATCAGAAAATAGAGCTTTCTCCCCTCTCTCACACTAAAATATGCATGGCGATGGATAGTCGCCCTCCTGGTATGTGGCACGTATGTTCACCCACTGCAAGCGGAAGTGATCACGCTGCTCTCTATGCATCAGCCTCAATCTCGCCTCCACGCGCAATTGTCCATAATCCATCCGCTGCCTCCAGGCAGCATCACTCAGCGGTTGTACCTGTAGATCTCCAGCTGGAGGTACCCCAGTAGCACGCTCAGCATCAATAGCAGCGTTCGCAGCTGCAACCACTGCATCCTGTCTGGCATTCCCTGGCTCATTGTACGGCTGTCTATGCGCCTGTGCTAGCCCAAGTCTCCGACGGGTCTCATTACCTCAATCTGCTACACTATGAATAACCCCATTGGAGTCAAGTAATCCTGTAGCCTTCAGGTGTTTGATGGTAAACCAAACCGGCTCTCTAAACTCGAGTGCCTTGCACTCCTTCTCGGTGTAGGCTCCCAAATCAATAGCTATCTCCCGCATTATATTACCCATTCCTAAACATCTCTCTTTGCCCTTCCTGTTATTCATCTCTAGAAGCATCACAAAGATCCAGAATCCTATATCAACCTCAGGCGACTCAGGACGCAGTAAACTGTTCAACACAAAATGATCGCTCCTTTTTACCTTGTTCGACTCTAACCTCCCACACATAGTCTCACAAAACCACTTGTGCATCACGTAAATTGCAGGGTCTCTGATAGACCTGGTCTTCATTGTCCTAGTATTGAATCTGGCTTCTCCAGACATGTCCGTCCAAATGGCGTGTTCATTGAACTGTGGAGGTATTTCACATAGTCCCCTTCTATTGGTCTGAAACATTCTGCAAATCTTACCACAAGTGAGTGAATACTCTTGCCCTCTCAGGCAAAATGAGAGGCTCTGAACCCCTGACTGTGGCTGGTGCACAGTAGTAAAAAATTCATGACCAATCACTGAAACAAAATTGTGGCTCGAAGTCACCAAATACGACAAACCCCAACGATCTAAATGCGTCCTCACCTCATCATCTAACCTTAAAGCAGTTAGTGTCTCTAAATCAAATGCTCTAGCTGGAATAATATGATGCTTCACAACACTCTTGAACAATTCCCCCTCCTCTACGGACCAAATATCGAAAGGACAGTTATATTCATCCTTCAAATGCACATGTGTTTCCTTAGATGGAGGCGAATCTGCTACCCTAGAGGTGTTCCTAATCAGAACCTCTAGGTATTTTCTCTCTTGAATTGTAAAAATTCGAATTAAATGGAGAGGAGCGGAACACTTACTGATTTGCTATCCCCAAAACTACCCAATCTCTGAATTGGAGCGATTTATGCCCTAATTAGAAGTGGAGATAGCGGCTGTCGTAGCTTGAACAGCGGAGGATATTGGGTTGAGTGCAGTGGTTGCTGGATGGAACAATGGTGGTGGGTGGATGTAAGGTGGTGGTTGGCGAAGTTTTAGGGTTCGTCTCTTTGCTTTGGGTTGGCAATCTGATGTGCAAATGAGAGGAGCCCGTAATTTTTATTGCACTTCGCTGACCTAGCACCTCATTTAAAAATGAGTGTGTGATCGCACACAGAGGTGTGCATTCGCACACTGCCTGTGCGTTTGCACACCTGTGTGTTCGTGCATATTAGTGTGCTAACACACACTTGAGAAATTTTCCTAGATCTGTTGATTTCCAACTTGTGACCTGCACACACTAAAATCAAACCACCGGGATCAATCTGAACAAAGCAAAAATAAACTAGAAGAAAAGCAAACAACTAAATATGAACTAATTAATGAACAATGTAAATAAAAATGAAATAGAGCGAGATAAAACGGATAAAAATTTGAATTTTCGTCCAAATTATGCTTGTTTAAGGTCTCTAGCATTGACCGTATGTTACCTGAATCAATTTGGAGCATCAAGATTATATCACTCTCGTCCTTCATCCGTCAATGGTCCTAAGTACGGTTTGCACCTTTGGCCATTGACTTTGAAAGTCTATCCAGTCGTGTTTTCCAGCTCAATTGCGCCATGTCGCACTCTGAATGATCTGTTTCATCTCGACTTTGAGCTTGCCAGGAAATAACCACAGGCGAGAGTTGTACAGTAGCACATGACTGCCTTCTACAAACTTATTTGGCACAATATGAGCATCATGCCATTTCTTGGTCTTTTCCTTATAGAGCTTGGCATTCTCACATGCCGTCAAACGAAACCCGTCGAGCTTATTCAACTGTAGCAGACGCTTCTGCTTTGAGAGTGTTGGATCGAAGTTCGGCTCTTTTATGGCCCAGTATGCTCGACGCTCTAACTCCACAGGCAAGTGACATGCCTTCCCATATACCACTTGTAGGGGGACATACCAGTTGGAGTTTTATATGCCATTCGTGTCACGACCCGAATTTTTGAGCCGAGACCGGCGCTAGGGAATGGGTGTGGTAGCACTAAAACCCATAGCAAGCCTAACGATACATTATTTTTTTTCTTTTTAAAATGGTTATTGTAAAATATTTAATAGTTTGTTAATGAAAAACTGGCAATATAACGGCCGTAAACTTAACTAATGATACCTGTTAAAAGTTCACATACCATTTTTATAAACATAACCATATACATATACATCATAGTATCGCGCTATCACGTACACAACAACCTGAAATGTCAGTTTAAACATATACAACTGACATCCTATATTAGAAAAACAAGGTCTAGCAAAACACATATACAATTGCGGTTAATGAGCAAAACATGCATAAACCGCTAACAAGACATTGACAAAAAAACCTAGTATCTGAACAAGGCAGCACTAAGTAACTGGGATTATAAATCAAAAAAAGACGATTTCCGAATATACAAAAGGAAGTCGGAGCCTGACCGCTAAGCTCTACACACCTGAAAAATGGTAAATATCAATTGGTCAGACGATGCTGAGTGAGTTCACATATTACAATCGGTATTATACTTGAAATAAGGTTGCGATAACAATAAAACAAACCTTTGCTTATACCCACGTAATAAGCATATCTTTCAAATTCATTTCAAAAGCAAACGTACTTATCAATAAAGATTAGTAAGTATGTATTTTCTCATAATAAATATTGATCAGTTTAAAATCATAGTTTTAATCCTGAAAACGCATTACCTATACCATTTATACTCGTGTCGTTCGTATTCATTTCAAATCACATTATCCAAGTGGTTTAGTCCCGGAATAATTCTACTGAGTTAACTGTATCGTCTCTTTTTCACAAGTTGTGGGTCCCGATAACTTTTACCGAGTTAAACCCCCTAGACCAAGATCCCGATATACTTCTACCGAGTTCAACCTACGGTCTATCGTATTCATATCCTCTTTCCAGGTTACGAGACATCACATACTGATTCATATACTTTTCATTCTATCCGTACAACTATAAACGTCTAGATCGTAACGACTCTGGTGATCACACATCCTATTGACACCCAATAGGTAGCTTGTTTTTCACGGATCATGCATTAAGTATAACCCTAACATTTTAGGTTATAGAACTATGAATTTCTATATCTCAATCACATGTTCGATATTCACATAAATAATGCGTACTTTATTAACATTCATAGATTCTTTTATTTCAACCGTACAAATCTCATGGAATTTAGAATAAGGATTGCCTCCTTACAAAATGCATACTATTCATGCAATACTGCCGTCTAATTAATGGTTTCGTTAAGCAAGATTAGCTTCTTTAAACGATGCATACTATTCGAATAACAGTTGCCGTCTAATTGATGGTTTCACAATATCATGCTTGTGAATTATAACTCACTACTCACTTGACTTAAGTGAGAGTACGTTATAATTTAGCAATTCTATATGCACTCTATCATTTTCTTATGATTTAAAGCATTAATTCGACCTTTTATCAAAAAATAGCTATATTTCTTAGTTATAGCTCAATTATAGCTTTAATACCAAATTACTAGTTCCTAAAGTAAGTTTTAGGAATCTAGAACATTTAAAAACCATACAATTTGATATTAAAATATAAATACGCGAAAGTAATTCGGGAATCACCTCGATAGCTTCCAATTAAGCACAACTGCAATAAATGAACCCGCGATGTCGTTTATGCTCTTAGTCCATGATTTCCTCAAATCCACAACTCGTATGATCTATTCATATCAATATAGCGTTATATTGAAGTTTCATATACAATTATTCATTTAGCAATTCTAGGCATTCTTTTCAAGCATTCAAACTTGAATTCATGCTAAAATCCTTTGATTTCATTATTGCCTTCCTATACGTATTTCAATCGACTCAACGAAACGAATTATCAATCTAATACACGAGTTATCTATACTTTTATATCTCAAACACAATTATACACAAATGCTTGACTTAAAACATTTCCAAACAAATACTTAATTCCAATTTTTATTTTATCAAAATCTTAACTTTTAATTTCAGCATTTACATAGCCATTTTCTCCAATTTTTTTCTCAAAATTCAAACATCACCCAAACCATCAAATTTATCAAAACACGTCGGAGTTGGACTGATTCCGGTGAACCCCTCAGCTTTCCAACAACCGGCTGGTCCGCCTCACCAAGGCGAACCAGCAGGTTTGCTCGTAAAGAGCAGACCAAGTCTGCTCGTGTTGAGCAGACTTTCATCTACTTAATGAGCAGACCGGTCAGGCCCAACGTGGCCTGATCGGTCCTCACTCCGGCCACCAAGCCTTCCCCCTCAAGCCCAAGCCATCACCACTTCCAAACACCCAAAACTCCATTGAAAAGCAAGAATTTCCAGATTTTAAAAATCACTCAACACTTTAAGATATTGATTACAAAGTCACTTAAATACATCACAAACTTCATTTATGCGACCAATAATCATCATCCAATTCAATCAATTTTCAGAAATTTAATCAAAACCCAAACTTAATCAATTCATTTTTAGCTTAGGGTTTTGAGCTTGTGACCTCCAATTCTTGCTTTCCTTTTGATGTTAGATGATGATTTGACGATTAGCTAGAATGTTAGGCTTGACTTTTTGAACCTTTGAGAATCACCATCTTCTTCTCCCTCCTCTTGATTTTTGATCGTGATTGTTTTTGAGAATGAAGAGGGAAATACCCTCTGATATGTTTTAATCAAATATAAAGGACAAAGTTTCATTTTGATTCTTCAATTCCTTTAGCTATCTCAATTGGGTTCTCATGTCTTTAATTTTGCATCTTATACCCATGCCTATGGGTTGGGCTTTCTAACTCTTATGGGTCTTGATCCAATTCATAACATAAGCCTTATCTTTTAATTGCTAGGCTTAAATCATTAATTTTACAATTAACGATTTACTAAGCAACCATGTTGGTCTACTATGTCAATCTTAATTCCAATTAAAATCGACTCTAAAATAATTCGGAACTTCTTTTAATAAATCAAAAATATTAATTTTATCCTTCTTTCGAATATTTTAGTATCTACCGAATATTCCATAAACCGTCTTTAATTCTGTATAATAAATATCCAAATATTTTATTTTCTTTAATTATTCCAAATAATATGGAATATGTACATTCAATAAATATTTCGCCTTAGCGGTCTTATTTTCATTTAATGGAATTTTCTTTAAATTCCCGTCATGCCTGCTTCAATTATTTAAATATTAAGTCCCTATTAATATTTCCTAATAATACTCCATCTTACTCTAACGATATATTTTTCTGTCCTATTTTTGGTAATTGTCCTGTTTTATGGCTTCAATTCGCCAAAAATAATATAATAACCCATATTTTTATTTTTGCCAAATATTCGGGTTATTACAGTTCGATAATGCCCATAGCGCATCATCCAGTTTCAGAGACCGGTCTTTACGCGAGCTCTTCATAGTCTTTTTAAGGATATGCTTCAGCTCTCCATTGGACACCTCAACTTGTCCACTAGTCTGTGGGTGATATGGAATCGCCACTCAATGATAAACATTGTACTTCTTCAACAGTGCATCAAACTGCATGTTGCAGAAGTGTGAACCTCCGTCAGTGATGATCGCACGTGGTAGTCCAAATCTATTAATCAACTTCCTTAGTAATTTCAGTACTACCTTTCCATAATTAGTAGCTAGAGGAGCTTCTTCCACCCACTTTGACACATATTCGACATAAACCAAGATGTACAGATTCTCAAATAACATAGGGAATGGTCCCATAAAGTCAATACACCAGACGTCAAAAATTTCTACCTCCTGAATAGAAGTAAGAGGCATCTCATCCCGTCTCGAAATGTTGCATGTCCGCTGGCATCTATAACAATGCTCCACAAAATCCCTGACATCCTTGAACATCATAGGCCAGTAAAACCCACTCTTTAGGATGCGTGCTGCAGTTTACTCGAAGCATAATGACCCGCATAATCCGAAGAATGGTACTGAGTCATAATCGATAACATCTCCTCCTCTGCAACACACCTTCGTATCATATCATCTACACAAACTCTGAACAAGTATGGCTCATCCCACAGATAATGCTTGACATCAGACATGAACTTCTTGCGATGGTGACTAGTCAAGCCAGGTGGCATAATATCAGCTAAGAGATAGTTGGCGAAGTGAGCGTACCACCGATTCATTGTTTCCTTAATGAGCATAAGTGCCTTATCAAGAAATCTCTCATTGATGACCTCGCCCTCTATCACTGGCTCGGGAACCTCTAACCGTGACAAGTGGTCTGTCACCACATTCGCTATTCCCCTCTTGTCTCTGATCTCCAAATCAAATTCTTGCAGGAGCAACACCCACCGAATCAACCTAGGCTTAGCATTTTCTTGGCAAAACGATATCGAAGAGCAGTATGGTTGGCATATATAATAATCTTTTAGCTAAGCAGATACAACCTAAATTTATCCAGAAAAAACAATATAGCTGGCATCTCTTTCTCTGTAGTACTGTAATTCTGCTGAGCTCCTGCTAGCGTGCGGCTGGCATAGTAGATGACGTGAAGCTTCTTCTCCTTCCTCTTCCTTGAAATGCTTCCGAAATCTTGATATCTTGCATCACACATGATCTCAAAGGGCAGGTCCCAATCCGGACAAGATATGACTTGGACAGTGACTAGTGCTTCCTTTAACCTAAGAAAAGAAACTAAACAGGCATCAATAAACACAAAATGCGCATCCTTGACAAGTAAGTTAGTCAAAGGACGCATTATGGAAGAGAATTCTTTTATGAAGCGGCGATAAAACCCTGCATGCCCTAGAAAGGCACGAGCTCCCTTCGCTGTGATTGGAGGTGGAAGCTTCTCGATCACCTCTGTCTTTGCTCGGTCAACCTCTATACCCTCCTTGGAAATTTTATGATCCAACACAATGCCCTCTTCTACCATGAAGTGGTATTTCTCCCAGTTCAGCACCAGATTTTTCTCATTGCATCTTTGTAGGTTTCGGTCTAAATTGCGAAGACAGCTCTCGGAGGAGTCACCGAAAACTGAAAAAATCGTCCTTGAACACCTCTATATTGTCTTCAATCATATCACTGAAGATCGAAGTCATGCACCTCTGAAACGTAGCATGAGAATTGCAAAGATCAAATGGCATGCGGCGATTGGAAAAAGTGCCGTATGGGCGGGTAAAGGTAGTCTTCTCTTGGTCCTCTGGGAAAATAATGATCTGGTTGTGCCCATAGTAACCATCGTGAAAATAGTATAAATCATGCCCTACCACCCGCTCTAACATTTGATCGATAAAAGGAAGAAGGAAGTGATACTTCCTAGTCTCGGCGTTCAGCTTCCTATAGTGCGAGTAGAGATCTTCTCTCCATACACACTGAATTGGGCTCACCCATGTACTGTCTGAGATAGGGTAGATGATACCCGCATCCAGTAGCTTCATAATCATCTTGTGAACCACATCCTTCATATTCAGATTCATCCGTCTCCATCTCTGTGGAGATACCTTAGACTCATCCTCAAAATTGAATCTGATGCATCGCTACTGAAGGGCTGATCCCTCTAATGTCTGAAATCTACCACCCAATATCCAAGATACGTCCCTTGACTACATCGATAACTCTCGGCTCTGGCTTCTTAGTGAGCTTGTTACCGATGATGATCGGTAAAGTATTGTCAGCTCCCAAGAAAGGATATCGCATATGTGCAAGCAAGGTCTTGAGTTCCACTTTTAGTGTCTTTACTGAAAAAGGAGGAGTGATGTGCTTTCTATTTATCAATGGCTCAAGGATTGGCTCCTCAATACACTCTTCCTCTTCAGCTGTAGAGAGCATCTGTGCGTTTGCACAAGTAAGGTTGTGCGTTTGCACAGGGTTTCCTGAATCTGTCTTCTGCACTGCCATAAGACACTCACATGCAACTTCTAGACTGCACATGCATTCTTCATCTAGCTTTAGGTTAGAGCACGGGATGAACTTGTTCTCCTCTAGGTGCTCTTGCACTAGCTCATCCACTATGTCTACCCGCATACATTCCTCTTCGGCATTGGAATGGCGTGTGAATCTCTTCATGTCAAACTCAACGCTCTCATCCCCAATCCTCAGATTCAACTTTCCATCATGAACATCAATAAGAATTCTGCCTATGTTCATGAATGTTCGCCCTAAGATCATCGGGCACTCCTTATCTGCTGCATAGTAAAGGACAACAAAATCCACAGGGAATATGAATTTGTTGACCTTAACCAAGACATCCTTCACAATCCCATGTGGCTTCTTCAGAGAGTGATCCGCCAACTGCAAAACATACTACAAAAAAGGGGCAAGGGAATCATATTAATACTCACGCCCAAATCGCAAATGCAATTAATAGATTTTATTACCGATAGTACAGGGGATAGTGAAACTCCCTAGATCCTTAAGCTTTGTTGGTAGATTGCTCAATATGACTGAGCTGCATTTCTCTGTCATTGGTACCATGCCCTCTGCTTCCCAACTCTGCTTGTTGGTGATCATATCCTTGAACTTGGCATAGTGCGGCATTTCCCTCAGTGCTTCTGCCAAATTGATGTTGGTCTGTAGCTTTTTGAAAGTTTCTAAGAATTTGTGAAACTTCCAAGTGTCTTGCAGCTTCTTCACTCTGTATGGGAATGTCACCTTTGGCACAAAAGGTGGTGGTGGAGGTGGTTCAGTGACTACCTTTTTAGACTCACCACCCTCATTCTTATCCTTTTCCGCCTATGCTGTAACACACACTACATATGGATCATCCAATGCCTTCGCATTTCTCAACTCAATAGCCTTGAGATGATCTCTGGGATTTTCCTCAGTAGTGGACAGTAAACCCCCTTGATTTTGGTTCTGCAGTGCTTTAGCCATCTGCTGGTTCTGCAGCTCAAGGTTATTAATCATGGCAGCATGAGTCTTAAATTTTTGCTGCGTCTCTACATCCTTCTTCATCATCATCTCCATCATTTTATCTAACTTGCTATGAAGAGACTCTACCTGCTCTCTCTACTGAAAGCCAGGTGGATGTAATGGGATATTGTTTTGATGGTGAAAATTCCCCTGGTTCTGAAAGTTTCCCTGATTCTGGAAGTTGCCCTGATTCAGTTGTGGCTTTTTTCCTCCTTGAAATTTAGGACCTACCTGATTATTGGCATTGCCTCCACTATCCTTCCATGAGAAATTCGAGTGATTTCTCCATTCTGGGTTGTCAGTAGCAGCATATGGATCATTGCCTGGCCTCTGTCCTCCCACAAAATTGACTTGCTCGTTGAAAGGTTGGGATTTTACATAGCAGTCGTTTGCCACATGGCCATACTTCCAACATACCTCGCAATTACTCTGAATTGCAGCCACATTGGTGATATTCATTCCCGCAGCTTCTCTCATGAGATAATCAACCTGAGCTTGCAGTGAGGCATTCTTTGATTTTAGATTTTCCACAACTGGATCAGCACTAATTGCCATCACTCCTCTTTGCGCAGAAACTTTCGCCCTCTCAATCGGCCAAGAACAGCCGTTCATCGCCAACTCATCTAAGAGATCAAATGTTGCATTGGTGGCCTTCCTCATTAATGACCCTCCTAGAGCTGCATCAATAGTACTTCTTGTCTACTCAGTTGAGCCATTGTAGAAATTTAGGATTAGATTCTATCGAGTGATATGATAATGATGGACTTTTCTCTGCATCTCCTTGTATCGCTCCCAAGCATCGTACACTGATTTCCCATCCAGTTGTTGATAGAGCATAATATCTCTTGTTAACTCCGCAGTCTTCGCCATGGATAAGTACTTGTTCAAGAATACTTTTGCCAAGTTTGACCATCTACTAATGCCCGCTCTAGCAGAGACTGTATCCAATTCTTCGCTTTATCCCTTAGAGATAATGGGAACAAGCGCAACCAAACTTCATCTTCCGTCATGTTACTGATCTTAAAAGTACTGCACACCTCTAGGAAATTTGAGATGTGCGCATTTAGATCTTCATTCGGTAGGCCATAGAACTAACAGCGGGCTTCTAACAACTGAATGATACTTGTCTTGATCTCATAATGGTTTGCCTGCACAGGGTGTGCAAAGTAACCATGAGTTGTATTTCCGACATTTGGTTGAAAGAACTCCATCAAAGTCGGCTGTTTATGCCGGTTATTATTCTGCGGATCTTGCGGATTCTGCTGATTTTGTGGGATCACTCTGTTATCCCCAACATTATTGAATCCATGTGGAACACCATCTTCGTCTGCCATGTTAATAGTCCTTTGAGCTGACTGAACTGACTTTCGAACGCATTCAAAGGTTGTGAGATCTTGTTGAAAAGGTTCTAACGGTAGTCCTTTGCGTCATGTATTATGCATACATTATGAGAAGGGCACCTAAAACAACACAGTCAACAAAATACACGCGTAAAACAAGAAAATAAAAAATTAAATCAAGTCAAGCTATTCCAACTTAGATGTTAAAGATATGCTTTCCCCGGAAAGGGCGCCAAAAACTTGTTGGTAAAAATACGCAAGCATACGTATGCCAACTTGTAATACAGACTGCAAAGTCCGGATATCATATCCACATAGAAAGCTTCTAAGGACACTCAGTTACAATACTCAATTTGAATTGTCGAAAAGATAATTTTTGATTGAGATACGTAAATTAAAAGACAGAAATAAATAATTGTAATTAAAGTAAACTAAAGCTGTAATTAAATTGTAGTTTTAACAAGAGCTGAGGTCCCTAAGATATACCATAATTAACAGTTTGGTACCCTTTGTTTCTAAAATATACTTAATAGTCCCTTTGTTTTAATTTCGTTAACTATTAGGTCCCTCAGTTAATTTCGACACTTACTTTCAAATGATTTGGTACCCCATCTTTAATTTAGTGAACGATTTAGTCCCTCACTTTTAATTTTATTAAACTATTTGGTCCCTCGTTTTTGAATGATTTAGTGCCCGAGTTTTAATTCGTTAAACGATTTGGTCCCTCGTTTTTGAATGATTTAGTGCCCGAGTGTTAATTCGTTAAACGATTTGCTCCCTCAAATTAACAGAAGGATCTCTCAGTTAGCAGAATTAAAACTGAGGGACTATTAAGTAGACTTTTGAAACAAGGGGTACTAAACTGTTAATTATGGTATATCTCAGGGGCCTCTAAGTAATTTGCTCTTTTAACAAATATGGGAAAAGGAGGTATTATTAATCGTCATTATGCTGTTTATTTTGATTTGGGTTCTGAATTGGATTGTTCTACTAAGGTTCGGACTAGTCGAGAACAGCAATAAATCTCTCTCGAGCAATTGCAGGCAAACACAAAGAATAAACTACTAACAGGCTAATTACTCACTCTCTCACAATGATTAACCTAATTAATAATCAATTAATTATTTATGAAGTAAATCCTATGAACACGCACTCGTTAATTCACTCTTGTGCAATTAACTCCTACGGTATTAATAATGTTGGTCTATTTCAATTTTACTCTCTCGAGCTAAAATTAAAACAAATGGCATAGGCTAAGTGATCAATTTAGGATAAGCATTAAGTACAATAATTAAAACATAGCAAGAAAAAAAACCCATAATACCAATTCATTCAAACAGACAGAAATCAAACTAATAATCCCCAATAAAGAGTTTAGCAACGCATAACAATAGGTAAACTTAAGGAAATATAAAAGGAATTCATTCTGAGATTAAAATAAATTTGAATATGACATTATAATCAATCGTACCTTCTTTGAATACAATGTAGTAATAAACGGAGAAATAATGCATAAATAATCGCTCGAAGAACGAAAAGATGAAAAGCTATAAAAATAGGGTTTAATCTAATACAAAACTAAGCGAACCTCTGTTCGATGTTAAAACTAAGTATTTATATGGCAAGCGTCTTCAAATCCTATATTAGGTCAAGCAATGGTGAAAACCCAGAAGTGTCCTCGATATTTGTGGCTTTCGGAACTGGTTCGGGGCTATTTTTGTCCATTCAGTCGTAAGTTTGACTCAGGTGTGCGTTCGTGCACAGGAGTGTGCGAACGCACACTTTTCTTCTTCTTTTGGAGTGTGCGAACGCATACTGTTGTGTGTGATCGTACACTCCCTTCATTAATCAAATTCCACTTTTGCTCAATAACCTCTTCGAAGTCCCCTTTTGGTCGCACACTCCTTCAACTGGGAGTGTGCTTCGTACAAAGGTGTGTGAATGCATAACCTCTTCCTTGGACATTTTCTTCTCTTCTTTTGGCCAAGACCTTTTGTCCACTTTGAATTAGCTCACACACTCCTTCTTTCATGGAGTGTGCGAGCACATACCTCCATACTTGAGCCTAATGTCTGCTTCTCGATTCCTGTTTCCGCTCTAAGCCGCTCTTTGACTCCAGAACTTCTAGAGTACTACAAAACACTCCAAAATCTTCCATATTTGCATATTTTCCCTGAAACAATCAAAATGATAATAAGACACTAATAAACTCAAAAATGACAAATAAAATACAAATATCGACTCAAATATCGACCTATAAATAGGAGTATTTCCACTTCTATTATAGGAAAGACTGATAACTTCAAAAGTTTAGAGGATCTTTCTGAACTCAAATACAAATTCATTGAAGGAATGACTTCGAATCAATTAAACCCCAAAAGCCAGCAAATTAGCACACACAACTTCCCACCGGAGAAAAAATAGAAATTGTAGGAATCTAGGAGATTGTCGGCAATAACTTTCGACGAAGATGATTTCAGAAGTATTAATGAAACACATAACGATGCCCTAGTTGTTGCAATGGTCAATGAACATTGGAACATGGAGAAAATAATGATTGATGAAGGAAGCGCAGTAAATTCGATGATCAAAAAAGCTTACGAAGGCCTCAGACGGATAGCGGCATAATTAAAAAGAAATGCCACCCCGCTGACTGGATTCGGCGGACCTTCTATTAAACCGACGGGCACACTAACTCTAGACGTAAAGTTAGGAAGAGAAGGAAAAGATGAAGAACTCCTAACGCTATTCAGCAGAGTAGATATCGATCTACCATACAACGCCATCCTGGGACGACCATTCCTCCACGATTCGGCAGCAATTACGAGCATAAAAGCACCCACGATGAAGATACCCACTAAAACTGGAATCGTCATAGTTAAAGGAAGCCAAGAAACGGGTAGGAAATGTTATGATAAATCTTTATAGGAATCCTTTGAAACAATGTCGATCGAAGAAATCCTGAATAATGACATAGAAGAAAAGGAAAGCATCCCCAAAGGACAAATGAAAAAACTAGAGCTAAACACAGAAAAGAAGGTGAACCTGGGAGTGGACATAAATCCCGAATACAAAAAGGAAATCCTAGTGATCTTATGAAAGCATATATGGATACTCGCCTCTAAAACCTCAGAAATTATGGGAAACGATCCGCACATCATAATCTACGAGCTAAGTGTAGTCGAGTGGGCGAATCCCGTGAAAAAAAAAGAAGAGAAAATGCTCCGAAGTAAAACAAAGAATAATTGCTGATGATGTACAACAACTGAAAAAAGCTCGATTCATTAGAGAAGTGCACTACCCCGAATGGATAGCCAACGTGGTGATTGTGAAGAAAGCTAATGGGAAAAATAGGATGTGCATGGATTACACGGACTTGAATATAGCTTGCCCGAAAGACAGCTACCCACTACCTGACATAGATCAGCTAGGCGACTCAACAGCTAGACATGCCATGTATTGTCTAGCTCATGCTGCCCAAGGCTGCCATCAAATACCTATGAAACAGGAAGATTAGGAAAAAACATCGTTCATCACTAAAGGCAGAACGTATTGCTATAAAACAATGCCTTTCAGATTGAAAAATGCGGGATCAACCTACCGAAGGTTAATGAATTTTATGTTAGAAGATGAAATCGGAAAAAGGGTCCAAGTATATGTGGATGACGTGATCATAAAGAGTGAAAAAGCTGAGAGCCACGCTAAGGACCTAGAGGAAACTTTCAAGATTATGAATAAATTCGGAATGAAGCTACCAACGTGCATTTGGAGTTGAAGGAGGAAAATTCAAGGGATTTAAGATATCCCAGAGAGGAATTGAGGTGAACCTTGAAAAAATCAAATTAATAATGGACATGAAGCTACCAATGAGCATAAGTGAAATCCAAAATCTTAATGGGAGAATCATTGCCCTCGGAAGATTCATTTCGTGCTACACCAAAAGATGTCAACCATTTTTTAAAGCCCTCAAAGGTTCTCAAAAATTCAATTGGAATGGAGAATGTCAAGAAGCGTTTGAAGAATTGAAAACATTCTTAACATCGCCACCACTCCTAAGTCGGCCATTACCAGGAGAAATTATATACTTGTACATCTGTGTAAGAAAAGAAACAATTGGAACAGTATTTGTACGAGAGGAAAAAGAGGAACTCAAACCCATTAACTACATCAGTCTCATGCTAAAAGGAGCCGAAACAAGGTACCCCGAAATAGAAATATTGGCGCTAGCTGTCGTAACTATGGCGAAAAAATTAAAGTACTACTTCCAAAGCCACACTTTTATTGTAAAAACAAACTACCCATCGAAAAAGACATTACAAAGACCCGAAATCTACGGACGACTCTTCCATTGGTCGGTCCAACTAAGCGAACATGATATCCGCTGAACCCCGACAAAGGCTTAAGCCACAAGAGCAGGCGGACTTTGTAGCCGAAATCAATCTATGCAAGCAAGGAGAAAATAACCTAGACCTACTTTAGAATTTTCATGTGGACGGAGCCTCAAATGAAAAAGAAGCTGGAGTAGGAGTCATCCTGAAAAGCCCCAAAAAAGAAATAGCATCGTCGAATATGAAGCCCTAATTGTTGGACGACTCGGCCTAGCATTAGAACTAAAAATGGAAATTATTAAAATTCATAACGATTCACCGCTAGTGGTTAATCAAGTTAAGGGCGAGTATCAAGCCAAGGAAGCAGGAATGAATAATTACCCGACAAAAGTTAAAAAAGATACTCCGAAAGTTGGAATCACAAGGAGGACAGTGCAAGATTCGGCAAATCCCACGAGAATAAAACACTGAGGCTAACTCCATATCTAAGTCTGCCTCCGAATTCAGGTATCTTTTCAGCAAAATGCAGCTAAAAGAAACCTTGGAAAAATCAAGTATTGACGAAGCTGAAATAATAGCAAACAACGAAGTGGACAATTGGATGACTCAATTAGTCAAATATTTAGAAAACAAGGAACTACCACAAGACAACACCGAAGCTGTCCGAATCATTCGGAAATTAGCCAACTATTCATACTACGTTAAGGTTCTATACCGAACCTAGTTAACTCATCCTTGGACGAAATGTGTATCAGCCAAAAACGGACAACTAATCTTAAAAGAAATTCATGAGGGGATATGTGGAGCTCAAAAAGGCACTAGCACGATAGAAAGAAAAACAATGCAGGAGGATTACTATTGGCCAATAATAAAAGAAAACGCCAAAATACTTGTGAAAAAATATGACAAATGCCAAAGACACGACAATGTCGGCCATATGCCAGCCACCCTATAAGGCTCTCTCAAAAGTCCCTAGCCCTTGGCCATGTGGGGAATGGACATAGTAGGACCCTTACCAACGGGCAAAAACCAGATGAAATTCCTCATTGTCGCTATCAATTACTTCACAAAGTGGGTAAAGGTGGAGGCAGTGTCGACCATAACAGCAGCAAGAATAGAGGAATTCTTCAAAAACAAAGTAATCTGTAGATTCGGCATACCACACACGCTAGTTATGGATAATGGGAAACAATTCGACTGGACATGATTTAAAGAATTATGTGCAGATCTAATGATTAACCTGAAATATACATTGGTGGCACACCCTCAAACCAACGGAATGACTGAAGTCACTAACCGGATTTTGATATAAGGAATCAAGCGAAGACTATGTAAAACAAAAGCGAATTAGATAGACGAACTCTATAGAGTCCTTTGAGCTTATAGAACTACTCCAAGAAAAGGAACTAGGGAAACACCTTTCAAGCTCGCCTATCGCACTAAAGCTGTGATACTAGCAGAGATCAGAATTCCAAGTCTAAGAGTAAACAACTTGGAAGCCAAAATAAGACTATGTCTTGATCTTCTAGAAGAAAGGAGAAACCAAGCTGGAATAAGAGCCAAACCCTACAAAAACCAGGCCGCACGCTATAACGCTAAAAAAGTAAACTTGAGGAAATTTCTAGTGGGTGACCTAGTCTTAAGAAACATCGACATTGGTGAAGGAAATTATGGAGTAGAGAAATTGCAATCGAATTGGGAAGGACCGTACTTGATTGAAGAAATTATTGGAAAAGGAGGTTATAAACATAAAACTCCGGAAGGATCCCTCATCCCGAGATATTGGAACATCAAGAACCTAAGGAAGTACTACTAGTAGATTTCGAATGATAATTTTTGTATCTTGTACTAATTGTATCAAATAAGACAAAATTCTTGGAAGAATAAATAAATATAGCAAAAATAAAGCTAATGGACTCGTTCGAGTATTAAAAAAACTAATAGACTCGCAATAGTCCTTAAAAAAAGAAAAGCAGGTTCTAATTAACCTCGCTTCATTTCAAAGTTTAGATTAACTCTGTAAAAACATTGGAGTTTAGATTAACTCAAAAAAAAACACGAGCTCAAGCATATTCGGAAAGAAAAAAGCCCCAAAGTGGCCCAAAAAACGAGTTTAGAATAACTCTAAATAGACCTACACGAGTTTAGAATAACTCGGAGAGCGAATAAAAATAAACAACAATAATGAGAATTCATATTCCAAAATATATTCTTTTCATTAAACAAAAAAAAGATATTACAAAGGCTCGAATCGCCTAAAAGTTACGAAAAGAGAAAATAAGCCAGTGTTACAAAAGCGTCGGCCTTCTGTTTGTCAAGCTTCGCCTTCACAACTTTGTCCAAAGATGTCGGATCAAGCTGGTTAACACAAGAAATATCAACATTGGGGTTCTGCTCGCGAATATTTGCCCCAATAGTCAAACGATAATCCGACATCAACTGGGAATAGAAAGACCCAGCTTCGGCAAGACGACCACGAAGCTTTTCTGCTTTCGTCTTCAGCAAATCCTTCATCGAAATAATAGAAGATGAAGAAGCCTTAATAGACTCGATCTCATCAGACAAAGTCTTAATCCGAGTCTCCAGCTTAGCAATCTCTCTATCCTGAGTTGAATTGGAAGATTGAAGTTGTAAGTTGAGAGCTTCCGACTCTCTTAGGGAATTCTGGAGATCTTTCTTTCAGCCTCCCAAGTAGCAAAATTATTTTTCAATTTCTCTAGATTATTAATGGCGGCTCTGCGACGCCTGTCTAGTACAATGATCGCTTGGATCGTTAAATGGAAAAATCCAAATTGACAGCAAAAAAAGAAAAGGAAAACAACTAACCGCAAAACCACTAAGACATGCAACATCAACCAAGTCCTCGCCATGCTCGCGATCTATGGACCCCACATACCTCCAAACAGAGATGTTCTCCATATAAGCATGAAGAACGTTGTAGTTAGAAAGCTTTGGAGGGTCCCGCCTCTCCACCCATCGAACCAGGTTCGTCACATCTCCAGGTGATGCAGACGACTCTTTTGAGGTCTTCCTTTTCTTGTACTTCTTGGCGGCGGGAGAATTATGCAGATCTCCCAAAACTTTCCATTTAGGCTCAGACGCTGCGAGCCTATCCTAGTCAGCTTCCGACACCTCCTTCGGAAGGTTCAAGGCGGCCTCAAAACTGCCTACCAATGCGTCCTTTGAACTCGAAAACGAAACAGAAACCGAAGGAGTGGAACTCTGTCACGATCCGCGACCGGCGCTAGGAAATGGGAGTGGTAGCTCTGGAACCCGTTAAGCCTAAAAACATAGTAAATTTTTCTCTTTTCAAATCGATTATACTTTCATTAAACAATTTCATATAAGTATTTGACCCCATTTACAACAATCATCATAGTTAAAATGCATATATATATATATATATATATATATATATATATATATATATATACACACGGCTAAGGCGTTCTAGTCTACAACGGATGTCTAGAATGAAAGTCTTTCTTTCAAATCTTGTATATAGAGACCCCCGAGGAATTAAAACTTCGGAAGCTTACTTCTTCAAATTAATGCTTACTACACCTGAAAAATGGGAGGGACAATAAAAGTGAGTGAGTTCACGATATTACTAGCAAACATTACATAAAGGGTGAAAACGTTTCAAAACAGCTTTATGTGAAATCTTCTTTATTCAAATTCATATAACTGTTTTGTATTCGTATTTGATCCTTTTGTTTTATGTTACATTTCTTTAATCTTACTTGTCTAACATTGATAGCAAATCCAACCGATGTGTTTCGATCACCTGGCATCGATAGCCAAGCCAACCGATGTGTTTTCGATCATCTAACATCGATAGCCACGCCTGCCGATGTGTTTTTGATCAGCGGACATCGATAGCCAAGCAAACTGATGTATTTTATACGTCTAACATAGATAGTAAAGCCAACCGATGTATCTTGTTTCATATCATATTTATCGTTCTCGTGTTGATTCTCGATATACTATATTTGATTTTCTTATCATATGAGTAACGAGGACTTTTATCGAGTATTGGTGAGATACAGGTCCCGAGATAGTTCTATTGAGTTACCTCGTATCTTAAATCTTATTATTGAATGTGGCTTAACACAACTTACCTGATACGTTTATCTATGGTTTTAGTATTTTATTTATGGTTCTTTTTATCCTTATTTGGACCATAATATGCACATTAAAAATAAAGAACATTCAACTATAACATACACACATATAGTATTGTCATTATGATTAATGGTACATATAAGAATGTACTATATTTCCTTATTCGTATATTATTCGATATTCAATTACATATTGCAGTTACTTTACCCTTTCCCCTTACTTTTAATACTCGCTTGATATTATCAAAATAACATATTACGATAAACAATCATTTTCAAAATAAACATAATATAACACTTTTGAACATACAACTAATATACCATCCAAACATAAAATATATTCATATAGCCTTTAGTATATAAAAATACTTGGGTTTATGAATATCGACGAGTAATATAGTGTACTCAGCACTTGCTATCCAATATACTTCGATCAATGACAATCGTAAATATTCACGAGCACCTTACCTGGTAGTAGATTGCCTTGCCGTATCTAGGACAAGTACAAACGTAACACGAGCAAGAGTCTAACTCTAGATATATTCTAGACTTGAGATACAAACACAAACATATCTCTTCGTATTCTATTCGCGTCTAATCTCGATACTATTCTATCCTAAAATGCATGAAAGGAACAAAGTATAAATACTGCTTACAAAGGCAGAACATATACCTTGTACTAAACCATGCATAAAACTTACTATTGAAACATTTGGAGCAAAACCTTTGTCAAACTTATAGCCCTATGAGTCTAGAATCATAATAAAAAAAGCCTTGCATCAATACAAGATCTGTAATTTAACTTCTACTGATTTTACTAAACAAGGTTCAGGCTGTAAGACAAACCAAATAATACAAAGTTCTAATCAAAACGAATGTCTTATATATTGAATTAGGAAAATGCTAAACTTAGATAGCTATAGATAACATTCTCAAGTTTCTATAAAAACAAACAAAACTTAATTTTGAGTTACACAACTCAAGATATCAATCCGCACCAAGGCTGTAATTCATAGCAATTCAACGTCCATTTTCCGCAGATTGGAATCCGTAATCCATATCAATTCAAGACACATCAAGGCTAATTTTTGTATGTCAAATTAGGTCTAACACGACCAAGGCAGTCATAATGGCTGCAAACAACCATTAATCCTCAATTACGACATGCTTTCAACAATTACAAACATACGCAATATCACCATTCAAAACTCAAAAACCATAGCTCAAACTCCTAATCATGAATCAAACATGAAATCAATTCTATAACCTCAAAACCATAATTTTTCTTAGCCAAAAACCCATCAAATTTAACCATTCAAACAGCAAAACGATATGCTCACCTTAATTGTCTGTTGATTTATGATCGTTTCGCAACAGGAATTGTCAAAAACGGATCACGAACTGTGACCCTAGCTCGGATTGAAGATTATCGTGAGAGGAAAAGATGGAAATAATATTTTCTTAAGTTTTTGGTTTCTAAATACTAAACTAACAAATGAATGCAAACCCTTACAAATGAAGTTACTACCTTCACAGGGCTTGGTCCATATACCATTTTGGTCCCTCACTTAAACCAAAGACTTTTGAAAAATCCTTTCTAAATCTTGTCTCCATTATAATGGTTCGAAGTATAGCCAAATCCTTCACCGTTACCTCTTAATTTATTTATCTTCCTCACTTTTTTTTATTATTCATATGTAATTTGATTAATTATCACTTTAATCCTCCACTTCTTTTACTTTTACTCCTTTCCATTTTAACTTTTTTTTTCATCCAATTTAACCACTTTAACTCTGATATCTACACATTATTTATAACCAATAATAATTCTCGTCAATAACTATTAAATTATAATCCTCGTGAATTAAAATATAATTTGCCAAGTCGGGACTTAAACTCTATTTTATAACATTTCTTACGATTTTTTTAGTCCCGATTTCACTTCTTTTATTGAATTATAAATCCAGATTTCCTTATTAAACCGACCTACTCGGGAACCTTATCCTATATGGTTAGGACTTGTGGCCCACTTTAGCAACTTTTACTTATGGGTATTACAAAGTCGAATGAACACCATTAGTTACCTCGCCCATGTCGATGGACATATCTAATGCAAAGTCAGCAAGAAGGTGATCGAGACAAGTAAACATCCTACAAATAAAGAAATATAAACAAAGTTAGAAAAAATACCTCCGACACCAACGAGAATTCTCGCCAAAGGAGAAATACGGCGATTCAGAAATTGTTCTAATAAAATGTGGTACTTAGTCTTGTTAGCCTTACAGTCAGACAATAAAGACTCGGGAAAGTCAATCTCTTCGCTAGTTAACTTCGGAAGAGATGAAAGAAATACTTTACAACTAGAAAAGACCCGACAAAAAAAAAAGAGATTTATGCTTAACCAAAAAACATTTAAGGGTCCAACCCTTTAAAGAGTAAGGAAGAACAAAGAGAGATCAACCAGGCCTACCGCCAACATAAATAAACTCATCTTTTCGACGAGAAAAATAATAGAAACAATTAAATAAACTCAAAGAAGGAACTTGGACACGAGCTTTACAGGGCTCGAGAAAAGAAAAAATAATCCGAGCAACATTGGGATGAAAATGTCCGGGCGGAATGCACAAATTTTCACAAATATCTTTCAAAAACGGCTTTATAGGAAATCTCAGACCGGCAAGAAAATGCTCAGCAAAAACGAAAAGGTTTTTGGTGAATTTGGAACATAATTCGCCCGAAATTTTAAAGTAGGCTTTAAAACCTGGTAGATTTTGGAGAATTCATAGTCCGAAGCTAATTTGATAATCTTCTCAGACAACAAGGAACTAGGGGTTATTCCGAGCCCTTTCAGCTTCTTCAGACATTTTGAAATATAAATTACAAAAGGGGGAACATGAAAGATACAAAAATTTATAATCATAAACATCAAAACTAGCAAAAGATAAAGAAAAATTTGAAGATAAGCAAGAACAAGAAGAACACGCAAATAAAAAGCAAAGAGAAATCAAATAAAAAACCAAAAACAGACTTAAAATACTTGGAACTTAAATAGACAGGGTCGACAGAAAGATATAATGCAATTCTGAAACGAGGAATCTTGAAACAATTAGCCAAAGATGAAAATTGGTTGAATTTGAAGCTCTTAGGAAGATAGAATTAAAAGGAAAACCCAAGGAGGAATATGAAGGCAAAATGAATATATAGACATTCACAATTCCCAAAAAAATAGCAATGATGATGGTTAAGAAAGTGAAAAGACGCAACCCTAAATGACACAATGCGTGAAGGAGACATATTGAACGAAATGACATTTGGCTCAAATCTAAATTAAAAAGCAAACAAGTGTCGCAAAGGCAAAAAGAATGAAATTTAAAAAGAATTAACCGGCACATGAAACGTCGCCTAATAAATCTAAAACATAACAAGACATAAATACCAAGGTTATATCTCACTTGCGGGGGGCTAATGATGGAAACCAAATTCCAGCATAAGTATAGTGGAACCGAGTCGTATAGGATCTGCTCTTTTGAGTGAATTCCAAGATTCGCCTAAGGCGAAACCCCAACAATATCAATACCCGAGTCCACGAGACTTGTCGTGCCTAAGGGCTAAAGAGGGGTTAGTCTGAATCCCTATGAAGACCTACTCCCAAAGGATTTGGTCAATATTCCTAATTTACTCCAAAGCGCGTCGCCAGAGACCTGACTGCATGGAAAAGGAATAATATCTAGATGACCGGATATGCAGAATAACTCTCCTATTTGTAAATAAACTCCTATATAAAAAAAGCCTATTTAGAAAGACATTTCTTAATAGAACTCTCTTTGAATAAAGAATCCTTTTTCTATTCAAATACAAGCTACTAAATATTATCACTTTCCTATTTGAATTCTACAAGATATTCCCTCACTACTATATAAGGAGTTTGAGATATGCCTAAAAACACAATTACATTTAATACGCTAAAATTATGCTCAAAGTGATTTTAGCATCAGAGAGTTAATTAGACAACCACAGTCTGATTGACCTTTGACCCTGTTTTGCAAGTTTAATCAGAGATTCAGAAGGCAAACTACATCAATTATATTACAATTTATAAAAATAATTAGAGTTAATTTTTTTATAAGAAGCAACATTTAATTTTTACTTATTGTATTTTTTTTATTAATATAATTTATTTAAAAAATTATTGAATTATAGCTACTTTAATATAACTAAGATAATTTAATATAATTGATAAATAATTAGAATATTTAAAAGATTTTAAATATTGTTATATATGATAGAAATAATATAGTTTAGTAGGGATAATTTTGTCTAAACAATTAAAAATATCAAAACGGATATCAATTGTTGGTAAAAATTTAAAAAATAGAGTTTTCCAACATCAGCCATTGAAGGTTTAAAAAGCTCCAAAAAGATTTTAAAAAAAAATTAAGTTGAGTTTTTTGAGAAGTAAAAGTTAAATATTTCATCGAAAAGCTAAACTAAATGCCCCTTAAGGCCTGTTTAGTTCAATTGTTTTTTTTTGTAATTGGTAGCTGATAGCTGATTGACTATATGTGTTTGGTGAAATTTGATTAGTAGTTCGTGTTTAAATGTAAAATGACCTTTAAGGGTATAATTTTTTTTTAATTATGAATAGATTATATTATATTATAATCTATTAAATAAATTAGAGTTAATTGTTTTTAAGAAGCAACATTTAATTTTAACATATATATATATATATATATCTATATATATATATATATATATCTATATATATATATATATATATATATTGCAATAAATACAGGGACTGTTTCCTTATTTAGAATTACATAGGGGTGAGCAAAGTTTTAAAAAAACCGACCAAACAGACCGAATCGGTGGATTTCGGTCGGTTTGGTTCGGTGATAAATTTCCATTCGGCCGGTTCGGTTAAAAAAATATAAATTTTCGGTTAACGGTTCGGTTTACAATTTAAAATTTACACTTTAACCGAACTGACCGAAGACTTAAAATTTTGAATGCTTATTATGAAAAGTAGGTTGATATTTTTTTTTAATTTAATTCTTGCTATGGTATATTGTTTGGATTTGTGAAAAAATGCTTGATTTCTTTCTAATTTTCATAGGATTCAATTATTTGAATTTGTGAAAATAATTAATTGATCTTTAAAGCATATGTAATCATAAAAGCCCATAAATAGCCCATTTAACCGAACCGACCGAAAAAAATTCGGTCGAAAAAGATTCAGTTAATGTTCTTTGTTCGGTCGGTTCGGTCAAAAATATTATAACATTCGGTTTGGTCGATTTGGCCATTTTCGGATCGGTTTTGACCGAACCGACCGAATGCTCACCCCTACAATTACAACACAAACTTTCAATTTGTCAATTACAACACCAACTTTTATTTTTGGCAAATTGGTACACCAAACTAGAAAAACACTAACGTGGACATTGTAATATACAGCCACATGTTGTTGCATGATTGGTCGATGTACCAATTTTCCAAAACAAATAAAAGTTTTTGTGGTAATTGCCAAGTTTTAAAGTTCGTGTTGTAATTGCAAATTAGGTTAAAGTTTATGTATTAATTTGCAATTAACTCTAAGTTGGTGTGGTTTGCCAAGCTACTCTAATATTGATAAGACAATTTTATATACTTTATAAATAATTAGAGTATTTAAAAAGAATTTAAATAATGTTATATATAATAGAAATAATATATTTTCGTAGGGATAATTTTGCCTAAACAATTAAGAATATCAAAATATCTATCAGTTGTTTGCAAAAATCTCCAAAATAGTGTTTTTCCAACATTAATTGAAGTTTAAAAAGCTTCAAAAAGAAAAAGTGAAAAACGTCACCAAAAAGTTGAACCAAATACCCCCTTAATTTTACTTAGTGTATTATAGCTAATGTAATGGTAAAATACATTATTGGGTTAATGTCATAAAAATTCACCAACTTTACACATTTTCTCATTTTAATCACGCCGTTTAAAAATTGTCATTTTCATACACAAACTGTCAATTTTCTCAAATTCATACACCGTTCAAAAAACCTGTAAAAATTGCTGAGTTGGCAACCGGATAGTGACATGTCATAATGAATCAGATAGTGACATGTCAATAATTTTTGCCGGATTTTTAAACGATGTGTGAATTTCAGAAAAATTGTTACTTGGTGTATGAAAATGTTTAAGCGGCGTGATTAAAATGAGAAAACGTGTAAAATTGGTAATTGTTTTGACATTACCTCTACATTATTTAACCTTATATCACTTTATTTTATCAAACTCTATAACTTTAATTTTTCTTATAGCACATATAGAACACAAAAGCTCTTCCTCTAGTCGATATAAGTTTGATGGTCCAAATTGAGGTCGATTCTAAGTTAAAACAAACCCAGAATCTGGTCTAGAAATTGCCGGTCCGACGGGCATTAGGCTTCTAGGCCCGTGATGACATGGCGGTCACTTGATCTGATGTGGCAGGCTGATCTGCCGGGGTACGGGTCCGGAAAGTTATAGAAATAAATCCTACAACTAATCACATGTTTGTGGGCTCAAATAAGGCCCAATTCTGAGCTCAAACAAGCTCACAAACACAAAACAAGCTACAACTATGAAGAAACGGATTTGGAAGCGTCTTGAACGAAGAACGCCGGTGCCAGATAGTCTGGCAGAGCCGCCACGTCTTTGTGGCAGAGACGTCACATTGATGTGGCGGTGGCAGGATATAAAATTTCGTAGGTCACCAAGCTTTTCTCAAATTGCAGAAAAGTCACTAAAGAAACGTTTCTTACGAAATGGTCACTAAACTGTACCTTTTATTACAAAAGGGTTCATCCATATAAAACGTACCATTTTCACGCAAAAACAAAACAATATTTCCTCTTACGTGGCAAGCTGAAATTACAAAAAGAAACATAGTTCAGTCTCCTTTTTGTAATAAAAGGTATAATCTAATGATTTTTTTGTAATTCACAAATATTTAAGTGTTTTTTTCGTAAAAACTGAAACATTTTTGTAACAAAAGATATAGTTCAGTGACCATTTTGTAAGAAAAATTTGTTTAGTGACATTTCTGTAATTTGAGAAAAGTTTAGTGATGTACAGAGTTTAATATCCGGCGGCGGCACTTAGATTGGGTCCGAGTGGCTGTTCGTCAGCGGTGGAAAAACATGTAAAAACATTGCAGAAATAGTAAAAAACACGTATACAGAATTCTGGAAAAGCATATAATCAAAATATGCATATAAAAATAGTAAAAAAACAATCCTAAACATGTTTCTATGATTAAATCATGGCAATCATCGCAAGAACTACAGTTGTAGCAGTTTATACAGTTTATGGCATTTTATGGCTAAACATGCAACCTAATCAACATAATTTAACAGAAATTGACATGCATGAATTAAAAGTGATATAGATGAAGTTGGGTCATCAGAAGTGACATTTTGAGTTCGTGGCTCGTTTTCTAGCGATCTGCATGAAGAATCCAGCTCCGGATTGATAGGCGGCAGTGCCACGACCCAAATTCATGAGTTGAGATTGGCGCTAGGGATGGGAGAGGTGGCTCCGAAACCCGTATCAAACATTAAACTGCTATAAACTCTTTGAATAATGAATAAATTAGAAATAACTTGGAACAATATAATTAGCAGAAATACTTTAGCATTTATAACATATCATACGAAAACCGACATAAAGGGAGGAACAAACCTTCACATTTTATAATACACGCGCCAATATATATATATATATATATATATATATATATATATATATATATATATATATATATATATATATATATATATATATATATATATATATATATATATATAATAACAAGAAACATATAGATTTTTCATAATATACACATCTAGTATATATCTACTAGTAAACAATGTGGCCTAACAAAACAATATATACAGACTATGGGTATCCAAACATGCCATACCAAGAGCTACTGTCATATTCCTCGATGCTACCAAAGCACAGACTTCTGCAGCGCTATGAGAAGTCGGAAATTGTACATGAAAAAAGAAAATTTTCATAACAAGGAGTGGAAGTCCGGTCCGGTCCAAAATACTACACACTTGAAAGTTTAAACATCAACGGGGTCAGACATTATTGAGTGAGTACCTGGGCTGTCTTAAGTCTGTACTTCTTCAAGGAGTACATGAAATCCACAACGCAACTATTAAAATAATGCCGGAAGATGATTGCGACAAACCTCTCCGACGGTCAAGTTAGTAACTATTTGAGTAAAAGGAAGAAATGAGAAGTGAAAGTGAGTATAATACCTTGTGAGAAAAGAGTATTAACCTTTTCACCTACTTTTTCTAAGCCTTTTATACTACGTCTTTGCTACTGTGTTTTAATAATGATATGTTCTTGTATCCAACCATTATGGTTTTGTTCTTTTTGTATGTGCAAGGGTTGCAGGTGTTTGTCAGTGTACCTTATGTCAATCTGTCTTCTTGTAATCAGGGAATGTCCTGCTCGGCAGACCGAGCAGTTTCTTCAGCGAGTTGTATATTATCTTGGTTTTGCTCGGTTTGTCCAAGTATGTCTTTGATGGGTTTGTTTCATTAAGCCTTATTCGGTTATCCGATCATGCCCTAAAGAGTTGGTTGTTCAGCTGAGATGGTATACTTTGGCTTCTTTGTTTATGCTCGGTTGTTATACTTGAGTCGGTTATGCTTATTCCTTGGTGTGGTGCCTCATTCGGTTATGCTTATCCGATTAGACCTCCTACTGGTGATCCTCCTAGACCCGCTAAGGGTGTGCTAACTAGTTTTAGGTTTAGCATTGAACATCCTATTCCGAGATATGCTTTTTTTGTAATTAGGTTCATCGAGCTTCCCTCGTCCACTAGCTGTCTTATAACCTAGAAGTTTTCTATCAGACCTGAGATTACCAAGGGGTCTTGATGTGGGATTTCCAAACCTTCACCATTAGTTGGGCTGAAATTAACCTCTGAAAGGGGTGTCGTCGTTGTTATGTTCATTACCATTTTTTGTCTCTTCTTTCGGCCTCACTTGTACTCGGGATCTGCCATGCCTCCCGCTATTGTGTTAATCACCCCTGCTACATACTGTCTTTTTGTGGTGTCCTTTCTTCTCTTTTATTGTTCTGGTCTCCTTGGGTGCTTCCCCGGACATTGTATTTTTTACTTTGCGCGATAAAGTCTTTTAGTCGGACAACTTGCACCAATTGATCAATCTTTTTTTTCAGACTTCCACACGCATTGGTGACATGCCCGTGTCTATCATGAAATTGACAATATTTCTTATGATCTCCCTCGTATTGCAATTTCGGTGGGTACCTTGCTGGTTCATTGTTGTTTTGAATCCACATCAAGATGTGTGACCTCGGTGTGTTAAGAGGAATGTATGCTTGATCTTCTATTCTTACCGGCCTATGGCATTCTATTTGGGAAGGCCTCGGTGGTCTTTATTCCATGGGTTTGAATCTGTCTCGCCTACTGCTCTAGTTAAATGATCGTCTCGTTGCGCTGGATTGCGCGACCAAATTGGCAGATTTTCTTATTCGCCCTTCGTCTAGATTGATGAAGTTCCATGCTCGGTTCATCAATTATGGGTAGGTTTCCATTGGGTTTGTGATCAAGTTGTCTCTCAACATATTTATGGTGGTGTTTTCTTTCATGGCCTCTATGGCTGTATCATCATTCAGATCTTCTACCAGTATGGATTCTTTTTTGAACCTGGTAACGAAGTTTTTTAGGCTCTCCCCGGTTTCTGATAGCATAATTGAAGGTCATTGGAATTTTTTCTCCTTTGTATGCTCGGCGCGAAATGAGTTCGAAAAGCCTCTGCCAACTCATCAAAATTATGAATCGATCCTTCTTTTAAGCTTTGCTACCAGATGGCCGCTGGTCCCATTAGTGTTGTTGGGAAGATCTCGCACATGGCTACTTCGGACAAACTTTGAACCATCATGGTTACTTGGAAACACTACTTCCATTATAGTGGTCTATTGTCGGCATTTTGTGATTTAATGGGAAAGGTTCATCTCGGATCTCAGCTGCCAATGGGTTTCCAATTTTAAGATAGCTCGTCTTTTTTGGTTCTCTCCTTTTGACTTTTTCCATCTTGTTTCGCACTGTTCGGTTATCTCTTGCTCTATATCTCTTTTTGGGCCAGATCCAGCTCCGGAACTATGCACGCTCACCTCGATCTCCACCCTTCTCGGTACTTTTCTTGCTTCGTCAAGGGTTTCGTGGCCGGGATAATTCACGTTTTTGTTTCTTGTAGCCTGATGTTATAGCTGGTTTTTCTCCAAGATGCTGCCATCATGTGGTGAGGTGAATACGGTTTGTCCTTGGTAAAATTCTGAGGGATGAGGAGGTGTTGTAGGCACGTATGGTAGTGTCATGGTTTTTCCTCGAGATGTAGCTAGGGCTGGAGGCCGAGATTGGCCTTGTTGAACTTGTTGGAGAAATGCCCATTGTCGAGCATGGTATTCGATATATTTTTGCACTTGGGCCGGAGTGGGGTTTTGGCTTTCTGTTACAGGTGTTGTCGCTGGGGTTGGTGTTATTACCTGGGTGAATGTCAAGTTGGTGGGGGTTATACTAGATGGTAGCAAATTGTTTTGGGTATTTGAGGTGTAGATGTGAAGAACAAGACCGTGTTATGTGAGGTTGATGGGAAAGATCCTGAGATAGGCATTCCCCATGGATAATGGGTAGTGACTCCGGACGTTGTACCCAGGTGAGTACCACCACTTGACAATGTTATTGGGCAGAAAGAACTGTCAGCGGTGCCTATTCATACAGAGGCATTAAGCCCGTCTCCATCCAGGTTACCTTGGGTGTTTGTTTCTCGTATGGTGGGGTCATCCATTCTGCGGTTTCTTAGTGATTACCTGTGAGATAGAAAGGGGAAAACTTTCTTGCTTTCCTTCCCAAAGACGGCGCTAAATGATAACTTTTGAATACGTCTTCAAGGAGTACCTAAAATCCACAACGCAACCGTTAAAAAGGATGCCGGAAGATGATTCCGGCAAAACTCTCCAACGGTCAAGTTAGTAACTATTTGAGTAAAACGAAGAAATGAGAAGTGAAAGTGAGTATAATAATTTGAGAGAAAAGAGTATTAACCTTTTCACCTACTTTTATAAGCCTTTTATACAATGTCTTAGCTACTTGTGTTTTGATAGTGATATGTTCTTGTATCCCCGAAAATTATGGTTTTGTTCTCTTTGTCTGAAAAGGGGTTGCAAGTGTTTGTCAGTGTATCTTTTGTCAGTCTGTCTTCTTATAATCAGGGAATGTCCTGCTCGGCAAATTGAGCATTTTCTTCAGCGAGTTATGTATTCTGTTGGTTTTTCTCGGTTTGTCCAAGTATGTCTTTGAGGGGTTTGTTTTGGTAAGCCTTGTTCGGTTATCCGAGCATTGCCCTTAAGAGTTGGTTGTTCAGCTGAGATGGTATACTTCGGCTTCTTTGTTTATGCTCGATTGTTATACTTGATTCGGTTATGCTTATTCCTTAGTGTGGTGCCTCATTTTGAGGTCGTTACATATGTCTTGTTATCAATTATATAAAATAAGATAGCACATACACAAAACATGTACGTAAACAAATTTAAACATTAGATCCGATTGAAAGTTGAAACCCTAATCCCAAACTTATAACGTATTCTATTTGTTTCATGTTCGTATCATATCAAATCAAATAAATACATGTGGTACGGTCTTGAGATAATTCTACCGAGTTACCATTACCATCGCCTAATCCCAAGTTATGAATCCCGAGATAATTCCATCGAGCTAACTCACCAGATATAAGTCCCAAGATAATTCCACTGAGTTAATTCACTAGATACAAGTCTCGAGATAATTCTACCGAGTACCTCGTATCTATCATACATAATCCTCCTTTCCATTTCACAAACATAACCATAAAGGCTCAGACCATAACATAATAAAAAATATATACATCTAAGACTTATATCAACATTGGTGATCACACAATCCTATTGACGCCCAATAGGTAGCTCGTTTCCTTGGATCATATATTGATTTTCATAATAATATTTGAAATAAAGTATAATAAACGTAATAATATAATCTTACATTATGCGATGCATTTACTTTGAGAATAATATAATAAAGTACTTTTAATAATAATACAAAAAAGTAAATCGTAAACTCACTTTAACCGCTATTCCAACACGCGTAAATATAGCATGTCGGTCAATTGCCCAGATATTCTAATTCGTCAATCAAATAGCCTGTCAGATCCATAATTTGAACACAGCATTATAATTCATTTAAATCAAGAACTTCAACTCTCGAACACAAACCCAAAACCTAACATTCAAGTATTTGTACTTGAAATCGATAAAACACTTTCTTTTAAACGCATACTTCTTATACTTTAACACTTAAAATTTTAGCATTTTAATGGTTTGCTTCAAACCAAAACTTTCTTAATCCCTTTATTTCAATTCTATCTTTTAAGGTACATGTTTAGTTCTTAATCTTTTTGGTCTGAAAATAGCCTAACACGTTGAGAAAACATCGTCCGGAAGGCTGCCACCCGACTTGTTCGCTCGTCGAGCGAGACCAGTCCACTCGTCGAGCAGCATTGATCTGCTCTCCGAGCAAGCTGGACCTATTTGTCGAACAGGGTACTGCTCTTAGAGAAATACAATTGCTCTTCAAGCAGGGTAGTGGTCTTAGAGTAGTACACGCTGCTTTTCGAGCAAGCCATGAGCAGACCATTCCATGGTCTGATCTCTTCGTCCCCGGCTTCCGTTTTCCGTCAACTCCGACTTCAAATCTTACTCAATTCATTAACACATCAAAACCCATAACAATTCCATCTTAAAACACATGTAAATCTCTTAAAAATTGATCAACAACTCACTTAAATATGTTTATTAGAATAAACTCAAAACCGTAACTCGTTAAAATAACAAATTCCATCAATTACATATTACTAACCTTAAAATTTCAGCCTCAAGGTGATGGTCGATGTAAAGCGCAACGTATCGAAGAAAGATTCTCTTGAAATAGAGGTCAGAAAGAAGAACCCTACCTTCACAGCTTGCTTGATCGTTCAAAAAAGAAAGAAGAAAAGATGGTGATGATGATTTTAAATACTTAATTCATAGGTATTTGGTTTATATAGTGTTGGTTAATTACTCACTTGACTCCCTCAATTACTTTATAAATTCCAATTTGCTTGAATCTTCCATTTAATAACTTTAGTGATTAAACAGTCAATTCAGCCCAATTACTTACGTATCGTTCGCGAGTGCACTACATAAAACGACTTCTTTAATTTATAAAGTCTTACCGGTAAATCCTTAAAATAAAACACGAGCATTACTACTGAGATTATTACTTCGGAACATATACTTTATTTTATAGCATTTGTTTTAAATTTCTTTTATTCCCAACACACATTACCTCAAAGAAACTATAACTTCAATGCTTCATTATAATAATTCGATATCCATACCGTTCTACCTAAAATCCATTTTCCTTCAAAATTCAAAAATTTCTACATTTTCACAATTCTGGTTGCTCAGTCTAGGACATAAGGTCCATTCTATTAATCTTTAAAATACGGGATATTAAATTCTCCCCTCTTATAAAATTTCATCCTCGAATTTTCATGCTTGATGTGTAACCCAAATAATTACAAGATTATTCGCCGATCGTCGCTATCTTGTGAAGATTCTTAAATTTAGTTCTTGTAATGTTGTTGCAAAAACTATGAGGTACCGACGAATTTATTTGATAAGGAAGTTGCATTCAAATATTTCTGTAGTCTATCGCTTTTCCGAAATCTATCACCTTTTCATTTATTAGTTGTCTTTTACATTTGATTTTGTTTGATTGAGATCAATACTTCTTCTACTTTCCTTTTAGTAGTAGACTCTTTTACTTATGTTTTCCCAAATTACTTTTTTATTTTCTTGAACTAAGTACTTCACCTTTTGGACTATGTACTTTGATCGCTTTTTTTGTTGGAGGTTTCTTACCAATATAGACGATCATTTTACTTCTCTTGATCTTTTGATACTCGCTTTATCATTGTATATGCTTTACAAGGTTTGAATCCCACTCCAGCTGATCGTATAATAAACAACACTTAACAATGTTATGTCATTGTTACTTGTAGTCAAACTTGATTTGTTGACTTATCGATATCGTGATCTTTTGTCATAATTTAAATTTTCCCGTTAAATCATATTAAATCTTCTCAACAGAGTTGAGATCTCCGAACAATCTTGTTCCGATTCTTGGTAAAATTCTCAAATTTCAAAACACATGAAATTCAACTAATTAAATTTCATTATCCATCTAATAATCCTTAGATGATACTCTACCTTGATAATTTCAGAGAATTTGATATGCAGCTCACATTTTCTTATAGTAAAGTTTCTCGTAAATCATATTTTTAAGGAATACTTTTTTTTACGAATTGTCCTTATCATAGCTCATTAAGCAATAAATTATCTTCTACAGTCACCTATGTACCAACAATATCTCCCTTGTAGTCTTTGCTAACATGCTTTCCACTTATTTCCTTGACTGTATACTTTTGTAATTCCACTTTAAGTTTTGTATTCCAATGTTGCCAACTTAATTGTTGACCGAAGCTCAAAATTTGTTCTTCTTGAATTCTCCACTAGTTCACTCATTATTATATATATATATATATATATATATATATATATATATATATATATATATGTTTATGAAATATATATCCACTATTGACATTTGTTCTGTTAGTAAGGCTAATTTCAATCTCTATTGAAAACGTACTAATGATTTTGTTTGCTTATGGCTACTTAAAATAAAACGTAAAATATCACGTTAATCTACACGTACTTATTTTCCCTATGTCTACATAAGAGATTTATAATCCTATTTTAACAATGGGCATTTACCTAACTATCTCTTCTATCCACTAATATCTGTGAAATTTATGTTACTTATTATTATCTGTATCAATATATGACTACCGATTCTTATCTATCCTTTTGAATTCTACTTAATTTTTAATCACCTATAATTCTAGTATGATTAAACTATACCATACTACCGTTTAATTAACTTTATGTCTTTACTTTTACTTCTGTCATGACCTGATTGTCTATCATCTTCTAATTATAACTTAATATATCTTTTAATCACAAATGTGATACTATAATTAAGACTATATTTATTATTGGAATAACTTTTCAAATCCTTTTCTCACTCATATATTATCTCGTTCTTCATTACTTCTTATCTTGTTTACTGTAGGGATTCCTTTAAATATAAATTATAGATAGTTTATTCCTTTATAGCTTTTTAACTTCTTACTATCGTCACAGAGTTCTCTTTTCGAATTTACTTACGTAACAAAACAAAACAAATTCTTTCCGGGTTTCTCAAATCTTTCCTTTTAAAATTAAACAAAAATTATTTTAGTTTTCTTTAAAAACTTTTAGTATAATTGCGCTTCAGAGTGATGATATATCTCATCAACAAAGAGTTTCTATCACAAACCATGCTGTTACATAGTATTTGCATACATATGATGCATGATCTATCTTTTGTAAAACATGTTTTATATAGAAAATATATATTTACGTATGCTAGTACTATTATGCATTTCTACCGTGATGTGTCTGACATGCCTTATGTTGGGTCTGAGCACAATTTCACTTTCGGAAAATCATAAACTTCCTTTTGGAAATTGGAAAATTTCTTTATCGTTTGTAAAATTGTAATTTTATGTAGACTAAAACTCTATGACATTCCTGTCATTCCTTTATTTAGGTAAAATTTTTATTTATATTAATTTTATTGCTAACACTCGAGGTATTATAGCACTTACTTAAGTGCCTCATGGCTCTTATTAATCCATGATAACTCATTTTCCAGTTCAATTTTTCTTACAATACTATGGTTTCAACTAAGGGTGTTCCTTTCTTGATATATACTAACCTTCAAAATCTAATAATAATATTATAATGCATAATGCGTTTCGTATTCCTCTATGTTCTGAGTTTTTCTTCTAAAGTCGGTAATTCTTCTCTCTTAGCTTATCTTTTCTATGGTTCAATATTCTAATTCTTTACTTTATTCTATACCTATATAACATGTTATAATTTCTATTTATTAAATTTTAATCATAATAACTCTTTTATTTAACATAAACGAACTTAAACGTATATAGTATTATACTTGGAGATGTCTGACGTAGCTCGCTGGGCTCTCTAATTGCTATACTTTGACGGTGTCCACTGACTCGTCGCCTAATACTACCTCTAGCGACTATCATGGGGTTATTGTAATATCACGTGTGTTTCCGGCGTGTTCATCGAGGCTTTGTTTAGTTTCCAATGAGTTTTTGTTGCTTATGTATTTGATTTTGATTGGTGTTTTGGTTGTAATGTGGTTTAATTTGGATTTTGGAGTGTTTGCATGCATGATAGCATTTGGGTTTTGAATCAATGTGTTATGAATGATTGTTTTAAGTTCTAAAGCTGGATTTTAGCTTTGGACAACCGTTTGTCTAGTTTAGACGATCGTCTGGTTTATAAAATCCAGACCTTGGTCTGGGATTTTAGACGACCGTCTGTCGGGTCCATTTATAAACTCCATTTTTATTTTATATTCATTTTTACTCGAATTTTCAAAACTAAACACTCAAACTCTGCTCTTAACTCATTTTACTCTGATCATACCTCAATCCTTGATGGTTTTGAGTAATCCTTGTGGGTTTTATTGAAGTTGGGTTTTTTGGTTCTTGATCATCACCATCCTCACTTGTTTGTTTGTGAGTTTTTATGATCATCAAGTGTATATTTTATGGTCACTTTGATTCCCTAGTTGCATGTTGTTTTGGTTGGAGTTTGGATGGGGTTTGGTTGGAATTTTGTGATACATGTTTCCATGATCATACCATGCTTTGTTCTTGCTATTTTTCTCCATGAAAAGTTGACATGCAAAGTGTTTAAAGATGATGTTAGTTGCTGGAATTATTTGCATGAATGATTAATCATGTTTAGAATTGACTTTAGCTTAATTACATGATCAAATTGTGAGTTTTGCATGTTAATTGTGGATTTGGACTAAATAGCATGTTTGATAAAGGTTAGGGGCTTATATTGTTGCTAGAATTATGTTGAGGAGTTGTTTAAGATGTTTTTCCATGTTTGGTATGCTTTCGGTGCGATTTGGCAAATTTGGAAGTTTAGGTACCAAATTGTCATTTTTGACAATTTGAGAGGCTAAACAATACGTTTTTCAAATCTGGATATTTTTTACCCTTCGGGGCTGTTATGCTCTGAATTGATTTTCAAAACGTTTTGACGAAAATGATGTTTTGTTGGTTTTTCGGTTGTATTGAGATTTTGAAAAGATATTCATTTTAATGGTTTGGATAAAAAGATATTTCTGGAAATTATTATCATTTTTACGAGATTTCAGGTTTCAGACTTGAAACGGGTATTTCGGCCGAAACAAGCGTGGGACGCTCTTGAGTTGGAAAGTGGATTTGGGAAAGTGTAAAATATTTTATAAAATAATTAATCCCGAAAAATGTATTTTAATATGGAGCATAACGAGGATTCAGAAATTGTATGAAATAATAGATGATTGCGGATTATATGTTTCTCGATGTTTTTTGTCGTATTTAGTTGTGTGGTTTATCACATTAGAGTTGGATTTTCTATTTTTCGTATTTTTATTTGAGTTTTTGCTAGACCCGTCGACGTCCCGTCCTTTGGAGTCTGACCGTATTTGATGTAGAGCGGGGAGTTTATCTTGGAATTGTTTAGGATAGCAAGTTGTAAGTATTACTTTATATTTTTGTTATTAAGTAATGTTTTCAAATTGCTAGCTATGTTTTATAAAATGTTTTCAAATATGTTTTTTGAACATCGCTACTAACTCATAGTTTTATTCTGACATGTGGATTTTAAACATTTTCAGGTGTTTATTTCAAGACATGTCAATTTCGATGTTTTACTTTCTCGAAATCGTTTTATCTGATATTGTAAAACTTTTAAACTCTAGAGCCACAGTAGTAATGTTATTAGTGATAAGTCTGTGTTGTATATGTTGTTGTTTCCTCCGGTGTTTTCCGAGAGGATAGGTTTGTATAACCGAGTACGATATGTTTCTGCTGTTGGCATGTTTAATTATATTATGGATGCATGATTAGCTCGGCATGTTTAGCTTTCGTATGTTTATTTTATTTTTTATTGCCATGCTAGATCTAAGAGTGAATCTCGGTTGCCTCCGAGCATTGTGGAATGTATGTTTTGCATGTCTTATCATTTTTTGAGGCTTAATATGGGTTCAGGAGAAACCATTCCCGTTTCCTAGCGCCGGTCTTGATACTGAAGAAATCGGGGCGTGACAAAGTTAGTATAAGAATAATGGTGCAGTCGACCTGACCATTATAAACTAATTTGTGCATTTTTCGATATGTTTGTGTGTACTGTGTGTTGTTTTTATTTTTCTCTAGGACTATTATGGTATTAGGATTCATTTCATGTCTTGAAGTCATTATTTGTTTTAAAAGAATTCAGTTATCACCATTAGGTGCGAGTTGTCTGTCGTGTTGTTTGTTGTATTGTTATTGTATGCTTTGCGTGGTTTGTGCGCGTAGTTTTTAATCGTTCGTTTGTCTATCGGAATATGTTTAACCGTATCTGTACTCGTGCTCGTGCTGCTGCTCAACAAACTGAAGAAGTTCGTAACGAGGGTTCTGAAGAAGTTAATCATAATGTACCTGTGAATGAACCTACAAATCAACATGCGAGAGCTCAGAGGAGAGGAAAGAATCACACTGGAAATAGGAATAGGAACCGTGCTTAGTACGTTGATGCTAGAGGTGTTCAAGCTCCGAACATGGATGTTTTGATATGAATATAGTTTTTGCGGGAGTTTCTGCGATGCAGACTAATCAAGTTCAGTTGCAAGCCGGACAAGTGTCAATGCAAGATCAATATACGATGATAGGTCAGTTGGTTCAACAACAACAACAACGTATCGGTGGTAACACAGATAAGGATTTGGTGTTGGTATATATGCGTTTGAAGCCGAAGGAGTTTAATGGTTCGGGAGATGTATTGGATTTTCTCGAGGAGATTGAGCAGAATGCTCCAAGATTGCAAGCTGATGATAGGAAGACTATTTTGTTGACTGAGATGTCGGTGAAAGGACTGCTAAGGATTAGTTCCGACGTGTAATTCAACCTCATATGGGTAAATTGACATGGATTGGCTTCACAACAAGTTTTAAGGATTGTTTCTGTCGTTTTCTGTGATTGAGGATAAGAGAGATCAATTGATGACTCTAGTTTGAGGAGATCATTTAGTGCAAGAGTATACTACGGAATTTGTAAGGTTGCGCAAATTTGCTCCTGATCTTTTGGCTGATCAGTTACGTGTGTATACCCGTTATGTGAAGGGTTTAGGATGCGAGTTTTTGGGTTTGCTTACTGAGACGAGTAAGGAATTTGCACAAGTGGTGGATAGTACGAGGCAATTGGAAAGTCTGTTGGTACAGTTTGGTAGACAGTCGTTGTCATCACAACTAAAGAAGAGCATAAATGAAGAATCTTATGGCGGACAACAACTGTAATATCCCGTATTTTTCCGTCATGGTTTCGTTGTGTTTCCGACTTAGTTTTGGATTATTAATGGTGGAATTAGCAAGTGTGAAAATTTAGTTGGGGTTGGATTTGTATCTTGTATGTGTCGCATGTTTCGTGTGAGTTTGCGATGACGATTTGATTTGTATCCAGATTATAATCGATGTTGTGTTCGTGTGCCTTCTGAATCTGACATGTTTTGATAAAACATCCATATATCCCAATTGCACCGTTGGATCTGGCTCATTTTTGGATATGCTGTGCATGATAAAACGTGGACTGTTGGATCAAAATTTGAGACGCGTTGGAGGCGCGATGGATTGCACGATCGTGCACTCAATTGCACAAACGTGCACTGTGCTGTTACGAGAATTCAGGCCTTTAAATAGACCTGTTATGTTTTTTAACCCTATTTTTCATATTCTGTTGTTTTCTATCAACCTTGGCCGACTCCCTCACCCTCAAACACTCTGAAACATTCAACCATCATCCCTTATCATTAACTTTTGGATTCAGTAAGTAATTCACATCTTTTTCTTCATTGTTCTTTTATTCGATATCCCAACGCCGCTGAATTACTTGTATTGTTCGTTACGATAGCCCCGATCTGAAGTGTTCTTCTCGTTTCATCATTATTCATCGACCCCTTTAAATGCTTACGCTTTGGAATCGTATACGGTACGTAAAATCTATTCGTTCTTTCGCCATTTCGTTGTGTCATGCTGAATGCATTATGGATGCCGTTCTTTCACTTTTTGTTGCTACTGTTTCTTTACTGTTTGTTGACTGCTATCATTCCTCCCTTGTTGCGGTCATTTATTTGCTTAGGGTAATTGTTGTTCTTGAAGTTTATAAACTACATATTTTATGACATGGTGATTAATTTGCTTAGGTTGTCGTAGTGATGTTCTAAACAATAACTCCAGTGTTGTAAGTTGGCTGAATTCTTGATAGGGTTTATGTCAATAGAATTCCTTTGAATTATAATTCCCGCTAATCATAATTTTATGCGATAGTTTGTGGTAAATGGGGTTGTTGTGTTATTGATTGGGTTATTCACTTGATATGGATTTCTTGTTTGAATATTGTTCACTATCAACATGAATTCCATGTAGTGACTTTTAGTATTCCATATTCATTATCATTATATGTGGGATTTGATAGTGAGTTGCGTTTAATGGACTAATTATTGTTTTGATTTCTAAACCAACCATTATAAACGTTATTCAATTTGAAATAAAGTCGTGGAGCATTATTCTAATTGTTTGAAAATTTTATCTGAAAACGTTAATGGTTTTAAAATTTCTAAATTGAATAATTACTTGGGTAATTATTATTTTGAAAAATGTTGGCTTGCGTGCCATTTTGGCAAAAGACACGTTTTAACTTTTATAACGTTTTCTCAACTTATTTTAGTTAAGCATTTGATTGTAACTTGGGTTACTTGGATTTAAAGCTATTGAGTTCCGTTTTGAATTTGATTATTATTTTATCAAGGTTGTTTTTATATTTATAAACTATGGTTTATAATTTGGATAATATATATTTTTTTATCAAAGTTGTTTTTTGAAAATTATAAACTTGAGTTTATATTTTGATTATACTTTTGGGTTGGGTTAGACTTTGCTCGCCCAACAAGTGGGAAGAAGTTTGGTAGTTTTGATAACTCGGCTGACTCGCTGATATGGATTTTTAACTTGGGTTATTATTTAATAGATATTTAAATAATATTTTCTAAAACGGATTTTAATACGAGAACTCAATAAGCTTGACTTGTGGTTGACTGTATAATTGTTTGAGTATTGCGTTTACTCTGATTGGCTTTACCTTAACTTGTTGTTTGTGCTAGTCCTATGTGGTATCTAGTACTCTATAGACTTAGGGTCAGGTTTTGATAATTATTTGTATTTGTTTAGACTCGTCGACTGTTCGTGCTTTTGAGGCGAAGCGAGTTTAGGCTGCTTGCCATGAGTTTTCACGTGGATTAGCAAGCAGTGAGTTTATATCGCTATTTACCACTTTATTAAGTAAATTGTATTTTTGCATATATATATTGTATAAACAGAGTTCGAACTGTTTTCGGCATTATATATCTGAATTGGAACGGGCTACTCGATGGGCATCATCGAGACTGCGTGCGCACCGGTAGATGATCATATGGTATTGAGGTAGGTTCGAGATACGTCTCGCCTTAGTAAGGGCTCCGGTGGAAGATACGTCTCCTGGGACTCACGTTTTGTTTGAGTGACAGTCAGGGATCGGTTATAGAGATACGTCTCACCGACACGAAAACTGAATTTAGATTATTTGTGGTTTAGGGTTTCAATGCTTATCGGTAATGATAAATTGCTTCACAAATGTTTTATGGTTTTTTCATTTAAAGATTTTCACTTAATAAATGTAAATAGTTGTATGAACTCATCTCAGTATCTCTGACCTCATTGTTTTCTCAATTTTTCCAGGGTTATGATTTGAGCGAGTCAGATGGTCCTTGATTCTTTATTTCTTGGAGGTTTTACTTTATTTTTATTAAAACTATCAAACTGATTTTATTCTTAGACCGCAGTAGTAATTACAAGTCTTACATATCTAATACTTGTTATTAGATTTATTCAATTGATTTAATTGTTGTTTTGGCATTAATATAATAACTTGGGTTATTAAATATTTATGCCATGTTGTAGACTCTGATATGATCGAGCATTTATTATATAAATGTTGATTTTATGAATTGCTAGAACTAGACTGAAGTCTCGATTTCCCCTAAGCATTGGTTTCTTGCAGGTTTATGTATTTGTAAGGTTATCTGTAAGGCTAGCTACGGGCTTTGGTACAACCATACCCATACCCTAGCGCCGGTCTCGATCCATGAAAATGGGTTGTGACAGCAACCCCGGATGCAGTTTGGTAGTGGTAGCTATTATACTTCTCTGGAAAGTTTGAGTAAGAAGAATTTAAAAAAGCATAACAGAGGAAGACATGGAAGGAAAAGTTTTAGTTCAAGTGCTAGTGGGAGTAACCAAACTTCTGGACAAAGCAGTTCAGGAATTTGACCGCCATTTTGTCAGAATTTTCAAAGGACACAGTATGGCGCGTGCCATTTGGTAAGTAATGCTTGTTTCCCGTGCGGACAACCAAGACATTTTGCAAGGGAGTTCCCAGTTTCAGATCAACAGGGTTCTTTTACAGGTGTGGCTCACCCATCTTTTCAACAGAGGTCGTCTTTCCCTGGTCCGTTGAGGTTTGTTCATCAGGGTAATCAGTCTAGTGGACAACAAGAACGTGATAATGGTGGACGTAGTTCAGGACAAGGTTTGCAATAGGGTCATGGACATGCTAGAGTTTTTTTTAACTCTGCAAGATGCTCGTGCGAATAATGTTGTGGTGCAAGGTATTATTCCCGTGTCTTTCATAGATGCTTCAGTTTTGTTAGACCCGGGTGCAACCCATTTTTTTGTTTCTCCGAGTTTCGCTATTAATTCAATATGACACCTTCATATTTTTAAGTAGCTTTTTCTGTGTTTACGCCTATGTCTGAATGTATTGACGTTGGTTTAGTTTTTCCAGGTCGTTATGTGATTATCTGTGGTAGAAATTTGCCTGCTTATTTTATTTTACTTGAGGTTTTATATTTCAATATGATTTTGGGTATTGATTGGCTGTCTCAATATTATGCATGTGTCGATTGTCGTGAGAAGTCTTTGGTGTTTAACATTCAGGGCGATGTGCCGTTTGTTTTTCAAGGGGAGAAGGTGGACACACGTATAAATCTTATTTCAGCTATTAAAGCTAGTCGAATGTTGAACAAGGGTTGTCAAGGATTATTATTATGGTTTGAGATGTGGAAGCTGACTTCGGAAACGTGAATAACGTTCTGATTGATAATTAATTATCTGATGTTTTTCATGATGAATTACCTGGTTTACCATCGGAGCGGGAAATTGAATTATGCATCTATGTTATTCCGTGTACAGCTCCAATTTAGATGTCGCCGTATCGGATGGCACCTGCACAGTTAAAGAGTTAAAAGGACAGTTACATGAGTTGTTGGATTGTGGTTTTATAAAACCAAGTGTTTCTTAGTGGGGTGCGCCGGTACTTTTCGAGAAGAAAAAATATGGTTCTTTTTGGCTCTGTATTGAGTACAAACAACTCAATAAGATGACGATTAAGAATAAATATCATTTTCCCTGAATCGATTATTTTTTTTTTATCAGCTTTAAGGTGCAACATGTTTTTCTAATATTGATTTGAGGTCAGGATTCATCAACTATGGATTCGTGACACCGATATACCCAAGACTGCTTTTCGAACTCGGTATGGACACTATGAGTTTTTTGTGATGTCATTTGGTTTAACTAAAGCACCAGCTGCATTTATGGACTTGATGAACAAAGTCTTCAAACCGTTTTTAGATTGATTTGTATCATTTTCATTAATGAAATTTTTATTTATTTTCGGAATGAGGAGGAGCACGCGTAGGATTTAAGAATGGTGCTACTGACGTTGCGAGAACACCAGCTATATGCTAAGTTTTTTAAGTTCGATTTTTGGGTTGATGAAGTTTCTTTTTTGGGTCACGTGGTATCTAAGATGGTATTCAAGTTGATCCATAACAAATTGAAGCGGTGACGGATTGGCAAGCGCCAAGGTCAGTGACAGAGATAAGAAGTTTTCTTGAATTCGCGGGTTATTACCGTCATTTGTACAAGATTTTTCAAAGATCTCTCCATTATTGACTAAGTTGACACAGAAGAATGCAAGGTTTGAATGGAATGATAAGTGTGACTTTAGTTTTTAGAAGTTGAAGGAACTTTTGACAATATCACCTATGTTAGCATTATCTGAAAGTATTGAAGGTATTACTGTATATTGTGATGCTTCTAGAGTTGGATTAGGTTGTGTCTTGATGCAACATGGACGTGTGATTGCTTATGCCTCGAGACAGTTGAAGAAGCATGAAGTGAATTATCCTACACATGATTTGGAATTGGCAGTTGTAGTGTTTGCATTAAAGATTTGGAGGTATTATCTGTATAGAGCGACTTGTGAGATCTTTCCCAACCACAAGAGTTTGAAATACATTTTTTAGGAACGAGAATTGAATTTAAGGCAAAGGAGATGGTTGAAATTTCTTTAGGATTATGATTGTACGATTCCATACCATTTTTGAAAAGCCAACGCAATGGCGGATGCTGTAAGTTCTAAGTCGTCAAGAAGTTTGGCGCATATTTCAAAAGAGTGGCGAAGGCCTTTGATTCGTGAGTAGCATTAGTTGTATGAGATAGGATTTTGTTTTCAGATTTCAGGTTTGGGATATCTTGTGGCATAGTTGGAAGTGCAATCTGTTTTGGTTGATTAGATTAAAGCTTTACAAGCGGAAGATCCCCAGTTAAGGAAGATTATGACAGAAGTTTATTAAGGGAACAGTTCATATTTTGTTCTAGTTGATGGTGTGTTGAAACATTGTATTAGATTGTGTGCTCCCAATGTTGGTGGTTTAAAACAAAAGATTTTGGAGAAGGCACACAAAATCTATGTATAGTGTTCACCTTGGATCCACCAAGATGTATCATGATGTGAAAGGTATCATGATGTGAAAGGTACGTATTGGTGAAATGTCATAAAGAAGGATGTGGTAGAGTTTGTTTCTAAGTGTTTAACTTGTTAGCAAGTTAAGTTAGAACATGAGAGACCGTTGGATTATCTACAATTGTTACCTATTCCAAAATGGAAGTGGGAGAGAATTGCGATGGATTTCGTTGTTGGTTTTTCGTGGACACAGCAAGGTTTTGATTATATTTATGTAATGGTTGATCGGATGACTAAATCATCTTATTTCATCCTGATCAAGATTTCATATAAGACAGCAAAGTTGGCAAGGTTCTGCATCGACATGATCGTGTGTTTACATGGTGTAACTGTTTTGAACGTTTCTGATAGAGGTTCAGTGTTTATATCTCGTTTTTGGAGAGCGTTGCAGGAAGCGTTCGGAACGCGTTTGTACTTTAGTAGTGCTTTTCATCCACAAACAGATGTCCAGTCTGAACGGACAATTTAGACTTTAGAAGATATGTTTCGGATGTGTATTATCGATTTTGGCGGTAGTTGGGATATCTACTTATCATTGATGAAGTCTTCTTATAACAACAGTTATCATTCGAGCATCGAGATAGCACCATATGAAGCTTTATATGGACACAAGTGTCAATTTCCAGTTTGTAGGGACGAAGTTGGTGAACAGAAATTGTCACGAGCTGAGATTATTCATATTACTTCTGAAAAGTTTCTGATTATCAAGCAGAGATTGGAAACTGCGTTCAGTAGGCAGAAATGTTATGCAGATCCTAAGCAAAATGACATTGAGTTTCAAGTTGGAGATTACGTGTTTTTGCGAGTTTATCCGATGAAGGGAGTTGTACTTTTTGGCAAGAAAGTTAAGTTGGTGTCAAGGTTTGCAGGATCGTATCAGATTGTTGAACGTATCAGATCAGTAGCTTATAAGTTAGAATTACCTCCGGATATGTCGCAAGTGCTTCCAATGTTACAGAAGTGAATTTCATATCCTTCACACGTGATCGTACCTCAGAGTATTGAGATTAATGAATATTTGGTTTACGAGAAGGAACCAGTTCTAATTTGTGGATACGCAAGTGCATAAGTTGCGGAATAAGGAAATTATGATGGTTAAGGTTCTGTGTAATCATTTAGTTGAGAAATGTATGTGGGAGATAGAATCTGACATGCGTAGCCGTTATCCGTTTTTGTTTTCTTGAGGTATACGTTCTTTTTTTTTTGCCAAAGTTATAATTTGAGAACGAATTATTCTAAGGGGGGATAATGCAATATCCTATGTGTTTAAGGCGTATATCATCGAGGTTTTGTTTAGTTTTTAATGAGTTTCTGTTGTTTACGTGTTTGATTTTGATTGGTGTTTTGATTGGAATGTGGTTTGATTTGGATTTTTGAGTGTTTGCATGCATGATAGTATTTGGTTTTTAATCGGGTTTTGAATCGATGTGTTTTTAATGATCGTTAGAAGTTTTAAAGCTAGATTTTAGCTTTGGATGATCGTCTGGGATTTAGACGATTGTCTGTTGGGGTTTGTTTATAAACTCCATTTTAGTTTTAAATTCATTTTTACTCAAGTTTACAAAATATAAACACTCAAACTTGTCTCTCAACCCATTTTATTCTGGTCATACCTCAATCCTTAATGGTTTTGAGTAATCCTTTGATAATTAAGTTCCATTCATCATTCTTTCAAGGAATTTAAAGTTACATGTGGGTTTTATTGAAGTTAGGTTTCTTAGTGCTTGATCATCATCATCCTCACTTGTTTATTTCTGAGTTTTTGAGATCATTAAGGGTATATTTTCTGGTCACTTTGATTCCTTGGTTTCATGTTGTTTCGGTTGGAGTTAGGTGGGTTTGGTTAGAATTTCATGATACATGTTGCCATGATCATACCATTCTTTATTCTTGCTATTTTTTCTATGAAAAGTTGACGTGCAAAGTGTTTAGAGATGATCTTAGTTGCTGGAATTATTTTCATGTATGATTAATCATGTTTAGAGTTAGAGTTTAGCTTAATTACATGATCAAATTTTGGGTTTTGCATGTTAATTATGGATTTGGACTAAATGGCATGTTTGATAAAGTTTAGGGGCTTATATTGTTACTCGAATTATTTTGAGGGGTTGTTTTGAATGTTTTGCCATGTTTAGTATGCTTTTGGTGCGATTTGGCAAATTTGGATGTTTAGGTAACAAATTGTCATTTTTGACAATTTAAGCGGCTAAACGGTACTTTTGCCAAACTTGGATATTTCGACCCTTGGGGGCTTTTTCGGAAGATGTATCTGTTGATTATATGTTTGGTTTGGATTTCATAGTTTCTTTGAGTTAGTTATGCTCCAAATTTATTTTAAAAGCGTTTTGATAAAAATGATATTTTTGTGGTTTTCCGGTTGTATTTCGAAAAGATATTCATTTTAATGGTTTGGATAAAATGATATTTATGGAAATTATTATCTTTTCGAGTATTTGGCGAAATTGTTGTTTTTACGAGATTTTGGATTTCGGACTTGAAACAGTTATTTCGACCGAAACGAGCGTGGAACACTCTTCAGTTGTGGATTTTGAAAAGAATAAAATATTATATTTATATAATTAATCCCGGAAAATGTATTTTAATATGGAGCATCACGAGGATTCATAAATTGTATGAAATTGTAGATGTTTGCGGATTGTATGTTTCTCAATGTTTCGAGTCATCTTTTGTTGTGTGGTTTAGAAATCCTTAGAGTTAGGATTTTCTATTTTCCGTATTTTTATTTGAGTTTTTGCTAGACCTGTCGACGTCCCGTGGTGTGGAGTCTGACCGTACTTGATGTGGAACCGGGAGCTTACGTTGGAATCATTTAAGATAGCATGTTGTGAGTAGTATTTTATATTTTTATTATTAAATAATGATTTCAAATTGCTAGCTATGTTTTATGAAATATTTTCGAAAATGTTCTTCGAAAATCGTTACAGAAGAATTGAAACGTGCTTTCCTAATGGGTGGCATTAGGACTGTGTGTGCACCAGTTGAATCGATTTTTATGAATTGAGGTATACATGTATAATGGATTTGTGTAGCGATAGTACTCGGTCGATGTAATAACCCGGAAATTTAAGGATTTAAAATATAGCCACGTGTCTAATATTTTATTAGACGGGAGTAGGTAAATTAAATTTAAAGATAAATTTAATTTACAAGTGTCCCTAAATTTTTAATATGGCTATAGGATTACAAATTTAAATTTTTAGAATTTAAATTTGGTTAGTTATATAGTTAACGGAGAGAATATGGATTTATGAATTGGGTGCAGAATAATTCATAAGTCCCTAGCGAATATTTTTGGTGCCAATATTCGCGGAATATTTTAAAAAGGTTATCGTGAAAATTTGATAAAATTTGGAAGCAGAAATTTTATCAAGCGCAGTTAATGCGGGCTTAATAAATCGAAAATGATTTATTAAGAATAAAATATAAGTCGGATGGGAATAAAAATTATATTTTTATTCTTGTTATATTTTATTAGATTTTTGGTAAAATTTTCACGAAATTTGGAAATCGTTTCCGTTTGAGCTACGGACGACTAATTAAGAAGTTAGTACTAAACTGCACTTTAACCAATATGTATATATAACCTTAACTTGCACCAAAATTGGCACAGCAACTTCATTTCTTTCACTCAGAAAGAAAGATTGAGCTGCTTAAGCTCTCAGTGCACGCGAAACTTAGGGTTTCGGCCGTTTCGTCCGTTTCTCGATTCTAACTCAATTTCTTCAACGATTACTCAAGTAATCGAGGTAGTATATCCGTATTAAACGTTTATATCGATTTATTTCGAATATAAACTCGTTTATAAACGGTTACCGTATCGAATTATCGTTTTAAACGTCCGTATTGATTTTGAATTGTGTATACGTGATTGTGAACGTTATAATTGCGTTTTTGGACGTTTAAGCAGGACGGGAAGTCCCGGAATTTTAATTCTGGGGCTGTGCGGAAGTACAGCCCACTGTGCGTATGCACAGTGAGCTGTGCGAGCACAGTGTGCGAACGCACACTGTGCTGTGCGAACGCACACTAAGCTGTGCGAACGCACAGCTGCCCCAACGAGCGGTCTGGGGTTGAATTTTCTTCGGTTTTCGGGAGACTTTCCGGGGGCGATTCCGACGTGCTTTCGCCTAATAACCCGAGGTGTTTTCCAACCGAACCTAAAACATTTTTAATAAATGTTTTTAATTAAAGTTAGTTATTTAAAAACGATAACTTGCGTTAGAAGAAAGTGAAAAGGTTTTATAACCTAAACTTATATACTTTTAAAATGATATTTTAAAGGCTTAATTGCTTAAAAACCACTCACCTTGAACTTTTTTTTCGTTTATACCCTGACCTAGGAAAAAATTCATTTATACCCTGACGTATGTATTTATGTTTCACCTCTACCCCGAGGCACTAAATTAACATCTTTACATTAAGAAAAAAGTTTAAAATAGTTCTTCATTTTTAACCTAAACTAATTAGAGATTAATTAAAAATAAATTTTTTTCTAAATGAAGGACTATTTTAAGCTTTTTTTTAGATGAAAAGAGGTTAGTTTAGTGCCTCGGGGTAGAGGTGAAACATAAACGCATACGTCAGGGTATAAATGAACTTTTTCCTAGGTCAGGGTATAAACGAAAAAAAAGTTCAAGTTGGGTGGTTTTTAAGTAATTAAGCCTATTTTAAAAGTAAAGTTAAACGTTTATAATGGACTTTAAAAGAGTTAAAGTCAACGTTTAAACGATTTTAAAGATTTAGCAATCGGTTTTGCTAAATACTTAGTATATGACCGAGAATTGTATTGACAATTAGGTCTATACTATAAATGGTTTTCTTTAGGTATTGTGATACCTAAAATAACTTCTAGAGTGAAGTTAGACGTTTTCTCAAAACGAGAATTTATAATATGGTTTTAAAAACAGACCATAAGTGTTACGTGTTTATATGATTATATGTTTGACCTAGATCTGGGTTTAAGGACCTAGAAATTTTATAGGAAACATATATTGATGTGTTTTATCCTGTTTGCTTTGTGTGTTTAGTCCGACCAGCTAGCCAGCAGTCTGACCACAACCACAGGATTAAGTTCCAGACCTAGCGGTGTTTGTGAGTTCATTTGTTTACTTTTGAATATTAGTATTCAATTGTTTTTAAATCATAAATCGCACTAAGTATGAAACTTAGCCAAGGAAGATCCACTGAAACGAGCTATCTATTGGGCAACAATAGGACTGTGTGATCACCGGTGTTAATGAACTAGATGAGAGGTAAATATTATAAGCATACATATTGAGAATAGGTTTTAAGCCAGATGCTTATAAAGCGGCTTAAACCTAATGGGTAGTCCTGAGGTGGCAGTGATTTAAGTTCCGGCCCAGCAACCCTATACAGAGTCAAGATGGCTGTGATACATATGTATACAGCTCATCCTGTATTAAACAAGAGTTGTGCATATGCATTATATATATGATAGCACTATAACGTAATCAGGATTAGGGTTTCATTTGGATCGAGGACTGGTAATATTTTTATATACTGATATTTTGTATATACGCGATTTTGGTATTTAATTGTAAACCTATCTACTCACTCAGAAATATTTATATTTCTGACCCCGTTGTTGTTTATCATTCTCAGGTACCTAGCTACCGGGTCTGGTCGAGCTTCCACCCTTTTCCATCAGGGAAGCTTATCTTGTTGTTATGTAAATAACACTTTAAACTCTTAGCTGCTGCAATAGTGTATATAGGTTTGATATGCCTGTAGCCACGTCATGGTTCCTCTGTCTATATACTCTGATAGGAACCTGACTTTGTCTAGCTCTAATAAGTGGCTACTCAATAGGCATATGGTGTTTTATGGTGTCCCCTACGGGTGGCCAAGCTTCGTGTCTTTGGTCTGCAAAGACACTGTGTGTAGTTTTAGCTGGCCTTACATTTGTGTGCCTGCTGTGCATGTTTTTAAATATGTTTGATATAACGCTTTGAAAAGGAAAGTGTTCGATATATTTTATTAAACATATTGTTTGGGTGCGCGGTTTGAGACAGGGCTGCCTGCGAGGCAAGGCACGTGAGCTAAGTCCCTGTACCACCGCACCGGTTTTCAGAAATGCGCGTGGGTCAGAATAACTAGGGTTATTCAACCAGCATTTCTGAAAACGCGATTTCGCCTATATGAATATTTTCAGAATGTGATTTCCACGTTAAACGGAAAAATGTCTTAACGGTATTTTCTGAAAACGGGTCGTACGCGAGGTACGATCTAGATTTATATATATTTATATTTAGGAGGCGAAAAATTTATAGAGGTTTTAGGCTTGCTACGGGTTTCGGAACAACCATTCCCATTCCCTAGCGCCGGTCTCGGCTCGGGTTTCGAGGCGGAAATCGGGTCGTGACAAGTGTGGTATCAGAGCAATGTTTTAGGACTTGAATGTCTGAAGTATTGTTGCTGATATTTGTTAAGTAGAGGTACTAGAAGTCATAAGAGTTCCTAGTGAACTGTTGCAGCAACATAGGATTCGAGTCATGTCTTGATCAGTTGTCAGTTATTGAATACATTCAGCTATAGATAGCAACTATACATGTGTGTAGTGTGTATTGATGTTTTGATCAGGAACACATGAGTTGTTCTTGTGTTAGAGATACGTTACAACTGATGGAACATGTGAGATGTTCCTAAGTTAGAAACACGTTACAAACATGGAGCGAAATGGTCAGAACAGATGACCAGTATTCAAGGAGAATGGTTCTGTTTGAACACAGGACAAAGCGAAGATTTCCTCTGAATTTTTGTTCGAGAAAATAGTTAGATTTTCTCTGAATTGTGTTTGATTGTTATATGTTTTGTTTATATAAGTTTAATAGTTGATACTTGTTATATGAAAATGTGATTTTTTCTATAACTATTACATACGGTACTTACGCTGAAAATTTCATGTGTTTCAGTATGTCTGGGCCTAGTAGAGCTCATACGAATGTGGGGTCTGATCCACATAGTGTACCAGGTTTGCCTGTTATACCTGATACATCTGTTCCCATAGAGGCTGTTGACTCAACATCAGCATGTGACATGGACATATGGGAGGATGCTATTGGAGTAGAGGAATTAGAGAGAATGTTGAATGAAGACATAAACAGTACTGGATATAGCCGTAGCTCTGTGTCTGAATCGACTGCTACATCGGCTTATTTGGGATTTAAGGTAAAAGAGTTCTTAGCGGAGGTGGACCATCTAAGGAGGGTTCAACAGCAAATAAGACACTCGCCGAATCAGTCATGGGAATACGTGAGCGAGTGGGAGGTGCAAGAAAACCAAAGTTTGGATAGGCTAAGGGATTATATGGATAAGTACACTAGGGAAGATTTGAATGTGGAGGCATATACTGTTGAGTTTATGCGTTTATGTGAAGAAGTACCTGAGTTAGTTCGTGATGGTGAGGAAGTTGCAAGTAGGTACGTCAAAGGTTTGGGGCCTGAGTTCGAGGAATTCATGGCGGTAAAGTCTGATTCTGTAGCATATCTGGCTGGGCGTGCAAAGCAGATAGAAGGTAAGTTGAGGAGGAATGATATACCCCTCCAGCCGTACTATTACACCAAACCTGAAGAACCTACTGCTACATTTCCTAGGATAGGAAACTCTGGACCCGCGAGGCACTACAACCCCTACTTTGTTCCGCGAGGGGGAAAGGATAAGGGAAAACTGAAATTCCGCGGAGGGCGAGGTAAAGGCCCGATGATTCGTGAGGCGTTTCCGTCTTCGCGATCATCGTCAGGTAATGTTTAGTTATGTGTTTAATGTTTAAGTTAGTCTGTTTATGTGTTTTCAATATTCGCGTTAGAATTGAAAAACATAAACTACAGATATAAATTATATCCTTAAACAAAAAGAAATACACATACAAGTAAACATTAAAAGATGAATGAGAAATGAGAATTGACAAGTTAGGGATGTTAAAAACGTGCATCCTTAAAATAGAAATCAATAATTATTGATAAACAACCAAATGATATGAAGCAATAATAATCCTAAAGTGAGGATAAATTATTAGGATTAAGAAACTTGAAATGTTACGGAGAAGTAGTTTGAAAGAAGCTTACAAGTGAGTATTGCAGTTTTGTTTTAAAAGAATGTATTATTGTGCTCAGATGCATCATGAATGCATATTGCAACAATCACTATAGAAAAAGGAATACTTGAATTCCATATACTTATACAAAATGATTTTGTTAGGACATGCATCATGTATATTGCATATCAAAGAGAAAGTGGATTGTATAGCAACTCTTTGGGGATGAGAGATGTCATCACCCTGAGCCACAATTGTACAAAAGTTTTAAAATGTGAATTGTTAGATTCACAGTTTTGAAGAGATAAAGTTAAAGAAAAATTCAGCTGGTACACACATATATTTATATATGTGGGTGAATATGTGTATATGCACATATGTTTGAAATTATTAGTTTGAGAAACCATTTGTTTATTAAACAAAATTTTTGTGAAATAAATTGTTGAGAAACAATTTGTTTACAAAACAAACTGTATTTGTTTTAAAATGTAAGCATACTCAAACGAAAACTCTGTAATAATGTCAAGATAGGATACAAGATAGTGGAGATGAGATGTTGCGATTTTTATTGTTCATAACATACAATAAAGATCTGGATTCTAATGTTTCATTCCGAAACATCAGAAATTATTAAGGATTGAGAAGAGTAGGAAGTGAGAATTTACATTCTTGCTTTGAGATAGACTAAGAGGTAAGTCTAGTGATGGACTTTTATGATAAATAAAAGTTCGAGAGTAGATAATAGAAGATAATTGCGATTAAGATAAGAGAGAGTAGGATCTAATTAAACATAACTCGGTTAGTTTGACTTCAAGTAACTGTCGGTGAACAAAGTCATACGCATGTGTTTAATTAAAATGGATCTGAGATTGGTCTTACAGACAGAGCAGATGTCAGTAAAGGACATATCTCTTAAATCCAAACGAGTGGTTAGATGAACCAAAACTCATAAGTCTGAGGGGAGTAAACCTCAGCACTTAACCAATAAACAACAAAACAACTAAAAGAAAGATGATAAAAAAAGGAAACTAATTCTCAGAACCAAGTAGTTACACTACTAGTTCTGATTTGAATAAAGAGAGTCGTTGATTATGTTAACGACTGACAGACTTTGTGAAGTCGTGTCAAATGAAGGTATTCATTAATAAATAATTATTAATTATTTGATGAATAAATAATATACTTAAACAGTATAATAAACCTTGGATTAACATAAATGGAAATGTTATCAAAGTGAGAAAGAGATGAGAATAAAGAACTCAAGGAGTAAGTTTCAGATGTTATCTGGAAACTAACAGAGTATAGTAAAACCCCAGTAACTAGTGATCGAACCGTTAGATTGGTTTGATATTGGGATAGGATAATCCCAGGACGGTTATCTAAGTTTTAACCGTTGCGATTGACGAACGGGGAGGTATATGATGCTTGAAGATGGAGGTGATGCTGTGAAACTTGCGTGAATTTTGGCAGTGAGTCAAAAACGCAAGTAATCACGATAATAAGTGTAAACTTTAGTTAACTTGGAATTATCAACATAAGCTCCATATATGTATACAAAATGAATTTAAAAACTGTATTGAGACAGTAATTTCAGAAGATAAATTCCGAGAACCGGGCCATATGACTGTGAAGTCTAGGCTGACTGGTAACGGAATATACATGTAGCGTACATGTATTTTGAGTGTCGGGCCAGAAATGCGTAAAGCATGGCCGACTAAAAATTGAAAAATATTTAATAAACATTTTGTTTTAAATGTAAAATGTTTTGAAAATGGAGCTAAAGTTGATAGTCAGTTAATTAAACATGATAGTAACAGCTATAGCACAGTTATGAAAACTGTTAGCTGTGATCAAGGAAGATATGTATATGGAGAAGAAGTTAAGAAGTCCAATTAACATTGAAAATCCCGAAAACTAGTAATGGAAATATAGTTTTGCGATGATTGTGAAGGACGTTAGAAGGTGTTTCATAGTGAGGTAGTTAGATTATAACCACACCCACACCTATTCAACCACATTTAGGCAAGAGAGAAGATCAGTTACCCAATCTGTAACAGGAAGTTACTATAGATTGAGGAGTAAATAAAAGGACATTCTATATGAGGTATAGAAATATAAGGAAACTAAAAGATGAGTGGTTAGTTTATGAAACAGTAATCATAAAACATACTAAAAGTCATCTCAATAATAAGATGAGCCATAAACAAACAACTAAGATTGAAAAGAAAAGAAAAGAAAGAAAAAAAAATAAAATAAATAAAGATATGCGACAAAGGTGGTATACTAAAAGTGTAGTTATCAGAAACTAGCAAAGGTAACCTAATTTTATGATAATCCCGGAGTAAGTTAAATAGTATTAACTTATACCAACCTACTTGGATCGCTTAACAAGAAAGACTAGAGATTAGTCCTTGGAATGGTTGCAAGACGCTAAGCTAAGGAGTAAAAGATATTCTATACGAGTTATAGGATCAAGAGGAGTATACAAAGTGGATAATCTGTTTGTAGAACGGAAGTTCAAACAGATGATGAGAACAACGGCGAGGAAGAGGAATATGATTGAAGACGCCAGACAAGATGGTGCTATGCTTTCCAAAGCATGAAGTAAGAATAAGTATAAGTAAAATTTGGATTATAAGTGAAAAGAAAGTATATGTAAATTCGAGGACGAATTTATATAAGGGGGAGAGAATGTAATAACCCGGAAATTTAAGGATTTAAAATATAGCCACGTGTCTAATATTTTATTAGACGGGAGTAGGTAAATTAAATTTAAAGATAAATTTAATTTACAAGTGTCCCTAAATTTTTAATATGGCTATAGGATTACAAATTTAAATTTTTAGAATTTAAATTTGGTTAGTTATATAGTTAACGGAGAGAATATGGATTTATGAATTGGGTGCAGAATAATTCATAAGTCCCTAGCGAATATTTTTGGTGCCAATATTCGCGGAATATTTTAAAAAGGTTATCGTGAAAATTTGATAAAATTTGGAAGCAGAAATTTTATCAAGCGCAGTTAATGCGGGCTTAATAAATCGAAAATGATTTATTAAGAATAAAATATAAGTCGGATGGGAATAAAAATTATATTTTTATTCTTGTTATATTTTATTAGATTTTTGGTAAAATTTTCACGAAATTTGGAAATCGTTTCCGTTTGAGCTACGGACGACTAATTAAGAAGCTAGTACTAAACTGCACTTTAACCAATATGTATATATAACCTTAACTTGCACCAAAATTGGCACAGCAACTTCATTTCTTTCACTCAGAAAGAAAGATTGAGCTGCTTAAGCTCTCAGTGCACGCGAAACTTAGGGTTTCGGCCGTTTCGTCCGTTTCTCGATTCTAACTCAATTTCTTCAACGATTACTCAAGTAATCGAGGTAGTATATCCGTATTAAACGTTTATATCGATTTATTTCGAATATAAACTCGTTTATAAACGGTTACCGTATCGAATTATCGTTTTAAACGTCCGTATTGATTTTGAATTGTGTATACGTGATTGTGAACGTTATAATTGCGTTTTTGGACGTTTAAGCAGGACGGGAAGTCCCGGAATTTTAATTCTGGGGCTGTGCGGAAGTACAGCCCACTGTGCGTATGCACAGTGAGCTGTGCGAGCACAGTGTGCGAACGCACACTGTGCTGTGCGAACGCACACTAAGCTGTGCGAACGCACAGCTGCCCCAACGAGCGGTCTGGGGTTGAATTTTCTTCGGTTTTCGGGAGACTTTCCGGGGGCGATTCCGACGTGCTTTCGCCTAATAACCCGAGGTGTTTTCCAACCGAACCTAAAACATTTTTAATAAATGTTTTTAATTAAAGTTAGTTATTTAAAAACGATAACTTGCGTTAGAAGAAAGTGAAAAGGTTTTATAACCTAAACTTATATACTTTTAAAATGATATTTTAAAAGTAAAGTTAAACGTTTATAATGGACTTTAAAAGAGTTAAAGTCAACGTTTAAACGATTTTAAAGATTTAGCAATCGGTTTTGCTAAATACTTAGTATATGACCGAGAATTGTATTGACAATTAGGTCTATACTATAAATGGTTTTCTTTAGGTATTGTGATACCTAAAATAACTTCTAGAGTGAAGTTAGACGTTTTCTCAAAACGAGAATTTATAATATGGTTTTAAAAACAGACCATAAGTGTTACGTGTTTATATGATTATATGTTTGACCTAGATCTGGGTTTAAGGACCTAGAAATTTTATAGGAAACATATATTGATGTGTTTTATCCTGTTTGCTTTGTGTGTTTAGTCCGACCAGCTAGCCAGCAGTCTGACCACAACCACAGGATTAAGTTCCAGACCTAGCGGTGTTTGTGAGTTCATTTGTTTACTTTTGAATATTAGTATTCAATTGTTTTTAAATCATAAATCGCACTAAGTATGAAACTTAGCCAAGGAAGATCCACTGAAACGAGCTATCTATTGGGCAACAATAGGACTGTGTGATCACCGGTGTTAATGAACTAGATGAGAGGTAAATATTATAAGCATACATATTGAGAATAGGTTTTAAGCCAGATGCTTATAAAGCGGCTTAAACCTAATGGGTAGTCCTGAGGTGGCAGTGATTTAAGTTCCGGCCCAGCAACCCTATACAGAGTCAAGATGGCTGTGATACATATGTATACAGCTCATCCTGTATTAAACAAGAGTTGTGCATATGCATTATATATATGATAGCACTATAACGTAATCAGGATTAGGGTTTCATTTGGATCGAGGACTGGTAATATTTTTATATACTGATATTTTGTATATACGCGATTTTGGTATTTAATTGTAAACCTATCTACTCACTCAGAAATATTTATATTTCTGACCCCGTTGTTGTTTATCATTCTCAGGTACCTAGCTACCGGGTCTGGTCGAGCTTCCACCCTTTTCCATCAGGGAAGCTTATCTTGTTGTTATGTAAATAACACTTTAAACTCTTAGCTGCTGCAATAGTGTATATAGGTTTGATATGCCTGTAGCCACGTCATGGTTCCTCTGTCTATATACTCTGATAGGAACCTGACTTTGTCTAGCTCTAATAAGTGGCTACTCAATAGGCATATGGTGTTTTATGGTGTCCCCTACGGGTGGCCAAGCTTCGTGTCTTTGGTCTGCAAAGACACTGTGTGTAGTTTTAGCTGGCCTTACATTTGTGTGCCTGCTGTGCATGTTTTTAAATATGTTTGATATAACGCTTTGAAAAGGAAAGTGTTCGATATATTTTATTAAACATATTGTTCGGGTGCGCGGTTTGAGACAGGGCTGCCTGCGAGGCAAGGCACGTGAGCTAAGTCCCTGTACCACCGCACCGGTTTTCAGAAATGCGCGTGGGTCAGAATAACTAGGGTTATTCAACCAGCATTTCTGAAAACGCGATTTCGCCTATATGAATATTTTCAGAATGTGATTTCCACGTTAAACGGAAAAATGTCTTAACGGTATTTTCTGAAAACGGGTCGTACGCGAGGTACGATCTAGATTTATATATATTTATATTTAGGAGGCGAAAAATTTATAGAGGTTTTAGGCTTGCTACGGGTTTCGGAACAACCATTCCCATTCCCTAGCGCCGGTCTCGGCTCGGGTTTCGAGGCGGAAATCGGGTCGTGACAGTCGATTAAATTCTCGGGCTATGTGCTAGCGATGTACTCGGTAGATTAGATTCTCGGGCATCCCAACTTGTGGATTAAGTGAAGTCGGCAAAGAACTCGGTTGATTCAATTCTCGAATGTCGTTACTCCTTGGATTATGATCTGAAAGTTAGTATCAAAGTGTATGATTGGTGACTCGTCTCGGTGGATTGAGTTCTCGGGAGTCACGATCGCTTGGATCTTGGAAATAGTATGATTTTTTAGGTTTAGGGTTTCAATTGCTTCCTTAACAATAGAATGATTTTTACAGTACTTAATATATTAATATTATTATACATACTCACTCAGATTTTTATTCTGACTAGTGGATTTTAAACATTTTCAGGTGTTTATTTCAAGGCGTGTCAATTCTGTTGTTTTACTTCCTCAGAATAGTTTTTCTTATACTGTAAAATTTTTAAACTCTAAAACCGATGTAGTAATGTTAGTATTGATTAGTCTGTGTTGTTTATGTTGTTGTTTCCTCAGGTGTTGTCAGAAAGGATCGGTTTGTATAACCGAGTACAATATGCTTCTGTTGTTGGCATGTTTAATTATATTATGGATGCATGATTAGCTTGGCATGTTTAGCTTCCGCGTATGTTTATTGTATTGTTTATTGCGATGCTAGATCTAAGAATGGAGTATCGGTTGCCTCCGAGCATTGTGAATGTATGTTTTGCATGTTTTATCATTTTTTGAGGCTTCCTACGGGTTCCGGAGAAACCACTCCCGTTTTGTAGCGCCAGTCTCGATGCCGAGGAAATCGGGTCGTGATAGTTATGCCCAAACTAGGCCCAGGAGTACCAAATTGACGTACATGAGACGCTGACCTCTCTGATCGATGGTAAAAAGGATGGATAGGATTACCTTAAAGTGTGAGGTTATCCGCGATACGTCGTGCCGTTCCAGTCACATATACAAAGTGCTCTGACACATCATCAAATAGCTCTATGAACTCGGGTCCTAAACCTCTCACAAACCTCCTATTAACTTCTTCATTGTCCCTCATAGGCACAGGGATCCCTCTCCTATTCTTAGAAACTCTATCGTGTATACCCCGTAAAATAACATCCCGCTAACAAACAAACCTTGATATTCCCTTATTCTATCTAGACTCTCAGCTACATTCCTCTCTCGTTATACCACATCGGATTGAATACAATACCTCTGCACCTCGGACCAATATCAGTCTGCCCTAAACTGCCTGACACCTAAAGCCTCAGAAGGATCCTCTGACATATCTCTATCATTGTCTTCACTCATAGATGTCATGGACCTCATTTGGAATCTAGGTAACCTATCACTGTCTAACAGAAAACCATTTTGATGAATTTCAGGTGATCTGTCACTGCCTAGCAGAAAACCATTCTAATGAATAAGAGGTACATCCTCCTCTTTTGACATAGCATGTTCCTGAGCTCTGCTCTGCCCACACATGCTTAAATGTAAACTATTTCAGCGTGAGATACCGTATATACCTAATCGTCACCCATACGCAAATAATTAGCATATAACATGCAATACATAACTCACGAACTTATATCATGACAGTATAGACTTGGAGGTTTACAAAAACAAACAAATACGAGTCAAGACATGACTCAGATCCTATATATTACAGTAGTCCCTAGGTAGACCAACACATAACACATAACATACATAAAAACTGGTATCCTGGATATTGCTCTGATACCAACTTTGTCACGACCAAAATTCATGAGTCGAGACCGGCACTAGGGAATGGGACTGGTGGCTCTGAAACCCGTAGCAAGCCTGAAACCAATAAAAATGTTTTGCACAACGAACAAATTAGCATTAACTTAGAACAATATAATTAGCGGAAATACTTTAGTAGTTAACATAACATAACATACAAAAACTGACATACAAAATACTCATATAAAGGGAGGAACAAACTTTCACATCTAATAGTCAAAAACATAGCCTAACAAAAGAATATATATGGACAACATTTATTTAAACACGCCATACACAGAGCCACTGTCATAGGCCTCGATGCTACCAAAGCACAGACTATTGTTGCGCTATGAGAAGTTACAAAATGTACATGCCAAAAGAAGACTTTCGGAACATGGATTTGATGCCTGGTTCGGTCCGGTCCGAAATACTAAACACTTGGAAAGTTTAAACATCAACAGGATCAGACATTACCGAGTGAGTTCACAATTCACACTAACGATATTGTATAAAGTAAGATCGCATATACACAAAACATACATATACATATATCCAAACATTAGAAATGATTGAAACCCTAAATCCAAACTTATAATGCATTATATTTCTTTCATATTCGTATCATATCAAATGAAATAAATCCATGTGGTACGGTCCCGTGATAATTCTACCGTGTTACCGCTACCATCACTTAATCCCAAGTTGTGAGTCCCGAGATAATTCCATCGAGTTAACTCACTAGATACAGGTCCCGAGATAATTCTACCGAGTAACCTCATATCTATAGTACATATAATCCTCCTTTACATTTCACAAACATAATCATAAAGGCTCATGCCGAAACATAATAAAAAATATAGAAATCTAAGACTTATATCAACACCGGTGATCACACAATCCTATTGACGCCCAATAGGTAGCTCGTTTCCTCATATCATATATTAGTTTTCATAGTACATGTGAAATATAGTATAATAAACGTAATATTATAATCTTACATTATGCGATGCTTTTACTTTGAGAATAATATAATAAATTACTTTTAATAATAATACACAAAAGTAACTCGCAAACTCACTATGACCACTATCCCTACACACGTAAATATATCTCGTCGATCAATTGCCCGTATACTCCAATTCGTCAATCAAATAGCCCGTCAAATCTATAATTTGAATATATCATTCTAATCCATTTAAATCAAGAACTTTAACTCCCGAACACAAACCCAAAACCTAACATTCAAGTATTCGTACTTGAAATCGATAGAACACTTTCCCTTTTAAACACATACTTCATATACTTTAACACTTAAACTTTTTGCATTTTAATGGTTTGCTTCAAACCAAAACTTTCTTAATCCCTTCATTGCAATTCAATCTTTTAAGTTACATGTTTAGTTCTTAATTATTTTGGTTCAAAAATATCCTAACACGTTGAGAAAACGTCGCTTGGAAGGCTACTCCCCAACTGGTCTGCTCGTCCAGCAGCATTGGTGGGACGCAAGACCATATGGTGGGACAATTGCACAACATCCCACCATATGGTGGTACGCAAAACGGGGACGTCCCACCATATAGTGGGACACAATCTGGGGACGTCCCCAAGAAAAAAATTTGAAAAAAATTCAAAAAAATACTTATTTGGGTATCTCGTCTCTTCCTCGGTTAAATTCCGACATTTTGTTCGAAATTGTTTTTATCTGTTCTTCACGTTTGAATGTGAGTTGAGAGGATTTGAATATGAGTTCTAGAATTAGGAAAAGATAAAAGGGTATTTAAGTTAAAAAGAGGGAGGTACCTAGTAATTTAGGGGCGATAAATAGTAGTCCACTTAAATAATTAATTTAGCCCAATTACTAACATATCCTTCACGAGTCCACTACATAAACGACTTCATAGATTTATGAAGTCTTATTGGAAAATCCTTAAAATAAAACACGAGCGTTACTACTAAAATTATTACTTTGGGACATATATTTTATTTTATAGCATTTGATTAAAATTACTTTTATTCCCAGCACACCTTACCTCAACTGAACTATAACTTCAATGCTCCATTATGATAATTCGATAACCATACCGACCTACCCAAAATCCATTTTCCTTCAAAATTCCAAAATTACTACATTTTCACGACCCCGGTCGCTCAATCCACGATACATGGCCCATTCTATTAATCTTTAAAATAGTAGGTATTACAAGTAGTGCGTTCTTGATTGGTTAAAGCATAGAAGCTTGTTTGATTGACCTGAATTGACTAAATTTTGGTGTTTTTGGTGATGGTAGGTCTGGCCAAGCATAGTTAGAGTTAGGGTTTATATTTTTTGATTTTCCGTGTTGTGTCTAATTGTTTGCCACCCTTGGCTAGGGTTTCTGAGTTGTTTAAATAAGATTAAGTTAGCTTAGGTATTATTAGGTGTTTCAATTAGGTTAGAAGTGTGCAAGTGTGTGTTTTGATTAGTTTGAAATATAAATTAGGATAATTATTTAGTAATTTTCGTATTAAGTAATGCATGCAATGAAAAATGTGGCAAAAAGGCTCATTTGGTGCCTGGAAGTGTCAAAAGGGGCTTTCAGAGCCATAAGGGTTTGGATATGATCCATTTAGTCCGTCAAACTTATAAATTTGCCCATAAACTTCGAAGGCATTATAATTAGTCCAATTTTTTAGACTTTTATTACAACCCCTTTGGACTTTTATGGGCTATTTATGGATAATTACGCTTTCATCCTTCAAGTTTGCTACTATTTACTGATCTAGCCTGCTTGAATTCAAACATGTGGATTGCTAGCTCGGCACTCGAACGAGTTTATCTGGAAATCATGATTGAACGCTTCAATTCCTCATCACTTTTTACATGTACGGAAAATAGATGTCTACAAGCTCACACGAAGCATATGGGTTTACTTTTATTTTAAAATAACTGGTGAGTTCCGCTACGAAGTCGGCCAGAGCTTGTGCCTTCATAGCATGTCTTAGTTCGTACTAGATGTCATGCTCTCCTAATTGTATGAACCATTTCACTAGTCTTCCGGATAACTCCGACCATATTGGTATGCTTGCCTTAGTGATTGATATGTTCATACTACCATCGGGTGTGCTTGGAAATATGGTTCCTATTTTCTTAGCTGTTTATGTTAAGGCTAGGGCCATCTTCTCAATCTCTGGGTACATATTCTCCGCGTCTTTCAATATGCGGCCGACATAGTAAACTATGAGTTGTTAGCCCTCTTCATCTCTTACTAGCACCATTGTTGTTGTGTCTTTGCGCGCCATTATGTATATGTACAGGAGTTCTTATTTGATGGTCTTCTTAGCAACAGCGGTTTGAGTTGGAATTCTTTATGATCTTCGAACGCTTTTTCGTACTCTTTTCCCCATTAAAATGTTTTTGTCTTCAACGTTTGATAAAATGATAGGCATCTCTTGGCTGATGATGAGATGAGTGTTATTGTCCTTCCGTTTAGGATTTAGACCTCTCGCTGATTTCTGGATGGGGTCATTTCTAAGATGGCTTTGATCTATTCCGGGTTTTCTTCTATTCCTCTTTGGGATACCATGTACCCCCCCCCCCCCCCCGTCCTTCCACTCTGAACGGGCATTTGTCGAGGTTCATCTTAATATCGAATTTGTCGAGGACTTTCATCATTGCCTAGAGATCCCTCGGGTGATCTTCTTCCTTTTGGCTTTTTACTATTTTTTCTTCCACATATACTTCCATTTTCTTTCCAATTTTTTCTTTGAATATGAATTTCATCAACCTTTGGTAGGGACTCCAATATTTTTCAACCCAAATGACATCATTGTATAACAAAATATAGGTTTGTCTGTTATGAATCTTGTTTTGTCTTGGTCTTCTTTTTTCATGGGGATTTGGTTGTACCCTTGTGTCATGTCCATTAGACTATAGAGCTTGTAGCATGCGGTTGCATCTACCAGCTAATCGATGTTGGAAACTGGAGAACAGTCTTTAAGGTAGGCTTTATGGAGATCCATGAATTCTACACACATGCGGAATTTTTCGTTGGCTTTTGTGACTAGCACCATGCTGGCCAACCACTCTGGTATTTGACTTCCTTGATAAATCATGTGGCTTATAGCTTATCGACTTATTTGGGAATTGCTTTATGGCATTCCTTAGAATGTTTTCTTTTCTTTTGCTTGACAATCTTTGCCACTAGTTCTACATTCAATTCGTGGCAGGCGACCCCTGAGTCAACTCCCCTTATCTCTAATGCTTTGACCGCAAAAGTTGTGTGGTGTTGCCTAAGCACTCCCTTGATGGACTCTCTTAGCTCTTCGGGAATATTGGTCTTAAGTTTCACCAGTTTTCCCGGGATAACTTCCCATACTTCCGACTCCCCTAATATTTTGGAAACGGGCTCTTTACAAGGTAGGTTGAGTATCTCTTCTACCGTTAGTTGTTCCGCTATAACGGCTTTGTGAAAAAATCCTTCTTTCAAAATCTCCAGTTCTATGAGTTTACCTTTCGTTGTAGGGAACATCATTCTTTGGTTCCGTATGTCAACCACTAGCTCCCAATTCGTATAGGAATGGACATCTACGTATCACGTTGTACAGCAGTTTCCTATTAACCACATGAAATGAGCTTATGATCGTTTTCTCTCCTATGTTGGCTTTTTTAGTTGGAATCAGATGGTGACGGTGCCCACCGAATGTAGTTTTTCTCTTCTAATTCCTTTGATTTCCATCGAATGTAGCCTTATCCTTATTATGCTTCCTCCAACGCTTCGGTACGCATCCCATGTTGCTGTATTTACTGTAATTTCGGGATCTACGGGTACTTTTCATACTCGTCTTCCTTCCACCTCGGCCTCAATAACTAACACTTCTCCAGTTTCTACTTCGTTGTCCGTACTCACATGGTACATGTACTTGCGTTATATGTAGGTTACGCTTGTATCACTTCAAAGTTGCCACATGGCCCTCTTCCTAAGGTATTTTTCCTTTAGCCATCCCGTTTGTGGGGATGATAGTACTTACATTTCTTTTTGTCTCTGAATGGCTGTTGGCTTTTTCATGAGTTGGTGGTGTGGGTCTTTTATTTCTGGGTTCACTGGTTATTTCTCAGTTCTATCAAAAGAATTTAGTTATTTTTGAAGAATCATTACAATATACGGCGTCAAATGATAGATTCAGAAATAGAGGTGATGGTTTAATGGCGTTGCTGTATGTCCCATAGTACCTGAAATACAGTCAAGAAGTTGGATCTTGGGCTTGGGCCCCTAGTCCACTCTGATGATAAAGTTAGTAAGGGTATATCAGATAGAAAAGATGGATTATATGAAAAAAGTGAATTGTACATACCTTTTAAAATGGGACTTATTGTGTTTTTATAAGCAAGTGTCTAAGCCTTTTCTTTTCGTAGTGATGTGGATTTTATGGTATTCCATCACTACACTTCCTTTATACTTTTTGATGCACCAATCATATAATTGTTTAGTACACTTCGTTTATATTTTTTGATGCACCAATTGTATATTTTCGATATATAATAAATTATGATATAATTTTAAAAAATTACTTTTTGTATATTTTTATATGTTTGATGTATAATGCGTATACTTTTAATATATTTGGTATACTTTGTATGCAAATACTGCTGTAAAATTATTGTTGATGCATATTTGTATAACTTATGTATACTTTTGACATACAATGCATATATTTTTAATATGTAATTCATATACTTTTATATTGTATATTTATAATATTTCGTGTACTTCTCGAGACTAGTTGCAGCTTCATAGATGATAGAACTATATAGTTGTACTTTTGATATATGATGCATAAATTTTTAAAATTAAATGTATAATTTTAGTGTATAGACTAAGTGAATTAGTATTGATAATATTTCTTTTATAGTTATGCTATTCATCTATATTATACAATGAATGTGTATAGTATTGATATAATTTAATTTTATTATCAACAGTATAATATCATATTTTCAATATATTTTTAAAATAAACTACTTATAATTTGTTTATTTTATTTCAATATAGAATACGGGTATCTTTATAATGTTTAATTTTTATTGCTAAAATATTAGTTGTGAATTTATGGGAATCAATTTTGATTACCTAAAGGTGTGAGTAAATCTAACCCAAGTGTCAAGACTCTCTAGTGCATTTTTTAAATCTCAGTTTCAGAATCCATTAGTTAAAAATAACTAATAACGTTCTAAGAAGATTCTACCTCTTTTAAAAACAACCTAATGCTAAATTAATGCAAGTGAAATAAAAAAAATTAGGGACAAGATCAAATGATCCAAATAAGTAATTTCATTTTATTTTATTTTTTAAAAAGAAATAGATAAAGAAAGAACAGCACATCAAGTTCTTAACTAAAAAGACAAGGTAACTGTAACCAGAAAAAGCTTTATCAGAAAAGATAAAAAGACAAATATACAAATTCCAAATCAAACTAAAGAATCAATCAATCACTGCCAATTTAAATTTATAACGGCCGGGTTTGTTCATAAAACAAGGTGAACATGCCATGCTCTTTCACCAAAACAGTTCTTCAGCTGATATAGAAATCACGATAAAGATCCAAAAATTGTTGATTAAAATTATAACATTCCGAGGTTCATAATATGAGAAAGCAACACAAAAATAATGTCAGAAAACAGCAAGATCACTTGACGTAAATGATCTTGATTACTGATGCAGTTCCAATACGATGCAGAGCCACAACAGAATCCCCAATCTTGCAGACTCCTTTCCCCTTGGCATGTTCCAAGGCAAAATCCAATGCTTCTTCTGTAGTCTCTGCATGTGATGCCCTAGCAGATCCTGCATACAAAACTGGTACCAACCCCCTAAATATCAGGCTATGCCTTGCAGGCGCTTCATTGCTACACGACCAATCAAACGAATCTGTCTGCACCTCAGGAACCACCACTGACAGAATAGGAATTCCAGGTCTGTATTTAGCCACCAATTTCGCAGTACTTCCTCCTCTCGTCAGCACTAATATAAGAGATGCTTTCGCAGACATGGCTGTTCTCACCGCCGACGACGCCAGACTCTCTAACGGGCTCATCGGCACAGGTGAGTGTTCCATTATTCTCTTAAAGACATCTCCATAGTTCAATGTGCTTTCTGCTTCTATGCATATTTTTGCCATGGTCCTCACAGCAAGTTCTGGATACGCCCCAGCAGCTGTCTCACCACTCAGCATGACACAGTCGGATCCATCAAGGACCGCATTGGCAACATCGGTGGCTTCAGCTCTAGTTGGCCGCGGGGATTTGATCATAGACTCCAGCATCTGGGTTGCAGTCACAACTGGTTTTCCTTGAATGTTGCACTTGTAAATCATCACTTTCTGTGCTAGAAAAATCTTCTCAATTGGAATTTCCATACCGAGGTCACCACGCGCCACCATAAATGCATCCGAATTTGCCAAGATATCATCAAAATTTGCAACACCCTCTTGATTTTCAACCTGGCAGATAGATATCAGGGGCAAATCACATGTAAGACATTCAAAAAACCAACTGTCCGACAGAAAGCTATATTGCGACCTCACTCAGACATTTCAAAATATCAGAGATGCATGCGTTTATCCTATGTTGCATGGAAACTTATCAAATTCTTATCTGAGAAGGCTTAATGAAACTCCAAAATTTTAAATTTCTAACCTATTCTTGTAAAAAATTATGGTATCAGCGATTTCCATTTCAATGTTCACATTGATTATTTCTTAAGATTAATTACATGCCAAATAATCCTTTCAAAATCAAGCAACTTACACTCCAGTTATCGAAAGTAACACAACATTCGGAGCAGAATAATTTTTGACATCTCATTACATGCAACTTTACTAACAAAAAAAAAGGCCATAAATTTTTTCTAGTTTGTGTTGTAACATAATGAGCATACCTTTGACATGAGAAGGATATTCTTAGCATGAGGCCCCAACAACTTCCTGACTTCAACAAGGTCGGAGCCTTTCCGCACAAAAGACAGAGCAATCATGTCAATTTGATTGGGAACTCCCCACTTCAAGATATCTTCCTTGTCTTTCTCAGTCAAGGTAGGGAGATCCACAATAACCCCAGGAAGATTCACATTTTTCCTCTCACCGAGAACGGCGGAATTCTCACACCGGCATTGAACCAAACCTGCTTTTTTGTCACATGATAAAACCGTAAATGAGATAGTTCCATCTGCACAAAGTATAACCATTCCAGGCTTAACATCCTCAGCCAACTTTTTGTAGCTCATGCTGATCATATTTGCATCCCCTTTGATGCTATAATCGGTAGATACAGTTATTTCTTGGCCTTGTTTTAGCTGCACGGGTTTTGCATCCTTCAAGAAACCAGTTCGAATCTCGGGTCCCTGTGCACAATCAACCACTTATTAGTAACCCTCCACTTTTGCAACTTACAAAATTCAAATATTTTTATAAGAAAAGGTACAATAGGTGTATTATAGTGAAGGTACGGACCCAGTAAGAGCATGGTAGACATCTTATATAGAATTTAACAGTATATTCTATCAATTTTACCTATATTACAACCATTTAATACAGTTTTACCCATGTTATATAAAATTTCTGAGTCGGTCACTGTGAAGCAGCTGGGTTTACTATTATTTTTTTAATAAATCATAAAGTGACAAAACTGGGGCCAAAATCAGAAGAAAACAAAAAAGCGAATTGTTACAAAAATGGGGATCAGATAATACCTTGGTGTCGAGCATGACGGCACAGAGAGTAGCAGTGTTAAGCATGGCAGCCTTGAGATTCTCGAGAGTTTCCTGATGGTACTCGTGAGATCCATGAGAAAAATTGAATCGGGCGACGTTCATGCCAGCCCTCAATAGCTTCTCCAGCATATCAATGGATCTGGAGGCGGGTCCGAGCGTGCATACGATTTTTGTTTTGTGCTTTATCTTCATTGTTACGCCACCACCGCCGTTGCTCATCGTCTTCTGATTTGCCTTTTCACAAACAAAGAAGATGTGTGTGGAAATGGAATGGTATTTGGTAAATGGTAGAGACGCAAATTATAAACTAAACCGAAGGGTTGTATCTGGTGGCGTTGTGGAAAATGATTCGCTGTCCAACAAATTATTATTTATAATGGTTGAATAATTGATATAGTATTTTTAATTTAATTATTACTTCCTCTCTTTTTTTTTTTTTTTTGCAAACCGTACAAAACAAACCTCAAAATTTTGACAAACGGTACAAAAACCCTCAAAAATATTTCAATTTTTGAGATTGCAAAAGGTCATGATTTTATAAAAATAACTTTAATATTTTTAATAATTTTTAAATAACTCTTTAAAAAATTAGATAAAGAATCCAAATGCACTTTTATTTTTGATGTTTTAAAAAAAAAAAAACAATTCATTTCCAACGGTCGGCTTCGCTGTCGGCCGCTAGAGGGACATAAGACGAAGAGGGACGAATGCCTCTTCGTCTGAGACTACCCAAATGAAAAGCTTTCTCCTAGTTCGTCCTGTCTCTTATCAATGAATAGACGAGCTTCGTCTGTTCACTAAGAATAGACGGCTTCATCTATTCTCAGAGAACATACAGAACTGTATGTTCTTTAAGAACAGACCGAGCAAGCAGTGGTTTCTGAGCCAACAGTGGTTTCGGGCCGGCGGGTTTCCTAAAAAATGTGGCGGTTTCTGAAATAGGTTTTAATAGATTAAATTTGATTTAGTTATTTTTATTTGATTTAATTGATTTTTAATTAATTTAATTATTCTTAATTAGGTTTTATTAATTGGATTTTGATCAATTTAATTAGAATTAATTAATTGGATTTGACTGGTTCAATTATATTTTGATTAGTTTAATTGTGTTATATAATTAGGTTTTGTTTGATTTAATTAGATTTAATTAAGTTTTAATTGATTTAATTAGATGTAATTGCATTTTTTAAGATTAAGGAGGTTTAGATTGATTTGATTAGTATTTTAATAAGAATTTTAATTAATTAGAGTTGATTATAAAAAGGGGTGAAAAAGTGTTAATTTTTTAAAAATTTAAAATTAATAAATATATTAAGCATTAAGGATATTTTTGTACCTTTTCTCTAATGTCACATCAGTAAGTTAACGGAAGTTTTTCAAAGTATGAACGAAAGAGATTTTTTGTTCAATTTAAAAAATAGAAGGGCTTTTTTGTACCTAAAAAGAATTTAAGAGCTGCGAGCGGAGTGGGGTTCGGGGACTGCTCGCCCAGGCTTATGGCTGATTTCATGGTATGGATATGTCTTTTCCCTTCTTCCATCTTGATGTGTCAATTTCTTATCTCTTTTTGGCTTTGCCCTTTGCTTAAGACACTAGTGATCCATTCCTTGTAGTTGGCGGGTTGATTTATGACTTTAGCCCCAGTTTGGACAAATTCCCTTTGGCGTCTTTGTTGGTCTTGAGTGATAAAATTCGCCCTTAGTATTGGTTCATTCACTCAGCTGTTTCCTGGTTGGTTTTGAGAAGTCACGCGTTCCATGAACACTCCTTCATTTTATATGTCTACCTCTTGACTGAATCCATGACCTCATCCCTTAGTTGGACGGGCTTCGTTCGGGCCTGACATATCAAATGTGCGGCTTAATCTGGTAGTCTGGAGGTGCTAATCAGAGAGCATTCGGATGAGCTCTTGCATCCATAAGGGATTAGTATGATTTCTATAAATTATGGATGCATGAGATGTGTGAGATGCATATGCATGAAATGCAGGGTTAGTTTTAAACACATAGCCCGTAGCAGGTAACAAGTAACAAGTAAACAGTTGATATCACAGAGACAAATTGTTCTTTCCTACCTTATTTCTCCCACACACGTGTTCCGTGCGAAGTTTATTCGTAGGAATTCTGGTCTAGACTTTCGCATCCCGGATGCTACAATCGTCGTAAACCTGCAAGATCTCTTATAGCAGTTCTAAAGCAGATAGACAACACTTTAACAATGTAACGACTTCTTATCCCATTCTGGAAGGAGTTTAAACATGTAAGTGTGGATCTTTGAAATCTTGAGAGTAAAATTGCTTGGTGGCTGAATCTAGCAAAAGGATTTTCCACTAGACTGGTTATTAGAGATTCAATTAAGCAAAGGAGTTTCACTTAATCAGATTTGTTCTTTTAGATCTGGCTTGATAGATTCAGATGTCGGATATGGTTAATGATTTTGAGACTGATGGTACTAGATATTGATGTTAGGATGAACGGTTCAGGACATGGGACGTTTGCTTGTTCGGATTGCGTGTCCTGCACTCGTGGGTTTGTGGCCCTTTTATAGCATGTGTAGCGTGCTTGGTTTGCTTCTTCTTTCCTAGCCGATGTGGGATTTATGGTTATCCCGTTTTTAATTGGTTTATTTGTATATTCCATCATTGATCTCCCCCCCCTTCTTTTTATCGTAGTGACTGGGTATTTATGCCGAGCCTTGATCATTTTGATCTTTGACTTTTACGTCTTGTTTTGCTATCTGATCGTGGATACCGTCACGTTCGCCTACTTTCGTATGTGCCGACATATGCTTCTTTTTTGGATGTCCGAGACGACCGTTTTCGCTTTCGACTTTTTGTCTTTTCTATTCTTGGGATCTATCTATGCTTTTTGTAGCATGTTTTGGTTGTCTGGTTTGGTTTAACCCAACCAAAATAGGCTACAAAGGAGCTTAGGGAGACCCCATACTTTGTGGAAGTTAGAACAACCTTCTATTGTTTCTCTTCTCTTTCTTTTTTATTTTCCAGGATTCTTCCTGTGCTTTTCGTAGCTTGCTTTGGTTGCCTGGTTTTTCTTACCTCAACCTAAGCAAGCTACAAAAAGCTCAGAAAGACTCCCTTCTTGGGGGGGTTTTTTTTGCGTGTGGTGTTCTTCCTTTTTTCCCTTGTATTTATAGTGCCGCGTTATAGTGCATAGATGGTTGTCACGTCTTTCTGACTCTCCCTCTTTTTTCACGCGTCGTGCCCCTCTCTTTTTATTGCTTTTGACGGTTGAGTTGCTGGTGCCTCTTCGGTTTTTGTGACACAATGGTTACGGTTGTTTTATTGCCATTTATGGCTTCTGTATTTTTCCTCTTTTACCCTTCTATCTTTTCATTTGCCTTCCGAGGAAAGCTTATAAATAACTTCATCCTTTGATATTTCCTTTTTTCACTTCTTTTGGGTTTTCCTTATTATCTTTCCCTGTCCCTTCTTTTTTGCTTCTTTCATTAGAATGGCTAGAAATATCCTCGATGCTATGGATGTGGGTATGCAAAGTGATGATGATGTCCGCGTGATATCTGACCTTCCTCTAGAGGACGGCCGACCACGCCCTTTATTTTGTTCTTGTCGGACAACGAGGACGGTCCTTCTGTTTTTGCCAGAAATCTTTCTCCATCCACGGCTGCTGCTTCTCTGTCTTCACTTCCAGTCGTCTTGCCCGTTACTGCCACTTCTGGTCCTCTTTCTTCCGTCGCCACAGATTCCGTGTCAGTGGAGGTGGTGTCTTCTCTCATACGACGACACCTTCCACATTTTTTCCTTTGGTTTCTGCTGAGGAGACCAAGAAGTGACCTACCGCCGGTCCTCCTGATTCCTTTGTGGAGCCTTCTCCTCGTCCGTGCCAGGACGTTCCTCGCTCTACTTTCATTGTTAAGGGCACCGTTATTAATTAGGATCGCTTCGTTTTTCCGTATGGTTCTCCTCTTGATTCCAACAATATACGAAATACGGTTTCTGGCTATCTTCGGAGCCAATGTCCGGTGTCTGTTGATGGGCAGGTTCCTAGCATAGGGGGTGTGCCATCCATTTATGCCACCCGTTTTCGTCTTCTCGATGTCGTTCGTTGGTTGGAGGATGATAGGAGTCGTCTTTCGGCCTATGCCCATTCTCGCTCGGAAGTCGATTCTCAGTTTGAGTAGATGTCGGCGCTTGTGAAGAGGTTGCGGGAGTCGCATAAGCGGCATTCGGAGGAGCTCCTTTCTTTGAAGGCTTCTGACGAATCTTTGAAGATCGAGCTTCATGAGAAGACTGTTGTGGCCACCTCGTTGGAGAAACAGCTTGATCAACATGGTAAAAAAGGAGAGTCCTTGCAGCATTCTGCTACTTTGCAGGGGAATCATGTTGCAGATTTGGAGACTTCTTTGAATAACGCCCGTCTTGATCGAGCAGAGGTGGAGTCGGAGCGCTCCCGTTTGGAGTTGCGTGACCAAGTTTTGGAGAATCAATTGGAGGAGGCTTCTGGCATGGTTCCTTTGAAGTTCCAGCAGTACCGTCGGTCTATTAGGTCAATTATTCTGAAGGAGTATCCAATGGCGGATCTCTCCTTTTTTTTATGTCGATCTGACCCAATTTCCTGATCAGTGTCTTTCCACGCTTGCGGCTAAGAGATATGCTATCGAAGCTCCTATTAGTGCTTCTCCTTCACCCGAGATTGTATCCTTGGTTCCTTCTTTGGTTATGGGCTTGGCTTCTCCTGCCTCTTTTTTGGTTACTCTCTCCTTTGCTCCCTCGTCTTTGGTGACAGGGTGTTTGCCTTCTTCATCCGGTGGCGTTTAACTGAAGTTTTGTCTTTTCTCTTTACCTTTGGTTTTAGATATATATTTTTCTTTTTGTTTGGAGAGTGTGGCCTCCTTGTGTTCCGCACGTTTATCTTAATATTATTTCTTTTATTTTTGATTGGCCTTTCTTGCTTATGTTTCGGGTTGCTTGTCTTTTCCTTATATTGTGTGCTTCGTTTTGTGGCTGTTGCTTTCTTTATTGGCTCCATCACTTCCTTGTTTCGTTGTTATTTGTAGGAGTTGTGCGTCTTTATTTTAAGTGGCCATACTTTGGGAGGTGCGTATCTCCTTTGTTTGTCGCCTTTGAAGATATGTATTTCTTTTGTTTGGCCGTTGCCTTAAGGAGATATGTACCTCTTTTATTTAGCCGTTGCCTTAAGGAGGTATGTATCTCCTTTGTTTGGCCGTTGCCTTAGGAGATATGTATGTCTTTATATTTGGTCGTTGCCTTAGGAGGTATGTACATCTTTTGTTTTAGTCGTTGCCTTATGAGATATGTATCTCTTTTGTCGCTTGTTTTATGCGTATTTGTTTGCGTCTTTCGGTTGTTGCTATTTGCTGTGTATTTTGTTTTTTCCATTTCGCTGCTTGGATAAAAAGAGAGTTTTGATTGTATTGAGATTGACATGGAGAATTTTAATTATAACAAAAAAGAAGGTTGTTGTCCTTATCTCTTTGGCCTTCTATCTTTGATACTTTTCTTGTAGCAGCGTTTTACCCCTCTGTTTCTTTCATGGCGATAATGTAGCATTTGGTGGCCACCTTCTGATCTCATTTTACGCTGATAACTCCCTCTGCGCTTAGTATTTTCATAGTCAGGTAGCGGATGCTGGTGATCGCCCCTGAAGAATATAGGAACTGTCTTCCCAGTATTCCGTTGTAAGCCAGTGGCATATCGACCACTGAAAACTGAATTTTGATTTCTTTCGTCTCCCTTCCCCCATTTCAAAATTCTGATATCAGTTCCGCCAAGCCCTTGGGTTGGATTGGGGTTCCTCTGAGCCCTACTATCGACACTGGGCAATGCTTGAGCTTTCCTTGTTCCCCGCCGACTCCTTTGAACGTCTCCCACGTCATTAGGTTCACGACACTTCCTTCTTCCACTAGCAATTTCATAACCAGAATGTTGTTGATGATTGTTTCCACCATCAGTGCATCGTTGTGCGGTCATTTCACATGTGTTCCGTCTTCTACTGAGAACGTGATTACTTTTGTTGCTTTCGCCCTTCTTCCTGATTGTTCCGCTACCTGCATTATCTTTCCCCTTAACCTTTTTCGTCCTTCTTTCAAGCTCTTTCCTCCGACAATGACGTTAATGACTCATGCAATTTCTTTCTTTCTTCCCCTTTCCTCCTCCTTCTTTTCTTCCTTGTACATTCCTTCTTTTCTCTGCTCCTTATCTTCTTTATGACTTATAAATTTCCTTAATGCTCCTGATTCTATCAGTTTTTCTCTTTCCTTCTTCAGATCGGAACATTCTTCGTTGTCGTGTCTATAGACTTTATGGAACTTGCAGTACCGGTTTTCATCTCTTGTTCCGGTTCTGTCGATCATCTTCCTGGGCCATGTTACCAGCGTCTTGTTTTCTTTAACCCACATCTGGACATTCACCCTTGTGGTGTTCAGTGGTGTGAATTCTTCTGCTCTGTCGCCATACCTCGCTCGATAGTCACCGGTATACCTGTTGTCGTTTCTCCAATGGTTGCTTTCATCGTATGGTGTATATCTGTTGATGTTGCAGTGGCTCGTGCCGTAATCCTTTCGTGAGTGTGATGGCTGAGATCGGGAAGCGCTTTCTTTTCTTTCTTCCTTCCTTGGCGCTTTGTTAGTTTTATCTCTTCTTCCCCCATCCACTTTGATACACTTTTGAGCTACTGCCAAGACCTCCTGGTAGGTTTTCGGTTTCTTCAAACTTAGCTTGTCGCCTAGCACTCCCATCCGAGTACCCTTCTTTAATGCCTGCACCACTATGTCATTGTTGAGGTCTTCAATTTTCATGGCTCGTTTTTGAATCTTTCGATGTACGCCCTTAGCGTTTCTCCTTCTCCTTGCTTGCATCTGTAGAGTTCCTCCGAGCTTCTTTTAGGTGGGATGTTCGTGAAGAACCTTATCACGAATTCTTTGTTCAATTGTCTCCAAGTGGCTATCGATCCGGGCTTCAGGCTGTTGTACCATCCTTGTTTTGTGTCGCTGAGTGTGGTTGGGAATGTTTTGCACAGTATTGCATCTGAGATATCCAGCAAGACCATCTTGTTGTAGTATTTGGTGACGTGGCTTTCCGGACAACCGGTTCCGTCGAAGTTGTCAAAGTTGGATATCTTGAGTCTCTCCGGCCACTTCTCCAACAACACGCTTACCGCTAGGGGTGATTTTCCATCTGTCATGCTGCTGGCTTGGACATGTTCTCTTGATTTTTCTTTGGCAGCCTTCTACATCGCCTCTAAAATGAGTCTTTGGACTTCCTTTAAATCTACGCTGTCAGTTCCAATTTCCGAACGTCTAGGAGCGGGAAAATCTACTTCATTCCTCTCGATGTCTTCCACAGTGATCACTTCTGGATCCTTTCCTCCAGGTCGTCCATTGCATCAGGTGCTTTTCCTATTCCGTTCGTCCGTTTCTCCGCGCAGCTTCGGTTCTTGCTCTTGGAGGTTTGTGACCAGATTGATTTGGTTGCTTCCTTAACCATTGTGACCACTTCTTCTCTGAAATGCCTCATTGCTCCATCCATTGTTCTTCCTAGGGATTCCTGAAGGTCCTGGTTGAGCTAGTTTCCCGGAGTGGGGGTTGGGCTTCCAAATTCCTGAAAAATGATTCCCGATCTCCCGGTCGCCCCTGGGGCTATGAGAGTACGGGGACTGTCTTTATTTGATATTGCAGTACCGCTGGGTAAAGTGCCCCTTTCCTTGGCTGCTTGTCCCGTTACGTCTTTTCTCGTATCCTCCATAGTCGAACCTGATCAGTGAAATTTGTATCGGGAGTTCCCACAGACGGCGCCAAATGATAAATTCAGATGTCCAAAATGGTTAATGATTTTGGGACTTGGGTGTTGGTACTTGATATTGATGATAGGATGAACGGTTCAACACATGGGATGTTTTCTCGTTTGGATTGCGTGTCCTGGATGCGTGGGTTTGTGGCCCTTTTATAGCGTGTGTAGCGTGCTTGGTTTGCTTCTTCTTTCCTAGCCGATGTGGGATTTATGTTATCCCGTTTTTAATTGGTTTATTTGTATATTGCATCATTAAACATGTAAATGTGGATCTTTGAAATCTAGAGAGTAATTTAGCTTGGCGGCTGAATTTAGCGAAAGGAGTTTCCATTAGACTGGTTATTAGAGGTTCAATTAAGCGAAGGAGTTTCACTTAATCGAATTTGTACTTTTAGATCTGGCCTAACAGGATATTTTAATAATCTGGTTTTTAATAACTGGAAAATGTTCTTAGGGTTGACTTAAAACTGGAATTGAAATAGTAATTTTGAATACTTGGATTTTGAATCATTACATTGACAGCATGCCTTGAATACAAACATTATGCTGGGTATTTTCCTAAAGGGTAGTGTCTAGGCTGGAATGCATCTGGGCCGAGTCAATGTGTTTTGGTAGTAACTGGTTTAAGGCTCCCATAGACTGATATACCTTTGATAGGTCTCCTCAATCACGAGTACAAACAACCGAGGCATTGGACTGTAAGTGATACTACTCGCATAATACGTTCTGGACTTTGGAGTGCAACGCCAGAGCATGAAAGTGGCTATGAGTATCGGGGCTCGATAGGGACTCCTATAGAGTGGAGGAGAAGAGAAAGTTTTAATGCAATGCAACAGGTGCGAATATGTCTGGTAAATAGAGCTGGTGATCGATAAGGCGAAAGCCGTGCAATCTAGGTCCATGACAACCATTTTTGAAAAAAATTATGAAAACGTCTTTATGTTTCATGTTTTAAAAACAGTTGATTTTTATCCCCAATAGAGTCGCCACTATGAGTGGAGCGGGGTTCGGGGGCCACTCGCCTAGGCTTATGGCTGACTTCTTGATCTGAAAATGGTTTCAAAATGGAGTCACCACTTAGTTCAACTAGAAAATGCCTGTCATACCGACTAGATAACCTTACTAGTTTAAGGGTAAGATTATCGTGCATCAGACCAAAATACCAGGTTCGTAGACCTCCCCGAGACTCGTGTGCGTGACATATATGTTACTGGCTTTATTTACTGGACATATTTGTTTTTATCTCATCTCAACATTTGATTTAGCAGTCCATAGGATATAGTGCTGGAAATAAACAAGTCTGGAAAAGTAGGTGAACACGTTTAACACGCATATGACTCGATTTGGAATGGTCATGCAAAGCAAGTAGCAGGTACTCCTAAGCATACATATAAACCTGTGAATTTCTAGCAAATAACAAAAGTCTCGCTAGTCTGGATTAGTTACATGCACAACGCCTAAACCGGAAGTCTAAACTTGATTAATTTTATTAGGTGATTTTGAATGCCCTATACAACCGTTACTATATTTTCATGTTAGTCCTAAGCCATCTAAGTGACTGGCTGGAATTTGATTTGTTTAGCTAAATTAACGTGATTTGTTCTTTATCCTGTTAATACTAGATTTGGCATGCTTGGAAATTAGTAAACATTGTAAACTGGCCCATGTACAGTTGGTGCGCATACAAGATGAAGAATACTTTTAATCCTCGTTAATTTTTGAACATCTTGCACTGGCGCGGGTTTGACCATTGTTGTGGTCAGAACTAGTTCTCGATAAGAACACAAAAGTTGTTTGTCTCATTGATACGATTCTATCGGTTTGAACCGCGGTCAATTCTGAGTTTGGGTGAACCCGAAATCCAGTCTGGAAGTTGCTGGGTTTGCTAGCCTCGGGCTCGTGGGCCCGATTTATACTTTATGTTACATTCTTAGGCTTATGGGCCCAATTTACATTGGGTATCACCCATTACATTGCATCAAATTAAAGTGCATCAGATTATCCATGTTTGGGTTCAAACTATGCCTGATTTTGAGCCCGAATACAAGTTTGGAAGTCCGGAGGATCTGGGAGGCTGGTTCTGGAGGCAGGGGATCGAAGAACTCGACGCTGATGTGACTGCCGGTGCCAATATTTTAGAGTGACGGCACCGTCGGTAATAGCGGCGGGCGGAGGCGCTGCGGGCAGTAGGCAATAGCAGTTGACAATAGTTGTTTTGGACGTTTTCATTCTGTTTCAGCTCTTTTTCACCCCGTTTTCATGCAAAAATAGGCAAAAATGTATAAAATGAAACAAGGAATCTAAATGCGACAAGTAATAAGTGTTTGGAGGTGATTTATAGCATCAAAATCAGCAAATTACAGCAATTATTTAGCTAACTAAGACATGACAAATAAGCTTAAAAATCACCAACGACATGCATCTTAAGTGATTTAATTGTCTGGATTTCTGGTATTAAGCAGTTAAAACACATTCATCTAGTTATCCACATGCTTCCTAATCAATTTTCATGTCAATTTGATAAAAATATTAATTTTAGCTAATATGGCAATTGCATGGCAAAATTAGCAAAATAATCAAAACATGCAACCTAAGCATTCAAATTCAACAAGCATGAATATGACATCATAAAAGTGATAAAGAGGGTCCTCAAAAGTACCGTTCTGAATCTTTGACTCGTTTGTTGGCAAAGAAGATGTGGAATCCAGCTTCGAATCTGTGCAGGGCTGTGTTTTTGCAGAATTAACACGTGTTTAGGTGTTTTAAGACTGGAATCAAGTGCGATTTTGTGTGTCTGTGAATATTCAGCAAAACCTGGGTATTTTTAGGGGGAGGGGTTCAAATTCTAGCGATAAGATTTCTGGTCCGACCTTTGCTCAGCTGTCTTAAGGCTGTATTTATAGTGGTTGAATTAGGTTTAAAGTTAGCTTAAGTTTATTCACCGTTTTGCCTAGTTAGAACTTGGGTTGAGATTAAAGAAGTGTTAAGTGATTGGGATTAGAATTATCTTTAATTTACCTTAAAATGTTACTTTTATTTTTCGGATTTGTACTTGCTAGTTAATCAAAAAAGTGCTAAAAGTCAATTTAGGTGTCTAAAAGTGTCGAAAAAGGCTACTAAGACTATGAGTTTGGGTATGGTCAATTTTAGTCCGTAAAACTTGCAAATTGGCCCATAAGCTTCTAAGATATTGCAATTAGTCCAATTTCTGGACTTTGACTACAATCTCATTGAATTTTTAAAGGCTAATTGCGATTAATTACGTTTTAATCCTTCAAGTTTACAGTTATGCACAGATTACGCCTGTTTAGATTCCAACAAGCAAACCAATAGCTCGTCATCCGGACAGATTTCTCTAGAAATCATCATTGGACGCTTCGGTCCTTTATCATTTTTACCTGTCCGAAAAATAGATGTCTACAAGAGCTGATTTGTAAATTTAAAGAATTTCGACGATTTTTTTATACCTTTTATCTTTTTTATATAATTGAAAAGGAAAAAACGTTTGTAAAAAAAATTCATCCACGATCTGAGTTATACCTTATTAGTATTATTATTACTTTTTCTTCTTTTCTTTTAGTTTGCCACTTTTTTGTTTAAATAATATAGTTAAATGTGATAAAAAAAATTTGTTTCTTATTTAATCTTAAAAATATAATATGATTAAATACATTATTAGTTTTATATATTAATTTTGTCCAGCAAATTTAGTAATATTAAATATAAAACGATATATAATTTGGCATTTTTTTTTGTTACAGGGGAAAGAGGCAAAGCCTAAACAAAACACAAACTAAAATAATTTGGCATTTTTTAAAACAATTAAAAATATAAGATGTGATAAAAATAATACGACGGAAATAATATTAATTTAGTAATTTACAAATGAATATGTAAATTTTATTCTTGGCTTGAGGAACAAGTTGTGCTTGAAATGTTCTTTTTTCTAATAATAATAAGATGAAATATATGCTTTAGGACACGTTTAGCGTCATTTATTAGTCAATGGAAAAAAGGAAGAGGCACCCTTTCTATACTACTCATTTTCTTTCTTTTACATGGAAATGGATGACTTTTAAAAGAATTACATTACTATATATCATGAATGACTTCTAACTAGGAATGTGAATAAATTGAATTATTTGAGATTGATTTAAAAAGTTTTAAATTACAGCTCAAAATTTTCGAATGGAATTTGAATTTTATTTAGAGTCAAATTTATTTTTAAATGAAGAGATTTGCGAGGCTGGCAAATTAATAGGTTACATATATAAATAATAATTTTTTTATTATATTGATATTTTATATCTATAAATTTAAAGGCACAATAAACTTTCTATCAATTAATATGTATTATGGATTGAAAATTTATAAATTATTAAAATTATTATTTATCAAATTTTATAAATAAAAATTATGAAAATTATAAAATATATTACAAGTCAACCATATTTGTAGACTTAAAATTAATATTGTATTAAAACAGCCAACCAAATATAATTTGCAATCACTCTAAAAATGTTGCCAATATTCAACTCAAAATATGACAACTGACATTTAACTAAAAAATTATTATCAAAAAACAATATTTATAACATAAAAGAGCTTAATTTATATGTAGTATTGTAAGCGGAGCGGGGTCGAGCTCACCGCGGCTTATGGCTAATCTCGGTCTGGTTAACTTTTTAAAACTGGGGTCGCCATAGGAAATATCTTTTATACCGACTAAATAACCTCATGCGACTATGGATGTGCATCAGACTAAAAGACCAGATTTGGACACAACTGAACTCTTAACTTGGCTTATTAATTTTACCGATTTTTTTATAAAACGGGATAGGCCAAGGACATAGAATCAGTTGTTCCTACACATCCTAGGGATTAAGCGATGTCTTCTAATATAATACGGCTAACACCTGTCGGAGGAGAGACGAAGAGGGACAGTCCAAGAGAGAGGGAGGATCCATAATTAGCTATCCAATCCGCGCAAGTATTTTCTTCTCTATACGTGTGACAGATGATCACGTTCCAATCTCTTCTCATAATAGATCAGGTAGTATTGAAAAGGTTGGTGCTAGCATTAACATGTTGCACGTTATCTGAAATAGCGTATACGACAACCTTACTGTAACATCTCGTATTTTTAAGTAAAATATTGTCACGAGTCTAATATTTAATTAGACGAGAGTACGTTAACTAAATTTAAAGATAAATTTAATTTACAAGTGTCCCTAAAAGTATATTGTGGCAATACGATTTCAAATTTAAATTTTGGATATTTAAATATGGATAATTATATAGTTAACAGGGATAATATAAACTTATGAATTGGGTGTAGAATAATTCATACGTCCCATGCAATTATTTTTGGTGTCAATATTCGTGGAATATTTTAAAAAGATTATCGTGAAAATTTGATAAGGTTTGGAAGTAGAAATTTTATTAATTGCGGTCAACGCGGACCTAATAAATCAACAATGATTTATTGAAAATAAAATATAAGTTGGATGACAATAAAAATTATATTTTTATTCGTTTTATATCTTATTAGATTTTTGGATAAATTTTCACGAAATTCGCAAGTCGTTTTCGTTTGAGTTACGGACGACTAATTAAGAAATTGATTTAAAGTGTATGATTAAGCTAGCACTAAAGTGCACTTTAGCCAAAACTATATATATAGATTTCAATTGAATGAAATGGTCACAGAACCCATTTCATCAATTCAGAAACAAAAGGAAGAGCAGCTTGCTCTCAGAGACGATGGCGAGATTAGGGTTTCGAGCCGTTTCATTCATTTCTCGATTCTAACTCCGTTTCTTTGACTATTACTCAAGTAATCGAGCTGTCCAACATTTAGACCTGGACTCAGGGGAGTCTGTCACACATACGACGAGGCTAAGTAGCAATTTAGCAGTACTGTGAGTTTACGTATTTACTTTTAAATATCAGTATTTAACTGTTTTAAATCCATAAATTGCAGTAGTATAAACTTAGCCAAGAAAGGTCCATTGGAGCGAGCTACCTATTGGACGACAATAGGGTTGCGTGATCACCAACAACGATTTCTAGATGTACTTCTGTCGAGGTATAGAGGTATGTCTGTCATGTTAAAGTCATTGGGAAAGTGAATGCCCTTACTTAACGGGTAAACCCTGAGACGGCAGTAATACAGTTACAGCCGCGAGTTAAATCGAGATGGCAGCTTTTGATTACGGTCCAGGTGCCAGAGATACAGAAGTAGACGGCAATGATTTAATTCACGGTCTTTATTCTGTTGTCTATAAGCTCGTAAGATGAGTGTGTCTGTTAGGACATTTGTGGAGTAGGGTTTCATATGAATCGATGAATTGGAAATATTTGTTTTATATATATATATAAAACTGTTTTATATATATATATATATATAAAACTGTTTTATATATATTATGCGATTTTGGTATTTATCTGTAAATTGCTTACTCACTCAGAAATATTTATGTTTCTGACCCCGTTGTTGTTTCCCAATTTTCAACCAATGAGCTTTGAGGTCAGTCGAGCTTCCGCATTCCTACCTCAGGAGAGCTCTTCTTTTTGGTATTGTACACAGGATTTTGTACTCTCAATATGCTGCAATAGTATAAGTGCAATATGCCAGCAGCTGTGCCACTAATCCTTTGTTTAGATACTCTGATAGGATTTAGTGCACCTGTGTGTATACCTTCTGGATGGATGCGTATTGGCATATTGTATCTAGTTACCGAGTCCGCCTCATTTATTTTTGTGAGGGTCAAAAACAATATGTTTTATATACGCCGACTATGTGTAACCGGTTCGCTGTGTATTTTAATATGTTTAATACCACCGTTGCGAGACGCAGAGATGTCCGCATTATTTTACTAAACATATTAACAGTGGCGTGTGTTAGGGAATAGGGCTACCTGTGAGTTAAGGCAAGGGAATCATAAGTCCCTAGTTTTCCGTGATCACCACGCCGGGTTTTCAGAAGGAAGCGTAGGTTGAGATAATACGGTTATCCGACCAACACTTCTGAAAACCAAATTTTTCTTATATTTATATTTCAGAAATCGTGTTTGCGTTCAACTAAATGGCTTGTATGCGAGATGCGATCTTTTAATAATATTTGAAAAATATTTCTAGAGGTTCTAGGCCTGTTACGGTTTTCGGAACAACCATTCCTATTCCCTAGCGCCGGTCGTGACTTGGATTAGGGTAGAATCTGGGCCGTGGCAAATGTGGTATCAGAGCAACGTTTTAAGTACTCGACCATCCGAAGTACTATTGCTGATACTATTAAGTAAGTCGTGTTAGAAATTGTAGGAATTCCTAGTAGACTATTGCAGCAACGTAGGATTCAAGTCATATCTTGATCAGTTTTCAATTGTTGTCTTTATTGATGTTTGATCAGAAACATATGAGATATTTATGTGTTTGAAACACGTTTCTAATAGGGGTACATGTGAGATGTTCCTGTGTTCGAGATGCGCTATTAGAGTAGCATGCAATGGTCAGATCAATTGATCAATATTCAAAGAAGGTGATTCTATTCAACTGCAAAATAAGGCAAAGATTCTAGAAGAAGCGTTTGTTCGAGAAAATTGTTAGATTTTCTTTGAACTATGTGTGTGATTGCTATGTGTTTTGTTTATATGCGTTTGTAAGGTGTTGTGTGTTATATGAAAAATGTGTTTTTCTATAACTGCTAAAACGGGTACTGGCGTTATGGCCACATGTGTTTCAGCATGTCTGGGCGTAGTCGAGCACAGCCGCATGTTGTGCTTGATCCACATGGTTTTCCTGATCAGCTAGTTATGCCTGATAATTTATTAGATACTAAAGATTCTGCTTCGGTATATAATATGGATATTGAGATTGATGGTATCAAATTTGAGGATCTGGAGAGATCAATGGGAGACATAGATGTTATTGACGACAATTATGATTCAGTGTCTAAATCTACTACTATATCAGCCTACATAGGGTTTAGGCTGGAGAAGGATTTAGAAGAGACAAACCATATGAAAATAGTACAACAAAGGATGAGCCATATTGGAGTCAAAGGTGGGAAGATGTGTATGCTAATGAGGAGCAAGAGGAACAAAGTCTGAATAGGCTAAGGCATTATCTGAGTATGTTCACGAGAGAGGATCTACCAGTGGGAGCCTATGCTATAAAGTTCACTAGAATAAGTGAAGTAGTTCCTGATTTAACAAGAGATGAGGTAGAGGTTGGTGAGATATTTATGAGAGGCTTGGGTCGAGAGTTTGAGGAACTGCTAGCGGAGCAATCTGACTCAGTAATGTATTTGGCTGGACGAGCCAGGCAGATTGAGCAGCGATTGGTGCGTAAACCATACACCACCGCAGCCATTCTACTACATCAAACCTGACAAGCCTACACGTTTCTCTCTTCTTAACCTAAAATTTCATATCGTTTTGAAACAAAACCTAGCAGCCATTCCTCCTTAGCAAATCTGAAACTTCATCATCAACCATATTCATCCTCTCTATAACTTGAATTTGGTAAGTTCACGTTTAACTTGTTCTTCGTTTCATTATCGTCAAATACGGTTCTTGATTTCGTATCTCATTGTTAGGCTTTAATTCGATTGTTCTTTGACGGTTCGCATCGACTCAACGATCTCTTCAAATCTCACGTATTAGAATCATTAACGATACGTAAGAATCTCGTCGTTCATTGCCGTTCCGTTTCGCCGTTTCATATTCATGCTACTGCCGATTGTTTTAATGATTTGCTATCAATTTTTCTTGTTGTGTCATGTTGTGGATTAGTAGTTAATCTTGGGTTTAAACTTGTGATCGCTTCAAACCGCCGTTTGTTAAATTGTTATTGCCGGCCGTGAATCATCATGGTTTACTGTTAATTTGTTCTTGAATTATGTTTTCATATTAATTAGGTGAGGTTGCTACGGTTTAAATTGTTGTGATTATACAATAAGAATCATGCTATAGATTTAGTGTTTGGATTGATGATATAGGAATTGGATAAGTTTTAGCTTGAGTTATTATTCTTTCATGGTTGTTGGCGGCAGAAGCATGAAATTGTTGTTTGAATTGAGAAGATGGCTAAATGGCCACTTCGATCATCAAATTATCTTGTTTAAATCAAGTAGATACTTCAAGTTAGTTTTATTTAATGTTAGTTGATTTGATAATAACTTTTAGTTGTTTCGATTTGTAAATTGGTAAATTGAAAACGACATGTATTTTATAACTTAAATTTTTATATTTGATTTTAATATCAATTTGGCATGGAATTTTGGTTAATTTACAATTTAGCCCCTAAAGTTTCTAAAAACTTATTCAAGCTAAGTTTTATCTATAGGATAACTTTTGGATTGTTGTTTGTTTTATAATTTAGTAAATTGAAAACAAGTAATTAAATTTGATTTCGAAAATCAAATTTGCTAAAGTACAGTCTAGTCCCTAAACGTTTATAAACTTCAAATGGTTAAGTTTTGGTCGTAACTAGGTTACTTGTATTGCAAGATATTGAATTCTATTTTAAAATAGATAATAATTTTTATCAGATATTTTAATTTATAAACTCGGGTTTATAATTTAATAAAATTTTGGTTTGGGTTAGACTGTGGTCACCCAACAAGTGGGAAGAAGTTTTGTAGTTTTAAATAACTCGGCTGACTCACTGATATGGATTTTAACTTGGGTTAACTTAAAATATTTTTACAAATCACTCTAAATATATTTATATGATTTGTACTCTATAACTTGGGTTATATTTGGAATGCATTTAATATAAGTGTTTATTAAATATGGCTTGATATTGTATTGTGCTAGTCCTATGTGGTGTCTAGTATTCTTTAGAATTAGGGTCTGATTTTAATTATGATTTTAATATTTTATTTAGACCCGTCGACTGTTCGTACTTCAGAGGCGAATCAGAGTTAGGTGCTTGTCAGGATCACGTGGATTTAGCAAGTAGTGAGTTTATATCTCTATTTACTTCTTTATTAAGTAACTGTTATATTTTGTACACACACACACACACACATATATATATATATGTATGTATGTATGTATGTATGTATGTATGTATGTATGTATACATAGATATATATGTATGTATGTATGTATGTATACATGGATATATATGTATGTATGTATGTATGTATACATGGATATATGTATGTATGTATGTATGTATACATGGATATATATACATGTATGTACATAGATATATATGTACATATGTACATATGTACATATGTACATATGTACATATGTACATATGTACATATATATATATATATATATATATATTGTTTCCCTGTTTTTTAAGAAAACGGTTGGTGCCTTTGAAGTGTGTGCGGGCGCGCCAGAGGTTGGACCTCAAATTGAAAATTAAAAATTGATCAAGCGATTGTGACAGATTTTCAAAGGACGTAAAAAATCTAAACGTTCGTAAAGAAAAACTCCTAGAGAAACTTTGAAAACAAGAATAAACTTCTGCAATTAAAATCTAAAATTCAACACTGTAAATGAACTACTGCTGAAATAATGTTTAAAAACAAAAGATTGAAATTGCGAAAGCTGTAAAGCGTTTACAAAGGATTGCATAAAATAAAAACTTTTGGTGTTGATAATCTCCTGAGAGTATTGAGTTTTTGTTGAATTTGGCTGGGCTGCAAATCGTTGTCTTCTTCTCCCTTTTATAGCGTCTGCAGAAACTGCCTGATGATAACTGCCTCCCACGTCTTCACATTGCTTCCCACTTCTAAAAACTGATCCTGAAACATTGCTTTACAAAAAGCACGTGACTTCCTGGACCTTGGCCAATTGAACTTCTGGGCTTTTTCCTTTTCAGCTTCTAATGGGTTTCTGGCCTTTTGATTCTAAAATTCTCTTTTCCTCCAAGGTGTCAAAAGCAAACCTCTGAGATTAACTTCTCAATAAATCTTTTGGAAATCTCTTGGAAAAGTCAAATCTCTTGGAAAAGTCAAATCTCTTTGAAATCTCTTGGAAAAGTCAAATCCCTTTGAAATCTCTTGGAAAAGTCAAATCCCTTTGAAATCTCTTGGAAAAGTCAAATCCCTTTGAAATCTCTTGGAAAAGTCAAATCGCTTTGAAGTCTCTTGGAAAAGTCAAATCCCTTTGAAGTCTCTTGGAAAAGTCAAATCCCTTTGAAGTCTCTTGGAAAAGTCAAATCCCTTTGAAATCTCTTGGAAAAGTCAAATCCCTTTGAAGTCTCTTGGAAAAGTCATCTTTAAAATCTCTTGGAATTAAATTCTCCACGTAGCTTTTTCTATCTTTTTAATAGAATATGGGATTTATGGCCTTCGGGCCATATTTTTAATTTTGGCGTAAACATATATATATATATATATATATATATATATATATATATATATATATATATATGTACATAGTTTTCGGCATTGTGGATTTGATTTGGAACGTGCTACTCGATGGGCATCATCGGGACTGCGTGCGCACCGATAATGATTATGGTATTGAGGTAGGTTTGGGATACGTCTCACCTTAATGAGGGCACTGGTGGAAGATACATCTCCTGGGCTCACTATTTTATTAAGTGATAGTCGGGGATCGGTTATTGAGATACATCTCACCGACACGATAATGGATTTAGAATTGTGGTTTAGAGTTTCATTGATAATCCATAATGAAAATGTTTTATTAAACGTTTTTAAAGGTTTTTAACTTAATAAATGTAAATTGTTATATAAACTCTACTCAGTAAATCTGACCCCGTTGTTTTCCCAAATTTTCCAGGTTTATAATTTGAGCATTGGTCGATCTCCGTTTCTTCTTTTCACGGAGGTTCTTATTTTATTTCAGAAGTAAGAGTCGAACTATTTTAAACTGTTAGACCGCAGTAGTAGTGTCAGATTATTTATATTTTAGTCTTTTACTTATATTTTAGACTATTGTTTGTTGGATTGGTCCAACTATTATTTTATCTCTTTTGGCATGATTACAGTGTTTATATTATTTATATTATATTGCCATATTGTTGGAGATTATTTTGAGATAAGCATACTTTAAATATATGTTGTTTACATGTACTGTTAGATTAGGCTGAAGTCTCGGTTGCCCCCGAGCATGTGGTTTTATGCAGGTATACTTTTTTAAATGTGTTAATTGGGTTATCCGCAAGGCTAGCTACGGGTTTTGGTACAACCATACCCATATCCTAGCGCCGGTCACGATTCATGAAAATGGGTTGTGACAATTTCCTAGAGTTAGTAGGTCAAAAAGCTAAGAGGAATAACCCTTTCTTAGAACAGAGAGGAGGAAAAGGAAAGGAAAAACTTGTACGTAGATGCGGACGAGGAAAAGTTCTGATGATTTGAGAGGCACCACCGCCTCGACAATCATCATCCGGTATCATTTATATATGTGTCTTATGTTTAAGTAAGTACGTTTATGTGTTTTAGTATGAAGTACTAAAACTAGAAAACATAAAATACAGATAGAGAATATCCTTAAACAAGAACACATATACTAATGAATAATAATTGTTGATAAATAGTTTGGCGATGAATAATAACATAAAAGATAAATGTCAAACAAAGAACATTGAAGCCTAGTGTGAGGATTAGGAAAACCTTGAAATGGCACAGAGAAGTAGTTTAAAAGAAACTTATTAAAGTTTTATTTTACAGTCGAACGTATAATTGTGCTCAGATTCATTAAAGATGCATGTTGTGAAAATCTCTATAGAAGAAGCATACCTGAATTTTATATATATTACATATATATATATAAATTGATTTTTATTAGGGCATGCATCATATATATTGATATATCAATGAAAAGTGAATTGAAATAGCAACTCCTTGGGGATGAGAGATGTCATCACCCTGAAGCACAATTGTATGAAAAAGGTTTTGAATCGTGAATTTGAGAATTCACAATTTGTTTGAAAAGTGAGATTTAAAAAGCCTGCAGGCATGACAAATTATAATTGTCTCATACGAGACAAATTGTATTTGTAATTGTTTAGCATAAATGTACGCGAGACAAAACTATATTTGTTCAAACGAAAACTTTGTGATAGTGGCAAGGTAGAATGGGAAAAAAGGGACAAAGAATAACAGTTTTTATTATAAGAATAAATAATAAAGACGTAAATTCTAATATTTCATTATGAGACATTAGGGAGTAATGAAAGTACGGGAAAGAGTAGAGTAAGTGAGAATCTACATTCTTGCTCAGGAATAGACTGATATAAGTCTAGCAATGGAATTTTTTGGTAAATAAAAGTTCGAGAGTAGACAATAGAAGATTGTCACACTTAAGATAAGAGAGTAGGATCTAATTGAACACGACTCGGTTTGTTTGACTTCAAGTAACTATATGCGAACAAATCATACTTACGTGTTTCATTAAATAGATTGCAGATCAGCCTTACAGACAGAGCAAATATCAGTAATGGACATATCTCTTGAATCCATACGAGTGGTTAGATAAACAAAAATTAATAAGTATGAGAGGAGTAAACCTCAGCACTTAAACGATAATCAACAACGAAATATCTAAAAGAAAGATGGTAAAACAAAGTATGAGTATTTTCATAACCGAGTAGGTACAATACTAGTTCTGAAATAAATAAAGAGGATCAATGAATATGTTAACGACTGGCGGAGTTGTCAAGTCATGTTAACAAATATTCATTAGTAAAGTGATTATGAAATCATAAAACACATAAATAATATACTTAAAAAGTATATCAAACCTTAAACCAACATCAGATAAGGATGTTATCAAGGCGTAATGGAAATGGAGATAGTGAATCGAGAAGTGAGTTTCAGAAGTTGTCTAGAAACTTACAGGGTACAGTAAAACCCTAATAACTTATGGTCGAACCGTTAGATCGGTTTGATATTGGGATATGATGGTCCCAGGACGGTTATCTAAATTTTAGCCGTTGCGATCGTCAAACGGAGAGGTAGACAACGCTCGATGATGAAGGTGTGGTTGTGGAACTTGCATGAGTTTTTTTTGGCAGTAAGCCAAAAGTGCAAGTGACAACGATAAGAAGTATAAACTTTAATTGATTTGGAATTATCAACATAAGCTCCATATATGTATATAAATGAATTTGAAAACTGTGATGAGGCAGTAGTTTTAAAAGATGAAAATTCCGAGAACCGAGGCTTATGAATGTGAGGTCTTGGCTGGCTGGTAATGGAATATACATGTAGTGTATATGTATTTTAAATGTCAGGTTAGAAAATGTGTAAAGTATGGCTACCTAAAACTGGAATAAAATGTTTAATAAACATTATTTTCAAAGTGAAATGTTTTGAAAACGGAAATAAAGTTGATAGTTAGTTAATTAAATATGATAGCTATAGTACAGTTATGATAACTGTTAGCTGTGAACAAGGAGGATATGCATATGTGAGAATAAGGTTAAGGATTATAATTAACCTTGGATATACTAGAAATTAGTAACGCGAGTATAGTTTTGCGGTAGACATGGAACGAGTTGAAAATATGGTTTTACGGTGATTGTAAAGTAAGTTAGTGTAATACCCCAAAATAATTAATTAGCTAACTGGACCACTTGTCTAGTTTTGAGTCGCAGGAGTGGCAATATCGGAAAGTTTTCCGATAAATAAGTTTTAATAGATCGGTTTTGAAAAGGATTATATGCGAAGAATTTAATAATATATTTCAATTCAAAAGTTCGAATTGGAATTAAGAGGAAAAATGTCAAGAAAAGTCCAAAATAAAGTGCAGGGACCAAAGTGGTAATTTAGCCACTTTGTGTCAAAAGCAGAAATTTCAGATTTTGACGGTAAAGTATTAATATCGAGTTTCGTATTATTTATCGGAGATAAATAATATGTATAAGTCATAATAAAAGAAGTTAACGATTTAGCTATGGACTAAATTGTACGAAAGAAAAGTTTAAAGGAAAAATAATAATAAACAAAAAGAACAAGGACCAAAGTAATCTTTTAGCCAGAATATTTAAGAAAGGAAAATATGAATCAGTTGATGAAGAAGAATCCAGAGAGAGCAAGAGAATATCGAACGATATCGTCGATTCGCCGCCGTTTCTCCGTTCGACGTCCGATTCGCGTGATTTTCGCGGCAATCTCTTCAGAATCGAGACCTCTATCGATCCTAAGCTTCGTTTCAAGGTAAATTTTCAAGAAATTTGGTTGAAAATCGAATAATAGGGGCTGTTTTAAGGGATTAAGGAATTTGGATTGAAATTTGACGTTTTTTATGTTATTATGGCGTTTTTGAGGAAACGGGGATACGAGTTTTCTATGGTGGAATGGTAGGCACATCGGGTTAGCCAAAAAGCCCCGGAAAACGTCTTTCCGGGGACTGTGCACGTGGTGCATGACCGTGCACCACGGGTGCACGAACGTGCACCCAACAAGGTGCACGAACGTGCACCCTTCATGGTGCACGACCGTGCACCAGTGAGGTGCACGAACGTGCACTTGATTGCACGATCGTGCACCCACTGAAGGGCACGCCCGTGCACCCCGACTCGTATCCACGTGTATATGACTTATATTCGATGTAGAAATTCAACGTTTTGAGTAATTCGACTCTAAAGGACGGATTTCAGACTTTGAGAATCAAAAGTCTCGAGCTAAGCTCGACGTTTTAGATAGTTAACAATAACGGAAAAACGTTAAGAACGTTATACAATTCTCTAGAATGAGAAGTGGTATTCGCTAGGTCGTCAATACGACTGAAGTTATCAAATACGTAAATAAGTATAAAAATGAAACTAAACCCTAAAACTTAGAAGTATTATATGTGTAATAGTACGAGTTTCACGTCTAACTATTAAACGATTTATCAGACGTGTCATCGAGTAGTGGGGTCATGTTTATATGTTTTATATTATTGTTTTTTTTGAGATGCGATGCTATACTTTTATAATAATACCATTAGTAAATGCAAACTCACTCAGTATTTTCCCAAATACTGACCCCTCACCTTTGATGTTTTCAGGTGCTTAGTATGTGGACATAGCTAGAGGTTAACTTTGAAGTCCAGAAGTCAGCTGTGTATGTTTAGTATCTGACTTCTGTGAATGCTGCAGTAGTGGTCCCGTGTTGACAGAGTCATAGCCTAGACAGCAGTACATTTTGAGTGTACATATTACGTGCTGTCTTGTTTATATTTTTGTAGGCTACGTGTATTATATGTGGTTCACGGCCCCAGATGTCGGTGACATGTTCTGAGACACTAACTGATGTATATAGTACCGCGAGGCCAGTTCGTATGGGGTACGATAACTAGAGCCCGCGAGGTTAACAGAACAGTTAGTGTAGATGTTTATATATATATATATATATATATATATATATATATATATATTTGCTTCTGTTGTGTTGTGTTATTTGTTTATATTATTTGCGAAAAAATTAATAGTGATTTAAGGCTTGCTACGGGTTCCGGAGCTACCACTCCCGTTCCCTAGCGCCGGTTGCGGCTCAATATTTTGGGTCGTGACAATGTTTGTATCAGAGAAGTTGGTCCAGCTACCACTGCAAGTTTGTTTCGGTGCTTGTTTGAGAGCAGTTGGTCCAGTTACCACTGCCAGTTATGTCTAAGTGTCTATTTGATTTGGGTTACTCTGTCAAGTAAGTAAACCTAGGAACTACTGCAGCAGAGAGTCGTACCTTAGTTGTTTGCATTTGTGTGATATGTGCATTAGCAATATGTGGTATAGCGCGCGCGAACCAGAATTATTAAGCTAGTAAGTGACTAGTATCTGTTTATACGGACGACTAAGGTAACTAAGTATTTATTGCTTACGCTAAAACATAGTAAATGGTTATATGCTTACAAATTACGAATGACTGAGATAACTATATGATTATTACTTGCGCTGGGATTGTTAAATGGCTATCTGCTTGCGAACTACGTGCGGCTGGATTAAATGCTAAATGTTTACAGCATTTTATAAGTTGATATTGGAATTGCGTGTGGAAATGGGCTCAGATGGTCGCTTATGTTTGAAATTGTTTCTTTTCAGCATGTCTGGGCAGAACGGAGCTCAGTCGCATGCTGCTGAAGAACGGGAGGAAGCGCCTCCTATATTTCAAAATGGGGTTCACAACGAAATAGGCGAACCATCTGGGGTCCATCAGAACGGATTCCATGCAGACAATAGGAGATCGCCAGAAATTTATCAGAATGGATATATGTCTGTATTAGAGATTGGTAGTTCTTCTGGCAACAGAGGTAGAGTACACTCGCCAGAAATAGAATATAGTGAAGAAGATGAAGAAGAACCGGAGAAGGATTCGGAAGAAGATCCTGAAGAAGATCCGGAGGAGGATCCTGAGGAGGATCTAGAAGAGAATATAGACGAAGAGTCAGAAGAAGAAGATCCTCAGGAAGAAGAGTATGAAGAAGAAGAACTGTTAGATGAATCAGATGTTGAACAGTAAAGAAGCGAGCATTTCTGGTCTAGGGTGCAGAGATATCGTGACTTGAGAGAGGATGCAGATATAGCAAATGGTCAGGCACAGATAGCTCTAGACCAAGTCAGGAGACAGATGCGCTCCTTCTCTCGAGGAATGCTAACAGTAGGAATGTATTCTACTGATTTTCTACGAATGGTTGAGGGAGTCCCTGATCTGAATGAAGGTAACAGAACCATCAACCGAAGGTATGTCAGAGGCTTAGGACCTGAGTTTAGTGAGCTATATGAACACGTGGGTGAACATTTTGGCACGCTCACTACGATGGCCCGTAGGATTGAGACTGAGCGTGAGTGGGAGGGCGATCTAGTACGACCCTTCTATTTTAGACGTGAGTATCATTCGGACTACGTCAGTACATCCTCCAGAGTTAGGACCAACCCTTACTTTGTGCAAAGAGGCGGAAGCAACTCCGGTAGAACAATTAGGGGCCGACACACATGCATAGTCATTAAGGAATCTAGCGTTTCGCATCAAGCACCTCCAGGTATTAGCGATTTATATGCTTTGAGTATTGTGTTTATGTGTTTGCATTACTGTGTTTATATATGATTGCTGCATTGCATAATAGAATGTCAGTAATAGGATACTCTTATAGGATAATACCTCATAAAGTGAGAACCTATAGGAAGCGATGTTAATAAACACGCGACTAATAAAAGAACGTATAAATATAATTTACAAAAACTGTAATATAATAAACAAAACATCATACATTTGTCGCGAACGTAATTCGTATATTACGTTCTAGAAGCTGTAAAGGAGAAGATATATTACTGAAAAGGGAAATCGATGTGGAACATCGGTACCTGCGTTTGTATATGATATGGTACAGTGTGTCGAATAAGTGGATGTGGTGATTACAGCAGTAAAGAACTTTAACGTGAATTGAGTTATCAGAGATATGGAGAAAGAGGTGGTGTTAACAGAATAATAGTCAGAAAAATGACAGGAAGTGACAGTAATACAAAAAAAATTTATAATATACCCAATAAGTATAAAGAAAGCCGTTAATAGTCGCAGAGTGTATAGTCTGGAGTAAACTTACGTTCTACGAAAAGTATGAAAAATTTCTAAGATTTTTCAAAGTACAATTGTGCTCTGTCATCGCATATGACATTACATAATCACGATAGGAATGCATAAAAGAATGATTTTCAAAGCATAGACCATGCATCATATTTTCGCAATGATGAAGAAAATGCGATTTCGAGCAACTCTTTGGTGATGAGAGGTGTCATCACTCTGAGCTACAATTGTATTATCAATTTCAAATGATTTTAGAAAAATGATTTAAAGTGCTAGCTAGCCAAAGGATGTTTTGAAATCGTTTTGCTCAGTAAGTAAACTCAGATGTAAAGCCCTGCGACGGATAATAAAATATACTTAATAAATAAGAATAAGAGTTGTAAAATAAACCCCAATAACAGAAGAAAGCCTTATTAACGATTAATTGCGATAAAACAAACGAGATTAAAGTAAAGTTTGAATAAGGAGTTATCGCCAGAGAGCATACGCGGTTAAGATGCGATGCACTGGCAATATCTAAGGATACAATATTTATCCTTAAGATAGAATAAAAGATGAAATGACAGACAATCATGTAGACGAAAGAAGACGATTATATAAACGATGAACATCAAGTGATATTTAAAGGATATAACTTTATTGATATCAGTATTTGAAGATGCAAAAGTGGAAAAAGAAGGGATACAGACGATGAAGAAAATAATCCAATAAGATGTAAAGGTTTGAAGTTAGATAGATCAAGATATAAATGATGCTATTTGACTGATATTAAGTGAAATTACTAATATCAACATTAAGAGCTATAGGTTACGTTAACAGAAAGGAGAAAAGCTAAGGGACAAACTTAGTGTAAAGGCAAAGTCAACGCGTACAAATGTGCGTGTGTGTAGACCTGAAGTTGACAGGAAAAGAAGAAGGATGTAAGTACATATAAAGATGATTATAGAAAGGAAAAGTTCTAAAGATATGTCAGAAGGATTATCAGAATAGAACAACAATAATAAAGCTATTATAAACGAAGGAAAGACGTAATGAACACAGTAAGTAAAGGATAAGATGATACCTTGAAGAATAAGAATAAAGTTATGAAGCTTCTCGAAAGTAAGAAGTAGAAGCGTAATATGAAAAAGAAAGTTGTTTATACAGTAAGAAGGAATGATAATAAAGGAAGTAACTAAGTTATTAAAGATCTATTGAGTCAGTTAAGGATGAAAGTTAAAGATGAAGTTAAGCGAAGATTAGTCAGTAAGAAGGATTTTAAGAAATTTAAATGTTAAGAAACATATGAGGTTTTATGAGGTCAACGTGAATAAGGAATAGTGAAGTAAAGGAAGGACAATTTTGACAGACATGTCAATAATAAGAAACTTGAGACGACCTCTAAAGTAGCAATTAGAGGGAAATGACGAGGATAAGAATACGGGTAGTATCAATATATAAAAGAAATTTTACAGGCTGCCCGATTGAAAGTAACGTGAAATGAAACGTTTAAGATAATGGTAAAATATGAAGAATCAGGACTAATAGAGTAACGTGAAGTTCACAATAGCTTAAAGGAGCAAAGGAAAGAGAAATTGTAAGTAACAAAGAATGTATCAAGCTTAGCTATGTTAAGAAACAGTGAATGTGTTAGACATGGAGCAAGTTGAAAGAGATTGGTTGATGAGGATCGAAGTGCCAGATAATGATAGTAAGAAAATGACGAGGACCCATTAGGAAAGAAAAGTGACAACTACAGACGATAGTAAAGATCATAACCGTAGATTATATTACAAAGGAAAATACTTATAGAAGTATGAATAAGGTAAGTACGTCATTAAGGAGGTAACCGACACGTCATGACTAGTCGCGTATAGAAGAGATGAGTAGCGACCCTGTGACGACTAAGAATAGATAATGGGTTTGAATAGTATTGAGTAATGATTAATGACAACCATGTAATAAGGATACAAAGATCTCAGTATCAAGGGTACGCTAAAGCCATACTACTTCAGAGAGACAACAGATGAACAAGAATGATAATAAGAAGATTCTCAACTGTATGAGGGTACGAAGCTATAAAAGGAGAGCTAAAATCTAAAGTAATGGAAAAGCTGCAACCAAAACGCACCAATTGATGTTAAGGAAAGTATAAAGATAATTATAAGGTCTCAACAAATTTTATGAAAATTCGAGGACGAATTTTTATAAGGGGGGAAGAATGTAATACCCCAAAATAATTAATTAGCTAATTGGACCACGTGTCCAGTTTTGAGTCGCAGGAGCGGCAATATCGGAAAGTTTTCCGATAAATAAGTTTTAATAGATCGGTTTTGGAAAGGATTATACGCGGAGAATTTAATAATATATTTCAATTCAAAAGTTCGAATTGGAATTAAGAGGAAAAATATCAAGAAAAGTCCAAAATAAAGTACAGGGACCAAAGTGGTAATTTAGCCACTTTGTGTCGAAAGCGGAAATTTCAGATTTTGACGGTAAAGTATTAATATCGAGTTTCGTATTATTTATCGGAGATAAATAATACATATAAGTCATAATAAAAGAAGTTAACGATTTAGATATGGACTAAATTGTACGAAAGAAAAGTTTAAAGGAAAAATAATAATAAACAAAAAGAACAAGGACCAAAGTAAGCTTCTAGCCAGAATATATAAGAAAGGAAAATATGAATCAGTTGATGAAGAAGAATCCAGAGAGAGCGAGAGAATATCGAACGATATCGTCGTTTCGCCGCCGTTTCTTCGTTCGACGTTCGATTCGCGTGATTTTCGCGGCAATCTCTTCAGAATCGAGACCTCTATCGATCCTAAGCTTTGTTTCAAGGTAAATTTTCAAGAAATTTGGTTGAAAATCGAATAATAGGGGCTGTTTTAAGGGATTAAGGAATTTGGATTGAAATTTGACGTTTTTTATGTTATTATGGCGTTTTTGAGGAAACGGGGATACAGGTTTTCTATGGTGGAATGTTAGGCATGTCGGGTTAGCCGAAAAGCCCCGGAAAACGTCTTTCCGGGGACTGTGCACGTGGTGCACGAACGTGCACCCAACAAGGTGCACGAACGTGCACCCAACAAGGTGCACGAACGTGCACCCTTCATGGTGTACAAAAGTGCACCAGAGGTGCATGACCGTGCACTAGTGAGGTGCACGAACGTGCACTTGATTGCACGATCGTGCACCCATCGAAGGGCACGCCCATGCACCCTGACTCGTATCCACGTGTATAAGACTTATATTCGATGTAGAAATTCAACGTTTTGAGTAATTCGAGTCTAAAGGACGGATTTCAGACTTTGAGAATCAAAAGTCTCGAGCTAAGCTCGACGTTTTAGATAGTTAACAATAACGGAAAAACGTTAAGAACATTATACAATTCTCTAGAATGAGAAGTGGTATTCGCTACGTCGTCAATACGACTGAAGTTATCAAATACGTAAATAAGTATAAAAATGAAACTAAACCCTAAAACTTAGAAGTATTATACGTGTAATAGTACGAGTTTCACGTCTAACTATTAAACAATTTATCAGACGTGTCAGCGAGTAGTGGGGTCAGTAGACGCGGACTAGCGAGAGCATACTATCAGATTGACCATATCATTACTTGGATAACGGTCACTATGAGTTGCACTTTACTTTCGTGTATTATATATTAAAGTTATTTTATATATATATATATATATATATATATATATATATATATATATATATATATATATATATATATACTGTTTACACGCATCGTATTATATATAATTGAATGAAATTTTATACGTTTTATTAATTTCTATATACGAGAACTAGTATGCGATCCGAAGAAACTAGCTACCTATTGGGTGTCAATAGGCTGTGTGATCACCGGTATTGAGTCAGTCTAGTGTGTTTGCATTTGAGAAATGATTTGATTTATGGCATGATTTGAATATGAATTTCGAAATCAGATAATGATTTGATACGAGTGAGCACTCGGTTACGGTGTAACCTGGAGTCCCCGTATCTAGTGGGTTGGACCCACCAGTGAGTTGGACTCACAACTTGAGATTTATGATTGGGTTGAACGATATATGATTATTTAAGAGATGTGTCGCATGCTAGGATATTAGTTTCGTACGGATCAAAAAACCTGTTTATATGTTTTATATTATCGTTTTTTTTGAGATGCGATGCTATACTTTTATAATAATACCGTTAGTAAATGCAAACTCACTCAGTATTTTCCCAAATACTGACCCCTCACCTTTGATGTTTTCAGGTGCTTAGTATGTGGACCTAGCTAGAGGCCAACTTTGAAGTCCAGAAGTCAGTTGTGTATGTTTAGTATGACTTCTGTGAATGCTGCAGTAGTGGTCCCGTGTTGACAGAGTCGTAACCTAGACAACAGTATATTTTGAGTGTACATATTACGTGTTGTCTTGTTTATATTTTTGTAAGCTACGTGTATTATATGTGGTTCACGTCCCCAGATGCCGGTGACATGTTCTGAGACACTAACTGATGTATATAGTACCGCGAGGCCAGTTCGTACGGGGTACGGTAACTAGAGCCCGCGAGGTTAACAGAACAGTTAGTGTAAATGTTTATATATATATATATATGTTATATATATTTGCTTCTATTGTGTTGTGTTATTTGTTTATATTATTTGCGAAAAAATTAATAGTGATTTAAGGCTTGTTACGGGTTCAGAGCTACCACTACCGTTCCCTAGCGCCGGTTGCGGCTCAATATTTTGGGTCGTGACAGTTAGAAAGGTGTTATACGGCAAGATAATTAGGTTGTAACTTACACCTACACCTAGATGACCAAATTAGTGTGAAAGGAAACTATTAATTCAATCTGCAACGGGAAGTTATTATAGATTGATACGGAGATAAAAAAACATTCTATACAAGGTATAGAATCATACGAAATGTGAACGATGAGTAGTCCGTTTTTGGAACAAGAGTTCAAACAGATGAAGAGGGTAAGGTTAGAAATTGAAAATATTTAACCAATATTACCTTAAATTGATTAATATTTTATATGGATCGACGAATTGGTAGGGTTTCATATGGATCGACGAATTGGTAATATTTTATATATATAACTGTTTTATATATTATGCGATTTTGGTATTTATCTGTAAACTGTTTACTCACTCAGAAATATTTATATTTCTGACCCCGTTGTTGTTTCCCAATTTTCAGGCAATGAGCTTTTGAGGTCATTCGAGCTTCCGCATTCCTACCCCAGGGGATCTCTTCTTTTGGGTATTGTACACATGATTTTGTACTTTTAGTATGTTGCAATAGTATAAGTGTAATATGCAAGCAGCCGTGCCACTAATCCTTTGTTTAGATACTCGGATAGGATCTAGTGCACCTGTGTGTATACCTTCTGGTTTGCTGTTTAGTGGCATATTGTATCTAGTAAAAGAGTTGGCCTCGTGTGTTTTTGTGAGGGTATAAAATAGTATGTTTTATATATGCCGGCTATGTGTAACCGGTCCGCTGTGAATTTTAATATGTTTAATACCACCGCTGCGAGACGCAGATATGTCCACATTATTTTATTAAACATATTAACAGTGGCGTGTGTCTGGGAATAGGGGTGCATGTGAGTTAAGGCAAGCGAATCATAAGTCCTTGGTTTCCCGTGATCACCACGTCAGGTTTTCAGAAGGAAGCGTAGGTTGAGATAATACGGTTATCCGACCAACACTTTTGAAAACTAGATTTCGCTTATATTTATATTTCAGAAATCGTGTTTGCGGTAAACGAGAAAAATATTAATGATGTTTTCTGAAAACGGATGTATGCGACATGCGATCTTTTAATAGTATTTGCGAAAAATTTCTAGAGGTTCCAGGCTTTTTACGGGTTTCAGAATAACCATTCTCATTCCCTAGTGCCAGTCGTGACTTGGATTAGGGTGGAATTCAGGTCGTGACACTTACTCCATCTCGAGGATGACAAATCTGTAACCTTGCGACCAAGCAATTTCAAGACCATCTAGAGCACCCCAAAGTTCAGCTTGGAGCACCGAGCAGCTGCCAATGAAACGATTGTAACCAAAGACCCAATCTCCATCTTTCTTGCGAGCAATACCGCCGGATGAGGCTATGTGATTTGGAGACATACCAGCTCCGTCTGAATTGATCTTGACCCAGTTTGAGGGGGCGGCGGGGACCATCTAATGAGGCAAGACTTTCGAGGAGCAGCAGTTATCGCTGAAGTCTGGATGAAACGCTGGGCTTGAAATGTTGAACTCAACATGGACTTGGACGAATGAATGATCTCGTATGTACTCCGAGCTTCTCCTTTAAAGATGAAATTATTACGTTGGACCGAGAGACACCAGCACGTATGCCGAACATAACATTCCAATCCTTACTACGCCCATTTTATTATCCAGTAAATTATTAAAAAAGCAATCATCAAAATAACCATAAAAAACGCTGGAAATTAATTGATTTTTCTTTAATAAAAATGTTCCAAACTTCCTAGCTCTATCGCAATTGCGCAGAACGTGATCCGTATCATAAACTCGTCGTAAATTGGACACGAGCTGTCCTCCGTCATATTTCTTTGAGAACGCTCATGGTTGGTGAGGAGCTTGTGTTTCGCCACAATCCAAAGGAACGTTCTGGTGCGTTGCACACCAGGCCAATCCCAAATAACCTTCCACCTACTGTTTTCTGCATTCCATTGTTGCTCTCCCTGCATATTATATGCAGAAATGGACGAGAACTTACCTGAGCAGGAAAGTCCCTAATACGGACGATCAATACCCTAGGTGGCTAAGGGGGCTAGACAACAGCTAAGTGTAATAGGACCCTTGTTTGGAAGAAGGGTTTCAAGAACTTCCCACTTCCACGAGCCATTAACATTATACTCTTGTACTTAAGCATGAAGCGCACAGTCAGGAATAGGAGAAAAGCCGAGAAGCTTAAGCGCCCCAAGGTCGCTGAGCCAATTGTCCTCCCAAAATCTGATGTTACCGCCATCACCCACAGCCCAATGGATGCCGAAGTTAACATTGTCCCAAATATGACCTAGGTTACGCCAGAGAGTAGAGAAGGATTTAGTGAGGGACTACAATCCGTTGCTAAATCGCAAAATCCGTCGGCAAATTGAGTTTTCCCAGCCATATTTTTCCATTTTCGGCATTTTATTTAATTTTAAGCCATGTTAAATACACAAAAAATGCAATTATGCAACAACACAAAACTATATGAAACCGCTGAAAATATATATAAATATAATCATATACAATTCATAAACTATATACTAAATCGACCCTACACTACACTACAAGTCTGTCATTACAAGTCTATGGGGTCGTCGGCATCTGGGACACCATCATCAGTGGTGGGTGGAGGCAGCGGTGGAGGGGTGGGGATTACACCTCCTTGGGCCTGCTGCTGCATCTGCTTGATCGCCACTGCAACTGCGACCTGGATCTGATCACATATTGTACCCCCAAGCCGAGCAATAATGTCAGTACGAATCCTCTCCTCGGTGCTTGTCGACACACTACGGATTTCGATACGATCATACTCATACTCTAGCTCCGTTCACGATCTCCGATTTTGGATCGTGACAAATTTGCCCCTCAATTATTTAAGTAAGATATCTATGGGCCCCATCAAAAGATAGACTGAAGGAAATTTATGGCCATGCTAAATGAACTGATAAAGAGTTATCATTTTCAGTCTACTTAAAATCAGGAAACTAATGATTGACTATTATAAGGATGACAGTACTATGCCTAATATTCAATCTGGATATTACAAGACAAAGAGATTAAAACATTATACAAAGGTTAAATCAGATAATCGATATTCATATGGCTTGGGTAGTTATAATATCTTTCTAGAGGGCACTTATGATTTGTGGGTCGAAATAGAGATTTTGAGCCCACTACCAATATTGGGGTTGCACACTAAGACCAGGCTCAAAATAGTTATGGGTTGTACAAGCCCAATAAAATAAAGTGATTAATAGATTATTATATATTATTCGTAATATAATATATATACTAATTGAATTTTGAAATTCAAGGATAAGTGTTATCCTTAAGATATTATTTTTTGGAGATAATAATAAGGGTTAATTCCATAAAAAAAACACGACCTTTACACAAAATTTCATTTCGATCACGACCATTAAAAGTTGCCATAAAAAACCATGACCTTTTTTTTTTCAAATCTATCGTTTCAGCTTATTTTTGTTGACTAAGTTCTTCTCTAAACCATTAATGAAAGACCTAAATTATAAATCGACACCAAATATTATCATCATTCAGTTAGAGTATGTAGAATTAGTAATTTTTAGTTTGAAAAAATACACCGAATTTAACTTTGGTGATAAATTTGAAACAAAATTAAAGATCGTACCTTTAAATGCCAACTTTTAAAGATCGTAATTAAAATAAAACTTCGTGTACATTCGTGATTTTTTGATGGAATTAACCCTAATAATAATAATTAATATATATGTGTGTAATTATCAAAAAGGAGTTTTTGATTCTAAAGAGTTATAAAAAACGTAGTGTTTGAATTTGATTGCAAAACACGTTTTTGAGTAAACCCTAGATGTTTTATTTTCCTATAAATACACTCTTAAACCTAGGGTTTTACGTATGTGGTTTCGAAATTAACTCAAGACACAGTCACGAATATTAATCATTAAATTCATAATTTATTTGTGAAGTAATAGTGCTAGCAAACAAGCACTTGTTTTGGCAAAGGTCTGTTCATGTGGATACTTGTAGAGAATGCATTCTTTTGGAGGCGTTTCTAATCTAAGGCAAGGTATTAATAAAGTGAACCACCTCCTTCCTTCCTTCCTACATTGCTGTTTCAATTCGACATTCGAGTAAGTTTTATTTATGCAACTTGTTTGTCTCTTCGAATTACATGGATTTTGTTTTGGATTTTTAATAATTTTTTTTGAAATTTTGTTGCTTTATGAATCTAGAAAACCAATAATGGTATCCGAGCCGCATGTAATTTGATTGATAAGATTTTGGGTATATATGTGATATATACTTGTTGCATATTTTGTTTTGAAAAGGGACTATTGTGAGCAGAGCGGGGTTTGGGGGCCGCTCGCCCAAGGCTTATGGCTGACTTCTCGATCTGGAAATGCTTTGAAAAATGGAGTCGCCACCTAGTTCAACTAGGATTTCCTTTTAACTGACTACGTAACTTTACTCGCTTATGTTTAAGATTACCGTGCATCAGACCAAAGACGAGGGTTCATGGACCTCTCGAAACAGTCGTGCTTTACTTATCTATTACCGACTTTATTTATTGGACATATTCATTTTATTCTCATCTCAACAGTATATGCAGTCCATGGGATATGAAAGTTGTAAATAAAAAAGTATGAAAGCGTGTAAACAGGTTTGACCCACATATGACTCGATCTGGACTGGCATTTGAGGCAAGTACCAGGTACTCCTAAACATACATCTAACCTTAGAGATTTCTAGAAAATAGAAATAAGTCTAGCTGGTCTGGATATTTTACATGCACAAAGTCTAAACCGGATGTAAATGTTAGATTGATTAATTTTATTAGGTTATCTTGAATAACCTATACATCCGTTACTATTTTTTCGTATTAGTCCTAAGATATCAAAATGACTGGCTGGAATTACATTATTTGGCTAATTTATGTGATTAGCCCTTTAACCGGTTAATTTGATATGCTTTTTGGAAAGCGGTAAACATTGCCGGCATGCTCAGGGGCAGTTTGATATACATACAAGGTTAGTGATACTTTTTAACCTCGTTGACTTTTGAGTGTCTAACACTCGCGCGTCTTTTGACCATCCATCTGGTCATAACGGGCTCTCGATCGAATCACAAGAGTTGTGCGTCTCGTCGATCCGGGTCTACTAGTTTGATCTAGAGTCGATTCCGAGTTTGGGTTAGCCCGGAATTGGCTCTAGAAGTTGTTGATTTGCTGGGCCTCCTGCTCGTGGGCCCAATTTATACAATATATTACATTATTGTATTTTTAGTTTGTTTTACATCGGGTCTGGCCCTGTTACACTAAAAAATATTAAACTACATTGAATTATCTACGTCTGGGTTCAAATCAGGCCTGATTTAGAGTCTGAATTAGTCCAAAAACACGTCTGGAAGTTTCGATCGAATCTGGGAAGATCTGGGAGCAAATTGTAATAACCCTAAAATTATTAAAATAATTGGATAATGCCACGAATCTTAAATTGCGGAATTTAGGCCAAGTAGGTCGGGAATGAGGCTCGACTTAAGAAGTTTAAATGGAATAAGAGAATTAATCGGATCACGAAATAATAATTTGAAGTAGAAATTATTATTTGTCGAAGCATTATTAGTGGGATTAAGTGAAAGCTAAGAAAATTGATATTAAATAAAATAGAAGTCCCGAGCTAATAATTTCACAACAAATTTTGTGAACTATTATTAAGAACAGATAATGACTAGTCAGAAAAATAATTTCCGAAGTCGTTTTGGAAACGAAGCATGACAGTTTATCATTTAAGGCAAAGTGGACCTTAAATCATTAAAAGAGTAACATGTGTCACTCATTGAAGACTGAAGATGCCACTTAAGTCATTCCCTTCTCATTTCATAAGATGAGAAAAAAAAAAGGAAAGCTCCCTTCTTCTCCTTCTCTATGTCGTACCCCTTATTCTCCATGGCTAAGAGAATTCTTCATCATATCTCTTAATATTTGATGCAATTCATTCCCAAGATCAAAAGTAAGTAAGGTGAGCCTTCAATTTAAGGTTCTAGTAGTTGATTTTGGAGTAATTTGAGAAAAAAAAAATATTAGGTTTTATGTATTGATTTTGGGGATTTTGTGTATTGATTGATTCCAGGTACAATTGAGCTTGGATTGAAGGTGTTGAGGTGTGAATTGGTGACTAAGGCTTCGGCAATCATCATATCATCAAGGTAAGGAGAATTTATGAAATTTAGAAGTTTGAAATTGGATGAGTTTTTGGTGTTTTGGTTCGGCATATTGGTATTCTTGATGATAATTGATAATTGATTGTTGTAGCTTGTAAAATTGGTATTGATTGATTGAATTGTTACATGGAATTAGGGCAAGGCATTCAGCCCCTATGTCAAGAACATAATTTAGAGTCTACATGATGGTAATAGGTTTTGTTTATATACTATTTGGGCTGAAATTACGAGTATTTGGTGTGATATAAGATTATTAAATTTTTGGATGGAAAATGTGTATATGGCCTGGTCATTTTGGCAAATCTATGATTCAATGTTTTGATGACGCCTAAACCTTGAAATGAAAGTGTCTATGTTTGCCTAAGAGGGCTGGACTATGTTAATATGAAAATGTGATTGCGTTAAGCTTTAAGTCTCGACATGCTATGAGTTACGAGTCAACGCAAACTAGTTAGGCGTATTGCAGAATATTGTACTGTAGAACAGCCATATTGTGAGGGCAATATCTAGAGTTATATAACTCCAAGTTAATTTCCGTTTGTTTTTATGGAAACTTAAAGACGTTATCTACAAATGTTTCGGTTTAGATTTATGATAATTCGGATTTTAAGTTTCCCAAACAAAGCAGAACATTATATCGTGCGTAACAGTTTTGCAATTTTAGGACAGGCAAGTTGTTAACTTTCGGGCTAGTTTCCGACACCTTCGGGTGTTCATATGGGTCCGAGACCTGAACAGAAATTGTAGACGACATTCCCAGCTTTAGGAATGTCAAGTTTGTTTAAAGGTAGGACTATTATAGATAAACATAAATAGAAAGTTATCGGGATAGACGCGATAACGTGACAGGTTATACGTGGTTAATTTAGTCTCGAGTCTAAATTATCTATCAGATAGATTCTCACTCAAGATATATTTGATAATTGTCCTAGGTTCGATAAAGCAACCTACTAACGGAGAACGAGATCGAGGAGATTGACGGGCATAGTAATTGATCGAAAATATAAAAATTGCAAGCAGCGAGTTTATAATTATGTTTACATTTGCAATATTTAAATTGCATTTCTTTTATCCAAATATTTATACAACTTGCATAGCATCATTTTAAATAAATGCCTTGCTTGAAATACATACATCATGAGTTTGAAACCTGTATGAATCTGATGAAACAAGCTTTCCTAATGAGCGGCAATAGGAACTGTGTGATCACTAGTTAAGATCAAGAAATCCACGGCATCATTAATTGACAGAAATCTTCTCGAGAACAAGACATGCATAGGTTGAACTTGGTGGATGTATCTCGGGACCTATGTCTAGGGAGTTTAACTAGATAGAATTATCCCGAGACTCGCCTCATTGATTAAGGATATACGATAGTACTAGTTTAACTCGGTAGAACTATCCCGGGATTGTACTAAATGGTTATAGTTAAACTCGGTAGAATTATCCTGAGACTGAGCAATCAGGAACAAGTATCAGAAACCTATTTAAGAAATGGATGGATTGGATTGATTGGAATAATGAAATTGATTGGATTAAGCGGAATTTATTGGATTGCAATGAGACAAGCTAAGGTTTAGGGTTTCAATCGAAATGTTATACGTGGATGCAAATGAATGATTAAATTGAAAGTATGATTTGAATATTTTAATTAGTACTCATTTGTAAACTTATGAACTCACTTAGCGTCGATTGACCCCTTCATATGTTTCCTTTTCAGGGGTATAAGCCTTGGATATGACAGACTTCTAACTTATCCCGAAAGTCTTATGTATAGAAAGAATGAGTCAACTAGTAGTGCTGCTGTAGTCGGGTCTTAATGTGTATAAGTAGTTTGACAAATGACTTGTATTTTTTTATTTATATTCTGATATATATATATAAAAGGTTTTGAAAACTGCATATTAAACCGCTTGTTATAATGCGGAACGAGCAATGCTAGAATAAGAGACATCGTATAATAAGACTTGGGTTCCTATCTAACGTTTTCAAGAATTGAATAGACGTTTATAAACGTCAAGCTTTGAAAAGCTTTGGCACCGTTTGGATTGAGGGTTTTTAAAATGTATGGATTGTAACAAAATCGATGGATTCTAAATCAATGGAATTTAAATTCATAGATTGTTAAATTCCATCATTTGGATTAAGAACAAAATAAATGGATTTTTAATATAATTTTCCATTCTTATTTGATTCAATAACTGCAATTCATGGATTTAACATATTTTTTCTAATTCTACCCTCGGTTAGATATTTAAACACTAATCATTTTATAGAAAAAAAAAGAAATTTTTTCTATAACATAAGATCAAGATTAATACTAAAAATTAAAATAATATTTTATATGTTTTTTTACACAGAACATAAATGTTGATAAATCTAAAACATGGATAATTTGCATAGAACATATCTATTGATTAAATACAACACATGTGAAAAAGAAACTTACAATTGGCTGGTTCTGTAATGGCGACTCTTGTCGTTAGGGAAGGTCCTCAGGGGATTTGTACTTTATCTGCCCGGGGTCTAGCGGGGAGTTTTCTGATTTTGAATTTACTGTGGAGCCTTTTGGTCCTGGGTTATTAGAAGAAAAATTGCTCTAAGTAGCCTGTCCACGGAAGGCTTGCGCTTATAAATGTCTCGGGGGAAAGTGGATACATCCTTATTCACTTTTATTTGAATTTTTTTAGATTTGGGTGACTCAGTCTGGCATTTTTTTTTCCAGATTTTGGTTTTCTACAGGAAATAGGTTTTTTGTTACTGAGATTCTGGGATATATTTTGTGTTTCTCACTCGGAGTCTTGAAGTTTCTTGTACAGAGTAGCTGAACGAGGTGGCCTGGATTGGTGTACACAACATATAACAAACTAGTTAGTGTTAAAATTGTATTTGACTTGTATACTTACTTGGAGTATTTTGCGGATCCATTCCTCATGGAACATCCCTCCGAGGAAGAATTGGCCTCGGTGGCTATAGGGCACTATTGAGAGATCGAGTATGCGTTACTTGGTGCATAGCCCGAATTACCGGTCTTGATTCTCAGGTGAGCTCATGCTCTATTGGTGGGTTGGACTCATTATTCGCGTGTTTCCCAGTGAGCCACCCATGTCAATGCTGCATGATGGGGATTATGTGACGCTTGCCCTCGGTTCGGACCACAAAGGTTATCTGGTGGCTGAGTTTGTATCTGCTCTCCAACGAAGTTACTTGGATGATCCGGTTGGCGTGCCAGGGCTTCAGGTTCCAAACGGTGTTGATACGCTCCCTGGGAGCTGGGATGGCGACAATGAGTCGTTGTCAGAGGATTGGGACTCTGACGAGTAGATTGTACCTTCTTGTACTGTACTTGTTTAACATTATGAATGATGTCCTGCTTTGACAGTGCTCTTTTGTTTGCGTTTTTGTCTGGTGGGAAACTTCTATTTCTTAACTTCTTGTAAGGGATTTGATTTTGACAGTGACCTTTTATATGTCATTACATTGTTTCATGCGTGCAGATACTTTGCTTGCTAAACTCCATCATTGCTTTGCGTTCTGGACGTCTTATTTATGTTTCTATTTGCAAAAAGTGATATGATTCTTCGTCTTAGAATCAGCCTGTCACGATCCAAATTATTGAGCCGAGACCGGCGCTAGGGAACAGGAGTAATAGCTCCGGAACCCGTAGAAAGGCTAAAACCACTATAATTTTTTCGCAATAATCGATAAAATATAATGTATAAACGGAAGCAACGTCATAATACACAAGGTCATCTCACTTCCGTACCACGTACGTACTAGCCCACTTGTCGACTTGTACATAGGGGATATATGTAATACCCCAAACATTTTAAAAAAATTAAGTCGTGCCACATGTCGATAATTCTGGTAAATTAAATTAAGAAGAATTTAATTTAATTATATCGGAGATTTGGAATAATTTTTATTAAGCGGTTTTACAGGAATTAAAGAAATAACTTCGAAAATTAATATAAAATAAATTATAAATCCCGTAACGATAATTATTTCGGCAAAAGTTTCGGGTCAATCGGAGACCGTTTAAATTTTGGACGCGGATAGGTGTTGGACTAAATTGAAACTTTTGAAAAATTTCAAGGACTAAGTTGCAAGTTGACCATTATATATAAAGAAAACCTTCATCAGCAAGATGAAGGATCCAGACTTCATCTCGTTTTCTCATTTCTTCTTTTCTTCGACGCTAACTTACGGTTTCGTCGCTCGATTCCTTTTCTCGTCCGTTTTCGACGTTCTATAACTCGAAACGATCGTATTTTAGTGGCGAATCAAAATAAGCTTGACGTTTTATCGTTTGGATGGATGAATTTCACTATATATCGAGTTAAAGTTTTAGGCCACGAAACGATTTGATCGTTTTAATGGTTTTAGCATCGGGTTTGGATGCTTTAAGATTAGATTAAGCGTTTTTAGGGTGTTTAGAGCGTTTTTACGCTAGTAGCACGTCGGAAGCCTCGGAAAACGGATTCTGGGAGATCGTGCATGACAAGTGCACGATCGTGCACACTAGGTGCACGAACGTGCCCCATCAATGGTGCACGAATGTGCACCTATATGTGGTCCACGAACGTGCACCACCAAAGTGCACGATCGTGCACCCCAGGGCATGAACGTGCACCCCAACCCTTGTACCCCCGCTCGTGTGGTTTTGATGCCGCTTCGTATTTGCATTTCGAGATTTGAAATTGAATAATATTCGATCTATTAATTTGAATAGTTAACCTAACGAGGTTAAACGTGAAATGATATTTGGTCCGTAAACGAGTTAGATACTGTTTATCGGAATAAACGCGTGAGAAGCACGACGGTTAATGAGTATAATGTGTCGTGTCTCGAGTCTAGAATCAATCTTAGAATAGAATTCTGATGTGAGACAAATGTTTTAAAAATTGTTTTAGATCCGACGAGGCAAGAAGCAGCTGGACTAAGAGCTCGGGAAGCTTGACGTTTCTAAGCCCCGACATATTTTTTGATAAGCGTTTTCTGTGAGTTTATACGATTTACTTTTAAAGTATTTATACAAGCAAATATTTTATATTGCTTTATATTTGATTTGAATGTTTACAATGAGAATTCTTTACTTGAATTGCATATATGTTTGATTTGAAACAGGTATTGATCCGATGGAACGTGCTACCTATTGGGCAACAGTAGGACTATGTGATCACCAGTTTTGATTTGATACAGCTGTAAATTTGATTATGAATATGATTATGATTATGAATTTTGAAGTTGGACAATGAATTCGATACGAGTGAGCACTCGGTTACGGTGTAACATGGAGTCCCCGTATCTAGTGAGTTGAACTCACACTGTGGGATAAAGAGTCTGGTCGCGATCGACGAGGTAGAGTGTGAAGACTCCCGGGTCGGACTATTTGGACCAATTTTATTTGAGTATATACGATTAATACGTTCGAGGATTAGGGTTTCAATCGGGTCATGTACTTGGCTGCATATGATTTGAATGCTACCGTATTGTTTTATGTTGTTATTTAAATACTTAGTAGTAAATGTATGAACTCACTCAGTATATTCCCATATACTGACCCCTCAAAGATTTCCTTTCAGGTGAAAGACGCTTTTGAAGCATCAGAATTCTATTCTTGATCCAGAAGTCTGTATTTTTGAAGTATGTAAAGAAACAGTACTTTACTTTTAGAGCTGCAGTAGATAGATGTTTTGTATCAAATGGTTTTCTGTATATATATAACTTTATGTTTTAGAAGTATATATATTCTATGCTTGCTGCGTTTTGAATGATTGTGTTTGCCAGAGGATATGTATACCTGGCATATGCTTAGCATGACACGTGTTTATGTCTTTCATGCATGACGTTTAATATTTGCGAAAAATTATTTTACGTTTTTAGGCTTGCTACGGGTTTCGCAGCAACCACTCCCATTCCCTAGCGCCGGTCTCGGCCTATGAGATTGGGTCGTGACAATGTTGGTATCAGAGCATGGTCCAGTTACCATTGCTTATGTCAGAAGAGTGATTAAGTTCTTAGGAATCTACTACAACACGTAGGATTCAAGTCTTGTCTTTGTTATGTATTCATTTGACTTTCAAACTTTCAGCCTTCCATCTAGGATGTGAGTTTGTCATATGTGTGTGTTCGCATGTGATGAGATGCGCGTTTAATACGATATACGTTTGCGATGATATGCGATTATGCGGCTAAATGACGCTGTTTGTCTTGGTCAGGATGTCTGACCAACGACAAGAAGAAGAGCGAGTTGCCGCTCCAGCACGATATGTTATAGAAGGGGCACATGATGTTCATCCAGAAGCTCAAGATGAGTCTTCTGTTCATGGAGGAGGTGGTGGCCAAGAGGCCCAGGCGCAGGCACCTAGAGTGCGAGCGCAAGCCCAGCAACGTAATGTTGTGCGTTTTGACCTGAATCAGTTCCTTACGGGAATTGCGGCCATGCAAGCCAATCAGGCTGAGGTGCAGAATATGCATCATGAACAACTACAACAGCAACAGCAACAGCTACGCAATGTTGCTTTTACTGATCGAGACATCGTCTTGGCTTATATGCGTCTTAAGCAAACTAAGTTCGACGGTTCTGATGATGCTTTAGACTTCCTGGAGGAAGTAGAACGTAACGCTCGACGTCTGCAAACTAATGAGAGACAAACCATCATCATGGTGGAAATGTCTATGCGAGGACCTGCGAAAGATTGGCTCCAGCAGCACATTCAGCCAACCATGGACACTATGACTTGAGCTGAATTTGTGAATCGTTACAGAGAATTTTTCTTACCGTATGCGGTGACAGAGAGCTATCGTAATCAGTGGCTGACCCTGAGTAGGGGAAATCGATCTGTACAAGAGTTTGTGACAGAGTTTACTAGAGTGAGCAGATTTGCACCAGATCTAACTGCAGACCAAGTTAGAGTGAACTCGAGGTTTGTAGAAGGTTTAGGAGCCAAATTTGTGAGTCTGACATCTGATATTGGAAGAACCCTAGTGCAACTGATCGACAACGCTAGGCAAATGGAAGTTTCTATGATTCGTTTTGGAAAGATTCCCGATCGTTCCAATGTTGCGCCTGTGAGAAGTAACACGTTTCGTAGCATACGGAGCGCACCTACCCAGTCGTATGTTGGGAGTTACTCTCGACCTATCCCACGTCAGCGAGGGCATAAGAGGACTCGACATGGATCTCGGGTTAGTGCCTCAGGCACGGGATTTGGTTCCCGATCCATAAGTGATATGGGAGGCGGAGCACCAATTTGTCTGAATTGCAACAAGAGGCATTTTGGAATGGGCCGTAGCATTACTGGAGCGTGCTTCAACTGTGGCCAGCAGGGTCACTTTGCTAAAGAGTGTCCGAGGCAGATACCTCAAGGCTCCATGACTACAGTAGCACAGCCTTCCTATCAGCAGCAGAGGACTGAGCATCAGGCAGCGTCAAGATATGATCAGACGGGAAGTACCTTCACTGACCAAAGAGGCCGTGGTTACGCAAATCGAGGAGAAAGAAACGGCGGAGGTCGCGGTACTGGTCAGACTTCGCAGGCTGGCAGAAGTCAGGCTAGGGTCTTTGCACTGAATCCTCAGAAGGCTCAGGCTTCCAATGCTGTGGTGCAAGGTACCTTTCCCATCGCTTCTCAAGACGCATTAATTTTGTTTGATCCGGGTGCTACGCATTCTTTTGTTTTGCCTAGTTTTGCGAGTAAGTTAGGAATGCAACCAGCGTATCTTAGGAACCCTTTGTCAGTAGCTACTCCAGTTGGCGAAAGTGTGAAAGTTAGCATCGTTTATCCGTCTTGTCTTGTGATAGTTAAAGGACGAGATTTGTTAGTTGACTTGATTTTGCTTGAGGTATTAGCTTTTGACGTCATACTAGGAATGGATTGGCTAGCTCAGCACAATGCCAACGTGGATTGCCGAAAGAAGACAATAACGTTCAACACGCCTGGGATTGAAGCAGTTTCAATTCAAGGTGACAAGATAGAATCACCGGCAAGCATTGTTTCTTCTCTTAAAGCATGTTGTATGTTAAAGAAGGGATGTCAAGGATTCTTAGCTATAGTGCGAGATGTGGAGAAGAAAAGCATAAATATAGGCGACGTACCAGTAGTATCTGAGTATCCAGACATCTTTCCAGAGGAATTACCTGGATTACCCCCAGATTGTGAGATTGAGTTTTGTATCGAATTGGCTCCTGGCACAAAGCCCATATCGATACCACCTTATCGAATGGCACCTGCAGAGCTCAAAGAGTTAAAAGATCAACTAGAAGAGTTATTTGATCGCGGCTTTATCAGACCAAGTGTATCCCCGTGGGGTGCACAGTGTTGTTCGTGAAAAAGAAAGATGGATCGCTTCGACTATGTATCGACTATCGACAGCTGAATAAGGTGACAATCAAGAACAAGTGTCCGTTACCGAGAATCGACGATTTGTTCGATCAGTTACAAGGAGCAAAGTACTTCTCCAAGATCGATCTGAGATCAGGCTATCATCAGTTGAAACTGCTTTTCGAACTCGATATGGACATTACGAGTGTCTTGTTATGTCATTCGGATTGACAAATGCGCCAGCAGCTTTCATGGACTTGATGAATAGAATATTCAAATCGTACTTAGATCAGTTCATGATCGTGTTTATCGATGACATTTTAATCTATTCACGTACAGAAGAAGAGCATGTACAGCATCTGCGGATAGTACTACAGACGCTAAGAGAGCATCAACTTTATGCCAACTTTTTTAAGTGTGAATTTTGGCTAACAGAAGTAGCGTTCTTGGGTCATGTGGTATCACAAAACGGCATGAAGGTTGACCCAAGGAAGATTGAAGCCGTGATAGAATGGAAACGACCTGAATCAGTTACGGAAGTTCGAAGTTTCCTCGGTTTAGCAGGATATTATAGACGATTCGCACAAAATTTTTCGAAGATCGTTGTACCTTTGACAAAACTAACTCAGAAGAACGCTAAATTCAACTGGACAGACCAGTACGAACTGAGTTTTATGAAACTGAAAGAGTGTCTGACAACGGCACCAGTCTTAGCACTACCAGAAGGAACTGAAGGATTCACAGTTTATTGTGATGCGTCAAGAGTTGGATTAGGGTGTGTCCTAATGCAACATGGACGAGTAATCGCGTACGCCTCACGACAGCTTAAGAAGCACGAAACGAACTATCTGACGCACGATTTGGAGCTAGCAGCGGTGATTTTCGCACTGAAGATCTGGAGACATTATTTATATGGCATCACGTGCAAGATATTTACAGACCATAAAAGTCTCAAGTATATTTTTGACCAACGAGAACTGAACCTCGGACAGAGGAGATGGATGGAGCTACTAAAAGACTACGACTACACGATACAATACCATCCGGGAAAAGCCAACGTTGTGGCGGATGCGTTAAGCAGGAAGTCGGCAGGAAGTCTCGCGCATGTTACAACGACATGGCGGAGACCATTAATTAACGAAATTCACACGATCTTTAGCCAAGGGTTCGCGTTCGAGATTTCGTCTCTTGGAAACCTAATGGCTCAGCTAACGATACGATCGATGTTAATTGATCGAATTAAAGAATTGCAAGAAGAAGACCCTCAATTAAAGCATCTAATTGAGGAAGTTCAGCAAGGAAAGAGTCAAGATTTCAGTATTGTCAGCAGGATATTGAAATATGGCAATCGAATGTGCGTTCCAGACGTGGAAAACTTTAGACAGAAAATCATGGAGGAAACGCATGGAACAATTTATAGCATTCATGCAGGTTCCACGAAGATGTACCACGACATCAAGACAACGTATTGGTGGAGTGGAATGAAGAAAGATATCGCGGAATTCGTGGCAAAACGCCCGACTTGTTAGCAAGTCAAATTAGAGCATCAACGACCATACAGATTTCTTCAACCATTACCCATCCCGGAGTGGAAATGGGAGCAAATCACGATGGATTTTGTAGTCGGATTGCCCAAGACACAGAAAGGTTTTGATTCCATTTGGGTAATTGTGGATCGCTTGATGAAGTCAGCGTACTTCATTCCTATCAAGACGACATATTCTGCAGTAAAGTTGGCGGAAATTTACATCGATAAGGTTGTGAGCCTACACGGAGTTCCCATGTCAATTGTGTCTGACAGAGGATTTGTATTTACCTCTCATTTTTGGAAGAGCCTTCAAGAAGCGTTAGAAACGCGATTAAACTTCAGCACTGCTTTTCATCCTCAGACAGACGGCCAGTCTGTGCGAACGATTCAAACGTTAGAAGATATGCTTCGGTTATGCGTACTAGACTTCGGAGGTAGTTGGGATACGTATCTACCTTCGGTAGAATTTGCCTACAACAACAGCTACCACTCAAGCATAGAGATGGCTCCATACGAAGCATTATATGGACGTAAATGTCGATCCCCTATTTGCTGGGATGAAGTCGGTGAACAGAAGCTAACCGGAGCAGAGATCATACAACTTACGTCAAAGAAAGTACCGTTGATAAAGCAACATTTGAATACTGCTTCCAGTCGATAGAAAAGCTATGCGGACCCCAAGAGAAAAGATATTGAGTTTCAGATCGGAGATTATGTTTTTCTTAAAGTATCACCGGTGAAGGGAGTGATTCGTTTCAGAAAGAAGGGCAAATTGGCTCCGAGATACGTCGGACCTTATCCGATCGTAGAGCGTATAGGCTCCGTTGCCTAAAAGCTAGACTTGCCGCCGGAGATGTCGCACGTTCATCTTGTCTTCCATATCTCCATGCTTCGGAATTATGTACTAGACCCCTCTCGAATAATTCAACCGCAAGTGGTGGATGTGAGCGAGGAACAAACATACGAGGAATAGCCAGTACAGATTGTCGACACACAGATACAACAACTGCGAACAAAGCGAATTCCGATGGTGAAAGTTCTTTGGAGAAGTTAGTCTTTAGAAGAGTGTACGTGGGAGACAGAAGAGGATATGAGGCAGAAGTACCCATATCTATTCACTCAAGGTACGTGGAAAAAGTTTTAAATTCGAGGACGAATTTATTTTGGGGGGGGGGAGGGCGGTGAATGTAATACCCTAAATATTTTAAAATAATTAAGTCGTGCCATGTGTCGATAATTCCGGTAAATTAAATTAAGAAGAATTTAACTTAATTATATCGGGAATTTGGAATAATTTTTATTAAGCGGTTTTAGGGGAATTAAAGAAATAACTTCAAAAATTAATATAAAATAAATTATAAATCCCGTAACTATAATTATGTCGCCAAAATCCGCGAAATAATTTATAGTATTTATGATAAAAGTTTCGAGTCAATCGGAAACCGTTTAAATTTTGGTCACAGATAGGTTTTGGACTAAATTGATCGGGGATCATGCACACTAGGTGCACGAACGTGCACCACCAAATTGCACGATCGTGCACCACCAAATTGCACGTTCGTGCACCCCAGGGCACGAACGTGCACCCCGACCCTTGTACCCCCGCTTGTGTGGTTTTGATGTCGATTCGTATTTGCATTTCGAGATTTTAAATCGAATATTATTCGATCGATTAATTTGAATAGTTAACCTAACGAGGTTAAACGTGAAATGATATTTGGTCCGTAAACGAGTTAGATACTGTTTATCAGAATAAACGCGTGAGAAGCACGATGGTTAATGAGTATAATGTGTCGTGTCTCGAGTCTAGAATCAATCTTAGAATAGAATTCTGATGTGAGACAAATGTTTTAAAAATTGTTTTAGATCCGGCGAGGCAAGAAGCAGCTGGACCAGGAGCTCGGGAAGCTTGACGTTTCTAAGCCCCGGCATATTTTTGGATAAGCGTTTCCTGTGAGTTTATACAATTTACTTTTAAAGTATTTATACAAGCAAATATTTTATATTTCTTTATATTTGATTTGAATGTTTGCAATGCGAATTCTTTACTTGAATTGCATATATGTTTGATTTGAAACCGGTATCGATCTGATGGAACGTGCTACCTATTGGGCGATAAAATGACTATGTGATCACCAGTTTTGATTTGATACAGCTGTAAATATTATAATGAATATGATTATGATTATGAATTTCGAAGTTGGACAATGAATTCGATACGAGTGAGCACTCGGTTACGGTGTAACCTGGAGTCCCCGTATCTAGTGAGTTGAACTCACACTGTGGGATTAAAAGTCTGGTTGCGATCGACGAGGTAGAGTGTGAACACTCCCGGGTCGGACCATTTGGACCAATTTGATTTGAGTATATACGATTAATACGTTCGAGGATTAGGGTTTCAATCGGGTCATGTACTTGGCTGCATATGATTTGAATGCTACCGCATTGTTTTATGTTTTTATTTAAATACTTAGTAGTAAATATATGAAGTCACTCCGTATATTCCCATATACTGACCCCTCACAGATTTCCTTTCAGGTGAAAGACGCTTTTGAAGCAACAGAATTCTATTCTTGATCCAGAAGTCTGTATTTTTGAAGTATGTAAAGAAACAGTACTTTACTCTTAGAGCTGCAGTAGATAAATGTTTTGTATCAAATGGTTTTCAGTATATATATAACTTTATGTTTTAAAAGTATATATATTCTATGCTTGCTGCGTTTTGAATGATTGTGTTTGCTAGAGGATATGTATACCTGGCATATGCTTAGCATGACACGTGTTTATGTCTGTCATGCATGACGTTTAATATTTGCGAAAAATTATTTTACGTTTTTAGGCTTGCTACGGGTTTCGGAGCAACCCCTCCCATTCCCTAGCGCCGGTCTCGGCTCATGAGATTGGGTCGTGACATTATAATCGTAAATAGTGTAGCCTAACTTAAGGCACATACCCTATGTGAAAAGACTTTCCTATACTAGGTCGTTATTAATCACCGTATACTACTGCAGCACTAAAAGAGACTCATACTTTGTGCAAGCCCAGAAGACTTTTGGCACAAAAGAGATGGTCTGTCTGATGCGAATCCAATTACCTGAAAGACATCAAAAGTGAAGGGTCAGTATTTGGGAATATACTGCGTGAGCTTGCAAATTACTAACAGTATTATAAAAATATAGCATCGCATCTCAAATAAAGCTTTAGTATAAAAATACATATAATCAAGCATTTGATCCGTTCGAAACTAAAATCCTAAAACTTAACACGACTTACGAATATTCAAATCATACTGATCCAAATGGTCCCGCCTGGGAGTAACTTTAACTCAATCACGTCAGCCGCGACCAACCTCTTAATCCCAAGTGGTGGGTCCAACCCAATAGATACAGAGCTCAGGTTACTTTAACCGAGTTCACTCTCGTATCCACATTCATATCATATGCATATTTCATAATCTCAATGACAATCTAGACACGCTAGCCTGACTCAATTACAGGTGATCACACAGCCTATTGACACCTAATAGGTAGCTTGTTTCTTCTGATTGCATACTAGTGTCTCAGTTCCAAAAACAATCATTCAAATCATCATATCATATAAATGCGATGTATAAAATCGTAATATATGAAAAAAAAATTATAAATAATACACAAAAGTAATTGCAACTCATAGAAACCGCTATCCAAAACTGCAATATCGTCAATCAATCACGTAGATTCCACACGTCATTCAATCTCGTGGCTATCCCAGCTCGTCGGCCTGGTAACTCGTCGATACACCCATTTTCTATTCAAATCATATGTACGTTTAATTCATAAACGTAAACTTAATGCTAAAATCCTAAGTTATAAACTTAGGTTAACACGATCGTATTCCAAATATGACTCTTAACTTTGATCGTGTTTTAACACTTAGTCGAGATACTTGTTATATCTCTTGTTCATCGATTTTCAATCACAGGTTCCTTATACCTCGAAACCCTAATCGAACACGTTATGTTCGATTTCCAAATTTCTCGTTTTCGGGGTTCGTGTTTCCTTTTTTAATGTCCGACACTCTTAAAGTCGGAAACTAGGTCTTAATGGGATGAAAAAAATATCCAACAGGTGTGCTTATTGGTTGTGCAAGCGCACAAGAAACTCTGTGCATTCGCACAGCCTTGTGTGTGTTCGCACACATTGGTGTGCGCTCGCACACCATGTGTGCGATCGCACAGCACAGTCGTGCTTTTGTACAGTGCCAGAATATGTTTTCGGGCCGCTCCGACGTGTTTTGATTCTCCAAAAACGAGTTATACACCAATTCTAACAATTCCTATTTCAAATATCACCAAAACCGACGTAGTTACGGTTAATTCGGTACGCTCGCAATACAATAGCCTGCAAATCTTCAATTACAGCACTCATATAAATCAAATTACCTCAATTTAAATCCCGGAAAGGATAGAGGATTGAATTCTTGATCCAACGGCGCGAGAATCGCTCGATTTCGTCGAGAAACGAAGAAACCGCATCGAATCGAAGTTAATCGCTCAAATCCTCCATTTTCACCTTCCTGATACTTCTCCTTCACTCACTCTTTATCTCTCTCTCGATGATTCCAGTTAATTCAAATGACTTATATATATTTGGCTAATTAGCCACTTTAATCCTTCATTTCTTTAACTTAAACCATTTCTCTTTCAAACTTTCTATTTTAACTAATCGATCGCTTAATCGATTGATACTTTAATTAATTCGTATATGTATTATTTATATCCAATGCGATCCAAGAATTTATATTTTTCCGTCAAATGTTTATAAACTTCGATTCTTGAGACTTAAATGGTTAATTTACACTTTGGTCCTTAAACTTTTCAAAAATTACAATTTAGCCCAAAACCGATCCGCGCCCAAATTTTAAAGTCTCCGATTGAATTGAAACTTCTATCATAAACATTACAAAATATTTCGCGGACTTTGCTAAAATAATTTCCATCACGGGATTTATATTTTATTTTATATTAATTTTCTAACCTTTTCCTCGAATCCCGCTACTATCGCTTAATAAAAATTATTCTAAATTCTCATTATTATTAAACTAAATCCATCTTAATTTAATTTGTCGGAACTTACGACACGTGACACGGAATTATCTATTTTAAATATTCAGGGTATTACATTCTTCCCCCTTATAAGAATTCGTCCTCGAATTTTCATATACTCTTTTTGGCTTATCTTAAACCCTCAACATCTTGAATTACATTCATAATAGGGACACCGTATTCATCTTACGACGCTTGTCGGCGCGTGAAATCGTCATCCTAGCTCTTGCATTTCCAATGCAGTGGCGTGAACTGTTATTGACATTCTTCATATCGTTGTCTGTTTCTATCGTGACTTTAATTGTTTCCTTATGTATTATGATTCCTTACCTCTGATCTCTTTCCTTAATCTTGTATACATGACCTTTTTCATTTGTTCCTTGTCTGATATTCAATACTATGAACTCTTGTTCCTGTAAGTAAACTCTTAGTTTAATACTGATATCCAATGATAGTTCCTTCTAGCGATGTTTTATCACTAGAGACGATAATCCTCGTTACTCGACTTCCTCATTCGTTGTCGGATGAGGTAGACAATTCATTCGCTCGTACCTCTTAATTTTATTTGTTTGGTCGTTGTCACAACTTGATCTTCATCTCCAATATCTTCTTTTATGATGATATTAGTCGTATACATATATACTTACGATTCTTCGTTCTTAATTCTTTCCCTTTTGTCCAATACGTCTAATCCTATTATCATTCCTTGTTGAGTTATGTGGACACTCAATTAGCTCATGCTTCACTACTTACGTCGTCTCTTTCGTATCACTATTGCCGTCGTCTGATTGTTATTCGTCGTAGTACTAGGAACTTATCCCACTATCCGCTATCCTCTGTTGTCTTATTACTTCACTTCTCGTATGAAGATTCTTTCGCTATCTCCGCTTATCATGGTTATGCATGAGGTGAATCCTCATGACGTATCCTTACGATGTCTTTGCTTTTCTTGTAGGGGCTTACTTGATCTTCTTCTTGCGTCTTTACATCTCGTATACTTCTTTATTTGTTTGTATATCCATTGATCTACTTCCTTTTCTTAAGCGTGACGCAGTACTCTTGAAACTCCTTGTCTCTTCTTACTTCACATTGATCTGTTTCATCAATCTGATTTACAACCAGATAGGGTCGCTACATTGGTCGTTAAATTCTTATCTTAGTAATACAACGTGTGACCAATACTTTGATAAGCTTCTTATGCTTATCTCATTGTTCTCACTTATTTGAGTAAGGTTCTTTACTCGGTCTTCTTATTTATACTCTACATGTCTCCTGGTTCATTCGATGCGCCTCGTTTATTCATTTCTAATGTGGATTATTGATCCTCTTAACTCTTATTGTCGTGTGTTGCCCTTAACAATGTCATTACTGTCATCATCGTCACGTATCGCGTATATTTTTATTGATCTTCACATTCATTAATTCATTCTCTCATCTATCCAAATTTACTTCCGTAACCTTGCGGAGATCCTTGTTCATCTTCCTCGCGGGCGTAAACATTCTTTACGATCTTTTCACATCCATCACTTCTCGATGTTACTTTCTTCTCTCAGTGAGCTTTTCACTATTCGTCTTGTTTTGATTCGTCTTTTGCAATTTCAACATTTCATATTAGTATTAACTCTTAGGTTATACTTAGCGTTCGTCTTCTATTTGCCTTATTATATCATTTCATATATGCTCTTCTTTCCTCCTCCATCGTCTTCTCGACATTGTTCGTCTTTTGATCTTCAAAGATGCTTTTAGCATTCATCATCATAATCCAATTATTTTTCATCTATTTCTTCTCTCCAATATTTAATTCTAGTTTGGTTACTAATTTCCAAACTATTTCTCTGTTTTCTATTTCGTGGTTTGAGGTTTATTTTTTCCTTTCTATCCATTATTGTACTATTTTCATAAATCACTTCTTTCCTTGACTTTTTGTTCTTAATCAATTAATATGATTAATAGCTTAAGTGCTATAATCATATGGTACTCTTCTTGTGTTCCTTATTCAAGTTCCTATCGTACTTCTCGATCACCATTTATTGCATTTTTTATATTCCTCTTTGTCGCATCTTGTACATCGTACACTTCTTCTTTTAACATCCACAACATCGATCAATAATAGAGGGTTGTGTCCTTCTTCATCTGAATTTCCCGATATCGTGTGTTCTTGATCGCATACGTATTGTTCTATCATACTTGTACTGACATCTTAACTGTCAGCAAATCCAATCCTATGTCTCTGTCATCTTTATCCCTCTTTGTTTCTATGTGTTCGCGACTGCATAGAGTTTGATCCATCTAATCCTCTCGTCATCTTTCCACGTGACTTTTTCTTTTTCGTTTCTCAATAACACTTATCGAGTCCCTTGCGACATACGCAAGTTGTTCGTACTTTCTCAATTCTTTATTATTTTAATCGATCGCTTAGAGTCCTTAATCTATCTTTGAATTCTTATACCTTATCATACATGTCATATAACTTTGGCATACCTTACTTTCATCTCTTATCTTCTATCTCGATCTATCTGATATCACTTTCTTTAGTATGGCTCAGTTCTGATATTGAATCCTTCTTCACATCCTTTCACGTATCTTGATACATGAATCTCTAGTCATATGTTAAACGCGCTCGACGCTATATAATACATCTTAACTATTACTATATATTTTCTACTTTTTTATTCAAGGGTTATTACTAATATTCCATGTCGATCGTACCATGCTTTTATTCTTTATAAATCGAATCGCCTTCATGTGGGGTTGATGTTGGCTATACTTAGCTGGCCAAATCTCATACTTTATACTATTCAATCTCATTCTTTGTACTTTAGATTCTTGTCGCACGTCTACTTCAAATTCTCGGTTTGACAATCATAACTGTTAATAATCAGGTAACCATCTTATGTCAAATCGATCCAACGATTCATTTAAAAGATATCCTTGTTCTACTAATCTAACGATCTTCTGATATCACATAAAACTTACGTCGTCCATTCGTGGAGACCATCTTCCATCTTTTTAACGTTTAAGCTACAAGTTGATCACTATATTCAACTATCATCTTTCGTGCTCCTATTGTCTTATCCCATGGTGTCCTAATCATTTCATTAAAGATTCGGGACATCATAGTTCATAGTTCATTATTGAGAAAAATTTGCTGCAAGTGCACAGTGTCAACTCGTAATATAGACTGTGAAGTCCAGATATCGTACCCACAAGGAAAGCAACTAAATACACCCAATTACGATATTCAATTTGGATAGCCAAAAGGATAATTTGGTTGAAGTGATTTAAAATTAATAAAATAGAATTAAACAGATTTAATTTAGAATACAATTAAGCTTTGAATAAAAATGGGTTTAAACAATAATAAGGAAGATTGGGGATTATTAATTTTCTTTATGTCATTAATCTCATGGGATATTTGGATTATGTTATTAATTTAATGGTTCAGGCTAGTCTAATGCATCTATAACTCTCTCTCAAGCCGCTATAGATAAAAATATACAAATAACCAATTAATAGGCAGATTACTCACTCTCGTGTTATAAAATACCAATTAAATGACATTTATTAAGCAAACCTCAAGAACACGTATTCATTAACTCACTCTCGTGTTATTAATTCATACGTTGTTAATTAACTGATCTATTTCAATTAATCTCTCTCAAGTCATAATTAAAACATAGGGCAGTGAATGAATTGGCCAAAAACATTCAAGCATTATGAGCATTAATTAACACATCATTTTAATAACAATCCAATATCCCAATATGATTAACTAAACATAAGTCCAATTAATAATCCCCGAAAATGGGTTTAGCTACTCATAATTAAAGGAAATTCAACAATAACATATATGGAATTCATGATTAACAAGAACACAACGGTAATTGATCTCTCAATAATGTTGTACCTTAACTCCGGAATTCCATTATGTTTTGCGTAATAATCCCAAACTATAGAGTAAAAATGATACTAAAATAGACTACCTCTAAAGGCTTGTCTATGATCTAAGATGAAAACTACAAAGGTGATCTCAAAGATGTTTAAGATCCCGAAAGATTTATTGATCTCTAAAAGAAAGATGATTTTTCTCTACACAAATGCAAGCTATTTATAGAGTTGCTAGGAGTGGAGCTCAAGCCAAGAATCTCTATTCTCTTCATGGAATTTGAGTGATGATCAAGCTTTGGATCTCTTCTTTCCATGTAGAGCGGAGTAGGGAGCAAGTTCTTCCATAACCGTCTTGAGTGAATCAGGGTTCACTTATCTCGTTTCCAAAGATAGCTTGATTAAATTTCATCTTGATTCATACTTTGAGTGCAAGCCAAGGAAAATCTCTTTGAGTGTGAACCCAATATATGTTGCTTATGAAAGGTGTATGAGTGCTCACCAAAACTTCTGAAACCTTCAAAAATGGAAAAAAACACAACTTTTCCAGGCCTTAGCCGGCCCTTGGCCGGCCCGGAAGTCGTGGGCCGGCCAAGGGCCGGCCGAGCTTCTGCGTGACACTTTATTCAGCTGCACAAACGCTAACTTCAAAACCTCATAACTCCTTGTAGACACGTCGGAATGAGCTGATTCTTGATTCTATGGAAAGCTTAAGATGTCTACTTTATTTCTTATGAAGAACACAAAGACAATTGAGGTCTCTAAATACTCCAAAACTTTCAATCATTGCAGCGGGGTCAGATTCACAAGTATGCATTTTTGCTCTTGGCGTCTATTTTCATCAGATTTTCGCACCACATTCTACTATATTCCAATTATTGTTCAAAAGGCTTCCAAATGGGTTAAAACTCATGAAATACGCCGACATGGTTCCGATTTGGCTTGGAACTTGACCCGAATCCTTCTGGCTCTGACTATTTTTGCATTTAAACTCTTTTTTATTCCTAAAAACTCCAGAAATATTAAATATTTACATTTTTCATATAATTTAACAAATAAGTGAAATTAATTAAATAAGCGTATATTTTACATCATAAAGTACTAAAAACTAGTAAATAAATGACCTCTAAATGACGTAAAATATACGCTTATCAAACCTCCTTACACTAAAACCTTGCTTGTCCTCAAGCAAGAGTATGATTATTTATAAACACAAATCTAACTACCTAAGTAATTTTGAACAATTGTCAACAACATTACTCCCATCCGATGAAAATCATGAATGCAATCGTCTAATGTCAACAACTAAAAGAGATGCAAACAAATGAGGAATGCAATTATAATGACTCATTCTGATGACATTGAGAATACTCCTGAATTGGTATCATGTTAACTCAAGACAATCACAGGGTTACAATCATTTGCGGGACATGCGATCAATTAACCAAAACAATGATGGGCAAGTTATGGCATATCATTCATAAGCATCAAGCATAAGCACAATTTCTCACAAGATATCACTCTAACACTCAAGTGTTTCGGGTGTGAAAATGAAGCTCACTAAACATGCAAATTCGCCATAAGCTTGCTCTTAGTCCCGGACTCCACTATTTAGCTCGGTAAATGACAACTATTATATGGACTTAAAATGGGTTGTAACTTGGCTAAGGGTTGGGGGTAAGAGAATCTGGATAATTTTGGCTACAACTTGACTTGAAAAACAATATTTTCTATGAAGTATGAAATAATAATCTAGCTTGAAATTTTCCGCACAAGTGAACTTTTTCTTTCTTTTATTTGCCTTTCTTTGTTTATTTTCTTTTGCTAATTCTTACTGATTTTATTTTTCTTTGTTATTCATTCTTTTATCTTGTTTTTTTTTCTTTTCTTTCAAGGCATTTATTTTCTTTTTACAACACTTGTTCACAGTTTCTTTTTTTATCGTCAAGCTAGATTCACATTTCTTTTTTCAACTTAAGTTGACCAAGTCAAATTGGGGTGTTCAAAGAGGTAAAGTGTGAAAGGATAAATGGTTGAAAAGTGGTTAAAATCAAAGAAATGGCTAAGGTTCAAAGGGTGTAAACTAAAGGTAGAAAGGGTAGGCTTTGAAAGTGGTCTAAAAGAGTGGGGTAATCCTAATGCCATAATCATTTAGTTGTCAAAAACTCAGCAGTATAGTCTTGAACGGACACCGAGCAAGTTCTAGGAATTCCGCATGCAATCAACACTCACCAATAATTAATAAGGCTCAAAACGCTCAAAATAGGGTGATGTTATGCCACATACTTGACTCCTATGAAATCATGTCAATCATGCCCAAGATTTTCAAAATTAACCAATTTTAACGCATATCATGCATCCGCATTAGATAACTTTGATCATGCTCAAGATTATACAACCAACCATCAGAATTCACCAAAATCTCATCAAAACATGTCATACAAATTGCATTTCATTAGGCAAGCATCAACATTTAATTATTTACACTAGAAAATGCGTTCAAGACATTCATTGACCGGGAGATAACCATTAATGACAAAATTTCAAAACTACTCCTAAAACATTAAAATGACAAGTAAAAATTTAAAATTAGGAGCCCTCCTCACACTATTTATTAATATAATCTATTCTAATATATTTAATCAGTTATTTATTATTTTTATTATTTTTCTTCTTTCCCCACCCCCCACTTGAAAAGAATGCATTGTCCTCAATGTAAATAAAAGTGCACCAAAAGAAGAAGAATAATAAAAATTCTTCCCTTTTGAAGATTGCAGCAAAATTTTCCACAGAGCTGCTATCTGAATTCGACTGATAACAATGCCTGCTTTGAGCTCATGGTGGTGGGCTGGACAACAAATAAAAGCTAAAGAAAACTTGTTAAAATAACATAAAAAAATGAAGTAAAAAGTGCTACATCAAATAAACATAACATAAGATACTAATAAGTGCTAAGCAAACTAAAACCTAATAAAACTAATAAGTACGAAGACAAAATAAAACATAAGATAACTAATAAGTGCGAAAACAAAATAAAACATAAGATAACTAATAAATGCACAAAATCCTTTTTTTTAAAAAAAAAACGAAATCAGACCATCAGCCGGTCCTTGGCCGGCCTTTGATCGTGGGCCGGCTGAAGGACTGTTGACAGCTTTTTATCATTTTTTTTTTCGTCTTTTTAATAATCGGCCGGTGCTTGGCCGGCCTGACTCGGGGGCCAGCTGACCTGCTGTTTCGATTTTTGAAATTGAAATTTTTCTTTATTTTATTTATTTTAAAAACCCAATTCATTAAACATAATTAAAAACTTAAATTAAAGGCAAATCGTGCTTGTTTAAGGTCACTAGCCTTGACCGTATAGCAATAATTTCATGGAGGATCAACTAGAGCAACTCGCTCATGTCCTTGATCAATAAAAGTTCTAAGACATGGTTTGCACCATTGTCCAAGAACCTTAAAATTCTCTCCATTCGCGCTCTCTAATTCTACTACTTCTGGACCAATGTTGCGCAGAAGTTTGAATGGTCCACTCCATTTTGATATAAGCTTGCCTGCACAAGATCCTTGAGAAGTATTTAGCATAACAAACTTACCATCACTGAGGTTTTCTGGCTGTAATGGTCCTATGTCATTAGCCTTGTGACAGAGTCTCAACTTCCACCCTGCCCATTTCTTGGGTTTACCTTTTCGTGGTTTTGTAGGAAGTGGAAGTTTCGAAGGTGCCCGCTTCTCTATTGATTGCGCAAGTTTATCACATAAGGGCTCGCACATTGTTCCCTCTTTGCTTGATGGGTCGATTTCTTGGAATATCTCAGGAATGGACAAATACATAGCTTCCCTCTTGTTGTCGTGTCCGCTTTCCTCAACACAGTTGACTCTCATGCATTTTTCTTCATTGCTCAAGCCTTGCTCACTCTTCTTCATTTCAAATTCCACGCTTTCTTCCCCTATTTGCAGAGTCAGCTTGCCTGCATTCACATCAATGAGTGCTCTGCTTGTGTTCATGAATGGGCGTCCAAGGATCAATGGGAATTCTTTGTCAATTTCATAGTCAAGGACGACAAAATCCACTGGGAATATGAATTTGTCGACCTTAACTAAAACATTTTCCACGATCCCATATGGCTCCTTGACCGAATGGTCAGCCAACTGCAGCATCATTGGGGTGGTCTTAACCTGTTGGTCACCAAGTAGTTGCCTAAACAAAGATAGAGGCATTAAATTTATACTGGCACCCAAATCACAAAGACAATTAATACTTTGCAAATCACCAATAGTACAAGGAATAGTAAAAATCCCTGGATCGTCGAGCTTCGTTGGTAATTTGCTCAAGCTGATTGAGCTGCAATTTTCAGTAAATGGAACCGTATTCTCATCCCAACTTCTCTTGTTCATAAGGATGTCCTTTAAAAACTTGGCATAGTGCGACATTTCTCGTAATGCGTCAGCCAAACTGATGTTGATTTGCAGCTTCTTGAAGGTATCTAAAAACTGATGAAACTTCCAAGTGTCTTGTGGTTTCTTCAATCGCTGTGGGAATGGTATTTTTGGTACATACGGAGGTAGGGGAGTAGGCTTAGTGACTACCTTTTCAGGTTCCTTTTCCTCACGCTGCTCCTTTCCTGCCTCTAATATAACCTTCTCTGTATGATCTTTAGGCAACACTTTTGAACTCCTTAGTGTTATCGCCTTGACTTGCTCTCTTGGATTTGCCTCAGTAGTGGACGGTAAACCACCTTGATTTCGGTTTTGTAGTGATTTAGCCATATGCTGTATTTGCAATTCTTGGTTATGAATAGTAGCAGCATGATTCTTAAATGCTTGTTGAGTCTCTGCATCCTTCATTAGGATCAATTCCATCATCTTATCAATTTTGCTGTGTAGAGACTCTCCATGTTCGTTCTGCTGGAAACCAGGTGGATGCTGTGGCCTATTGTTCTGATGGTAAAAATTGCCTTGATTCTGGAAGTTACCCTGATTCTGTTGTGGTCTTTGTTCTCCTTGAAAACTAGGACCTGCCTGATTGTGGGTCTGATTTCCATTATCCTTCCATGAGAAATTTGGGTAATTTCTCCACCCTGGATTATAAGTAGCAGCATATGGATTATTTCCTGGTCTCTGTCCTCCCACATAGTTGACTTGCTCGTTGAACTGCTGCGACATCACATAGCACTCATTCGCCATATGGCTAGGATCTCCACAAACCTCGCAGTTACTTTGAATTGCAACAACACTATGAGTGTTGGGTGCTACAACTTGTTTTGTGAGAAAATCCTGTAGTAGTGACTTGACCGTCTCTACTACTGGGTCAGTAGCAACTGCCATCACTCCTCTCTGAGCAGGTGCCTTCGCCCTCTCAGTTGGCCAAGAACAGATGTTCACTGCCAATTTATCTAACAGCTCAAATGCTGCGTCAGTGGTCTTCCTCATCAATGACCCTCCCGCGGCTGTATCAATGATACTCCTGGTCTGATCATTTGACCCATTATAGAAATTTTGGATCAAATTTTCTCTCGTGATATGATGATGAGGAACTTTTCTCTGCAATTCCTTGTACCGCTCCCATGCGTCACTCACTGATTCTCCATCCAATTGTTGATAAAGCATGATATCTCTAGTCAGCTTTGCGGTCTTCGCCATGGGAAAGTACTTGTTCAGGAATGCCTTGGCCAAATCTGACCATCTGTTAATGCCAACTCTAGGCAGAGCGTGAATCCAAATTTTCGCTTTATCCCTCAGAGAAAATGGGAATAAGCGCAGCCAAACTTCATCTTCTGTCATGTTACTGAGCTTGAATGTACTGCACACCTCCAGGAAATTCGAGATGTGCGCATTTGGATCTTCATTTGGTAGCCCATAGAACTGACATCGGGCTTCTAACAACTGAATGATACTGGTTTTAATCTCGTAATGGTTTGCCCGCACAGGATGTGCAAAGTAACCATGCGTAGTATTTCCTACATTCGGCTGGAAGAATTCCATCAATGTTGGTTGTCTCTGCCTGTTATTATTCTGTCCCTGCAGATTCTGTGGATTCTGCTGATTCTGTGGGATTACTCTGTTATCCCCTTCATTATTCAATCCAAGTGGATTACCTTCTTCGTCTGCCATATTTAGATTCTTTTGAGCTGATTTTCTGATGCTTCGCTCAAAAGTTGTGAGATCTGGTTGAAATGTTTCTAAAGGTAGACCTTTGCGACGTGTATTATGCATACACTACAAGAAGAGTACCTGTATCAACAAAAACAACAAAACCCACGCGTAAAATAAGAAAATAAAAGACTAAAACAAGCCGAGCTATCCTAACTTAGATGTTAAAGATATGACAACGGCGCCAAAAATTTATTGAGAAAAATTTGCTGCAAGTGCACAGTGTCAACTCGTAATATAGACTGTGAAGTCCAGATATCGTACCCACAAGGAAAGCAACTAAATACACCCAATTACGATATTCAATTTGGATAGTCAAAAGGATAATTTGGTTGAAGTGATTTAAAATTAATAAAATAGAATTAAACAGATTTAATTTAGAATACAATTAAGCTTTGAATAAAAATGGGTTTAAACAATAATAAGGAAGATCAGGGATTATTAATTTTCTTTATGTCATTAATCTCATTGGATATTTGGATTATGTTATTAATTTAATGGTTCAGCCTAGTCTAATGCATCTATAACTCTCTCTCAAGCCGCTATAGATAAAAATATACAAATAACCAATTAATAGGCAGATTACTCACTCTCGTGTTATAAAATACCAAATCAAGTGATTAAATGACATTTATTAAGCAAACCTCAAGAACACGTATTCATTAACTCACTCTCGTGTTATTAATTCATACGTTGTTAATTAACTGATCTATTTCAATTAAGCTCTCTCAAGTCATAATTAAAACATAGGGCAGTGAATGAATTGGCCAAAAACATTCAAGCATTATGAGCATTAATTAACACATCATTTTAATAACAATCCAATATCCCAATATGATTAAGTAAACATAAGTCCAATTAATAATCCCCGAAAATGGGTTTAGCTACTCATAATTAAAGGAAATTCAACAATAACATATATGGAATTCATGATTAACAAGAACACAACGGTAATTGATCTCTCAATAATGTTGTACCTTAACTCCGGAATTCCATTATGTTTTGCGTAATAATCCCAAACTATAGAGTAAAAATGATACTAAAATAGACTACCTCTAAAGGCTTGTCTATGATCTAAGATGAAAACTACAAAGGTGATCTCAAAGATGTTTAAGATCCCGAAAAATTTATTGATCTCTAAAAGAAATATGATTTTCTCTACACAAATGCAAGCTATTTATAGAGTTGCTAGGAGTGGAGCTCAAGCCAAGAATCTCTATTCTCTTCATGGAATTTGAGTGATGATCAAGCTTTGGATCTCTTCTTTCCATGTAGAGCGGAGTAGGGAGCAAGTTCTTCCATAACCTTCTTGAGTGAATCAGGGTTCACTTATCTCGTTTCCAAAGATAGCTTGATTAAATTTCATCTTGATTCATACTTTGAGTGCAAGCCAAGGAAGATCTCTTTGAATGTGAACCCAATATATGTTGCTTATGGAAGGTGTATGAGTGCTCACCAAAACTTCTGAAACCTTCAAAAATGAAAAAAAACGCAAATTTTCCAGGCCTCAGCCGGCCCTTGGCCGGCCCGGAAGTCGTGGGCCGGCCAAGGGCCGGCCGAGCTTCTGCGTGACACTTTATCCAGCTGCACAAACGCTAACTTCAAAACCTCATAACTCCTTGTAGACACGTCGGAATGATCTGATTCTTGATTCTATGGAAAGCTTAAGATGTCTACTTTATTTCTTATGAAGAACACAAAGACAATTGAGGTCTCTAAATACTCCAAAACTTTCAATCATTGCAGCGGGGTCAGATTCACAAGTATGCATTTTTGCTCTTGGCGTCTATTTTCATCAGATTTTCGCACCACATTCTACTATATTCCAATTATGGTTCAAAAGGCTTCCAAATGGGTTAAAACTCATGAAATACGCCGACATGGTTCCGATTTGGCTTGGAACTTGGCCCGAATCCTTCTGGCTCTGACTATTTTTGCATTTTAACTCTGTTTTATTCCTAAAAACTCCAGAAATATTAAATATTTACATTTTTCATATAATTTAACAAATAAGTGAAATTAACTAAATAAGCGTATATTTTACATCATAAAGTACTAAAAACTAGTAAATAAATGACCTCTAAATGACGTAAAATATACGCTTATCATTCATTCGATTACACCGTGCTATATTTGCGTACACATTCGACCTTTTGTTTATGTCTTCATATACACTTCTCCTTTAATCTCGCAGTTTGACGTCCTCAGCATTTCGATCAATAGGGTGTTTACGTCATATCTTATGGGTAAACGGATATGCATTACTATCCGAAAACGTATGCTATTCTAATCGTATTCTAGTCTGTAAAAGCAAGGCTACGTTCATATACTAGAAGCATTAATCCTTTATTCTCGCGACTACACGTATTCGTTCTTCTCGTGGCCTTGATCGCAACTTGATCTCGAGCATTTTACTTGCGTTACAGAGTTCTTGTCTAGGTATACTCACATAAAACAGATCTCATTGAAAACTCTTTCAAATAAACGACTCATTTTGAAATTTGTATTCAAAATTCCATTTAAATCTTAGCAAAATTGTGCACTAGGGTGATGACACCTCTCATCCCCAAAGAGTTGCCACTGCTCACCGTTTCGTCTGAGCATAATGCATATGATGCATGTCCTATTAATGCATGTATTGATGTATGTAGTGATGCATTTCTATCAATGTCGTGGCAATTATCAATGGCTATTACAGATCTAGGCACAATTATGCTTTCAAAATCGTTTAAACAAAACAACTTGTAAAAGTTATAAACTTTGAGTTTGTAAGTTCTCTAAACCTTTAAACTCTGTACCCCGCAAGTTCTTCCACTTCTGTAATTTTGCATTCCTTCTTCATTCTCTTTTTGACACTTTGATCGATCGAATTTGACAGCATCTTGGCGTTATTCAATGCTAACCACGTACGTGTTACTATCGAGTCATAGTAACATCGACTATATTCTAGTCATAGGGACATTACCTTTTCCCGAGGTTCCATCTAGATATGCATGTCACATATGCACATCCTAACAAAAACAAAACACATGTGTGTATCTCGTATAAGCGTGGCACCGTGAAACAAACAACATCTAACAAACAAATCTATCACTCTTATCACAAAACAACAACGCAAACTACTTGGATCAGACAGAACTCAACTGTATAGCTGCAGTAGTTCCTAGTTCACTTAACTGACAAAACACATATTGGCAGAGGTAACTGGACCAACTGCTCTGATACCAAATCTATCACGACCCAAACTATTGAGCCGAGACCGGCGCTAGGGAACGGGAGTGGTAGCTCCGGAACCCGTACCAAGCCTAAAACCACAATAAATTTTTCTCAATAATCGATAAAATATAATGTATAAACGGAAGCAACGTCATATATATATATATATATATATATATATATACCAATTAGTCGACATAATACACAAGGGCATCTCACTTTCGTACCACGTACGTACTAGCCCACTTGTCGACTTGTACATAGGGGTTATCATCTTAAACAGTGTAGCCTAACTTAAGGCACATATCCTATGTGAAAAGACCTTCCTATACTAGATCGTTATTAATCACCGTATACTACTGCAGCACTAAAAGAGACTCGTACTTTGTGCAAGCCCAGAAGACTTCTAGCACAAAAGAGATGGTATGTTTGATCCGACTCCAATTACCTGAAAGACATCAAAAGTGAAGGGTCAGTATTTGGGAAAATATTGAGTGAGCTTGCCAATTACTAACGGTATAATAAAAATATAGCATCGCATTTCAAATAAAGCTTTAGTATAAAAATACATATAATCAAGCATTTGATCCGTTCGAAACTAAAATCCTAAAACTTAACACGACTTACGAATATCAAATCATACTGATCCAAATGGTCCGGCCTGGGAGTAACTTTAACTCAACCACGTCAGCCGCGACCAACCTCTTAATCCCAAGTGGTGGGTCCAACCCACTAGATACGGGGCTCAGGTTACTTTAACCGAGTTCACTCTCGTATCCACATTCATATCATATGCGTATTTCATAATCTTAATGACAATCTAGACACGGTAGACTGACTCAATTACTGGTGATCACACAGCCTATTGACACCCAATAGGTAGCTAGTTTCTTCGGATCACATACTAGAGTCTCAGTTCCAAATCATATGTATGTTTAATTCATAAATGTAAACTAAATGCTAAAATTCTAACTTATAAACTTAGGTTAACACGATCGTATTCCAAATACGACTCTTAACTTTGATCGTGTTCTAATACTTAGTCGAGATACTTGTTATATCTCTTGTTCATCGATTTTCAATCACATGTTCCTTATACCTCGAAACCCTAATTGAACACGTTATGTTCGATATTCAAATTTCTTGTTTTCGGGGTTCATGTTTCCTTTTTTGATGTCCGACACTCTTAAAGTCGGAAACGAGGTCTTAACGGGATGAAAAAATTGTCCAACAGGCGTGTTTATTGGCTGTGCGAGCACAAGAAACCCTGTGCGTTCGCACAGCCTTGTGTGCGTTCGCACACATTGGTCTGCGTTCGAACACTTGTGTGCGCTCTCACACCTTGTGTGCGTTTGCACACATTGGTGTGCGGTCGCACACTCTGCTGTTCGATCGCACACCATGCTGTGCGATCGCAAACCATGTTGTGTGATCGCACACCATGCTGTGCATACGCACCGCACAGTCGTGCTTTCACACAGCCCCGGAATCCGTATCCGGGCCACTCTGACATGCTTTGACACTCCAAAAATGAGTTATACACCAATTCTAACAATTCCTATTTCAAATATCACCAAAAACGCCAAAAACGACGTAGTTATGGTTAATTGGGTGCGCTCGCAATACAACAGCCTGCAAATCTTCAATTACAGCACTCATATCAATCAAATTACTTCAATTCAAAGCCTGGAGAGGATAAAGGGTTTAATTCTTGATCCAACGGCGCGAGAATCGCTCGATTCCGTTGAGAAACGAAGAAACCGCATCGAATCGAAGTTAACCACTCAAATCCTCCATTTTTACCTTCCTGATACTTCTCCTTCTCTCTCTCGATGATTCCAGTTGATTCAAATGACTTATATATATCTGGCTAATTAGCCACTTTAATCTTTCATTTCTTTAACTTAAACCATTTCTCTTTCAAACTTTCTATTTTAACTAATTGATCGCTTAATCGATTAATTCTTTAATTAATTCGTATACGTATTATTTATATCCAATGCGATCCAAGAATTTATATTTTCCCGTAAAATTTTTATAAACTTCGATTCTTGAGACTTAATTGGTTAATTTACACTTTGGTTCTTAAACTTCTCAAAAATTGCAATTTAGCCCAAAACAGATCCGCGTCCAAATTTTAAACAGTCTCCGATTGTCTTGAAACTTCTACCATAAACATTACAAAATACTTCGCGGACTTTGGCGAAATAATTTCCATTATGGGATTTATATTTTATTTTATATTAATTTTCTAACCTTTTCCTCGAATCCCGCTACTGTCGCTTAATAAAAATTATTCTAAATCCTCAATATTATTAAACTAAATCCATCTTAATTTAATTTGTCGGAACTTACGACACGTGGAACGGTTTAATTTATTTTAAATATTTGGGGTATTACACAGCCTGACCTTTATTGTTGTATTTAGGAGCCCGTAGTCCCATGATGATTGAATTATGGGAAGCCTTAATCCCGAGATATTGCCATAGTTGGGAGCCCGCAGTCCTATACGTATCTGAGTCGTGGGAGGCCTTAGTCCCATGAATGATTCCCCCTACTGTCCAGTAACAAAGGCTTTTTGATTTTCATAGGAAGGATTCTGATGCCCCCTACTATCCGAATTTCTGTCTAAGGATGGTTAGATATATCTGGAGTAGTGAGGTTGAAACCCCGTCTTGATTCTGGGGGAAGAGGGCCGACGCCTGTCTTGGGTGCTTCTAGAGTACGAGGCCCGATGCTTGTCTTAAATACTTCTTGAAGAAGGCTCAACGCTTGTCTTGCATACTTATGGAATAAGAGGCCCAACGCTTGTCTTGAATACTTCTAGAGTAGGAGGCCCAACACTTGTATTGAATACTTTTGGAGTAGAGAGACTTAGAGCATGTTCTGAGGTCTTTGATTCCCCCTGCTATCTGGATGTTCTTCGTAGAACGATAAAGGCATAGCGCCTTCAGCTGAGTAGGAGGCTCGAAATCCATGACGAGGGTTTCAATGCCCCCTGTAATCTGTATTTCCGTCACAGAATAGTAGTGGCGCAGTGACTGTTCTATGTACTTCTTGAGTGGTGGGGACCTTAAGTCCCCAATTTTGAATTATGGGGATCTTCTGTCCCCTACTGTCTAGCTGAGGTGGTCTTCTACCCCCTTTGATGTCTCCCTGCTATCTAGATTTGTATCTCTGCATAGTGGAGGTATATCGCATGTTTTGTGTTTTCTGGAGGAAAGAGGTCTGCAACCCGTCTTGTCTATTAGAGGTATATCGCCCGACACCTTTTCTGCATACTTCTAGAGTAGGAGGCCGGAAGCTTGTCTTGCTTCCGGCTACTTCTAATAATAGGGCCACGTTGCCTATTCCATAGTGGAAACCTTGGCGCCTGTTGTGAGGACTTTGATGCCCCCTGATTCTAGGATGAAGAGTGTGATTCCCCATGTCATCTGGGATAAGGACTCGTATGTCCCTTTTACATTATGGGATTCCGTCTTAGGACAGCAATGGCATGTCGGAATGAAGCCTATGGAGAGAACTCTAACGTCCATTGTCATCCGGATTTCCTTCGCCGGGTAGTAAAGGCACGTTGCATGTTTGGATCTTTCTGGTAGTATAGAGACTTTAGAGTCTGCTCGAGGGTCTTGATGCTTCCTGATATACGGATGTCCTTCGTATGACGGTAAAGGTATAGCGCCTAGGCTGAGTAGAAGGCCCTCAGCATGTGCCGAGGTTTTCGATGCTCCCTGCAATTTGGATTTCCGTCTAGGGATAGTAGTGGCACAACGCCTGTTCTGGGTTGCAGTAGCTTGTAGCCTGTGGTTTTCGAGGTTTCTGGCCTGCTTGGGGTGTCCAAATTTGCAAACATTTGCCCATTTTTTCTTTTTGCTGAGTTTGTCTATTGTAGACCCAGTATTGTCCCCTTATTGAAGCATTCAATTTTTTGGCAAAGGATTGGATGATTTAATTGAAGAGTCTTGCTCTTGCTTCGCTCAATTTGGCTCCTGTAGTGTAATTATGGACGGACTGATGTGGCGTTTCCATGATAGTTTATGCGCATTCGACTATTAATAGCGTTTCTGGACAAACATATTGGAAAAATGTATTGTTTGAATGGATTACTATTTCTAATGCTCCATTCAGGTGTTCTGGTTAATTGAAGCCTCTTCTGCTCTTGAACTCCATGATGCTCGATTTGGTTGCTTTAGGTGATTGAAATCTATATTGTTTCGTTTCGATTGTTCTAGATGTCGGGAACTCGTTGTCTCGTGAAGTGCCATGGTGGCCTTGATGCCCCTACATTGTATGCTGTGAATATCTGAGCTTTGCCGTTTGCAATTATTGGCTATATTTTCCATTAGCCTTCCATTCTAAACTTTGGTTTTCTCCTTTATTAGAGCTTTTTGTTTTTCTGATGGGGTGACTGAATGTTCCAATAAAGAGTCCGGCTACTCTGTTCGATTTCTTTGATTCTATGGTTTGGTCCTATAGGACCCGTCTGTTTTCTATTTTTGAAGTATATGCGCATTTCAACAATTACATGGCGCTACTGGGAAGTGTATAAGATATATTCTTGAAGAATTTGATTATTATTGTTGTCATTTTCCACTGTCTCAAAGATTGTGCTTTTAGAATCTAAAGTCATTTGTCCTTTCTTTCTAGGTACATGTGCTAGTCAATAGTCAATGTGCATGAGTGATGGAAGATCTATATTACTGGCTCATTGTATATCCAGTACAATTGAGATACTTTCTATTTCAAGTGGTTGTACCCCTATCGTCAATCAGTCCTTGCGGATTTTGTAATTGATTATTTTTTATGTGAGTGTTCTACTCAATCGTAACCGATGATCCGAGAAGGACTCTAGTGAACTACTCCTCTCTCCACTTAAATCGTCCTGCTCCAGGATAGCCTGATAGGATGCTGCTGGAGGGTGGACTTCATTGCTGGTGCCCTATCCGGGCTAGACGGTGTGTTTTGACGTGTGCCTCCGCTTCGTAAAACTTTTTATGGCCAAATCTTTTTGGCTAATAGGCTGAAACCTACTAGCAAGCCGCTGTCCTTTTTGAGACAGTCTGATCAACTCACATTTTATCAAGGGTAGGGCCCATGTATATAGAATTATCTCTAGAAATTAATTTCATCATTTCCTTGTACCAGTTACATGAGCTGGTTATAAACAGCTCGATTCTATCACTCATCCACGTATGGTGATTGAAAATAACATGCTCATTAGGCAAGACATCGTATAAATGAGCAGAATATATTTCATCATTGACTCTGGATTTTTAATGAAAATTAAATAAAGCAAATTGTCCATAGTTGTTCAAATACTGGAAAATTGAAATAAGAATGGAAAACAGTAAAGATAGTTAAGGAGAACAAATCTCCAAAAATTCCCCAAGCACGAGCGATGTCGTTGCTTCCATCCTTTCAGAGCCCTGAAATGATCTCGCCGTCAATCAAGTCTTTAATCTTATGTTGGAGAGTGATACAACATATGATATCCCTTAATCTGGTGTAGCTTGCAGTATGCGTTCGCGATGTAGTTCGGGTTACTTGCGTCAGGCATCCTCCTTACTTCTACCGGTTTTATAAGACTCACAATTCTCAATCTTTCAAATATGTCCGATAAAGGTTCTTCGAACTTGATGAATTATTGCGATGCGATTTTGGCACGCTTGATCCTTTAAGGATCTTCTTTCGCGTGGCATATTGTATGTTAATAGGAGACTTTGGTGCAGCAGGATTTATGTTCATAGTTTCGAACATAGTCGTAACTTCATTCCTTATCTAGCGCTTGAAATTTTCCATCTTGGCCCTTAGTTCGGCCATCATGTCGTTTCTAACAACTGCTAGCTCGTCCCATGTGACGGTGTTTTCAGATGGCCGCTATAGAGCTTCGGTCTTTCTTTTCTCAATCAGATCTTGAATAGCTCGTTTTAAGCTTGTATATTGTTCTGTGGAGTGTCCTCTCTCCTTATGGTATTCGTAGAACTCTTCCGACGATAGCGATTCTATGTGACCCTCCTTCATTAACTTTCTAAAAGCTTCAGTGATTGGTTGTCCCAACCTGGAAGCAGAGTTTTTTTTCTTCATCTTCGGAATTGTTCTTGCTGATGTTGGGGAACGCTTCATCGATCACCCTTTCTTATGAGTCTATTGATCCTTCTTCATTTCTCTGTCCACTCGCCTTCTTCTTGGTTTCTGGATGTTTCCATGTCTTGGTGCTATCTAGCAACTGGCTGATGGTTGACATTTTGGAGGTTGTTTGGACACCTGATAGAGTAGTTAGAGGGATGGCTACTTCCACAAGGGGTTAGTACACGATGTGAGGCATTCTGGATGCATGAGATGCGTGATATGCAGATGCATGATAAGCAGGGGTTAGTTTCAACATTTAACAGGTAGCAAGTAACAAGCAAACTGTTGATATCACGAAGACAAATTGTTCCTTCCAACCTTATTTCTCCCACACACTGTTCCGGGCAAGGTTTGCTCCTAGGAATTTTGGTATGGACCCTCGCATCGCAATACAAGAATCGACATATACCTGCAAGCTCTCTTCTAGCAATTCTAGGGCAGATAGAAAGCATTTGTCCATGTAATGGTTCTTTAATCCCTTTCTGGAAGGAGTTAAAACATGTAGGGTGCACGTAGAAGTCCGTTTTGAAATTATGGAAATAGATTTAGCCTGGCGACTGCATCTAGTGAAAGGAGTTTTCACTAGACTGGTTATTGCATGTTTGATCAAGCAAAGGAATTGTACTTGATCGGGTCTGATTCTTTTAAGTCTGGCCTAACAAGATGTTTTGGAAATCTAGTTTTGAAACTGGAAAATTTGTAAGGTCGTACTTAAGATTGAGACTGAAATGGTAGTTTTTTAAAAACTTAGAATTGGAATCATTACATTGACAGCATGCCTCAAATACAAACATTATGTTGGGTATTTTCCTATAGGGTAGTGTCTAGGCTGGAATACATGTGGGTTGAGTCGATGGGTTTTGGTAATAACCGGTTTAAGGCTCCCACAGACTGATATACCTTTGCTAGATCTCCTCAATCAAGAGTAAAAACGACCGAGGTATTGGGCTATGAGTGATACTACTCCGTTTGGACGTTGAAGTGCAACGCCAGAACGTGTGAGCGGCAATGAGTATCGGGGATGGATAGGGACTCCAAGAGAGTAGGTGAGAAGAGAAATTCCCAATATGATGCAGCATGTGCGAATATGTCTAGAAAATAAAGTCGCTGATCGATAAGGCGCAAGCCATGCGGTTGAGGTCCATGGAAACCATTTTTAAAAATAATTTTGAAAACATTTTTATGTTTTATGTTTTAAAACAGTTGTTTTTTATCCCTAGTGGAGTCGCCACTGTGAGCGGAGCAAGTTTGAAGGGCCGCTCACCTAGACTTATGGTTGACTTCTCGATCTGAAAGTAGTTTGAAAACATGGAGTCGGCACCTAGTTAAACTAAGAATGTCTTTTCTACCGATTAGATAACCTTACTCGCCTCCAGTAAGATTATCGTGCATCATACAAAAAGATCGGGTTCGTGGACCTCCCCGAGACTCACGTGCTTGTCTTATTTTTTACCGGCTTTATTTACCAAACATATTTGTTTTATTCTCATCTCGACATTTTGATAGCAGTTCATAGGATATAGTGCTCGGAATAAACAAGTTTGAAAGCGTGTGAACAAATAGACTCACATATGACTCGATGGACTGGACATGCAAAGCAAGTAGCAGGTACTCCTAAGCATACATCTAAACCTGGCTGGTTTTAGCAAATAACAGAAGTTTGGCTGGTCTAGTTTGATTACATGCATAAAGCCTAAAAGCGGGAGTCAAATTTTGATTGATTGATTTTATTAAGTGATCTTGAAAAACCTATACAACCGTTACTACTCATTTCATGGAAGTCCTACGATGTCTAGGTGATGGGCTGGAATGCATTTAACTAATTTATGTGATTAGTTCTTTAACCAGTTAATTGGCATGCTTTTGGAAAGTGCTAAACATTACTGGCATGCCCAAGTGCAGTTGATATACATACAATGTCAGAGATACTTTTTAACCTCGTTAACTTTGAGTGCCTGGCACTCACGCGGGTTTTGACCATCGGTCTGGTCAAAACTGGCTCTCGGTCAAATCACAAGAGTTTTACGTCTCATCAATCTGGTTCTATTGGTTTGAATCGCAGTCGATTCCGAGTTCTAGTGAACCCAGAATCTACTCTAAAAGTTGCTAGTTTGCTGGGCCTCAGGCTCGTGGGCCCGGTTTATACTTTATATTATATTATTGGACTTCTGGGTCCGTTTTACATCGGGCCTGGCCCGTTACAGTGAAGATATTAAAAGTACATAAAAACCCTATTTGTGGATTTGAATTGGGCCTAATACTAAGCCCGAATGAGCTCGGAAACCTAAGTTGAAGTTCTGGGATCAAAGTGTGGAATCCGTGGATGAAATTCTGGGAGGCATAAGAGATGAACTCGGTGCTGGTGTGACTGTCGGTGCCGGTAGTGAAGGACCGGCGGCGCTGCCGGTTGTAACTGGCGGCGGCGCCACTAGTTTGGCAATGGCGCAACTGGTGATGGCGGTGGCGACACTAAGCAGCAGGTACAACAACACGTTTCTTGTTCGCTTTCAACAGCTTACAGTTCCATATTTAGCTCGGTTCTCACCCTTTTCAGCTCCGTTTTTTGTGAAACAATAGTCAAAACGCATAAAATCAAACAAATTCAATAATAATGGTCTGGAATTGTTTGAAAGTGATTTGAACCCATAAATTGCAGATTTACAGCAACCTAAAATAGCTATTTTTCATGGCAAAAAGAGCTATAAACACCTAGAAACGTGCATTCTAGAGGTTTTAATTGATTTTTTTTTCTGAATTTGAGCATAAAAACAGTTAACCAAAGATAATTAACATGCTTATCAGTGATTTCATGGCAATTTATTGATCTAGCTATTGAGTCTAGCATGGCAATTTTATGGCTAAAATTGGAAAATAAGCTAACATACACACTAATCATGTAAAATCGGTAATTAATAGTGATCATGACATGCATATCAATGGAAAATCAAAGAGACATAATAAGAGGGTTCTCAGAATAACCGGTCTGAGTCCTTGGCTCTTTTGCTGGAGAAGTGGATGCGGAACCCAGCTGCGAATGTTGTGCTTGTGTTGCGTTATTGGAGAATTACAACGTATTTGGTGTTTTTAGGACAAGATTTTAGTGTGATTTGGTGTGTGTGTGGTGTATGAATTTCGGCTAGCTACTCTAGGGGAGGGGATCAAATTTTGCTGTCTATTTTCTAAGGTTTGTGTGCCACCGATCCGACTTTTGACTAGGTTGTCTTAAGGTAGTTTATATAGTGGTGCTCCCAAAAGTACGGAGATCTCAAGCTCGTCCCAACGAGTATGCTCCCAATTAAATCGTCGCCCGAAGTGACCTATTCGAGTTCCTCTATGAGATATTCAATCTCAACTCTCGCTATGATCACCTCTTCGCTCGGATGCTTGAAAACTTCTCCAAGTTTATAGTAATTTATGAACTTGTTGCTGGAACACCTTCAAGCAACCTTAAGCTTTCTCAAAGCTCCCACTTGAAATACTCCAAGTGAATACTCTCAACAACTAGAAACTTCATTTTGAAACTCTTGCATATAGCTCTAGTTAAATTACTTAACTTCTTTCAAGCATAAGCTTATGTTGTGGAGAGCATTTTGTATCAATCGTCCTAATCAAAGCAAATTCATCTACTTTATATAAGCATGAGATCTTTCTCTCTTTAAGACAGTTGTTAGGTTAAGTGTCATACACTTAGCGTAAATTATGCCACCATAAGACACATATCATGCATATGTGTAGCTATGTAACGAACATGTGTACCTAGACTAACATTTAGTCCAAGTTCATTTTCATCATGTATTTAGTGGTAATCCTATATGAATTGTTCCACTAACTTTCAATTAGTGCTAAGTGTGATTAATTCCACTAATTAATCACTTTTAATCCCCTAACCACTAAACTTGGCTAAAATATAATTAGGTTCCTATTAATTTATAACTTTTATAATTAGTCCCTAATTTTAACTTTGTTTACAACTTAAATCCAATTTCGAGATATGCTAGTATTTATTTCAAAATCAATGTCTCGTAAAACAATCGGTTTCATATCCTATTGTGTGTGGCTAACTAGGTTCATATCTAGATCGAAATGAGAGACATAAGAAATGACTTTCTTATCTTTAATAGTTAAAATCCCATTTAATTATTAACTATTGTAAATCGTGAGTGACATCTAGTAACATATCGCGACTTCCAAATAGAAATGAATGTTTCGATGCATTCTAATGATTAGCGTACACTCAAATTCCCTACATTTAAGATTTCGATCTCGAATAGTCTCACGGGTAGTCAAACACTAAATGTATCGATTATATGACATCATCTCTCAATCCTAATTCTTAATAAATATATAACATACTAGAAACAAAATTTTAGTATTTGAACTCTTCTAAAGTCATATTCTATTGGTCAGGAATTCATCCATCAAGAACATCTCGAGATAGCATAGAATCTTATTCTCGTTCATCCGGAGTAATGGATCCTCTCTTATCTGAACACCTATCTCCATATACAACTAACTAGAGCCAATACATCCCGCGACCCTAGACCATGAAAGATCTAGGGATAAGGAGTATCAAACTCTAATCACATATATGTGAGATATTGTCACCTCAAGTCTAAGGACATATGTACAATCATGAAGTAGATGACATCAAATGGACTTATATTAAATGTCATGTATAAGTCATCTAGCGTCACTTGTTCGACCTACTCAACCATTAAATGTCCACATGTTTATTTCAATCTCCATCGAGTAGTATGAAACTCAATACCTCCAATCATTAGTAATTTTTTACTAATCGGGAAAATAAACAGAGATGATGATCTTTTCGGGATAATGAGATGACGTTATTCGTAGGTCCTCATCGATCGTGTTGTATAAAAGAATATGTTAATCATATCCTTAACAATTAAGAATGGATTCTTTCAATAATGTGATGACAATGTCTAAATGAACACTTAGCTGATAGAAACACTTACTTCAAATGAAACATATATATCTTTATCATTGGTATTAGTTATATAAATATACATGATCAAATGATCCTATGACACATACTACTAACACCTATATGGATAATTTTCAAAAGATCCCCTTTTAATTTAAGGATTTTTTTTTTACAAATATCCATAATATAACAAAATATTCTAAAAATAACAGGTTGACCAAAAATATTGTAAAATTACGGTTTGATGAAAAACTATTATAAAAATAAGATTTTGATTTGTAAAAATATGGCTTACAAAATATGTGTAATTTAAATTTACTAACGGTCATACAAAAAATAAATTTATATATAAGTTTATTGATTGTTTACTAACGGTAATACTAAAAATAATTTTATTATAAGTTTATTAAAAATTCACTATCGGCATTATAAATATGTGCGAAATGGGTTATCAATCTGTTTAATTTTAATTCAATTAAAAAATAATTTTACCGTATACCATGTGGATATGGTGTTTGTGGATGTGGGAGGTAGAGATGGAACATATTTTGGTAAATACGAAAACGGATACCATATTTTTATGAAGTATGAAAATTAGAATTGTAATATAGAATATGTACGTTATTTTTAAGAATATATTCTCTAATTATCGTATACCATGTAATTTCTTCTTAAATTTATAGGCATTAGAGCGATTTAGGAATTTACCTAAAATATAAAAACAATAGGACTTTATACCTTAATAAGGAAAAGTTAACAAAAATACATCATAATTTGTGCTCTTTTAAAATTATACTTTCAGTGTCTTAATATTTATAATTTTACTCTGACAATATAACAAGTGTTATCTCTCTCTTTTTGTCTCTCTATCTCTCTCTCCTCTCTCTTTTTCTCTCTCTCTCTTTTTCCCTCTTTCCCCGATAGATTGCACATGCCACATTTCTTTTGTGCATGCTATAATTTTTTTGTTCCTTTTTTATCAATCTTTTATTTTTTTTTCAAAATCATTTGTTGGCATATTTTTTATTCTTTTCTAATTACCCGTTGAAATTTATTTGTTCTTCTTTGAATTACCTATCAATATTTCTTTTTTATTAGTTCAAATATCTTTCGTCTTTTAAATTAATTATAAATAAATATTTTTTAATTAAAATATCAAATATTTCTTTTAATTTAAATTATGTGCTACTATTTGAAAATTAAAATAAAATTCTTTTGCGATTATCTTTCTTATAGGAGGGGAAACTGGGCAATGCCCGATAGTGAGACGACGCTGTTATTAGTGCTGTTGATATTGTTCATTGAGAAAATGCTCATTGTAGTCCCTCAACTTATATATTAGACTCAAGTAGATCATAAATATTATCATAAACTTCCATACATATTATCACAATATCGTAATATTATAATTACGTTATCGTGTCATTATCAGTATCGTAAGAAGCAGATTATTATATGATAATGTGATGATAGTGCTGGATAATATAAGACAAAATCACATTATCACCTTATCATATGATTATCACAGCTTCAATTTAGCATGTAATTATCAGTGTATCATATTGCATTGACATCTTATTATCATGTCATTGTCAGTATCGTATGTAGCAGATTATTATATGATAACGTGATGATACTGCTAGATCATATTAGACAAAATCACAGTATCACATTATCATATGATTATCACTGTATCGCCTTATCATATGATTACCACAACTTCACCTTAGCATGTAACTATTAGTGTATCATATTGCATTGGCATCTTATTATCATGCCATTATCAGTATCATATGTAGCAGATTATTATCATCTCGTTATCATAATTTTTCTATAATTTTTTTTCATGCATGTATCATATTATCATACTATTATCATTTTATTATCAATAAGAACCTTATCATACTATTTTCTTCATATTATCATCTCGTTATCATACTTTATATGTATTTTTTTCATATAGGTATTATATTATCATAATATTATCATAATTTTACTATTATCATCTGGTTATCACTGGTATCATGAATCTTTTTGTAATTATATTTTCACGTACGCTATCATCCAATTATCATAACCTTATCATACTTTATTATCATCTAGTTATCATACTGCAGTGTTATGATAACGACATGATAATATACTGATACTCACATGATAATCAGACACTGTTTTATCATAACATTATCATAAATACTATTATAACATAATCATATAGATACCATAAATATTATCATCTCAGTACCATAGATATTATCATCTCGGTATCATATAATAATGTTATGATAATTAGACGTTTTTTATAAAAAAATATTTTTCTCTTCATTTTTATGATAATTATATGATAATCAGATGTTGTTTTGTTTTTGCTGAAAACGTTTTTTGTCTAGAAAATCATTTTATTCATCATAATATCGTTTCTTATGCAGATTTTTAGATCTAAAGTTGAAAAATGCAAGAGTAATTTATTTAGATCTGAAAATTAAAATAAACTGCATTTATCACCACGAATTAAGGAAAAAATTGCTAAAATCAAATATGACAGGACGACGAGATGGCGGAGCGACGGAGAAATGACGAAGAAGAAAAGAATAAAAATAGAGAAAAAAAGAAGAAGAAAATTAAAGAAGAAGAAAAAAAATCAGAGAAGAAGAAAGAGAAAAACAGAGAAAGAGAGAAAAAGAAAGAAAAGTGACAGGTGTCACTTAGAATAAAATAAATATGATTAGAGTAAAATATTAATGAGTAGGTATAATTATAATATAAAGGCCAAATATTGTAAAAAGGCCAAACCTTTCACAAAAGTTTCATAAAAGTCATGACCTTTCAATTTTGTCGATTTTGGCCAAAAACAAATTATTTGGTTTCAATTGTGGTCAACTCTCAATTTGATTTCAATTTGCCTATGTGACGCCTATTTGGCGCCTATGTGGCATGCCAAATATTGAAAGGTCGGGACTTTTGTGAAACTAAATAATCCATTTTTGGCCAAAATCGACAAAATTGAAAGGTCAGGACTTTTGTGAAACCAAATAATCAGTTTTTGGCCAAAATCGACAAAATTGAAAGGTCGGAACTTTTGTGAAACTTTTGTGAAAGGTTTGGCCTTTTTACAACATTTGGCCTAATATAAACATGTTTTAGAGTAAAAAAATAAATATATTAAAAGAATAAGGTATTTTCTCTATTTTTTCCTTATTAAGAGAAGAAATCATATTATTTTCAAAAAAAATAGTATTTTTCCTAATTTTCTCTGAACATTAAGCTCGCCGGTCACATAAAATATCAACTTTATATAACGAATGGATTTCATGTCAACAAAATTTAAAATATAGAGGCTCAATGTTGACAAATAAAAGTACAGAAATTAAGTGTTAAAATGTGGATAAATACAGGAACCCAACTATATTTTTTTCCTTTTATATAAGAAGATTACATAGTATGAAAACTGAAATCCTCAAATTTAAAACATTAAAATGATAAATTTTACGAAAATAAATTAGAAATATAAAATTTAAATTTTTAAAACGTTTGTAAAAATTAAAGACAAAACACAGAAATTTAAAACTATATGTTAAAAGATTTAGGATAAAATAAACTATGGATAACTACTAAAAACGTGAAGTATGGCCTAATTTACCAGGTCCCCCTCACATTTAAAAGTTTAAAATGTCCCCTCTAAGGTTTACTCAAATTCACTAACACTCCCGTCCATTAGTTAATGGTGTTAGTTGACCTGGTCAAAGGATTAAATTGTTTAAAATAATGTATATTTTGATCCTGAACTTATTTTTCTTTCAACAAACTTCAAAAATTATAATTTTATTTTAATTTTAAACTAACATTTTTAAATAATAATATTTTACTATTCTTTAATAATAATAATATAAGCTACAAAATGAAAAAAAATTAAAATTTATTTATTTTTTGAATATTTTTATAAAAATAGTAAATATTTAATTTTTTATTATTTTAACAATTTTGTTTTAATTTTTTAAATTCTAATAAATTATTATTATTAAGGAATATAACAATATAAATAAAATATTAGTAATAGTTTTTCATACCTAAATATATTTACTCGTCAATGTATGTTCTATTAATAAATATATTAAATGACAAAATAATCTAGTCACTAATTAATACATAAGATACAAAATATAAAAAAAAAATTCTTATTTGGTACAAATAAAAGTAATTATCAACATATAAATAATTTTTAGAAATTTATTTGATATTCATAATTTTTTGAAATTTTATGGAAGAAAAATAACTTTAGGGATCAAAATAAAATTTATTTGAAACAATTTAATCCTTTGACCAAGTCAGCTAACACCAATAACTAACGAAGAGGCGTGTTAGCGAAAGCAAACATCGGAAGGAAAATTTTATATTTTTAAAATGTGAGGGTGACTTAAAGAGTGAATAAGGAATGAGCATCAAGTGGCTTGCAATGCTGTAAGTGCATGTTAAATAAAACAGTGTTTATCTCACACAACGAATGTGCCATGTCATTTTTACAACAAGCCAATAAGACTTTGCAATAGAGAATCTTTATTTGTTACTTATTTTTTTATCATTAAACATTTACACATGGCTAACGCCTCATTGCTTTGTTGCATAAATGACGTGGCGCAACCGTTGCGTTGTATAATTATTCTAATAAAATAGAAGCATTAATATTTGTGTGGTACATTGGCAGTACCACCCAAGCCATACTCTATTTCCATCAAAACCTTCTTTCCATTTCGTTACAATTCATTCTCACAATCTCCAATTTTTCGATTCTAAATCATTATTTATTATTATTATCATATTTCTAAAGTTTGCTTCTTTATAGTATCAACCACTCCAAAATCGGTACTCTCAATCTAACAATGAATTACAATTGTTAATACAATTTACCTCACTTCAATATGCTGCTCAAAAAATTTCTAAATACCTGTTTTAGGAGGCGCAATTAGCGAGTCCCTCGTATATTTCTAAAAATTCGAATGTTTGAAGGCCTTCAACGTCCATTAAACTATCTGATGCTGCTAGTTTATAGTTCATCGTGGCTATGCGACTGTTCGTCTAGTTTATTTTCCAATTCCTGTTGCATTTTTCAGTAAAAACTTTAAACACAAAATGAGTCGGCTCCAATTTAGTAGAGCTGGATATATTATTACCTTAAGCTTTTCCTCCAGGCACAGAGCCGGAGTAGATAAAACTGCTACATATCTGCAATGACGAATTAGAGAGGTTTATAAGAGCAAAGAACAAGCATGCACCAGCGAACATAAATGCTAGACACTTACTCGCAACGGCTTGGTTCATCTACTCCAGTAACCTCATTGTTCAATCCACATCTCAGCCTTACCTATTATAGTAGGAAATGAAAAACTGTAAAATGTTAGAATATGTTGTTGAAGGGGAAAGTTTTATGAGTTTGAATGACTACGATTGACAGAAGCATCTGTTGCATGACGAAAAAACAGATCTGCTAACAAACATGCTGTTTAATAAATATGAAGAACTAGATACAATTAAGTGCATTTTGTAGGAAGGGTAGGAGGTACACATTGGTGATCATCGGCGGATCAGATGTCTAAGAAATGATTCAGTATGATAAGTCGAGCTTATTGGTCACTGGACAAAAACAGATGTGTGAAAACCTAAGATGACTTGGACTAAAGTTGGTAGATGGATCTTGCAACTCCATATATTTCCATAATAACTATAACTCAAATCAAAATGGAATATTTATAAACTTAAAAAAAAAACTCACCCTCGACTTTTCTATAACCTTGCCATCATTAACACCCAGCTAGAATATAACAGATTATGAGGATATTAACACACTAGAACCTATGTCGTCACTACACAAATAAGTTCCATAGTAGATGTCTATTAGATGTGAAATTGTGCATTTACCCTCAAGCTTCTATCAGGCCCATTCCAGCACTTGTCGCCGTTTGAGAACATCATAGCACCGTACGAATCCTCAAATTTGTCCCAACGGCTATTGAGATTTGAAAAAACACAGTTTAGAGATAAAAAAATAATACGCTATTCACTACATTAAAACTGAGTATGTAAAAAGACAGAAAATAACACTGGGAGAACTTATAAACATTTTAAATCAAAATTATCATGTTCATGTGAAGAATAAGCAAAATACAATCATCAAATTTACATTGAATAATTTTAAATGAGAATTGTCAGGATAAAAAACATGAAAAATACAATGAAATCGTCAAAGTTAGTAGCAACTCAACCCTAATTTATGAATACTAGCTGATGTAACATTTAAACTAATAGGCACAGCACTTAGAGATGAGGATGATCATAAACATGATTTGATAACTTGATCCTTTTTCAGATGGTAATAAATAAGCAATCAGAAGGCAAAATAAGGACATAAGACTAATAAAAGAAACAAAATGAATCTGTTGATACCTACCCTAAACGAGTTGTTGAATGGCCCTCCACCTGGGAAGCTTGTTTGAATGGACAGACTTTGTAAATATACCTGATACAAATATTAAAATTACCAAAGATAAGATAAACAAAGAATAACTAGGTTGCCTGATAGGCAACGACTATTAACACTCCACAAATGGTTTCTTAAACTCCAATATAGAGTTATTCTTTGCACTTTTCTACAAAGAAGTCATTTATGGAGTGAGAATAGACGTAGCCTGTCTAATACAATAAAAATAGATACTTCAAAAACTAGCTTATGCCCGTAGCCCTAACTTGTTTTGTTTGCTCTCAAAACATTGATCATAGAATGAATAGAACTCCTTCTCTTTCCCTGAAATATAAAAATTATGCTCAGCCACAAGCAGGTTAATGCAGCAAACTGTATATGAAGAAATTGTATACACCTACCGAAATCATGTTTTAACTTTTGCGTTAAACTAGATATCCTTGACTGTATTTTAGTCAACTTGGCACTGGACTCCTCGTATTCCTTGCGTACATGAGCAGCCTCTGAAAATACAAAAAAGGCAATAGGTGACCAGGCCTCTACACACTCATTTATCACTTTTAACAATTAAAATGGTAATATTAGATGCTGTGAAATACCTGATTTGTCCACTGGAGTTTGAAAAAGATTAACAGCTTGTAGAATGTTACGTACAGTTTTTTGTATCTTCTCCAACCAAGATGGATTACTTGTAGAGGTTGTATCTAGCAATACAGATGGTTCAAAGGAAAAAGTCCAGCACATATTAAATTAGTTAAGAACAACCTGAGTTTTGATACTGATAAATAATTAAACAGGCATATAGGTGCAGACCTGATAAGTCTAAATCATAATCAGGTTCAGATTTGTAAGAAGAGTCTATATCATCGTTAGAATCATCTTCATAAGTCTCATCGACATCATCTTCTGTGTCAACATCATCATATTGTCCCCTGTCATCGTCATATTTTTCAGTTTCCTCATCGGTTCCAGAAGCATAGCCATCATATTCCTCATCGTGCATGTCTGGTGGCATCTCCTCGTGCTCTTTATGATCATTATCATCTCCATCAGTTTGCTTCTCAGAATTTCCTGTCCAACGAGAAGCAACAAGGCGGCCTAACTCTTCCTTTGATAACCCTTCAGTATTTTCAGATGCACTATTTCCCTGTAGGAAGCATTTGAAAGAACAAACGACAGCTATAAATCATGATGTCAGTAAAACTATAAAGTTTTTATGTTATTTCAGAACATTTCAGAAACTTGAAAAATGTTCCAAATCAGAGAATATTTTCCCAGATGGTAAAAACTACCTCAAAGCTGACACATAAGACACAATCTTGAGAGAGCATTGGCAGGTACACAGTAGGGACACGACAAAACAAGTGTCCCAACATTTGTTTACAGTTGAAAAGAGGGGACAAATCGGAAATGTTTAAGAGTTAAAACTTATTATTGGAATTAATATTAATAAACCAAACTTCTTTTGAGCTTCTTATTTTACTTATATTGAATGAATCATCAATATTATTTATATAGTATATATATTTATTTTACATATAATATGATATGCAATATTGTCAAATGATCAATTCCAAAAAGCTCAAACTGTGGGGCGAGGCTCCAGCAGTAATTTTATAATCTTAACAAAGACGAATACAAGAATTAAGAAATTTAATTTATCTAGATCAAATGATCTAATTAATTAAAAAAATCACAATCACAATTAATTAGTAATTTTATGTCTTTTAGTGACTTTTATTTTCATTTTTAATGCACACTACTATAATTAATAAGGGTACAAATGATATTTAATTATTTAAGTAATAATTGGGTGCTTATAATTTGGGGCAAAAAAACTTGAAATTATACTTATCATATACTTATCAATTTGGGACGCATGGAGTATTTAGCTGCATATTAGAGGTCTGAAATCTAAACAAAGAATTATAATCTTCTAGTCTTAACTGAATATTTTAAAACACACAACTTTTAGAAATGCAGCCTTTTTCTTAGTACTGCAATATTTGAATTATTATCGAGATTAAATTACTAATAAAAGATTTTTAAATTTTACGAGATTAATTTAAATTACTTAGGTTTTATACAAACAGCTATCAGCCTTATTTTTTCAAGAGATAGATTGGTGGTGATAAACCAAATAAAATTTCTAGGGAAAAAAGTAAACACTAGGGCCTTAAAAGAAAGAAAATTACAAAAGAAAAAAAGGCTTCAGCTGGATGTTCTAAACAAGTACACCGTTTTTTTTACCAACTTAAGAAATAGATGAGAGCAAATTCTTAAGATTGAAGCTTCAATCCGTTTTGGAGAAAATGAATAGAAAACTAATGTGATTTCAAGTATTTTCTTTATCTTTGAATTGTTAGGAAAATGAAATACCAATTTCACAGCTTGATCGCCAGATACCTCACCAACATCGTGACTTGTGTCACTCACAAGTGCAGAGTCATCTTTGCCTTTTGGTAAGACAGCCTCTTCACTCTCTAGCACCACATCCTATTTTAAGAATGAATACTTGGTCACATCATGACATGAAAATGCAATAATGTAGACGACATATAACAAATTCATTGACCAGTTTTTACCTTCTGTATTTCACTCGCTGGTGATCCTTCAACTTTCGAAGTATCACTTTGTCCAGCATCAGCTACGCTTTTTGGCAAGACAGGCTCTTCCTCCTTTACGACATGCTAAATTAAGAAGCAATTTTTTTGTCACATCATGAAAATGACTCAGCAATACAACAGCACTCTAACAGGGACAGCAAGTCTCATTTACAAACGCACTGTCCATTTTTTACCTTATCCACTTTATGCAATTGTGATCCTTCATTTTTGGAAGTATCGCTTGGTTCAGCATCAGCTACATGACTAACATACTCCCCTGCATTATCCTACAAAATGTGGTGAATATTAAAAAGTATTAGCCACACCCCAGTGTTATTAAAAGCGCTCGCCTGAGCGCCTAAAGCGCTCAGGCGAGGCGCCACAGACTGATGGCGCCTCCAGACCTTCCAGTCGAGGCGCCTTCAGTAAGGCGAGCGCTTTATTTGCTTAAGCGCTCGCCTTGGCTCGCCTTGGAAGATGGAAAAAGCACGCTTTATTGAATTTTTGTTTTTTTACGTTTTTTAGGTGACTTTTACTCTAATCTAGACATTCCTATTTGATAGCCTTAATTAATGCCTTAATTAATGCTTTAAATGGATTTAACTTAGGAAATTTAAAAGTCTTTTAGGAAGTCTAAAAGTCTATTCAAGTCTCTATTTAAGTGTTTAGGTTTAAGTAAAACACAATAACTTCAAATTAAAATATACGTTCAGTAGAAAAAAAAGAGCAGAGCCTTTTATTCTTTTTTCTCACGCCATGGATAGCCAACCTCAACCATGCACTGATGGTTCAACACCCACTGAAAAGAAGAAGGATCCAGGATGGAAATACAACTACTTGCAAATGATGGAAATCCATATGATCCAGGATGGAAATCCATATGATCAACAATGAAATTGATTCAGATGTGGATGAAATTGAAGGATATGAGAGTGGTGGTGGAGCTGAATTTGATGAAAATGTTGATGGATATTTTAGTGATTGACTTTAATTCCTTATTCTGATTAGTTGTAAGATCGTCTTTTGTTGAAAGTTGAAACTCGTTTTGATTTTGGTATTGGATGATAAGTATTTAGGGTTAGGACTACTATTATAGATCTATTAGCTTTATGATTATGGTTTAAATTTAGAAATTTAAGAGTTTTATATTTATGATTTATGATTTTTTATTAAATATATATATAAATATATATATTTAATATTTTTAGGTATTGGCGCCTTACTTCGATAAGGCGAGCGCTTTTTTAGCGCTTCTCGCCTCGGGCGATATATGGCTATCTCGCCTTGAGAGCGCCTTGCGCCTTAAACAACACTGCCACACCCTATAAAAGTTATGAACAAATTCATTTCTTAAAAGTCTAAACAAGCTCAAAAAAAAAAATCAACAATATTCTGTCAAGGTATTATATATGCAGGAAGTTACAAACGTGTCTATTCAATTGGGACCTATATGCGCACGAGGAAGAACTTTTCTTTCAACATTACGAGCCCTGGTTCCTTTAGTTTCCTATTCAATTAGGATTTGTATTACAAAGTTTTTGAGGGTTGTTTCAAATTGCATGCCAACATGTGTGCCTTACAACTAAAGCAATAATACAAAGCAACAATAAAGAACAAAAATCTTGAATTTTTTCCTTTTATTTTCTCAGTTTTCTGATTATGGAATCTATCAATGATGATGAATTGTGCCATATGCCTCAGCCGTGAGCTTTATAATTTCCATGTCATCAAAGTCTATTAGCATGTGAAATCAACTTTCAGTATCATCATTAGTCCCATTACATAAGAATCAATAGAAGAATGGAGTTATTAGTAATAAGTTACCAATAATTTTAGAATATTTATCTGTTTAACGTCTTCATTTTTTAAAATGATGGCTATTGCATGTACTTGTGGTGAATGGATTTCGGATCATAGGCTAAGAACGATTAGCATTGAAGTATGCGTCATCAGGATTTTTCCGGTGATGTACACCGACCACCGTTGCATCTTTCATGTAAACAGTTTTACATAGACCTTTTTTTCCTCCATGATTTTTGATTTTTGCTTATACAAGATCTAAATTTTTCTAGAAATTAAATTTATTAAGGACCTTAGTTTTTCAGAGCTTAATTTTATACTGAATTAGTTTTCGTCTCACCAAACTCCACCTTAGTTAGGTTGATTTCTCAGAGAAGTTAGGCAGTCAGGGTATGCTAATTTCACAAGACTAACTATATATATCTTTAAGACAAAAGTAATAGCATCCAAATTCCAAAGTACTAATCAACATGCAGAAGACTATAACAAAATCACAAAATAATTGAGACTATGCATGCACATTTTCATGTATAAGTTGGAAATGCTGGAGTGTCAAAAGTGATCATTAACCTGATCCAAAGGAGAATCATCCAAAACACCAATTGCATCTTCATGGATACTTTCTGAGGATTCATCTTCAACATTGGTTTTCTCAACATCCTGTCCTTTTTCTTGCTTGGCGTCCTCTCCAATTTCTCCTTTTTCCCTCTTAGCCTTTTCTTCAGCTTCCTTTTCCTCTTTCTCTTCTTTTTCCTTCTGCAAGCGCTCTTTTTCTTCTGCCTTCTCTATTTGTTCTTTACGCTCTACATGGAAGTTGAAGCACAAAGCAAATATGTTAGCTCTACATAACCAAAGAGTAAAGAATCACCTTTACTTATGAATTCTCATGTAATGTGTAGATAGAGCTTGCGTATCTATATTCATGTATCTACCCAACTTTTCTTGTGTTCACATCTTATTGCTGCATTTCAATCTTGCGAATATTGAGGCATATAGGAATGTAGTCACCACATGCAGCTCAAGTCAGTGGCTTACAGACTTAAAAGATTACAAGGATAATATATGATTAAGAAGATTAGTTATAAATGCTGTTGAAGAGAAAACAAAGCCCAAAATAATACCTTTAAGCTGGTCAACAAGCCCTTTCAGTATGTTCTCCTCATTTCTTAGCTTTGATAGCTCTGCCTCTTCTTTTGCAATTGATTGTTTTGCCTTTTCAATGTCCTGCTTCCTGAAAGCCATCCCCTCCTTATATGTGGCAATCTTTTTGCTCAGCTTATCTCTAGCCACTTTTCCAGCCTCCCAGCATGTATTTCGGCATTTGACTTGCCCATCATATTCATCACTCCCATCACAACAGTCTGCAAGGGAAAACAGAAAAAGGTTATGCGCATCATGTGCCTGCAACAGAATGAAATAAAACAAAGAGCAGAGGGAACAGCTGAGGACTATATCAGAGAGATCATTACTGTATCCAGCAACAAAACAGTAACTGAAACAAGACATTTGGGGACATCTAAATTATATGATTATGATTAAACATGAATATTTCCACAAATTCTTTTTCTTCTCACCCAAATTCAAACAAAGGATGGAAAATTAAAAGATATGTTTAAGTGCTATAAAATGACAATACATGCATGTTCTGTATATATGCAGCACTCAAAATCAAGAACCAATAAATCTTCATCATTTGCAATAGTGAAACAGATGGTAACTATTTTGCATATAACAGGAGCTCCCTGTTGTTATTGTGCTCATAGATGAGATTACAATGGAAGGAACTAGACAGAAGCTAGATTAATAAACATTCACCACCAAAAGAACGGAAAATTCCTTCTAAAAGAAGCACATGTAAAAACAAAGGATTAAAAATTAGTTGAAGATACGAGAAAATGAAAATCAAGCTGTGGTCCTAGATTGATTCTGTAGCATCTTTAGTTTCAGCATGAAAACAAAAATGCAACAAAGTCCTGATGGTTACTAAGATGATACAATGCTAGTGTGTGGACATATTGTTTCGAATACTGTATTAAGCAACTTCAACTACTAATGAAGATGTTTCTTGCCCTCTCTTTGAATCATACATAGAGTGAAGTCATGACTCAAGGTAATGTCACACTTACCACAGAGTCCATCATTGACTCTTGAAGAAAATATCGTAAGCGGAAAATGTCCGGCATTTCGACAATAGAATTTTGCAAGTGGACAAGCTGATGTACCTATGGTTCACAAAAATAACACAGTCAACACATAGGTTGAGTTGAAAAAGAAGGTGAGTGAGTAAAAATGGACCTGGTTCATCAGTGCCATCAGGACAATCACAGAAGTCATCATTAAGCTGAGCTTTACTGAATATTTTGGATCCATCTTTACATTTTATGCTATTTGATGATGTCTTGTAGTAATTCTCATCTGGGTATAAACATTAAACGTATTAAAACCTTCAAATAGGAAAAATCAAAGAAAAAGAAGGAAAATAAAGAACCTTGCGGAGAAATTCCAAGAAATGGATCACTGGGGACGCCTGATTTAGCGATGGAGCAAATGCCCAACACTCCCACCACCAATATCAAAATATTCACTTTCATTTTTATCAATCAAACTTCTGTGATCTAATCACTCTCAAGAGACGAACAACGGAATTTGGCTCTTACTCCACTGCCTCCATATGAAAACAGGCTTCCACCATGGGTTCTCTTCTCAAACGACAGCGTCGTTAGGTTAAAGGATTAATTTTTGGAAAAGGGTGCAATTTCATCCCTAACATTAGAGTTCATGAGCAAATTGGCATTGAATCTTGTGACATGAGCGAGTAAACGGGAACATTTAAATTTTTTGTATCCCAAACCCTTGTTTGTAGCGGCGTGTCTCTTAGCTCAAGTAGTTACAAACATTTAATGTTTATTTACATCTATGAGCGGCAGAAGTGAGCACGGATCCTGGATATCTCCAAAACCGAACCGAAAACCGGATTAAAAATATTCAGGACCGAAAAATATCCATTGACCATTGACTTTATCTAAACCGAACCGTACCAAAAAATTTATTTGTACGGTTCTAGATCTTTTATAACTACCCATACCGAGAACCGAACTGAACCGAACCGAAGTACCGAACTTATACCCGAAGAACCGAAATTATATATATATATATATATATATATATATATATATATATATTATTTTTAATTGGATTATTATATTCGTTTAACTTTAAATTACCAAATATTAAAATTGCTTTATAAAATTAAATAATATATATTAAAAAAATTAGTATATATATAAATTATCAATTTACATAAAAATAAAATTACTTATATATTTCAATGATAAGTATATGAACTCTTCAATTATTTAATAATTATTAAAAGTATTTTTTAAAAACTGATATGAACAATTTACATATTCATTGACCAAATTATATAGTTTTAACAAAAAATGATATAGTTTTAAATTTGAGAATAGATAAAAGTACCTTTATCAAATAAAAAAAATTAATAGTAAATCGAACGATAATATACATATTGTGCCTTTTTATTTTATTGATGATTATCTATTTGTGATAGTTGAAAATATAAAAAAAAATGAATGAGTAGCTAATTAATTTTAAAAAACAAAATAATATAAATATAGTAGAGATCATATTTTAAATAAAACAATATCCGTGGTTCTAATGATATCCGTAGTGAACCGTACCGAACCATTAAGGCCCGTATCGAACCGTACCGAAAAATAAAATTTTCGAACCAAACCGAACCGATTATTGGTACGGATCCGGAGATCCAATTTTTGATATCCCCGATTTTTAGTTTGGTTTCGGAGATTTGTCAATCCCCGGATTTCCCCGAACCGTGCTCACCCCTAATGAGCGTAGCGGGTTCGGGGGCGCTCGTGCATCGGAATAAAAGATCGGGTTCGTGGACGTCCACTTACTCTTGACATGCGTTTTATTGATTAAATCAATTTTTTTACCGGGAAAGAAATTAATCTTCATTGATAATCGACTAACAAAGTCTCGATTCTAGCCACATCACTTGGGCTAGAGGATTCGTACAAAAAACATGTTCTCTAAGGGCTTTCTTAGCTACTAAGTGAGCCGCCCAATTACAATTTCTCCTAACAAATTGAAACACTAAAGCCAAACCTATTACAAAGAGTTTTGCAATCTTTAATAATGACAACACAATTTAATTCGGTAGCACCAGCAGAGTTCATAACCGATAATACTCTTGGCGTCCCCTTCAAAAATTAGGTTATCCACTCGCATTCTCCTAGCAAACTGAATGGCTTCTCTGAAAGCCATAGCTTCGACCATAAGGGAAGATGCGATGTTGGTAAACTTCCTCGCCATTGATGCAATAACTTTACCTTGATGGCGTGTCGCAACGCAAGCTCCTACCCCGCACAAAAGCTCAGACTTAAAAGCCCCATCACAATTTATCTTCACAATATGTTGTGGAGGTGGTGTCCTTGTAATAGCATTCGGCAACGGCGGGGAGTTGTTAGCCCTCCTGATCTCAGCGTCTTCCCGTCTAACTGCTGAAGAGAATTCACATTGTAGTTCAGAAGCATCCCTATTAACTACTATTGGGTAGGTGTCCTTGTCTTAGAATATTATAGCATTCCTAGCTCTCCACAAAGACCACAACATCCATACTACCTTTGTCAATATTTCATTCCTGTTCTCTCCTCCTGTCAATTTGACAAATAAGCTGGACCAAATATCCTTTATGGGGAAATCCATAAGGTCAGCCATCAGTGAATACTGATCAGAACCAAGCCAAGATGCTTCCGCAAAAGGGCATAAAAAGAAAAGGTGTTCAATAGATTCAGCATGATAGCATCGCGGAGAGCTTGGATTTATTCGGGAGTCGCTTGTGGATACTAAAATTACAAACCAGAACGTTACTTAGACACTTCCACGTGAAACATTTTAAATTTGGAGGAAGTTTAAGTTTCCATAACACCTTCCAACAAGCACCCTGCTCCGGAGTAGTACCAGAATTATTCGATTCGCCAAAAGAGAGGTGATATGCCGAGTTAACTGTGAATTGGCCAGATTTGGAGAAGTGCCAAACCAACCTATCATTATGTCCCGTACAGCTGATAGGAATACTCAGAATTGCCTTAGCATCATCCCTATTGAAGAATGAATTCACTAAACCCGTATCCTATTGCCTTTTATCTGTTGCTAGTAAATTTGAGACCCGACGAATATTATGTGGTAGCATCGTAGAAGGAGATACTGTGAACGGTGGTTTTATAGGCAACCATGGGACCTGCTGAACCAAATTCCTAAATCTAATTTGCAATCTCATACCTCGTTGGAGCACATTCCTGCCTTGCAATAGGCTTCTCCAGCCAATGAACTGTTCGAATGAAGCTCAGCCTCCATGAATGAGCCATGTGGGAAGTATTTCCCCTTAAGTACTCTAGCTAGCAGCGAGTTTGACTGGTTAACGATCCGCCAGCCTTGTTTGGCCAATAAAACCAAATTAAAGTGCTCCAAATCCCTAAAACCCAACCATCCTGCTTCCTTTGTTAAGCACATATTCTTCCATGATACCCAATGCATCTTGCGTTCTTCATTTTTCCTCCCCCACCAGAAGTTAGAAATAAACTTATTGATTTCCTTATGAATCCCTTTCGGTAAAAGAAAACACAACATAGAAAACACCGGAACAGTCGTGGCTAAACTCTTGATAAGAACTTCCCGCCCTCCATAAGATATCAAATTCCCCTTCCAACTGGCTACTTTTTGTCTCACCCTTAAACTGATCTCGCGAAAGGTTTCGGTCTTTGATTTGGAAACGAGAGCTGGGATTCCTAAGTATTTATCCTGACTGCCCATGCTTGCAACGTTGAGAATTGATGTCAACTGAGTTCATAATAATGGTGGCGTATTCCGGCTGAAGAGCAGCGAAAACTTTGCTAAGTTCACTTCCTGGCGTGTGTTGGTATAAAACCCAACTTGTAATAATCCGGAAGTCGGATATCGATCCCACGAGGAGTGAATCTAGAGCGATTGATGAGAATGAATTTTAGTTGCTATTCAATTCGTTTAGCACAACAACCAATTGGATTTAGATTCAAGTATCAATTTAACACTAACAATTCAACTAACACCAAACTTGCAACTATTACTAGAATTGACAACTAATTTAACAATTGTAAAAGACTAAAAGCGATTAACGATAAACGAGAATTCAAATGATAGAAGAGGTTTGGAGGTCAAAACTCCACTTAGGTCATGCAATCAATGGTTTCGGGTCTAGGGCTTCAAAACGTGAACCGAGCATTTCTAAAGCATAATTCCCGCTCTCTCGAGTCTCAAAGAGCTACAAAACCACCAACCAAGCCAACCAACCAAGCCTAATCCACTCTCGTGGAACTAAACACGATTAACAACCCAATTAGCGATTAACAATCCATCTAAGGTTTCCTAATCTTTAACCCACTCTCATGGTGTCATCAATTAGGATCATAATCAATCTATCCAATTAATTAACCTTCTCTCAAAGTGTTAACCAACCTAGAATCATGCTTTAGGTAGCTAAACTAAAACAAGTATTAGGAATATCAATTAGAACAACAACAACAGGCCCAAAACCCTAACCCCAAATCATGCATTCATAAGCTTCATTTCAACCCCCAAACATGGGGGATTTAGCTACTCATAATAAAAATAACAATAATACTAATTAAATGAACAACAAACATTACTAAGGTAGAATTAGTTACCTTTGTAGATCTAGAAAGCAAGAACATGAAATGGGTAATAAAAATCTTCAATAATAAAACTTCAATAATATTAAAAAGCTTCAAATATCCAACAATTGAGGAATCTCCAAATTCCCAAGATGATTGCTCTAGCTAAAAGAGGTAAACTCAGAGAATATTCAAAAACTTCTAAAACTTGTCGTTAACCTAAAATGAGATAAAGTGCTATTTATATGGGTTACAAAAGAGGAAACAAAGGACACCCATTAAAAGAGTGTTGGGCCTAAAATGGAATTGAGCCTTGAGTCTTGTCTTGTCTCGAAATTAAAATTCTGAGCTTCTTTTTAGAGAGCTCGATCGAGCCATCCACTTAAGAGTGAGGGCTCGATCGGGCCTTATGCCTTGGGGAATTCTCAGGACACATTTATGCATGGGGCTCGATCGAGCCCCTCTTCATAAGTGAAGGGCTCGATCGAGCCCTTCCTTTAATTCCTTGCATCTTGCTCGTTCCTTCGCTTTTCGACTCGCTTCTTTCCCGATACTTGAATTGTTCCTTCTTTAAGCCCAAAACACCTCGCATTGCTCCGTTTTACCTGAAACGCTAACACACACAATAAGCACACAAACACGGGGAAAAGCGTATCAAAATATAACAAAAGCATGCGAAAATGACTCCTAAATATAGGTGTAAAATGCACCTATCAGCGTGACGCTGAAGCATATAACCGAAGGATCTCTTTAACCCGAACAGCTTGACATTCAGTTGCTTGAAAAAATAAGAGCGAGTCGTCAGCAAAAAGAAGGTGTGAAATACTTGGACTCCTCCTTGCAATCTGAACACTTGTTATAGAACCATTTAATTCAGCCTGAGATAGAAGTGAAGAAAAACACTCAGCGCATAATAAGAATAAAAAAGGAGACAATGGGTCGCCTTGTCTCAGGCCTCTAGACGGCTCAATAAACCCATGAGTGGCACCATTGAGATTCAGCGAATACGTGACTGAGGATATACAACTCATCGTCCATCGGATCCAAGAATGATGGAAACCAAATTTTCGAAGAACTCGCTTAACAATCAACCATTCTACTCTTTCGTAAGCTTTACTCATGTCGAGTTTGAGTGCTAATTCAAATTTGGAAGTTCCTCGCCTAATCTTTAAATGGTGTATCACCTCATGAGCTAATAGGATATTATCCGATATAGCCCTCCCCTTAACGAAAGAGCTCTCGTTTTCCCCAACAATATGCGGCATCAGCGGCTGCAACCTGTTTGTGAGAATCTTTGAAATAATTTATAAAAAACTGGGCATAAATTGATCGGGCGAAGATCGGACATAGAAGATGGTGAGTTAACTTTTGGAATAAGCGTAATAGTAGTATGGTTGAGGCTACGAGGAAGCGAACACAAATATCTCTGTTTATCACATCCCAGTTATTTTGAAAAAATAATACAATTAAGCCATCTTGCCCGGTGCTTTGTTAGGATCAATTGCAAACACTGCTTTGCGTATTTCATCGTCTAAAAAACTACGGATAAGACTTTGATTCATAGCTCTTGTCACCTTCCTTTCCATCCCCGATGTGGCTGCCGAGATATTGGTGGGATTAACTAAAGTATAGATATGCCTGAAGTGGTCCACCATAATATTAGCAACCTGATTTTCATTCATACAAAGATGACCCCGGGAATCATGGAGTTGCAAAATGTTGTTTCTTTTCCTTCTCTAAATAATTGTCGCATGAAAATACGACGTGTTCCGATCACCTTCCTTCAACCAACTGATTCTCGCCTTTTGTGCCCAAAATTGTTCTTCCCGTTGGTACTCCAAGGATAAGGAATCTTCTAACTCCTTAATGTGCTCTGCATAGTACTCAAACCTTCGCTGGTGTAAGTCAACAATCTAATCTCTGACTGAATTGATGTTTCTCCAAGCATTAAACTTCTTGGCAGTCTCCACTGATCTAAACTTTGTCTACACACCTTTAAACTATGTTGCACTCCCTCAAGGCTTCATGTTCCCCCTATGTTATTGCCCATCCACCCATTCATAACAATATTCTTTGCCTCTTGATTATTCTTCCAGCGTTGGTTAAAGTGAAAACGCTTTCTGGTCCTCCGGGTTAATGGGGCTGATTCTAACAAGATGGGACGATGATCTAACCCTAGTTCTTCGAGGTTGGTTACTGCTCCTCTAGGGTAAGAGGCCAACCAATCCATAGAAACAAGAAACCTGTCCAACTGCATCAAGATATTATCTGGGCCAACTCTTCTATTGTTCCAGGTAAAGGGAAATCCCTTGAAACCCATATTCACTAAGTTTGAATCCAAAATGAACTCATTAAAGGACTCAGCTCTTCTAGAACAAAAATTGTTCCCTCCTCTTTTCTCATTACTGTTACTAACACAATTGAAATAACCTCCTAACACAACAGGACCGGAAAGAGTTAAAACGTAATTATGCAGGAAATTAAATTAAAGAACACGCTCCGAATAAGAATCAGCCAAATAGATTCCGATAAAATTCCACACGCAATTATCATCACAATTGGTCACACTACAATGAAAAAATAAAACATTCGAACAAACAAGGATAACATTACAACTAGAATTCCACGCCAAAGCCTAATCCCCGGAGATACCAATCAGTTCATGTACTATGAGGTTGCGCAAACAATCTTACGGAAAATCTTTTGCACTTCCGGTTCCTTATTCTTGGTTTCAGAGAGAAAAACTAAGTCGGGAGAACGAGACTTCACAATCTCTTTCAGGTTTTGGAAAGTCAAGGGATTCCCCACACCCTCATAGTTCCAACTCAATATCTTCATATATCAGTTTGGGGTCCATTAAGGCTGGTACCCTCCACCGATTTGGATTCCGGGACAAAATGTTGTTTCTTAGCCATAGTCTGTGCTTCCTCCTGTCGACCTCGTTTTGAAAAGTTGTCAAAAGATCCTTCTGCCGGCCTTTCCACTGGAATTTCACTGTCAGTAGCCTTCTTAGTAATCTCATTATCTGCTGGACGAGGTTGTCTTGCTTGGACCTTCCGGCGAGTTCGCATGAGAGGATGCACTACAATAGGGTCTGCAGAACCCGTAGTGAAGACATAATTGTGTTGGCCAAATTCAGTATTCCCCAATGGGTTTTGGCTAGAGTTAATTGGGATACCTTCATAAGGAGGAAAAATAGAAGAAGGGGGAGGAGGTGGGATACTGCGATACCCTTCAGGCTTAGTAACTTCTGGATTCATGAGAGGCTGAGTGTAAGATGGATTTGGGACCATAACCATGGGTTGCTGGGCAGCAAGTTGTCCATCAAAGAATGGCTTATTCAGATTAATGGGAAACCTACGATTAGCTTGGTTGAGAGAAGGAGAGACCTTACCAAGATTCTCAGTCTGTTTCACAAACAAATGAAGAAGTCCCAGTTCTTCCAGAACCCTGGGATTGCATAAGATACTATTAGGAGGACCACTGGATAAGTCTGGTTGCGCATGCAAAAGTTCTAGGATCGAACTGAAATTTTTTGTACGTAGCTGGGTTTTTCAGGAGAGGTTGTGCATGGCCAGAAACTTTTAGGGCTTGACAAACATTTTGGATATCAGGATATTTAGGAGAAGATGGGGTTTGGTTACCTATGATAGGTTCAGTGTTACCCTCTGTGCTTTCTACAGGTGGACTTGTCTTAACCTTCAACTTCTCCTTGATTAGTGACAGGATAGTACTATATTTGTTTGCCAATGGGCATAAAGAAATACTTTTTTGACCTAGAGCAAAGGGCACCTCGTACCTACCAAAACTTCCCTTTCTCATGTCTTTTTGTCTAATCACTTTCTGTTTCCCTCTATCGACCCACTGGTTAATAGCCAGCACATTTTGACTACTTCCTTCTCCAGCTTGATTGAGTTGAACCGGTCTCCCATCGCTTGTCCCATCTTGCCTGAGTTGAGGCAAATTCTCACCGATCGTCACTTTGGGAGGGAGGGATGACCTTATTGGTGGAACAGCCCTGTAACTTCTCGGAGCATATCCGACCTTCATATCCAATCCATAATCCGGGACATCCGTCTTTTTTGGACCTCTCCAAAACCTCCTTGCATTCCTCACAGTAGTGCCCCACTAAGCCACACTTGAAACAAAAATCAGGCATACATTCATACATGAACGGTATCCAGATGGGATTACCATTAGCATCCGATGAAAAAAAACCTTCCCGAAAGGGTTTGGAGACATCAACCATCACTCTAAGTCTCATGGTGCCACAAATATTGCCCTCCTAGTTATCTAACAAATCCATCGCTAGGAGTTCTTCAAATAAGTTCTCAATCAGCACATCATTGTATTTTGTAACCTGAGAAGCCGGAAGGCCCACTGCATGGATCCAGAACAGGGTTTTAGTAAAATCAATGTTCCCCACAGCAACATCTCGCTACAAAAAAATGAGAGATAAGGGGACTAAAAAAATGGTGTTCTAATCCTTAGAAAATAGTCCCCTATTCTTTTGAGGACAACTAAATTGGTCCCCATAACTTGTCCATATTGCCTTCATCCCCTATTCTTTAGGGGACCAAAAAAGCAAAATTGTCCCCATTTTTGGAATGATTGTTGTCCTCAACTTTGGAGACAAAAATCGTCCCCTTAGATGCAGATCAATGTCGTCCCTATTTAATCCATTTAATGAGGAAAAATACTGTCTATAAATAATAAGGATAATTTTGGTCCCCAATTCAATAAAAATAGAGGACAATAATTGTCCCCAAATGATTATAAAATAAAAATAAAAAATAGGAATGAAATTTAATTTTTCTTATTTTAATAATAATTTTTATTAATTTTAATAGAATATTATGCGTTAAGCATAAAAGTATATTAAAATTTAAAAGAATTATGATTAAAATAGAAAAATCAAATTTCACCCCTACCGCCATAAAAATAATAACTATACCAAGTAAAACCACATCAAATGCAATAATCTGCAAAATAGAGATCAAAATACAGAAGTATGGCAAAACAAGTAAAAAAACACTTAATAATACAATATCTTGAACTACAATAAATCCAACACATCTAAGTTCAACAACAAAGTACAAATAATAGGTGTTAAGAGATAAAACATTTCTAACCAATTCACATATTTCTTCACTCTGACAAGATAAGATGAGTCATACGCTATCAGAATATATCTTCTCAAATATGTCCAATATGAGTCCGTCTTCACTAGCAAATTGTTAAGATTCCCAGAAATATAGGTATGTACATGAACCGGCTTGTTGAAAATGGGAGCAAATCGTGAAATCATGCTACAATCTTTTATTTTATTCAACTCATAAATCAAATAATTGAATCTCGATCGACCCTCATTGATGGGCTGCAGGTTAATTTATAAGCATTTTGTCAGTTTCATTGAAAGATTATAAAAATAAACAATATGAAATAGCCTATAGTACAATTACTTTATTCTTTCTTTTATCAATTTCAGAATAGAACTACGAAATACAAAATTTATTCTAATTTTGTAGTGGTATAATAAATGCAAAGAACTGAGTTTGCTCATTATGTTGTAAGAATTATTAATCATAGATTCATAGTGGTGTTTGTGATAGAATCCAAGTTTTTTTATTTAATGGAAAAGGACAAATAAACAAAGACCATTGCAAAACAAAACTAACAAAAAATTTCTAAATTATAGCCGTAGTCTTAACAAACCACTCATCAACAAAGTATTGAAGGTGGTTCAAGCTATTCTAGCTGTAATACCCCAAATATTTTAGAATAATTAAGTCATGCCACGTGTCGTGAATTTCGACAAATTAAATTAAAAAGGATTTAATTTAATGATATCGGGAATTAAGGTAATAACTTCGGAAATTAATATAAAATGAATTATAAATCCCGAGATAAGAATTATTTCGCCAAGATCTGCGAAATATTTTATAGTTGTAATGATAAAAGTTTCGGGTCAATTGGAGACCTTTTAAAATTTGGACGCGGAAGCGTTTAGGACTAAATTGTAATTTTGGAAAAGTTTAAGGGTTAAAGTGTAAATAAGCCAATTGAGCCTCGAGAATAGAAATTAAAAGATTATTAATGGAAAATAATAATTTTTGGAATCGTATTATTTAATTGGATATAAATAATACGTATGCAATTTAGTTAAAGTAAATAATTAATCGTTAAGTTAAAATAAAATGTTTAATAGAGAATTGGTTTAAGTTAAAGAAATGAAGGACAAAAGTTGCTAATTAGCCAAATATACATATAGGAATGAATGAGCAGAATGCTCCAGAACCCTCATAAGCTCCATTCTTTCATTTCTTTCGTCAAATATCACCGTTCCGCCGCTCGATCTCCGTTTCTCGTCTGTTTCCGACGTTCCATAGCTCGAATTGATCGTATTTCAACGGCGAATCACGGTAAGCTTGACGTTTTTCCGTTTAAATGGATATTTTTTGGAGTTATATCGAGTTAAAGTTTTAGGCCACGGAACAATTTATTCGTTTTAAATGGTTTTAGGATTAAATTTGGATGTTTTGACTATAGATTAAGCGTCCTGGATGCGTTCGGATCGTTTTTATATCAAGCACGTCGGAAACGGAGCCGGGGTGAAAACCCGCAGCTGTGCGCCGCACGGTCCAACTGTGCGAACGCACAGCACACTGTGCGATCGCATAGTGCTGTGCGAACGCACAGCAGGACTGTGCGAACGCACAGTCAGAGTCCACTGTGTGAACGCACAGTCCACTGTGCGAACGCACAGTGAGACGTGCGCTCGCACAGTGTTTGGCCGATGATACTTTTTAGGGAATTTACCCGTTCTCGCGTAAAATTATCGGAATTGATTAATTTATCGACTAATAATCGATCAGTTCGAATTATTTAACCTAACAAGGTTAAAAGAGAATTTATTTAAAAAGGGATATTCGATCCGTAAACGAATTAGATATCGTTTATCGGGATACATGTGAGAAGCACGATAATCAATAAAGTAGTGTGTCGTATCTCCAGTCTTGAGTCAATCTTAGAATAGGATTCTGACATGAGTCAATTATTTTAAAATAGTTTTAGATCCGGCGAGGCAAGAAACCGCTGGACCAGGAGCTCGGGAAGCTAGACGTTTTTGAGCGCCATAGTATTTTTGGAATAAACGGTCACTGTGAGTTTATACGATTTGCTTTTAATGTATTTATTTAAGCAATTATTTTATATTGCTTTATGTTTGATTTGCATGATTGCAACGCGAATACTTTTTATGAATTGCATATGCTTGATTTGAAACCAGTATTGATCCAATGGAACGTGCTACCTATTGGGCGACAATAGGACTGCGTGATCACCAGTTTTGATGTGAATCAGCTGGGAGCTGATGATTATGAAATTTACGATTGGGTATATGATTTTGATACGAGTGAGTACTCGGCTACAGTGTAGTCTGGAGTCCCCGTATCTAGTGGCTGGGCCACCAGTGAGTTGGACTCACAATTTGATATTAACGATTGGGTGGCTCGATCGATTATTAGTATGTTTGAGAATTAGGGTTTCAATCGGATCCTATACTGGGCTACATGAGGTTTGAACGTTAATGCATTGTTTTATGATTTATAAGAATACTTATTAGTAAATGTATGAACTCACTCAGTATATTCCCATATACTGACCCCTCACAGTCTTTCTTTCAGGTAAAAACATTTTAAAGAACGGACTTCCTTTCCTTGTTCTGGAAGTCCACAATGGTGAAAGAGTATGTCAGGGACGTTTTCTTCGTAGAGCTGCAGTAGTCGGTAGATGTCTGTTTTGATGTAAGATTTATATTCAAGCGGTATATTTAAATGGGCAACTCTGATTTGATATAAAAGTATATATATTATTTATTTATAAAGATCCTATTTTAACCGTTTGATTTCTTTAACCAATTGCCATAAGTGGAATTGGTTACGTTTATGATTAGAGACAGGGCAGTGCTGGACACGAAATGTCGCTCGGTAAGACCCTAGTCTATAAGAATGATTCGCGATGGTTTTCAGAAGGCAATAAAGGTATTTTGATATTTATAATAGTAATGTTTAAAAAGATTTTCTGAAAGTGTTTTATATAAAATAATATATTTAATTCGCGAATAATTTATAGTGGTTTTAGGCTTGTTACGGGTTCCGGAGCTACCACTCCCGTTCCCTAGCGCCGGTCTCGGCTTAATAAATTGGTTCGTGACAATTGTGGTATCAGAGCAGTTGGTCCGGTTACCTCTGCTAATATGTGATTTCAAACAGTTGGTTCAGAATACCACTGTTTTGTGTGCGTGTCTACCTAGAAACTACTGCAGCACATAGGGATTCGAGTCATGTCTTGATCAGTTTTCGATTGATTTTAAGATTTTAACTCTCCTCCCTACGATCTGAGTCTGTTAGGATGATCGATAGGATTGCTAAACGATATACGTTTGCGAAATTATTTTGCTTACGTAAGAATGAACGATGAATTATATGATCGTTGCGTATGATCACGTACGAGGTGGATAGTCGACATTATGCAACGCGACGACGGGGCTAGCGTGCTAAGAATCGTATGGTATAACGATACCATCAAAGTCACGCGAGATAAGCGCTAAGAGATGATAGATAACAAGGCGTGGATTCAGAAAAATGGAAGAATTTCCTAAGTTACAGTGTTTAAGGTTTAGAGAACTTACAAGGTGAAAGATTTGTGATTTACAAAGATTAGCTGTTTTAATGATTTTGAAAGTGTAATTGTGCCTAAATTCGATATAATAATATACTATTGACATGAATAGAATTGCATCACTACATATACATTAAATGAAAAGAATATAACTGAATTCATACATTAGTAGGACATGCATCATATGCATTATGTTCAGATAAAAGGTAAGTTATGGGAACTCTTTGGGGATGAGAGACGTCATCACCCTAGTGCACAATTATACTAAAACATAAAGAATTTAAATATGAATTTTGTAAAAGAGTCAGTTTCTTGGGATTTCAAGGATTTCGAAATGGTTGCAACCATAATTGTTTTGATGTGAGTAGACCTAGACTGGAACTCTGTAACGAAGGGGAAATGTTCGAGATCTACCTACAAGCAAGTCTCGAAGGTACAGAGAACGTGTACGAAAACACGAACAAGAAGTTATGCTTTGGGAAGATAGTCGTAGGTCTAAGACCTATTGTAAGGTTAGAATATAAGATTTGCTGGAATAACTGGATATAATAAATTGAATGATGAGCTAAGATGTCTTTATCTTTGAATAAAGAGATTAGAACCATGTGATATAAGATGATAGAAGTGTGGAAGAGAATGATTGAACTTAGAAAGCTATTAATTGTTGAATATTAAAGATGTGAAGACAATCTCTATCTATGGATAACGCAAGTTTTACGCAATGTCAGAAGATTGTTAAACCAACATATCTTTTGATTGAACCGTCAGATCAGTTTAATATCGGAGTACAATATTCCTAAGAAGATTGACTAGGAGTTGACTGCTGCGATCGTCGAACGGAGGATTAAGCAACAACTTTCATGAGAATATTGATGGAGGATTAATACGACTAGAAAGGACCAATCTAGCTAACACACTGTGAGAGTGTAATAAGTAAGGACGTAAGAGATGTGTCAGATGTGAATGGGGTGACACATAGGATTAATAAAGTAAAAGACAGATTGTATGTTGCATGGAATATGTTAAGGAGTTAGAAATCCGTGTAAAGAGCTGTGCGGTTGGGCATTTTGACCAACCAATTGAAGGATAAGGACATGTACACAAAGTATAAGGTCACGGGATAAGGGTAAGAAGGATGAAACGCGAAGAGCATAGTACGACAGCTATGCAAGCTTGATAACAATTTTTAAAGGAGGACATGAACGCTGCATGTGGAAGAATGGCACACGCTTCATGATGAAGATTGTACCAGACATATATAAATTAAGAGTTCAACATATTAGGGCTGACAAAGAAGTCAGAGTGAATTAACACTTAAGATGTGTAACTTATTAAGAACGAAGATACCTAAATACAGATATTATGACAAATGATGAAAGCAAGACATTAATGTATAAAAGAAAATTAAGTTATAATAGAAGCAAAAGAGAAAGAAAGATATAATAGCCAATAAAGACATAAAGATCCTGAAGTTTGATACGAGAAGTGACAACGAATGAAGAATATTACGATGGATTAGGCATACGTGTATAGAAGTATCATCCATTGGATATAAATGAGCAAGTGGATAGAAAGATATATTACGAACGAGTTAAAGAAGAGGAATGAATAGTTAAGATTAGAATACCAAAAGTGAAGTCGTAATTCAAGGACGTTGATCGAAGTTCAAGGTATACTAATTTGAAGATAAAAGGAGAGCAACGTATCAACAGGCGAAACGATGAGTTTGGCATCATATAGTTTCAAGGTTAAGAGGTACATTAACTATACCTAGATTGGAAGGGCAAATGATGATATAAATCATTTTGGAGTATGGCCAAAGATTATTAACGATTTATAAGTAATTAGGATAAAAAGGAAGGATACGTGGAACGTTAATGATTGGTATTTCGACTTTCAAGAGGTCGATAGAGTGAGATCAAATATGGTAGTGGCAATGATGTTTGTTTAAGCATCAGAATGTTTCAAGAGACATCTATGATATATTAAGGTAATTGGATGGGAGAATGACTAGTATAAGAAAAATATTTGAAAAGTGTTACGAAGGTCGAGTATAAGATTCAACATGGATTTTACTCGAAGAATCGAGAAATCTTAAAGGAATGTGAAAATAGAAGATTGAAATTAGTTTCATTGACATAACAAATGTCAGTAATGGATGCATCTCATAAGTATAAGTGAATACAAATGTATTGGATGTTAACGTGATTTAGAGGAAGTAACGTTTAAGGTTTTCATCAATGATTAGAAATGTGACAACGAAAAGTGGAATAGGAGAATAACGATAAAGAAGTATGTGGAAAGAATTATGAAAGCTACAAGAAAGATAGTACTAATGAATGAAATTAAGGGATATAAAAAGATGCAATGGGTTGCAATAAGAATAAATCGTGAATAAAAGTATTTACAAAGAGTTCAAGTACAAGGAAAAGTGTAAGAAGGAAACCAAGAATTCATATAGAGTGAAGCGAATGGTTTTAACAAAGGACGTGAATAGAAAAGAGGTAAATTACCTATCGAAAGTAATAGAGAGATGAATAGCTAGATTAACTAATTAAGTTTAACACCTTCTTATAACCAAAAAGTTAATGAAAGATCGAACCAGGATTATTCAAGAATCTATAAGATCAGTAATGACACGAGAGTATAACCATGTGAAGATTAAGATCGGATTAACATTAAGTATCATTAGATAAGGAACGTCTAATGAAAACAATAAGTTACTAAGATAAGAAACTATTAGAAGAATATGAAAGAGCAACGATACTTCAAGAGATAGATCAAAGCAACGTGGAGAATGCTTGTAGCTATTGACAAGGATAGGCTACAAGACTAGTCTACAAATTTGGAAATTAGGAATAGAATCTCAAATGAAGAGAAAGTAATACTAACCAGAGAAGTGAATGAAGTCAAAGGATCGAGAAATAAGATACGCCAGGGAAAGCAAATGCTAAACATATCAAGTAATGCCAAGGATGCACTCAAATTCATGAGATTAAGAAATCATGAAAGTGTGAAAAGGAAATAAGGATTTAGATGATACAAGTTTGAGTAAAATTAGCAGGGATATATGGAAGATAATTACTTTGGATTAAATAATGCAAGCAAATAACCTTGCTACATGCAAGTAAGTAGTAAGCCGTTAAGAAACAACAAACACAGAAGTTCAAAGAACATGAGGGGTTAAAAGGACGATAATTTGTAATATCCATAAGAGATTAAGTGTCGGAACCTGCGAGTAAAGTAATAAGAGAATAAAAACAAGATTTTTAGTAATTCAAGTAAAAGAACGACCGCGGTACGCCAAAAAGATTAGTGAGAGTCGTATTTAAACGACGTCAAATATATGGAAAAGGAGTAGGCGTGCAATGCAACGGATGACATAACATTTGAACACATTTCTGCTAATAACAGTTTATTAGAATGGCCAGCTAAAGGCAAGTGATTCCGAGAAAAAGGTATCAAATCCTTCTCGAATAATTCAACCGCAAGTGACGAAAATAACCAAAAAGCCTGTCATATGAAAAAAAAATCAGTAAAGAGCATCGGTATGCAAGTATGAAAGTTGCGGATAAAGAAGATACTTACGGTAAGAGCTCCTAGAAGAAGCTAGTCCGTAAGAAGAGTACACATGAGCAGCCGAAGAAGATATGAGTTAGGAATATTCGTATTAGTTTATCTTAGATACGTGGCAAAAGTTTTAAATTCGAGGACGAATTTATTTTAAAGGGGGTGAATGTAATACCCCAAATATTTTAGAATAATTAAGTCGCGCCACGTGTCGTGAATTTCGACAAATTAAATTAAAAAGGATTTAATTTAATGATATCGGGAATTAAGGTAATAACTTCGGAAATTAACATAAAATGAATTATAAATCCCGAGATAAGAATTATTTTGCCAAGATCTGCGAAATATTTTATAGTTGTAATGATAAAAGTTTCGGGTCAATTGGAGACCTTTTAAAATTTGGACGCGGAAGCGTTTAGGACTAAATTGTAATTTTGGAAAAGTTTAAGGGCTAAAGTGTAAATAAGCCAATTGAGCCTCGAGAATAGAAATTAAAAGATTATTAATGGAAAATAATAATTTTTGGAATCGTATTATTTAATTGGATATAAATAATACGTATGTAATTTAGTTAAAGTAAATAATTAATCGTTAAGTTAAAATAAAAAGTTTAATAGAGAATTGGTTTAAGTTAAAGAAATGAAGGACAAAAGTTGCTAATTAGCCAAATATACATATAGGAATGAATGAGCAGAATGCTCCAGAACCCTCATAAGCTCCATTCTTTCATTTCTTTCGTCAAATATCACCGTTCCGCCGCTCGATCTCCGTTTCTCGTCCGTTTCCGACGTTCCATAGCTCGAATTGATCGTATTTCAACGGCGAATCACGGTAAACTTGACGTTTTTCCGTTTAAATGGATATTTTTGGAGTTATATCGAGTTAAAGTTTTAGGCCACGGAACGATTTATTCGTTTTAAATAGTTTTAGGATTAAATTTGGATGTTTTGACTATAGATTAAGCGTCCTGGATGCGTTAGGATCGTTTTTATATCAAGTACGTTGGAAACGGAGCCGGGGTGAAAACCCGCAGCTGTGCGCCGCACGGTCCAACTGTGCGAACGCACGGCACACTGTGCGATCGCACAGTGCTGTGCGAACGCACAGCAGGACTGTGCGAACGCACAGTCTTGAGAGACTGTGCGAACGCACAGTCATGAACTGTGCGAACGCACAGTCAGGGACTGTGCGAACGCACAGTGAGACGTGCGCTCGCACAGTGTTTGGCCGATGATACCTTTTAGGGAATTTACCCGTTCTCGCGTAAAATTATCGGAATTGATTAATTTATCGACTAATAATCGATCAGTTCGAATTATTTAACCTAACGAGGTTAAAAGAGAATTTATTTAAAAAGGGATATTCGATCCGTAAACGAATTAGATATCGTTTATCGGGATACATGTGAGAAGCACGATAATCGATAAAGTAGTGTGTCGTATCTCCAGTCTAGAGTCAATCTTAGAATAGGATTCTGACATGAGTCAATTATTTTAAAATAGTTTTAGATCCGGCGAGGCAAGAAACCATTGGACCAGGAGCTCGGGAAGCTAGACGTTTCTGAGCGCCAGAGTATTTTTGGAATAAGCGGTCACTGTGAGTTTATACGATTTGCTTATAAAGTATTTATTTAAGCAATTATTTTATATTGCTTTATGTTTGATTTGCATGATTGCAACGCGAATACTTTTTATGAATTGCATATGCTTGATTTGAAACCAGTATTGATCCGATGGAACGTGCTACCTATTGGGCGACAACAGGACTGCGTGATCACCAGTTTTGATGTGAATCAGCTGGGAGCTGATGATTATGAAATTTACGATTGGGTATATGATTTTGATACGAGTGAGCACTCGGCTACAGTGTAGTCTGGAGTCCCCGTATCTAGTGACTGGGCCACCAGTGAGTTGGACTCACAATTTGATATTAACGATTGGGTGGCTCGATTGATTATTAGTATGTTTGAGAATTAGGGTTTCAATTGGATCCTATACTTGGCTACATGAGGTTTGAACGTTAATGCATTGTTTTATGATTTATAAGAATACTTATTAGTAAATGTATGAACTCACTCAGTATATTCCCATATACTGACCCCTCACAGTCTTTCTTTCAGGTAAAAACATTTTAAAGAACGGACTTCCTTTCCTTGTTCTGGAAGTCCACAATGGTGAAAGAGTATGTCAGGGACGTTTTCTTCGTAGAGCTGCAGTAGTCGGTAGATGTCTGTTTTGATGTAAGATTTATATTCAAACGGTATATTTAAATGGGCAACTCTGATTTGATATAAAAGTATATATATTATTTATTTATAAAGATCCTATTTTAACCGTTTGATTTCTTTAACCAATTACCATAAGTGGAATTGGTTACGTTTATGATTAGAGACAGGGCAGTGCTGGACACGAAATGTCGCTCGGTAAGACCCTAGTCTATAAGAATGATTCGCGATGGTTTTCAGAAGGCAATAAAGGTATTTTGATATTTATAATAGTAATGTTTAAAAAGATTTTCTGAAAGTGTTTTATATAAAATAATATATTTAATTCGCAAAAAATTTATAGTGGTTTTAGGCTTGCTACGGGTTCTGGATCACTCTCGTTCCCTAGCGCCGGTCTCGGCTTAATAAATTGGGTCGTGACACTAGCTACACCATATAATTAAAACTCAAAAAACAACTATCATATATTCATCAAACTTTGACAGAGTCATATCTACTTAAGAGTAAGGAAAGGAAAGTTGATAATTATGCAGAAAGATATAAATGTTTCAATGTACATACCCATTGGTGGTGCGAAATCAACGCCATTTGCAAGAAGGAATTGATTGTAGTCATGTTCTAAACGACCTGTATATAATTCATGTAGGTTACTTGCAATAGATAAACAACAAGCAAACCCTTTACAAAATTTCATATTCAATTTAATAGTCTCTCTAATTCCACTTGAAAGAACTAGAATAAATTTGAATATTCATCAATAATCTATTACCTTATCTCTTTTAGGGAATTCTTCAAAATAAAAAATTCGAGTAGTTTCAATATTCCTTATCACATTTCAATAGAGATGAACTGTACTAAGGTGCAAAATAAACAATAAACATCATATTTTTTTGTGTAGTTAAGCTGGATGGATAATAAAGGAAATGAAAAAGACAGAATCACAAGCCACAATAGAAGAGAGAATCATCAACGATAGCTAGATTTTGATGAACTAATGGAGATCATTGCCAATATTATAGAAATATCATATATACAGTCAATTTTTTTAAAAGATGTCAAATATACAGCAACAATTTCTCATCTCATGTGCTTTAAATTTCATTGAGGACTTCCACCAAACACGTAGAGAGCAATATTGTAGAATTTTATTTAACAAAAAAACAATGAGATTGATAAACTATACTACTAAATAAACAACCAAATCATAATAACATCATACTTATCAAATTCCACATAATCAAGCTCAAATATTCAATTTATAAAAACATCACATAAATACCAAAATTATGTCAAATTTATAGTAACAATTTTCACTTCTCATGTGCTTTACTTTTCATAGAAAACAATAGTGGTAATACAGGTTTTAAATTTATAGAAAAAACAAAACAATGTCACCAAATAATACCAATAATCAAATACTTAAACACATACCTATCACAATCATAAAAAGTTCAAATCTCTGAAGTAATTTTATAAGCAGATACGTACCCGGATTAGAGAAAAATAAAAGAATGATGACTCAAAGGACGTGAGCAAGAGAGGTCAAATGATAGTATTCTCTATAGATCTGAGACGTAACCTTTCTTCTCTTCCATTTCTGCTAATTCTAAATTAAGATATCTAGATTTTCTAATGTTATTCTATTGGATAACTTCAGAAGGACTAGAGTTTAATTTGTAAGAGAGAAATAACTGAGACCAAAACAAAAAAATTATAAAATTCTGAAGGGTTGGAATCTTTCTGAGATCGTCCCCAAAAAGATATGGGATGTTGCCTTAATCATCCGTCCCCAATTGTTAAATTTTAAGAGAATAGGGGACGATTAATATTTTCTTCCCCAAATAATTTAAGTGAATAGTTTCGGGGACATTTTTTTATTAGTCGTCCCATTATCCCGTCCCCTTAGCTTCACAATTTTGTAGTGTCTGGAGCCCATCGTTGTAAGACCAGGAGATTATTACTCAGACACCAAGGCCTTTCTTTCCAAGCCCTCACCAAAACCTCTTCTACTTTGAAATAAAAAAATGAACACCCCTGAAACATCCTGTCTTACCGTGAGACCTTTGAAGGCTCTCCATGACTTTATCAGAGTTTTCTTCACCGAAGAGGGATAAAAGGTTTTATTTTCCCAGAATTTGCCCACAAGAGTCAGGTGACCTCCCACATTCCTATTTTCCAGCTGAAGGCAGGTTCTGTGACATGCAGTTTGGATGTGTAAATGGCTAGGTCATTTATAGTGGTTTGTTGTTGCGACATGGTGAAAAAGAGGGTAAGAAAAGTGGGAGTAAATGAAAGAAGTAGGTGGGGGTTATAGTAAATGAAGGTTTGGTAGAGAGTATAATTAATACTTGCTATGAGGATAGTAATGAAAGTGAGCAAACTGATATTGGAGCTGGTACTGAGCCCTAATAAATAGAAGGGGTATTGCACGGGGGGAACCAGATAAGTGGAAGTTAGGGTTTGGTTCTTTGACTGGGATCAAGCAACCAAGAGAAAACCCTTTAGTAAAAGAATGTGAGGATAAGATGACAGCTTCAAAGGAGGGAGTTGTAGAGTCAACTATCTTATTGTTACAGCAGTAGCCTCGAGAATTCTTGCAAATAACGGTGGGAAAGAAAAAGGTGATCTGATTTAAGGTAGCTAGCAGCTTGAGTGTGGGAAACATGATGAGGCTAGCCAGCTACCAAAAGTGGGGAGGTAAAGGAGAAAGTCAAGATTGAAAGTACCTGAATGTAGAAGGTATTGGACATAGTTTTGGGTTGTTGAGTGTAGAAAGAGATAAACAGAGAGGGGAAAGGTGATAGTATCGGAGAACAGGACGTTTGAAAAGACAACGACGGGAAGAGTCAAGGCCCCGGTTCACCGGAGAATGAAGAGGACAGGATAACCCTGTAGAGAGAGATGAACTTTAATCGGAGTAGTCAACGATGAAAGAGAAGAGGGTTAATTCTTGGTGTGTTTTTTGTGACTATTAAAAGGTATATTTCTTAGGATTGCCATTTTGAACAGATTAAATCAATTCAAAAAGACATATTTAAAATAGGCTAATTACTTAAAAACCACACACCTTATAACTTTTTTTCATTATACCATGACCTAGGAAAATTTTCAATTATACCCTTTTATCGATTTTTATGTTTCATCTGTAACCTAAAATTAAAATTTTTGATAATTTAATTAATGTAAGAATGAAAATATGTCACGACCCAATCTCACGGGCCGAGACCGGCGCTAGGGAATGGGAGTGGTTGCTTCGAAACCCGTAGCAAGCCTAAAAACATAAAATAATTTTTCGCAAATATAATCGTCATGCATGACATACATAAACACGTGTCATGCTGAAACACGTCTGCCAGGCATACATATCCTCTGACAGTTTTAAATATCAAAACGCAGCAAGCGTAAACATTTAAAACTTTAAAACATTAAAGTTATATTTACATAAAACTATACATTCCAAACTGATTTACAAAACACTTATCTACTGCAGCTCTAAGAGTAAAGTACTGTTTCTTTACATACTTTCAAAAATATAGACTTCTGGAAGTAGGATAGAAGTCCGTTACTTCAAAGCGTCTTTAACCTGAAAGGAAATCTGTGAGAGGTCAGTATATGGAAATATACTGAGTGAGTTCATATGTTTACTAATAAGTATTTCAATAAAACATAAAATAATGCCATAGCATTCAAAGCGTATGCAGCCTAGTACAGGATCTGATTGAAACCCTAATCCTCAAACATACTAATCATATATCGCCCAACCCAAACATTAATCTCAAGTTGTGAGCCCAACTCACTGGTGGGTCTAACCAGCTAGATACGGGGACTCCAGGTTACAGCGTAACCGAGTGCTCACTCATATTAAATTCATATATTCAACCTCGAAATTCATATTTATAATCAAACTCACAGCTGTATCAAATCAAAACTGGTGATCACACAGTCCTATTGCCGCTCAATAGGTAGCACGTTCCATCGGATCAATACTGGTTTTAAATCAAGCCTATGTGCAATTCATATAAAAATTTCGCATATAAAGCATGCAATTTAAACATAAAGCAATATAAAATAATTGCTTGAATAAATACTTTAAAAGCAAAATGTATAAACTCACTGAAAATGCTTATCCAAAAATACGTCGGGGCTTAGAAACATCAAGCTTCCCGAACTCCTGGTCCAGCTGCTTCTTGCCTCGCTGGATCTAAAACAAATTTTAAAACATTTGACTCAAATCAGAATCCCTATTCTAAGATTGACTCTAGACTCAAGACTCGACACACTAAACTCTCATTAACCGTCGTGCTTCTCACGCATATCCCGTTTAACCTCATTAGGTTAACTATTCACGTTAATTGATCAATTACTATTCGATTTCCAATTTAACACGCGTACATACACGGGTATTAAACTAATTCAATCGGGGGTACGAAGATCGGGGGGTGCACGTTCGTGCACCATGTGTGCACGATCGTGCAGTATCGTGGACGATCCCCCGGAATCGTTTTCCGGGGCTCCCGACCTGCTACTAGCGTAAAAACGCTCCAAACGCATCCTAAACGCTTATTCTAACTTCAAAACATCTAAATACGATTCTAAAATCGTTAAAACGATAAAATCGTTTCGTGGCCTAAAACTTTGAATCGATATAACTTAAAATATATCTGTTTAAATGATAAAACGTCAAGCTTACCGTGATACGCCACTGAAATACGATCGTTTCGAGTTATAGAACGTCGGAAACGGACGAGAAACGGAATCGTGCGACGGAAACGGTGATGATCGTCGAAGGAAAGAAAAAAAAACTGAGGAAGGAGAAGAAGGCTCTGGTTCCTTCTTTCTCTTCATCTCATTTAATATATATAAATGGTTAATTTGCATTTTAGTCCTTGAAATTTTTCAAAAGTTTCAATTTAGTCCAAAACCTATCCGCGTCCAAATTTTAAACGATCTCCGATCGATTCGAAACTCTTACCATAAATACTATAAATTATTTCGCGGACTTTGGCGAAATAAAATCTGCCACGGGATTTATAATTTATTTTATATTAATTTTCGAAGTTATTTCTTCAAATCCCGTTAATTAACTTATAAAAAATTATTCTAAATTCTCGATATAATTAAATTAAATTCTCCTTAATTTAATTTATCGGAAATCTCGACACGTGGAACGACTTAATTACCTTAAAATATTTTGGGGTATTACAAAATATTAAAAAAATTAAATAGAAGAATTATATCATAATTTTTTCTACTTGGAAAAATACAAATGAAGGACTAATTTAAACTCTTTTTTAAAGAAAAATAGGTCAATTCAATTCATATGGTAGAGATGAAACATAAAAATTAAAAATAGGGTACAATTAAAAATTTCCTAGGTCTATAAATAAAAAAAAGTTATAAGGTGAGTGGTTTTTAAGTAATTAGACCTTTAGAATGTCTCATTTTAACAAGTATGACAGTCCAAATTATATAGTGTTGGAAAGTAAACAATATGAAAAATTTAAAAAATGGAAAATGGAAGACTGGAAATAAACATGCAGAACACGCATATGACTTTATCTAGACTTGTATGTGAGTATTTATCAAATACTCCTAAACAAGAATTTAATCCTGGAATTTCTAACATATACCAGATAGAAGTGAATTTCATTTAATTAACATGCATAAAGTTTAAACCGAATGTATATGTGAGATTGATTTTAATTTTGTCATCTTGGATGACTATACTCACAATTCATGGCACTTCTAAGATTTTTATGTAATTTGATTAACTTGAAGCTAATTCAGCGTGATTATCTCATTAAGCTTATTAAAATGGATCTGGACATACATGTTTAAACAAGTTTTACATGCCTATGTACAATTGATATATATATATATATATATATATATATGAATATGCATATGGCTATGTAAATCTTGATTGTTTCTATGGACTGAACTGTACTTTTGACTGTTTTTAATCTTTTCACTCATTTGCTCGACACCTGTTAATTACAAGTAACAGCTCTAAACACCGTTACAAAGATGCCGTTACTGATTGAGTAAAGAACTTCTTGAAGAAGCAGCTTCTTGAGGAAGCTTTGTAAAAGCTGTTTTCATCCATAGGATGCCCGACACTTGGCACAATTTAAGTGGCTAAAAGTGCAGATACTGGAGCAGCTGTTGTGTTTTCTTTATGACCACACATTTTTATTATCCTTATCCATATGTGCCCCTACAACACAGCAATATAAATTAATGCTTGGAGAAAATAAATAACTACTTCACAACTAATGCCTTCTTCCTAAAATAAGTTCAATCGTTTTATTTCTTCTATGCAGTGAATACTTCTTTCAGGCTGATACAAAACGTAAGCTCTTTTCAGCTCACATAATTTTTTGTACATTTTTTTATTATAGGCAAGTTCATTTACTTTATTTTTTATAATAACTGAATAAACTTCATTACATATTTCAGGTGAGTTCGTATTGTTGCACAGATAAACCTCTCATTTATTGTTTTGGTAAACCTGTGATTACGATCATGTATACGGCATTTCTCATTTTAATATTGCAAAATTATAATAATGGATGTTGCACTTGAGTTATTTTAGAATAAATATAAAATAAAATAGAATGAGTAGTTTAAACATGTAACCACTGATATTGTTAAATAACATTTACTCACCTGTTGTTGTCGTCCATGAGCAAGACTGCATTTTTAAAGCCTTTCAGAAGATCCCTGTAAATCAAGTGAAAATGTTAAAATTGTTGGATATCTTTGAACTGTTTTCCATGCCTGAGTTATAAGATGAGACAGTTCATGAAAAACATAATGGTTAGATCCAGCAACGCCGGTGTTAAAAAAAAAATTCCCAGATTGGTTGTCGAAAAAACAAGAATGTTATTATTGTCTTAACTCAAAGAACAATGAACAGAGAGTGACCATGTCTCAACTCAAAGAACAATGAACAGAGAGTGACCATAATAATAAAATATTTCTAGAAAAAAACAGGGTGTCCATTACTCTGAAAGTAATCAAAACATCAAGAACAATCACAAATTGCAAACAAGTAATTTGAATGGAGTCCAAAGCGACATAAAGAAGCCATTTCACATGCACTTTTTGACATGCACTTTATGTATTATTTCATACTCCATGATTGATTGACAGATCTTACCTCTTTCGTTTTTCTATTCTGTTTGTTTCACTTAAGTTACAGTTTGGTTTCTGTAATGAAAGGAAGCTAAGAGCTTATCATAACATGCTTCGAATGCGCTAAGAGACTTCATGATCCGAGATTCCGAGAATACGTAAACAAAATTAGACTTCTGTTTGGGCTTTGATTTAATTTCTATTGCGTGGTTGATTCTTAGACGATCTGTAGTTGTGTGCGTCGGCTGGAAACGGGTAGCCAGAGAAAAGAAGGTGGGAGGGATAGGGAATTTGAAATTTGGTGGATTAGAAAATTAGGTTAAAGATGAAACATGGCTTTTCCATGAAAGGCCGGATGAAGAAGATGCCAATCGAAAGTTTTCTAATCGTTAATGTGTGCGTGAGTCATACTTGCTGTAGATCGAATGCCAACTGATGTAATTCGTGGCAATGCGTCAGTTCATCTCACATCGTCTTGGTTGCAAAATGCTACCGTTGCCATTGATTGCGAAACGCTGCCGTATCCCATGTGATGGGTAGTAGGCCACCGGTAAATGCACTAGCTATATAATAAAAGAGAATCTAAAAATATTGTACAATGAATAGCCCTATATACCCTTGCACTACCAGCCTAGGCTTGCATAGCGGGCTCTATTTAAACCCACTCCAAAATTATTTATTTTATATTTTTATTATATTATCAGTATTGGTTTCTAACATTACGAATAACACTTAATTGTGGTAATTTCTCAAAATACATGTTTTGACATTTTATTTACAACGTTACATTGCAAGTTTTGACTTTTCTTTTTTGACTTTTTTTATTTACGAAAAATACCTTTTTTTTTATTAATTTCATAAATACCTTTTTCGGTTTTCAATTTCGGTTTTCGGTTTTTTCGGTTCGGTCGACTGAACCGACCGAACCGACCGGCAGTTTTTTTATATAGTGTAAGATTAGTGTATATATAGTGTTAATTTTTATTTTTTATAGATTTTTTTCCTCGAATTTTTATTTTATTTTTTTATAGTGTAACAGTAGTGTTTTTATGGTGTTTATATAATGTAAAATTAATGTATATATAGTGTATAAGTAGTGTATTTATTGCATTTTGTAGTGTTTTTGTGGTTTAACCATGAAACACTGCCAATACACCATAAACACTGCATATACACCAGAAACACTGTAAATGCACCATAAATATACTAAAAAACGACAGAAATACACTATTAATACAGCAAAAATACACTAAAACGTAAAGATATTATAAAATTATTACAAATGCACCATAAATCAATATTTTCTTTACAAAATCAGTAGCAATAAACAAATTTATGAATAAGAGAAGACAAAATAAATAATTATATGAATAATAGAACAATTTTATAGATAAAAAATTATAGATCTACAATAATTTATTTACAAAATATTTAAATCATTACAAAAAATCTAAAAAATTACACAAATCTAAAAACGAGTCGAGAAATCCATAGCGCGAACGGAAAAGACGAACGGAAAAGACGAACGGAAAAACGACCGGAAACGACGAGAAATCCATCGGAAGTAGACGAACGGAAGCGCGACCGGAAAGACGAACGGAAAAGACGAACGGGAAAATAATCGGAGGAGATAAATTGAAAATCAAATAAAAAAGAAGAAGAAAAGAAGAAGAAAAGAAGAGAGACAAGAGAGAGAAAAGAAAAGGTGGCTATGAAAAGGTTTAACCTAAAATGAGATAAGGCTTCTTTATATATAATAGGTATTTTTTGTAAATAAGTTAGCTCATTATATAACATAGGATAAGAGGAAAAGATGGGCCAAAATGATATAAATAGTTTACCCAAATCAGGTATTTGGAAAATAATCCACACTTAATTGAGTATTATGTTAAAAGATATAAAATTTAAAGTATTGTAAATATTTCTGATGGCCGGAAAATTATTTTATTTCGATATACAAAATTAGAAATTTTCTTGAGAACTATGTCAAAAACATCCCCTTTAATTGCAGTACTTTATTTATTTGATCAATAAATATTAAAATTATACAAATTACATGAAAATTTGAGTAGCTTAGTTCCAAAAAAAATATAATTATTTTTAAAACAAACCTAATTAGAAAGTATATTTTCAATTTCTTATTTTTTTTAAATATGGTGAATTTAATATCTATGAATACATAATTTGTATTAGCAACTCAACAATTTAATAAATTTTTGAAGATCAAATTCAAATTTAAACTTAATTTTTTATGTTAGAGATACAAGCGATTTTTTTCACCTTTGTGATATTAACAGTCTTACTAAAATGATAGTTAAAACGGGAAAAGCATTTATTTTCTTTGATCTATCTACTTTTTCGGCTAGCATTGACATTACATGAATATTATATATTTTTATTATAATAAGATATTAAACTTTGATTAGTTTATACATTCAAATGTTTATTTTTTGCTATTTAAATTATTTAAAAAGTTATTATTATTTAGTTGAAAATTTATTTATCCCGAAGCATCGCGAGAGTTTTGTACTAGTGTATATATATATATATATATATATATATATATATATATATATATATATATATATATATATATATATATATATATATATATATATATATATATATATATATATATATATATATATATATATATATATATATATATATATATATATATATAAATAGATAGATAGATAGATATAAGGTTTTACTATTCGCCGCCCCTTTTTACTTAACACCGCACATGCAAAAGACATTTCTGCCCTTGTAACAAAATTTTAAAAAAAAAATTTACTATATATTTCTATCTATCTATATATAAAGTTAGAAATACTTTTAAATTTTAATTCTGGAGTATCTGGTAGTTGTCTGTCGTCTTTTTATCTATACAGTTGAATTCACGATTTGGGGAAAACACAAAAGTTTTTTCTGGTTGTTATGAATCTGTTGGTCCCAAATGAGGTCGATTCCGAATTCAAACGGACCAGAATTATGGTAAAGAAGTTGTTGGTTCGGCGGGATTGGGCTTCAAAGCTTATAATGGTATGGCAAGACCCCTGATTCTGACGTCGTAGGCATATCTGATTGGTATCGGGTCCGAGGAATTATAGAAGATAAATTTATAACTAATTACAAATTTGTGGGCTCAAACGGGTCCCAATTTGAAGCTCAAAAGAGCCCGAAACATAAAAATAAAGTTTGGAACTAGAAGATTTGGAAGAGTCTGGAGGCGACAAATGATGGTGCCAGCAGAAATGGCATCGGCGCCAGATGGAATGGCAGGGGCGCCACTTGGAGTGGCGGTGGCGCCACCAAACTCTAAAACCAAACCGTTTCGAGATTCGTCCGAGAAACATGCAAAAACTCAAAACGCGCGATTAAAGGTCTGAAAATTAATATATTCAAACTATATTCACAAAAGCAGATAAAAACATCTTAAAACATGTTTCTAAAATGAAAATCATGGCAATATGGCAATTCTACTCAAGAACGTCAAAAACACTAATCATGCATCCTAATGAATCAAAATTGAATATAAATGAAAATATGAATATACTTTTGTGTTTAGAGACTGATTTGGGTTCTCAAAAGTACTGTTTTGAGTCTTGGGGTCGTTTTCTAGCAATACGGATGTAGAATCCAACTCTGGATCGAAGTGCAGCAGTGTGTTCTTGATTGATTGAAGCATAATAGCTTGATTTGTTGTGTAAAATCGAATGTGATGTGTGTGTGGGAGTAGTATATGGTTTGACCAAGGGTGGTAGAAAATTAGGGTTCTCTTCTTTTGTTTTTTATTATGTCTTGTGTATTTGATGCGCCCCGCCCTTTTTTTTAATTTAAAATTGTTTAAGCCGTGTAATGGGTGACTATCCAGCATGGTTCGGTGTCACGACCCGATTCTTGAATCGCGACCAGCGCTAGAGAATGAGAATGGGAATGGTAGCTCCGAAACCCGTAGTAAGCCTAAAACCGATTAAAAAAATTCACAAACCATCATACCCAGAACAACAAAGTAAAACAGAAGCATATATAAAACATACATAAATATACATGTCACTGGGTCTATCGATACTACACATGTGGGCGTATCACTTCTGTAACCTCGTACGCACTAGCCCAACCGTAACTATATACAAAAGCTGGTGTAACTAGATTAAAATATAGATATCATAAACGCAACCTACAAAAGATATGTAAACAACAATAGGTATAAAAACAAACTCATATCAACACGCTGCTGTAACTGGCTATAACTAGTCTACCAAAGACTACTGCAGCTCTACTGAGAATTCACATAATGTACATGCAAAAAGAAGACTTCCAAAACAAGGAGCGGAAGTCTTGCCAGTCCTAACTCTAGGTATCTGAAAGTTTCAATACCAATGAGGTCAGACTATGTTGAGTGAATGCACAATTACTAATGGTATTATATAAAATAACATTGCATATAAATAAAATGATTATAAATATAACACATGTATTTGATTTAACCGAAACCCTAATCTTACAATCACAACATGAACAGACTAAACTCAATTCATAATGTATTTTATCAAATCTCTTCAATCTATACGATAAGGTCCCGAGATAGTTCGATCAAACTAACCTATACCATGTGATATAGTCACGGGATAGTTCCACCGAGTTAACTCATGTCACTTCTAGAATCCAAGGTGTGAGTCCCGAGATAGTTCCACTGAGTTTAACTCACTTGACATAGGTCCTGAGATAGTTCCACCATTTAACCTCATGTATATGATAGTTCCACCATTTAACCTCATGTCTATCATATACAGTTAATCGTTACTAACATCTAAGACTTACCCAACACCGGTGATCACACAGTCCTATTGAAGCCCATTAGGTAGCCCGTTCCCTCGGATCATACTCTAGTTTTCATACTTTTAAGCAAATCACAATACGATGAACATTTCTCTAAAATCCTATAACATGCAATGCGTTTTATATTGTATATCATATAATAAACAACTTTATATAATAATACACATAAGTAACATGTAAACTCATTGTGACCGTTACGTGAAGGTATAAAGATAATACTCGTCGAATGATCGATTCCTCGGATAAGCAACCTTGTTAGTCTAGTAACTACCTCAGATCCTCTGTTATAATACAAAGTCGGAATGCGTATAATTCATAAACTCTAGCTCTACTGACAAACTCTACCGTATTTTCATCAACATTCGAAACACGGAAACCCTAATTTATTTAGCTCATTGTTTTCTTAACAACTCAAACTCATATGGTCCTATAATTCAATTATGAAACCTTTAATTTAACCAATCGTAATTCAATCAATCGATTACTCGCCTGATTATTGTATCGGTGGTCCTTCTATTAAATCGGAAGGTCCTCGATTAAATTTTGTAGTTTGATACACTAAAAATTGATAGCCTGGGACTAATTAGGGAGAAAACGCCTAAATAATCCTTTCGGTCGCTGTGCGGTCGCACAGAATGCACTGTGCAGCCACACAGACTAGTTGTGCGCCCGCACACAGTGACTATGCGCCCCCACAACGCTGTTGTTCTCACGCACAGCCCTGGAACTTATGTTCCAAGATGCTCCAACGCATTTTAAGGTTTAAAAACCCTCAAATATCGATATACTAACAATACTCAATTCAAAACCATATCCAAACGTCAAAACAACTTGGTTACGATAGATTCAATTCAACCGCATGAAATATAAACTAAAACATCCCATTAATCTCAATAAACCACAACCAAAACTTGATTCTTATCTTAATTTACAGCCCTAGGATGACAAAGGATTGAATTATCAAAGCAACGGAACGAGAATCGCTCAATTCGAACAAGAGATGAGAAAGCCCTAGGCTTTTTAGTTGAGCATGTAAAAGTGATGAAGTTTTGTTTCTTGGATATGAATTCCAATTCATATCATCATCTATATGTACCTTGGTCAATTTGCTTCTTCGATCCTTCACTTATTTAACTATTGTAATTAATCCTTTTTGCTTTTTTTTAACCAAAATGACCAACTAAATACTTTAACTCAATTTCTTACGTATTATTCAAAACCAAATGAATAATACTACCTCATAACTTAATAAAATATATTATGCTAATCTCTTATGAATTAATATAGGACACTAATTGTAATATTACATAGTTTAAGGTATTAAAGTTATTCCACGTGTTTTAATTTGCGATAATTAAAATTAAGGAGGTCTAATATAAGTGATGGTTTTGATGATCGTCTTTGTGGCTAAGCTCCAACCTATCAAGATCAAACGGGTTAGAAGGATTCGAGCCGGTGTTTGGCTCGAACACCCTCCGATGCCTAAGTCAGTCCTTGAATGGAGTCTTGATAAGAATAATGAAAAGTGAATATATCATACATGGCTTAGGCTTCTATATATATATATATATTCCATAGTCATTATATTGTAGTGTGAGTGCTCTTCGTTGATTCGAACTATCTCTTTGTTGAGAATAGCTAAGATTGGTCATTATCCCTGATTTTATGGGATAATGGGTGTCACGACCCAAATTGAGCCGCGACCGACGCTAGGAAACGGGAGTGGTAGCTCCGGAACCCGTAGAAAGCCTAAAACCATTATAAATTTTTCGCAAATGAAATATATTATTATTAATAAAACGTTTTCAGAAAACTTCTTTAATAATATAATTACAAATATCAACGTCTCGTATTCACTTTCTGATAACAAATTCGAAGCGCTTCTTAGAAATCAGGGTCTTACCGAGCGATATCTCATATCCAGCAGTGCCCTGTTTCTAGTCTCAATCATAACCAATTCCACTCGTGGCAATTGGTATCGAATTCAAACGGATATAACACCTTTTCATAATAAATCTCATTTATAAATCATGTCAGAGTTTGAAACCAATCATTAGTTTTATACTGACACCTACTGACTACTGTAGCCCTACAAAGACTCGTACTTTGTGCAAGTCAAAAGACTTCCAACACAAAGGAGATGGTCTATCTGATCCGACTCCGATAACCTGAAAAACAATAGTGAGGGGTCAGTATTTGGGAAAATACTGAGTGAGCTTGCAAGTTACTAACGTTATTGTAAAAACGTAACATCGCATTTAAGAAAGCAATAATATAAAAATAATACATATAAACAGGTACTTGATCCGTTCAAAACTAATATCATAAAATATGACACGACTTACGAATATTCAAATCATACTGATCCAAATGGTCCGACTCGGGAGTGTTCACAATCTACCACATTGATCGCGACCAATCGTTCGATCCCAAAGTGTGAGTCCAACTCACTAGATACAGGGATTCCATGTTACACCGTAACCGAGTGCTCACTCGCATCAAATTCATTGTCCAACTTCGAAATTCATATTCATAATCATATCATGTATATCAACTCATTTATCATATGTAAACACATTAGACTGACTCGATATTGGTGATCAAACAGTCTATTGACACCCAATAGGTAGCTAGTTTCCTCGGATCGCATACTAGAGTTTCAGCTCAAAACAATCATTCAAGTAATCAAATTATATAAATGCGATGTATAAAATAATAATATACAAAAATAACTTTTATAAACAATACGCGAAAGTAAAATGCAATTCACAGAACCCGCTATCCAAAACTGCATTATCGTCAAGCAATCACGTAGGTTCCACACGTCATTTAATCTCGTAGCCATTCCAGCTCGCCGGCCTGGTAGCTCGTCGGTACGTCAGTCACCTATTCAAGTTACCGTACGTTTAATTTATAAACGCAAACTTAAATGCTAAGATCCTAGGTTACAAACTTAGGTTAACACGATCGCATTCCATATACGACTCTTAACTTTGATCGTGTTCTAACACTTAGTCGAGATACTTGTTATACCTCTTATTCATCGATTTTTAAACATAGGTTTATTATATTTCAAAACTCTAATCGAACACGTCACGTTTGATATCCAAATTTCACGTTTTCGGGGTTCGAGTTTCCTTTTCATTGTCCGATTGGGTTGTATTATAAAGTCGTCTGAATGTCAAGCATCGGGATCTCGTTAGGGTAAGAACCGATTCAATCCCCCCTCCAAGAATGACTAAACGTTCGTGTAGCAGGGTGCTGCACGTTCGTGCAGCAGGGTGCACGATCGTGAAGTTTCAGTACTGCACGTTCTTGCAGCACTTGCTGCACGATCGTGCAGTTTCAGTACCGCACGAACGTCCAGCAAACTGCACGATCGTGCAGTTTCAGTATTGCACGTTCGTGCAGCAGTCTGCACGATCGTGCAGTCTGCTGGCTGCCGACGTGCAGCCCCGTAATTCGTATTCCGAGCTGTTTCCGACACGTTTCAATGCCCTAAAATGATCCTAATACCATTTATAACAATACCCACTATCAAAACTCTTCAAAAACGGCTTTAAAAACGCAATTACGATTCCATCACGACACGAAACCGAAATCATCCCCAAAACTATTAAAAATCATAATCAAAACGTCAATCTTACCTTGATACGTAGCTTAGGGTTGATATAGGTCGGGTTTCTGAAAAGAACGGAACGAAAATCACTCAATTCTGACTCTGGACGGCAAAACCGCATCGATCGAACGTTTTCTCTCGTTCTTCTTCTTCTTCTGGATCCTTCATCTAATTCTCTTCTTTCTTATTCATTCATATATATATATATATATATATATATATATATATATATATATATATATATATATATATATATATATATATATATATATATATATATATATATATATATATATCCTGGCTCAAAGTTTGTTTTGATCCTTCTTTTCTTTCTTTGTTACAAATTAACCTTTGAACTTTTATTTTGTTCAATTTAGTCCATAATTAAATCAATTAATCTTTTATCTACTTCGTATACGTATTATTTATATCCAATAAATAATACAAACCCAAAATTATTATTTTCCGTTAATAATCCTTTAATTGCAATATTCGAGGTTTAATTGACTAATTTACACTTTAGTCCTTGAACTTTTCAAAAATTGCAATTTAGCCCAAAACGCATTCGCGTCCAATTTTTAAAAGGTCTCCGATTGATCCGAAACTTTTACCACAGATAATATTAAACATTTCGCGGACCTTGGCTAAATAATATCCATCACGGGATTTATATTTTGTTTTATATTAATTTCTCTATTCTTTTCCTAAATTTCGCGCTAATCCGCTCAATAAAAGTTATTCTAAACTTCCGATATTATTAAATTAAATCTGTCTTAACTTAATTCATCGGGTTTTGCGACTCGTGGCACAATTTAATTATTTTAAAATAATTAGGGTATTACAATGGGGTTCTCTTGGTTTATCAGATACAAATACAGTTATTGCTGCGTACTGGGTCATGGACCTATTAGGTTGGTCTCTGAGTCTGTGACCAACGTATATCTTGTAGGTCTTGTGTGTTTTTCTGGTTCTATATCCATCAATAAGTTAAGATATTAAAGATATAGACCGAAGCGGGTCTAATTGACTTATCGCAAAATAATACTCTAAATTGGGAAATTATTATTTGTTAAAACGGGTGTGAGCGGGACTACGGAAAACTTAAGAAATTAATATATTTATTATTTGTTAAAACGGGTGTGAGTGGGACTACGGAAAAATTAAGAAATTAATATATCAATATGCATCTCTAAATGGACAGCTAAATTTTTTAGACAAAACCCTGAAATTAAAACGTCGAAATACAGAATTTTGGACATAAAAATTGAAGGATACAGAAGATAACGATTATGAACACGTGGGGATACAGGAGTGGTGACACGCGGTGATGCATGAACGAAGACATGCGGCGAGTATGCACATTGACACGTGGCACACATGCACAACGACACATGGCGCGCATGCATAACGACACGTGGCCATGCGACCCATGTCGCTCACATGCGTAGTGGCATGTGATAATGTATTTGTCTATATATAGGAAACGTTTTACATTTTTCTTCTCTGATCGATATATTCTCTAAAAAAGCAGTTTTGATACGTCCAGTTTGTTTGGTTGATATCTCTCTACTCCGATATGGAATTCAACGTTCTTTATGTCAAATGGAAGCTATCAAAGTACTCTTCAAATATACTGGTTCTGTTTGCAAAGTTTAGCCTAAAAATAGATCAAATCCATGACTTAAGTTTTAGCCCAAAACGATATGTTTGGTTTGTCGTGCTCCGGCCGATTTTCTCGCCGTTCTAATCTCAAAAATCTTTTGGGTAGATTTTCCAAAATTTAGAGAATTGAATTCTAAGGATTCAACGGGTCATCTAGTTAACGGATCAGGAGCTTGACAGTTTAAATATACGTGGTGGATTGGAAATAACGGTGTTTGTGAGTTTGCAATTTACTTTTGTGTATTATTATTATAAGTTGTTTTTTTTATGTTATCAGCATATTAAACATATTGCATATTATGTGATTTTGTGATATGTTTGTTATATAATAGTTTGTTTGTACAGTGTAATTTTGATGTGACGAACCGAGAAAACGTGTTACCTATTGGGCGTCAATAGGACTTTGTGATCACTGGTACCGTCATGAGTCGTATATGTCTATATGTTTGATTATATTTCAATCTGAGTTCGATATGATTTCGGTTGTGAAAACGAGAGAGGATTATGCATGATAGATACGAGGTTAACTCGGTGGAACTATCTCAGGACCTGTATCTAATGAGTTAACTCGGTGGAATTATCTCGAGACTCACAACTTGGGATTAAGCGATGGTATCAGTTAACTCGGTGGAATTATCTCGGGTCCGTACCACATGGATTGATTTAATTTTTTATAATATGAATAAAATAGGATATGATATGATAAATTAGTATTAGTAGAAGTAGTTGTGTTACGATTTAGGATTAAGGTTTCTATCGGATCGAATATTTAGTTTGTTTTGATGTATATTTTATGTATGTGCGATTTATATTTATAATAACTTTTGTAAATACGAACTCATTCAATGTCGAGTGACCCCCCTTCCTCAATGTTTCTCTTTCAGATTTAGATTGATTCAAAATGGTTGAGCTTCCATTCTTTGTTCCAAAAGTCTCAATTTAAAGTATTTATGGAAAGCTTCTGTTCCTATCTGGAGCTGTAGTAGTTAGTAGTGATTGACCCAGTCTGTATTAAGAAATTTTATATTATGTTTAACTCTAATATGATATCTATGTTTGAATAAAATTTCCTTTGTTTTGACAACCGTTTGAACGTATACTAGTTTTTATGATATGAGTTGTATGTTAAATCTAGGCAATGCATAAGATATGAAATGTTTGAGTAAGACCCTGATTTCCAAAGTGTTAAGCAATGATTCTCAAAAAATGATTTTTACGTTTATTACTATGTTGTTAAAAGATATTTTCTGGAAATGCGTTTTATAAAGCGAAAAGTTTATAGTGATTTTAGGCTTGCTACTGGTTTCAGAGTTACCACTCTGATTTCTTAGCACCGGTCTTAACTCACAGATTTGGGTCATGCAAAGATTGCCGACGCCCCACTAATGTTGTCTTAATGTTGTTTTTATAGAGGTGAATTATGTTTAGGATTTTTAGAGTTTTTAGCTAGTTGAAAGTGTGTGAAGTGATAGGTTTTTAAGTATTAGGATTAGTTAAAACCACTATTATTTATATTAAAGTCGGATATAAGCTTGATGGCTAAATAAAACAAAGTTAAAAGTCATTTTTGGTGCCCAAATGTATTAACAATAGTTCTTAGGGCCCTATGGGTTTGGATATAGTAAAATTTGGTCCCTCAAACTTGCAAATTGGCCTATAAACTTCTAAGATATTGCAATTAATTCAATTTCCGACTTAGACTACAATTTCTTTTTATTTTTATGAGCTATTTATGGCTAGTTACATTTTAACCCCTCAAGCTTACAACTGTGCATTGATCTCGCCTACTTGTATTCAAACAGCAAAACCGATAGCTCGTCGCCCACACGAATTTCTTTGGAAATCATCATTGGACGCTTATGTCCCTTATTACTTTTTACCTGTCCGAAAAATAGTTGTCTACACCCACCACTTCATATTATATGATAAAAACCACAAGGATTAGATGAATGTTTAGGAGTACATCTTACATGTCTCACATGCCATTCCAAATCGAGCCATATGTGCGTCTTACTTGTTTACTGCTTACAGAAGTGTTTATATTTCAGCACTATATCTTGTGGTCTGCATCTGCATGAGTGTTAAGATGATATAACCGGATATGTCACTCAAATATTCAAAGTATTCAATATGCCAAGTATAAGAGTTTTGATAGTGTTCACGAACCCGGTTTTTCTGTCTGATGCACGATAATCTCACCCATAAGCGAGTGAGGCTATCTACTCGGTAGAAAAAAGCATTTCCTACCTTGGTGTGAATGGAAGCGGGGGTTTCAGGGTTCCCGTTCGCTAGGCTTATGGTAAGACTCTATTTTGGACAGGTTTTGAAATAAGTGTGGAGTCGCCACCTAGCTCAGCTAGGAAATGCCTTTTGTATCGACTCGATAACCTTACTCGCTTATGGGTAAGATTACTGTACGCCGACCAAAAATCGGGTTCGTGGACCTCATCGAGACTTATGTGCTTGACTTATTAACCTCTATTTTCTTTACTTACTAGATGCATCCATATAATCTCAACATACATTGCAACTCAAATGATATAATGCTGGAAATATAAACACTTATGAAAGCGGTAAACACTTATGAAAGCGCTAAACACTTATAAAAACGGTAAACACTTATGAAAGCGGTAAACACGTTGGACGCGCATATGACTCGATCTGGACTAACAAGTAGCAATTACTCCTATCATTCACCTAAACCTGGCGGTTTCTAACAAGTAATAAGTCTGGTCGGTCTAGATTGATTACATGCACAAAGCCTAACATTGGATGTCTAAGTTTGATTGATTTTATTAGGTTATTCTTGAAAAAACCTATACAACATCTAATTAAAATTTCGATGCAATCCTAAGATGTCTAGGTGATTGGTTGGAATTGATTTAATTTCTAAATTATATGGTTATTACATTAGCTTGCTAATATTTGGATTTGCATGCTTTTGGAAAGCAATAAACATTATCGACATGCTCATCTGCAGTTGGATAAACATACAAGGTGAGAAATACTCTTATTCCTCGCTAACTAAAGCGTCTAATGCTCACCTCATTTCCCATTGGTGTGGTCAGAATCAGTTCTTGAGCAGAACGCGGAAGTTGTCCGTGTACGGTTTAACTGGTTCAAACCGAGGTTGATTCCAAGTTCGGGTGAACCCGAAATCTGGTCTAGAAATTGCTGGGTTTGCCGATTGTGGGCTCATGGGCCCAGTTTATACTATCAGTTACAAGTTTGGGCTTCAAGGCCCTAATTACACTCGTTTGGCCCATTACAAAGCAGAATGTAAAAGAAAATTAAAATCCCTAAATCTGGTTCAAACTGGACCGAATTCCGAGCTCAAACAAGCCCGGAAACTTAAAAGCAAATTCGGATTGAAGCTAGAAGGATCCGGGAACAATTCTAGAAACAGGGGGAGCGACAAACTTGGCGGCGATTGCAGTGTCGGCGTCGCCAATTCAGATTGGTGACGGTGCAAGTCCACACAAGCGGCAGCGCTGGTTGCAGTTGCGGCGCCGGTTTGTCAGAAGGCAACATTTTGGTCATTTTCATTCATTTCGATTCGGTTTACATGCCAAAAACAGTAAAAAGACATTAAACACATAGAGATAGATATACAAACATTCTGGAATTGATATAAGGTAATTAAACGAGCAATAAACACCCTAAATCATACTTTTCTAAGGCAATTGTAATGAAAAAGACGACATGCTCATCAAGAACATATAAAGAAGTTGTTTTAATTCTAACATGCTTTCTAAGTGCTAGAATTTGACAGTTTCGAATTTCAATGAATAGAAATATTAAGGCGGACCTAAAATGTTCTTTCTAAATCAATTTCTTGGCAAATACATTAGCAAAGTAGTTATAGAAGTTATAGCAAAACAATAAATTAGTCTAAACATGTATAATGATTTGACAGTTATGATAAAAAGTGACTTAGAGATAATAGGGTCCTCAGAAGTACTGTTCTGAGTCCTTGGCTCGTTAACTAGCAAAGTGGATGTAGAATCCAGCTTCGAATTAGTGCGTAGTAGCTTGTTCCTGAATAATTAATGCGTTCAAGCTTAGTTTGATCGACTGGTGTTTGTGTATTTGTGTATAGGGGTTCGGACAATACTCTATTTTTCTAGGGTTTCGTGCATGCTCTAATGGATTGAAATTGTCGACATGTGGCTAGGCTGTCTATGGGTGGTATTTATAGTGGTGGCGAGTGACCTAGGGTTAGCTAGAGGTTGATTTTGGTCAGGAGTGTTCATGTGTGTGAAATGATAACTCTTTTAGTGTTAGGATTAGGTGGAACCTCTTTTAAATTCGGATTTATTCTTTAAGGCTAAGCAAAGTGTGTCAAAGAGTCTGTTTTAGTGCTTGAAAGTTCTTAAAAACTCTCCTAGGGTCCTAGAGACTAGGGTATGGTCAATTTCATCCTGTCAAACTTGCAAATTGGCTTATAAACTTCTAACATATTGCAATTTAGTCAAATTTATAGACTTAGACTACAATCTCTTTGGATGTTTATAGGCTGTTTACGGCTAATTACGCTTTAATCCTCCAAGTTTGCAACTATGCACTGATTACGCCTACTTGGATTCCAGCAAACAATTCAATAGCTCCTCACCTGAACGATTTTCTTTAGAAATCATCATTGGACGCTTCAGTCCCTTATCGCTTTTTACTAGTTCGGAAAAGACGTGTCTACAGTTTTCCCTCTCTTTAATGCGAATTGACAAAGTAGGTCAATTTTTGTTAAAGAAGTAACTTGCTGTTAGTCAGGCGACAAGGATGCTGCCCACCATTGGAGGTACTCACTTGTTGGTGGTTTGATGATGCCCTGGCCTGAGCATTACCCGTTGTGGTGCATGACTCTGACTTCATGCCCCCTGGTTCTGGTCTACTCCGCATGTGACTAGGAGTAAGTCTTCTCAGCTATCTTGAAGGTCGTCCATTGAGCCTAAATTGATTGTTGTGTTCCCCGTGGAATGGAACCTAAACTCTCAGCTGTTTTGAGAGTAATCCAATGACTTGGAACCCTAGTAATTCTCCTGTCCGGTACTTTTCAAGTTTGTAGAAGGGACAACATCCCTTTAGCAGTCCCAAAGGCCACCCTATTGCATAGGTGCTCGGTAATTATCCTATTCGGAGCCTCTTAGATTTGTAGAGGGAACATCATCCCCTTGGACGTCCTAAGGGCCACCCTATTGTATATGTGCCTGGATTCCGTAGTTATTCTACAACTAGCGGAAGTCTGGATGTTTATTTGAACTATTGCAGACAATGTCTCGACGTCTTCTTGACACTAGATTCTCCTCTATCTGGAGTTTGGCACGTAGGGTTAGACCGCTGTTATGCTATTTTAGGAGTTACGTTCTGCATATATTGGATGGCGCGGCGATGTCTTTCTATTTTTGGCCATTTTAATCTCGTTTTCTGGGTAATCTTCTGGCATGATCCTCTGGGACGGTCTCGTAAATTATCCTCTAGGCAATTTCATTTCTAATCTGGTCCTCTAGGGATGTCTTACAGTTGGTCCACTGGGGATATTTCCTTATTCGGTCTTCTAGGGAATTCATTCCATCCCATGGGGCGGCTGTATTTCTAATCTGATCCTCTAGGGAAAATTCGGATCCTCTAGGGGTATCTGTTTATCAGATCCCATCCTCTAGGGTGGTTGTGTTTCTAATTCGATGTTCTGGGTCGTCTATGTTTATGATCCCATCCTTTAGGGTGGTTGTATTTCTAATTTGATCCTTTTAGGGTGTTTGTATTTATAATTCAAAACCTTTGGGGAATATGTATGTCTAATTCAAAACCTCTGGGAATATTTGTTACTCTAATGGGGACGGAATTATGAGGCCCGGAGAGTGATTTTGACTCAAACATGTCATTTTTAAATATAGGGGGCAATTTTTGTCTTTTTTTTATCTTGCCCCACATATAGTGCTTTAAATGAGAGATTACTTTCTTCACTTTCATTTCCACTTTCTCTCTCTAGTCTTACGTTTCTCTCAACTAGAAATCTGGTTTACAGTATGGCGCCATCTTAGAGATTTTCGAAGCCATGTAGGGATCCTGATCGACAAGCTTCTGAGATTTATCTCTTCTAGAGGCGCGCCAAGAGGTACCCTTTTGCTATACTTGAAGAGTCATATATATTCTGGGTTTCAGCCCAACGTACGTTTTTTTTATCTTTTTCCGCTTTGGTAGATAGTTTGACTATTCGTATGTTCAAAATATGTCCAAATTTTGCTCGAAAATGGATGGGAATCATAAAAAATGAAGTCCCAAGTGAGGAAAAATAGTGGCGTCGGCACCAACTGGGAGTGGCGCCGCCGCCACTATGCACTGGCGCCATGATGGTGGCGCCAATGCACTTTGGAGCTTAGTTTTGGCTGGATTTTTTTCCGTTGTTTCTGCATTTTTCTAGCGATTCTAACTCCCATACTGATTTTCTTTGCATTTTTAGAGTGGACAACCGTTCCGTACTTCCGGGAACTTCGTTGATGCTCGAAGTTGGCACCGTACTTTGCCCGATGCTGTTCGGATTTAAGTAGACGAGGTAGGCTTCGGCCGTTTAGCTGGTTCGTTTTATACTGGGACGAGAGTCTACGACAACACTTCGTTGCTTGCACTGATAGAACGGAGGATGAACAACACTGATACTTTTCATTTGTCGGTGGGGGAGTTGACTGTGACTCCGTTGGACTTTTGCCTGTCATAGGGATATCCTTTGGTGGTCAGCCGGTACCTTTTGACGGCGGTTTGGCCAGTTTCCGCCGGAAAGAGGCGTATATTACTGAGATGCTTGGTGTTGTACTAGGGATGAAGGGGAAAGCCCTTAAGTATGCGCCTTTGTGGAATCACTAGAGGGAATATGTCCATAGGGACAGGGTTGAGGTAGATCTGGTTGCCCGGGCTTTCATATTCTATATGTTGGGGACTACATTGTTTAGCAACTCGGACTCCACCTTGCCCCAATGTGTATTGCCTGCTCTGGAAGACCCGGATTAGGCCATGACTTACAACTGGGGTCTGCTGCTCTTGCCCATTTGTACCTTTGTATGGATCGAGTCGTCCGTGGAGGATCCAATCTTTTAAGGATGTGGCCTTTCGTACATATGAGTGCATTCTTCACTCTTCTAGCTTTGTGCTCTGTATTTTTGTTTATATCTAACTAGTTATATGTTCTCCATTCTCAGATTTGGGCTGTTCAGATGGGGATTTTGACTAGATTCAAAGACATTCCTGTGTTGGATTTTCCACTCATGAGGTCTTGGGACTTCTCTCGGACTCCGTCACATTATCAGTCAGCTGAGTGCAGGATCCAGGCATGCGTTATCTGATGCATGGCCCGAACTATTGATCCTGGTTTTTAAGGGAGCGAGTGCTCCATTTTTAGGTCAGACCCAGTGCTCATATGGTGCTTAGGGAGCCACTGTCGTTGATGCTTCGTGGTAGGGATGTTGTGACACCTGCTCTCCGTTCGGACCTTAGAGGCTATCTGGCGATGGAGTTTGTGTCTGCTCCTTGGCGTAGTTGTTTGGACGACTTGGTGAGACCCCATCTTCTGGGTAGGTTACCTATGGACGGTGTGCCTGGACAGCAGGTTCGCGATGCTGCTGGTGCTCAGGCCCAGTGTGCGGCTGCGAGGCCACATGTATGTACCATTTCTCTTGGTCTTTTATACTTCTGGAGTTTTATATTTTTTTTGATGCTCGGGGAGAAGATATGCATGGAGCCTGTGCTAGGATAGATGTTCCTGAGTCCTCAGGTCAGGTTATGATTGGTAGAAATGTATCTAGGATGATCTCTGGCTTGTTGTGTAGATTTCAGCAAACAAATCTATAACTCGTCATCCAAACAATTTTCTCCAGAAATCACATTGGACGCTTCAGTCCCTTATCACTTTTTACGTGTTCGAAAAAAAAGTGTCTACACTTAGCTAGATGGCGACTCTATTATTTTCAAAATCTAACCAGATTCGGCTAGGCGCGCGCCCCCAAACCTTGCTCTACTCACACTATCATAATAATTATTTTAAAAGTTTTATTTGATTTTTTATTCAATTATACAAAATATAAAATTTATTATAATTACCCAATATAGTATATAATTTAGTCATACTAAGAATTAAATTTATTATAATATTTTAGTGTAACTAAATAAGAATTATATTAAGAAATGATTAATGTAGTAATAAATAAATAATATACTGAATAAATTTGAATAATTTTAAAAAATAAATAAAAAATAGTCATTAATTTAAAATAATTTTATAATAATCTAGAAATTATTTTATTTAAAAAAAAAATTGACTCATTTTATATAATAAAAGCTTAAATATTTTTATTTTTGACCACGATTGAATTTTACTATTAATGGAATCAATGGTTTGATGGTTTGGTCCTTTTTGTACCATTTTTGATGACTATAGGGATTTAAGTGAGCAACTGTCTACTTCAGATGCCAAAATATTTTTTGGCTCCGACCAAAAAGGCCAATCTGAACTTTTTGCCTTTATAAAAGTATAGACGCCAATGCTAAATTTGTCCAACCAAAAATACACCAAATTTGCAATTTGGGTCCGTTAAAAAAGATATATAGAGAATCATAATCTTCTTATCCACACCGCTCTACTCTGTTGAAGTAAAAAAAAAAATAGAAATATTGATGGAGGGAAGCTCCATTTTGAGGTATTCACAGTCAAATAATGTTTACAACATCACTGCTACTACTACACCTTCACATTCATCTTCCTCTTCTTCCCTTTTCAAATGGCAACCCACCAATTTGAAACTCAACTACCACAAAACCAAAATGTTGGCGGCACTCTCTTCGCTTCCTCCTCCCCGCGCCAATTCCGCATCTGTGGTTGAAAAATGTGTTGAATTTATGCCTAAGATTGATAAGAGTGGCAGGTTCTGCAGCCCCAGAGCCGCCCGTGAGCTCGCTCTGTATGTTCTCTTTCTATTCCTTACTTATCCATGCTCATCTGTTTCTCATTTTAGGACTACCCATTTTCAAATTATGTACCTTTTGCATCTTATTTAGTTATTTTGGCGAACAAGTTAAGGGCAATTCTTCTATGCAAGGGCGGATATAGAAAGAGTTTATAGTCGGCAGTTGTTCACCTTATTATCTTGAATCTTTGAAAAAATATGAATATGATATTTTTTTTTGATAATTATATGAATATGATATTTAATAGTATAATTTTTCCGTCTTAAATTTTATAGCATTGCCCGCTTCAAAATTTATATTTTATCATTTTTGTCTATCTTATAAACTTTTTCAGCTTATAATCAGAACATTTTTCGTTCCTTCTTATAGGGAATACTGTTATAATACTTACTAAATTCTAACTTCATCATTTGATTAATTATTTTATGGGTTTGGTTGTTGCAAGAATGACGATATATGCAGCATGTTTGGAAGGGTCAGATCCAATTCGACTCTTTGAGAAACGGCTGAATGCAAGGAGAGGTAATGCATCACTTGTTCATGTCTTCAAACTATATTTTACTAGTTGGTTAACTGAGGGATGTTTGATTTCGTCACCTAATCCTGCCTTCTATTTCATTCTCCTATTCAGAAGCTGGTTATGAATTTGACAAGACGTCGTTGTTGGAATATAATCACATGAGCTTTGGAGGACCTCCTGTTACAACAGAAACTGTTGAAGAAGCTGATGAGCTTCTACGCAGTGATGAAAAAGAGTCTGCAGTTGGTAATCGTGCTTTTGAATAACTTATTCAAGTTGCTAAACCCTTATGTTCTTGCTATTGATATTCTTATACGCTTCAGTTATGCCTCAAGCTATTGCTTCGTTTAGCATCTCATTCATTTTTACACCATTATACTTCATTTACATTCCAGCCATTTGCGTGTAGTTGTTTGTGTACACATTGTTGGCTGGAAATAAAATATTTGATAATTGATAGGTCCGAATCAGAGTTGAACTATATTTTGAGATAAAAATTCTACTTAGCGCGAGAATTGAACCACAAATATCTCTTCGAGTGAGACAAATCACAAGGTTTTTTATTATAATTTGCTTGCTTTATTCAATACTCTAAGAGGGTTTAAATACAGAAAAGAAATAACAAATGCCCATGAAAACTAACACCTTTTAACTAAGATATTTTGAATTCTTTGGCTTATCAATAATTTTGCCATCATCTAATTGTTTGTTTCCCATTGGATCACAATAAATGTGTAAAACATTATGTAAGGATTCATCATCCACATGCAGAATTGTTTTGTTTAAAATGTTCTGACTAATGTTCATATGGTCCACTCTCTTTAAACTTCCCATTTTCTGCTTCTTTCTGAAAGTAATATTCCATCGTTCTCTTTGTATTTCAGAAGCAGAAGTCCTCTCAGCGCCTCCTAAGTTGGTCTACAGCAAATTACTTTTGCGGTGAGCTCTTTTACTGTAAATTAATAATGTAATTAACTAGAGATACTATCTACATTCTACAGCACACGAGAGAGGGATAGAGAGAGAGAGTGTATGTGTGTGTGTTTATATTGTGAAATTTGATCAGCTCTGTTTCTTAGTATAACTTTCATGTTTGGTGGCAGTTTCACTAAGAAGCTTCTAGTAGCAGTTGTGGATAAGTGGGACAGCCATGTCCTTGTTATAGACAAAGTTGCGCCGCCTAATTGGAAGGTCTGAATTCCTGATCTTTTGCTGTGCGAATTCTTTAGCATCAGCCATTTGACAGTAGCTTTTTCATTTTGAGTCAAATTTATTCTTAATTCACTTTCTTTTTGGGATGATTAAATATAAAATACACTGTGCATTGATTTTCCTGAAATTTGTCTTTCTTAAATTGCCACTTGCAAGATTGCTATTGATTTTGTAATTTTACAACTTGCACACAGGACTAAAGAATAAAAGATCAATGTTGTGTCTTATTGCAGATAATTGGAATTGGAATGGACTTTAAAATCTAAAAAGTTGTGGTTTTGTGTTGAATAGGATTCCCATTGTTGACTGATGGAATTACTCTTTTTTCTGCTAAATCTATACCTTGCCAAAATCTTTGAGTTTTCATTTGGATGGAGTACTTAACATTTCTGTGTTTTTGAATCAGAGTCTTCAATTTAATTTGTACTAGCATTTGAACATAAATAAAAAAAGTTAAAAAAATGTACTAACCAAATTCTGGAGAATATATGCACATGCACATTTAAGTATGGATTTCAAACTTAATCTCAAACAAGTTTTCAGGCACATTTGTGTATCTAATTTGTGGTTATGAATCTAATTAGTTGTTATGAATCTATATAACCAAATAAAACTCATTCGTTTAACTGCCAAATAATTTACACTAAATTGTATAAAGTTCGAAGGATTTTATTCGAATAAGCTACTGATTTGAATGCAACATGAATGAAGCATGGATACTTATACAGTTATGTTGACATCCGGCATCAAAATGATGAGTGTTTCTGTTATTATATACTTGATGATTATTCTAATTGATTCAAATCTGGTTTTGCACTTGTTAATGTATATCTAATTTTTTCTTGAGAGGTGCACCATGCGCTGATAAAGATCGTTATAGGCGAGACAGAACACCCTTGGTTGCGTATGCCGTGTTTGGCAGGCAATTTAAGAGGTTGGCTGTCAATTATAAGTGATATATGAGTGTACAAAATGTAATACTTACCGCACTTATCCATGTAGCTGAGACTCAAGAGCTTTATTATATTCTTACTATTACAATCATGTCAGCGTATTTCTCAGTTAATGAGTTTGAAAGTGGTATGTTCAATGAAAAATGGATAAGGCTTACTTATACACAAATGTCCGACAACTCCAATTGATGTTTGACTGCAGAATGAGCCAGCTGGTAGAATTTTGGAATTCTGTGTCCTCCATTTGGCAATGTCTGAGATCTCAGTTGTTGGAACGCGGCACCAGATTGTCATTAATGAGGTATGTTTGTTCTACTCTCCGATGAGTTTTTTTTTGTTTGTAAATGCAGTTATCATGCATATGACGACAATTCAGCTGATCCAGTCAATATTGTTTGATTATCCTGAAGGCCGTCGATCTTGCTAAACGCTTTTGTGATGGTGCTGCACCTCGCGTAATCAATGGGTGTCTTAGGACTTTTGTGAAGGATATATCAGGAAGTAGTGTGAGTCAGGATTCCAACGCTAATGAAAAGGTACAAGCGTAAAGTCTGAAACTCTTCTAAAAACTATGGAGCATTTGCAACGAAACGTGAATTCGGGTATCTCATTTCATCCTCGAGAGAATGTCTCACTTTTCAAGAATGAAGTGTAGAAAAATCAATAGCAGGTGGAGCTGTGATGATAAGTGAACAACAGAGGAGAAGATATGTATATGTTGTTGTATTGTGGAAGTTAAATTTAAAGCAGACAAACAACATTAACATTTTTGATATTCCCTTTGCTGCTATTGAGTTTTTGTTTTAGACAGGCATATGATGAGATTATGTTAATCTTAATTTTTTGTCCTAATTTTCTTTTTCCAAACTAGTAAGACTGCTGAAATCCGGTGGAGCCTTTATGTATTGATATTTCATCATTTTAATTAGGCCAAATGTACAATTTTGACCCTCATATTAGGTTCCGTTTTTTATTTGATTTTAATTTTAAAGTGGCCGGTGTTATTAAAAATGATAATTTGAACCCCCCTTTAACATATTTTTTTCACCGTTATTTATGTTGGTACGTGATGGAAACCGAAATACTATGAACTGAGTCCGTTGGGATTCGCCCACCGAGATGATCTTGAGACTCGTCGAAGAATCTGAATATGATTCAATACGAAAATAAAGGAGATTCCAGAAGACCAATCTTTTAGAAGAATAAGAAACACATTCCTATTAACTATCACATTCCTAAATAGATTTACATGTCAAATAAGAATCCCTTTCCTATTTGAATTCTTATGCGAAATAGTAATTCCTTTCCTATTTAGAATCTAAAAGGCATTCTCTCACTATCACTATATAAAGAGTTTGAGATATGTCTAAAACAGATGAGTTTACAATAAATATAAATATTCTCCCTTAAACCTAAACTGACTTAAGCATCAGAGAGTTAATCGGACAAACTGTCTAATTAGTCATCTACACTGTTTTGCAGGTTAAACGCCGTCGAGATGCCGGAATTCATAAATTGGCGTCGTCTGTGGGAAAAGTTTGAAAACTTCGAACTAGAAGGAGTTTTTCTGAACTCAAATAAATTTTTTATTGAAGGATGACATCCGATAGGAGTAAATCAAAATAATAATCTTACCGATCGAATGAGTCAGACACATCAAGAATTATTGTTGATCGGTTCTGATTGATTGGCCAAGAAAAAAGAAAACGAGTGACTAAATGTTAAGGCTAGAAGCAGGTCACAGTGCTAAAACTACAACATGGAGTATTTTCGGCCAAAACAAAAAAGAGAAAACAAGGTCAGATTATTTGGCCAAATTTAAAGAATAAGAGTCACAAAAATTGATTAGGCCAAGAAATAAGGAAACAGGTGATTAACAAAAAAGAGAAAATAAGGTTGCATGATTATTGCCAAACTCAAAGGGAAAGTAGGAGAAGATCTTCTGGAATCAACAAAACCACGTCCGGAATTGACAAATCGAAAATGTTATCTTATTATCGACAAGTGATGAATCACGATAAATTTTTCTAATTCATATATTATTTATTTAATTATTGATTTTGACAAAGAGAAAATAAACTATTATTTTAGTTTTGAATTTTATCCACACTTTTACATAATTTTATGCATAATTATTTGAAATTAAATAAATATATTATATGTTAAGATATTTTTTTGGCTAAAATATAAAAAGGAAAATATAAAGAGCTTTTTATATAAAATACAGGATTTGGGCTAAACTTTACTTTTATACGGCCCAATCTATATCTTTACTTTTCACACCATCAATTTCATAAAACCTAACCTTTTTTTTTTGGATTTCTTTCTTTTTTACCGTTTTCTTATTTTCCTTCTCAATTGGCGGTTTCTCCATTCTTCTCCGCCATTTTCGCTTCTCTTCTCCACGATTTTACTGTGCGTTATCTCCATTACTGCACGACTCCTCTTGTTTCTCTCATTTTCATCTCTATTTCATCATTATCTCAACCGTTCTTGCTTATATAACAGTAAATTCTTTTGAGCTGTGAAAAAAAAATTCACGATTTCTACTCCTTCGCTTCCGCCGTTCCGCCTCCGCCGTTTTGCCTCCATCGTTCCGCCTTTGTCACGCCGCGCCATCTTTCTTTTATCTTTTTAATTTTAGATCTGAAATTTCTTGTTCTTTTTTTTATTTTCAGATCTATAATATGTTTATCTTTTACTGTTGATTCACCATTAAACATGTATAAAGAGTATCTTTAAACAAACTAATACTTATTTCATGTTATATAAAATAATTTTGTGATTTTATATAATAAAATTCTGTTATTTCTGCATTTTTTTGTGTTTTGTTGTATTTCTGCGTTTTTTTTATTCTGCAGAACGATTTGTTGATGATGATTGATTGCTGAATTATTGTAATATTACAGTGTTGTTGATTTTATGTTGATATTATGTTGATATCTACTGATTCTTTTTATTTGAACATTGACAAATAAGATAATATTGTCTGTGAAATAAACTTTCGTTGGATGAAATTAAACTGTATCGTAACTGTCTTTGTCGAAATTTAGTTAAGTATGAGAGGTGGAATGCAAAACAATTATACAAGTGATTTTGAAGAAAGTGAGCAGCTGCAAAGAGAATTGAGGAAAAAAAATATTTTGAAATAGATTTCTTTAATTTGTGAACTGTTGTGTTGGTGTATATTTAATATAATTTTATTTTTATATGTAAGAATAATTTTATTTTTTCATTTGAATTATTGTTGTTGTTTTTCATATTGTTTTGATTACTTACTCTGCTAATATTTTTATCTGATTCATTTATTTTAAACATTTTGTACCTTTGTTGTTCTTTAGTAGAATTACTACTATCATATTAACAAGTTATCAACATAATGTCAACATGATATCAACAATAAATGCTAATTTAGTCAAGATGTTTGTAAAATGAGAACATCGATTGATTTAAGCTAAAAACAATCAACATATTATCAAAAACATGTCAATAACTCATCAATACAGCAATTTAAGACTAACTTTACTTTTCTTTTAATGATTGAAAAATCAACATGTTATCAACAGCATATCAACAACATATCAACATAAAATTGAAAATCAAAAAAAGTTGAAATATTTATCAACATAATGTCAACAATAAATCAACAGTGAATCAACAATTAATGCTAATTTAGTCAAGATGTTTGTAAAATGAAAACATTGATTGATTTAAGTTAAAAACAATCAACATATTATCAAAAACATATCAATAGTTCATTAATACATCAATTTAAGACTAACTTTATTTTTCTTTCAATGACTGAAAAATCAACATGTTATCAACAGTATATCAACAACATGTCAACATAAAATTGAAAATCAAAAAAAGTTGAAATACATATCAACATAATGTCAACAATAAATCAACAACGAATAAACATAAGGAATAAAATAAAACATATTTTTTTTAAAAATTGTGATAATCGATAAAATATCAACAAGAAATCAACAACATGTCAACATGATAATGCTAACATATCCTTATCTAATCTCATTATAATTTTGTTTTTTTTAGTTTATTTCACGCACAAAATTATCTAATTTGTTAATATATTTTTTTAGAATAAATTTTTTCAATGTTAAAATTAAGGAAATACGAACTGATTATCAACACAAAATCAACATAAAATCAACAACACTGTAATATTATAATATTTCAGCAATCAACCATCATCAATAAATCGAATTGCAGAGTAAAAAAACACAAAAATACAACCAAACACAAAAAAATGCAGAAATAACAAAAATTTATTCCATATAACCATAAATTTATATTACATAACATGAAATTAGCATTGTATTCTTAAAATATAATCTCTATACATGTTTAATGGTGAAAAAACAGTAAAAAAATTGTAGATCTGAAAATAAAAAAAAAGAAGAAGAAGAACAATGAGTAAATTATAGATCTGAAATCAAATAGATGACGACGATGAGTAGAGGAGATGATGACGTTGACGAAGATGACAACGGAGACGATGATGAGAACGATGACGGAGGAGCGGAGAAACAGAGGACGGCTCAGCGGAAGACGGCGAACGGTAAAAAAAGAGAGAGAAAGATGAACTGAGAGGAAGAGAGAATTGAATGATGAGGAGAGAGAAAATAAATGAAATTATGATTTGTATGCTGTTAGGGTTTAATATATAGAGTCCGTATAAAAGTTATAATTCAGCCCGCATATGGTAGTTTAGAAAACCCAAACCTGCATCCGTATAAAAGTTAAAAATTTGACAAAGTAGGTTGTTTGTGTAAAAAGCCCAAATATAAAGCCAAATAAGGCTTAATCAAGAAGGCTCCGTCAATAAGGTTTGGCCTAGAAAAATAGATAAAGCCAAATAAGGCTTAATCAAGAAGACTCCACCAACAAAGTTTGATCAGGAAGAATAAAATCCAAACAAGGCTTAATCAAAAAAGCAAATAAGTGAAAGTCAAAAAAAGATCAACAAAAAAATAATCCATAAAAGGAGGAAGAACGAGCAGTTTTCATTGCAAGAAAAGAAAAAGACAAACAATTGACGGAAGTAAACAATTCAGATCTAATAATTATAAAAAGAAGAGAAAATCCAAAAAAATGAAATACAACGAGAGATGGGGAAACGGAAGTCCTACAAGGAGAAAAAGAACATAGAAAGCACAACAAAAATCGGTGGTAAGAAAAGCAAACACATTTCTGAAGACAGGAGGAAGAGAATGAGAAACAAGAAATGTTTTACCCAGAATAAAAATAAAGATGGAGAAATAAATCAATAAAGGGAACACCAATTAAAATAATAGAAAGCGAAACGATGCAAAAATGAAGAAAAACATCTCGGGCAACACGAATGAATAGATGAAAAAGGGACTCCTATAAGAAATAAAAAGAGCAAAGAAAGGACAATAAGAAGCACAATCACACAAAGTAACAATAACCAAAAAAAAACATGAAGAGAAAAATAATAAACCAAGAAGACTCCCCCAAAGAAGAATAATGACTCAATAATAAGACTCGGTCAAAAAGAATAAACCAAGAAGACAACCAAAAAGAAAATAAGAATTGGCAAAGATAAATCAGCCAAAGAAAACTCGTTCAAAGAAAAACCCCAAGAGGGACAAAGAAGATAGGTTTGTCTGACCCAAGAGGGAAAGAAAAGAAAAGTTCGTCTAAAACTTAAAGAAAAACCCCAAGAGGGAAAAAAGAGATAGGTTCGCATGAACCTTGAATAAAACCCCAAGAGGGAAAAAAGAGATAGGTTCGCACGATCTTGAATAAAATTAAAAGGTTTAAATTAATCTTAAAATTTAAGAGTTAAGATTAGCTCTTAAAACAAAAAGGGGTTTAGATTAACTCCTAGAAAATATGAGGCGAAACACCCGAAAAATAAAAGGAATGCGAAAGAAAGGCAAAACGCCAAAAAATAAACGGGATGCGAAAGAAAGGCGAAAACACCAAAAAAAAAGGAATGCGAACAACGCCCACAAACAAAATAAAGGCGAAACACCCAATAATAAAGGAAAACTCGCTCAAAAGGAATAAATCTTAAAAAGGAAGGCAATCCGCCCAAAAAGAATCAAAATCAAGAAAAATCAACGAAATAAATTGAATGACCTGATCTAAAAAACGGGCATAAATACCCTCTGAGATCAGTGTATTTGCGGAGGAGGTCGAAGGACTCATATTCCAAAGAAGAATGAACAACAAGAGCGAAGAGGAATAAACAAGAAACTTATAATCACAATCAACGAAGATCAAGTACTTGAAGACAAAGCACAGCAAATCAAATGGAAAATAAGGAGCAATGCTGTGAATAAAGAAAAGACTCAACCGAGTTCTAAACAAAAAGGTTCAAAATCCGAAAGAAAAAAGAAAAGATTCGACTGAGTCCTAAACAAATAAGATTCGCCCTATAAAGGGATTTTTCCACCCAAAAGAAGAATGAAGGTTCTCCCAAGATGAGGGAACACCCAAAGATAAAGGCTCGTCCAGTATAACGGCTTCGCCCACTGATGAAGATTCATCTAGTATAAAAGCATCACTAAACGATGAGTAGTCGCCACATAAATTTTCCCTATAAGTCTCGCCAAGAGAATGAGCTTTGCCAAAGGGATTCACCAAGGAGTATCTCGACAAAGAGAAAAAAGAATAAACAAACAAAAATAAAAAATTTCAAAAGGTAGATGGATTGAATCACAAAATTGATCGGAAATAGGAAGACAATTGAATATATTTCAAGAACACAAAGAAATAAAAACATGAACAACAGAATACCTAAAGATAAGATATATAAATAAATCAAAGAGATTCGTCAAGAGTCTCGCCAACAAAGAGGACTCGCCAAGACGAAACTGAAATCAACAAGGAAAAACTAAAAATAAAAAAAGTCATAAATATCTAGACATTATGGAAACCGAAACACTATGAACCGAGTCTAATGGGATTCACCCACCGAGACGATCTTGAGCCTCGTCGAAGAATCTGAATATGATTCACTACTGAAAATAAAGGAGATTTTAGAAGACCAATCTTTTAGAAGAACAGAAACACATTCCTATTAGCAATCACATTCTTAAATAGATTTACATGTCAAATAGGAATCTCTTTTGAAATCCCAAATGCTACCTTAGAGGGGGTGAATAAGGTGTTTCAAAATTTAAGAAAAGATTAAGAGATAGAGATTGACACAAGAGAATTAGAGTGGTTCGGATCACAAGTCGATCCTACTCCACTACTCAATCAAAGATTGAGATTTTGATAATTCACTATAAATGTGTTTTAAAGCTAAACACTAACTAGTACAAAGAGATTTTCTAGAGCTAATCTCAAACTCACAAAGTGATTTTTCAAGGCTAATCACAAACCTAGAAACACTTAATGATTAATCAAACAATTGATAATCAACAAAAAGAAAGGAAAGCAATCAATGTAAATTGATGCACAATAAATATTTTAGAAATAGGAAATTGAATGCTTTGTAATCTTGGTTGTTGATAAAGTGTCTAACACCATAAATGTGGTAGAGAAGGGGTATTTATAACCCCAACAACCTTCCCATGAGTCATCTAGAAGTAATCTCAATTTTGTGCTTAAAAAGAATCTGTCGCGCCCGAGATCACCTCCATCGCACCCGAGATTTACAAACTTATAAAGAATTTCAAATAGGAGCAAGCCATGTGTCACACTCTGGGTGGAGTGCTCAGAAAGAGCCGTTGGACCTCCAACAATCACAAATGTCGCGCCCGAGATCAACTTGTCGCGCCCGTGATGAAGGTCAAAACCTTAAGGGGTTTTTGGCTGACTTTGTATCGCGCCTGAGAATACTTGTATAACACCCGAGATTTGTCTGTCGCGCTGCATCGCGGGCGCGAAGAGCTACTGTAACTTGTCGAAATATGGATTTTTCGATTCTCGCTAGAAAGCTTCGACTCGACCCGAGATGGTTTCTATAAGTTTCTACACACTAATAAACATGATTAGGCTCTTTAAATTGATTGTCAAACTCAAAATTAGGGTTCAAATGGAACTTGGTCCAACAATCTCCCCCTTTTTGATTTTGACAATCAAACGGAAATGGCTAAGTTAGTGGGAGTTCAAATGAACTTTGTCCTGGCAAACTTAGCTCCCTAGCTAAGAATCTATGCCCGAAACTTGGCCCGAAAGGCTCTATCCCATATGAAGAGGTGACCCCCCTCACTTTATGCACTAGAAATTTAAATAAATTAAGGCAATCATAATGTAAATGCGATTTTAAAAACTTAGGCATTTTGGAAAATTTTGCACTTTTGAGAGAGATGAAAAAATTTAGAAATGCAAATATCTCTCCCCCTTTGTCAATATCAAAAAGAGTTAGAGGCATTATCAAAGTAAAATAAGAACGGAAAGTAAACGAATTAGGAACATCTAATCAAAAAGATCATAAACAACAAACCATAGATAACCAAGATAAAAACAACACTTATATTAAAATGTAGAGACAATACAAGGCTTGCACACAAATTAACACATAAAGAAATGTAATTCACAACTGGGTAGAATTTACAAGGCATTTTTGACAAAGTAAAAAATGCAAAAACTAAGCATAAAACATATGAAAGGAAATGCATGAAATGAATGAAATGCAAATGATCAATTCTCTTCATCAAGGCCATCGAAATATTCTTCCTCAAGCAGGAGAGTATGAACTAGAGAAAGCGGGAATTGAGCATCAAAACAGTTTCTCAAGATGCCAAAATCGGACCGTAAGCCACCAAGGTCATGGTCAATCCGCCCAAAACGGTCATCCGTAAAAGACATCCTTCCAAGCATTTGCTCATTTTGAGCATAGAGTAAACCAAGCATTTGAGCGGTGCTTTGACCGGGAGGAGGAACCCATTGGGGATTGATTTCCGGACCATGATGGCCTTGCTCTTTTTCTTGTTAAAGAGCTTCCATGGCCTCATCCAATTCCGCTCCCGAAACATCCGGTTGAACCGGACCTCCAACATGCGCTTGTCTTCGCCTTTTCCATGCAAGGCGATGAACTTCGTGGGGAATGGTTCTTTCTCCATACAAGTACTCATAATGCTCTCCCACGATATTAAAAGCATTAACTCGATTGACAAAGTAGTCAACATCGAGAAACGACTTGTTCCATGCTACAATCGCCCATGTCCTTGGCGAAGAGCGGGAGAGTAATCTTTGGCCTTCTTGACCATGGCGGCAATGAACGAACCAACTCGGATAATACTCCTTTTCTTGCTAAGATGGACAAGGTGCAGTACACCACAAGAAGAAGAGATCTTTGATAGGAACCTTTTCATTACCTTCATGCCTTCCATTGATCGAGTGAGTCACTATGCGATGAAGGACAAACAATGGAAGAGTGGAGATGGATTTGGCAATAGCGGTTCTTGGATCATGCCTTCCTTCCGTGCTTATCTCCGCCCAAAAGTCATTAGCATTAAAACCTTCAACCCGTAGATAGCTTGTCTCATGCCCCTCTTCAAAACCAAAGCAATCAGCAAGTTCCTTAGGGGTTAACTTATAGATTTTGCCTTCAACTTGAAAGGTAACCCCAATGAAACCGGATCTATGATTCTCATTTGTGATCAAGTGAAGAGTTGAGAGTACCTCTTTTGACAAGTCTTCAATGCTTTCCTTGCGATTTCCACACACAAACTTCCGCCAACCCAACACATGAATATACCCATAAACTTGAGACGCAAGATTATCAAAGGTCATGTTTGAAAGATCGAGAAATCTTGTGCCCTCTACTTTGGCAAACTCCATATGACTTCGGCGAAGAGCGATTTCTTCCATTTCGATAGTGGGAAGTTGGGTGCTTGAGAAGCTTTGGCCGATAGGACGTTTTCCCTTGTAAGGAGCAACTTTCTTGGGTGCCATGGTATGAAAGTGTAGAAATTTTGAGTTTTAGGGACTAAAAAGAAAGTTTTTGCTTAAGAAAATTGGGAAATTTTTAGAGAGAGTTGGTAAATAAAAAAGGCTCTAAAAAGGGGCTTTTATAGGCCTAAAAGAGCCATAAAACAGTCATAAACGGCTAGTTTTTGAAAATCTAGCCGTTTTGACAAGTGTCAAAGACGTTCAGATTTTTGAAAAAAATTTGTGTATCGCGCCCGAGATGAGCATGTAGCGCCCGTGATATAGGAAAATAGCCGTTATATTCAAAAGATGCCTATATCGCGCCCACTACATGTGAATCTCGCCCGCGATACAATCAGAGGCAAATTTTTTTGCTTTCTGTTTAAATATCGCTGCCGAGATTCATCCATCTCGGTCGTGATATACCAAAATCAAGCAAAAAATGCAATTTTTATGCAAAAATATAATTTTCTCAATGCCAAGCCTTGACTCCAACAAATATGGATAATTAATGATCGAAAAGTACCAAAAATAAGTAAGTACCGTAAAATGGGATAACCATATGAATTGGTCCAATCAATTAAAGCAATTAAAACAAGTAAAACACAAATCAAATAAGCAATCCAATCATGCAAATCAATTCAAAGTTCTCCCATCAAGCATACCAAGCTCTCGAATGATAAAATTCATACGTTCTTTATTAAGAGGTTTGGTAAAAATATCCGCAAATTGGTTAGTTGTATCGATGAATTCGACTACAACGTCTCCCTTTTACACATGATCACGTATAAAATGATGAAGGATATCTATGTGTTTACTCCTAGAGTGTTGAATAGGGTTCTTGGATAGGTTAATTTCACTAGTGTTGTCACATTTGATGGGAATGTGACTAAGTGTAACACCATAATCCAAAAGTGTTGCTTAATCCATATGATTTGAGCACAACAACAGCCGGCCGCTACATATTCGGCTTCAGCGGTTGATAAAGCCACGAATACTTGTTTCTTGCTACTCCATGAGATCAAACTATGATCCAAGAATTGGCAAGTCCCGGAGGTACTTTTACGGTCTAAAAGACAACCCGCATAGTCGGCATCGGAGTAACCAAGCAACCTTGGGTCCACATTTCTAGGGTACCATATGCCTAGGTTCAAAGTGCCATGCAAATACTTGAAAATACGTTTAACGGCATGCAAATGGGATTCCTTAGGACAAGCTTGAAAACGAGCGCATAAGCATAAGACTAAACATAATATCAGGTCTACTAGAGGTAAGATATAGGAGTGAACCGATCATACCTCTGTACATTGTAATATCAATGCATTTACCCGATTCATCTTTGTCCAATTTTGTTGTTGTGCTCATAGGTGTCATGCTACTTGATGAGGTCTCCATACCAAATTTCTTGAGCATTTCTTTGGTGTACTTGGATCGATTGATGAAGATTCCATCCGCATTTTGTTTGATTTGAAGTCCAAGGAAGAACTTGAGCTCCCCCATGAGACTCATCTCAAATTCCCTAGTCATACACGTACAAAAATCTCCACAAAGAGACTCATTAGTAGCACCGAATATGATATCATCAACATAAACTTGAACAAAAAGAATAGGGTTAATTTCATAAAAAATCACGAACTTTATACGAAGTTTCATTTTAATCACGACTTTTAAAAATTACCATATAAAACCATGACCTTTCATTTTTTTCATATCTATCACCGATTATTTTCCGGTATATTTTTACCTTTTTTTTTTTTCAAATCAGCCGGATTCCGGTTGCCACGTCAGCAAAAATACACTGAAAATTAATTTGGTGATTTGAAAAAAAATGAAAGTTCATGGTTTTATATGGCAACTTTTAAAAGTCGTGATTAAAATGAAATTTCATGTAAAGGTCATGATTTTTTATAGAATTAACCCAAAAGAATATCATGCTGATGAGTTTTTGTAAAAAGCGTTGTATCGACCTTGCCTTTGGAAAGACCATTTGAAAGCAAAAAATTACTCAACCTATCATACCAAGGTCTAGGGCTTGCTTTAAACCATACAAAGCTTTATTGAGTTTGAAAACATGTTGTGGATGTCGAAAATCTTCAAAACTGGAAGGTTGTTTAACATAAACTTCTTCCTCTATAAAACCATTTAGAAAAGCACTTTTGACATCCATTTGAAAAAGTTTGAAATTCATGCAAAATGCATATGCTAACAACATACGAATAGCTTTTAATCTAGAAACCGGAGTAAATGTCTCCTCATAATCAATGCCTTCCTCTTGGTTATAGCCTTGGGCAACCAATCAGGCCTTGTTCCGAGTCATTACTCCGCTTTCATCCAACTTATTCTGGTATACCCATTTTGTTCCAATAATGGCTTGGCCATTAGGAGGAGGGACTAACTCCTAAACTTTATTACTTGTGAATTCATTGAGTTCATCTTGCATAGCATCACCCAATGTTCATCAACTATAACTTTAGTGGGCTCGAATTGAGATAGGAATGCAACATTTTCAAAAGTACGGAATTGAGAGCGAGCACTTACTCCTCTTGAAGTCTCACCAATAATCAACTCTTGAGGATGACTTTTGTTAAAAGCTCAATCCTTAGGTAGATCATGGATGGGTTGAGCCGGAGGAGGAGTTCAGATTCCACCTTGGTCTCCTCTTGAGGTGTTTGAGGTATCTCCACTAGACTTGTAGGAGCTTCTTGATTTTTAACCAAAGAGAGAGCATCAAAAGAACCTAAAAAATCATGAACAAACGAGTCCTTTTCCGAAAAATCCTTGGAGGACTTATCAAATACCACATGCATATACTCCTCAACAATTAAGGTACGCTTGTTAAAGACTCTAAAAGACTTGCTACTAGAGACATAGCCCAAAAATACACCTTCATCCGTTTTGGAGTCAAATTTTCCAAGGTCATCCTTGGTGTTTAATATGAAGCACTTGCATCCAAATACTCTAAAGTAAGATATCTTGGGTTTTTTTCCTACCCAAAGCTCATAAGAAGTTTTGTTCAAACTAGGTCTTTTGAAAATACGGTTTGAAATATAGGGAGCGGTATTAAGAGCTTCGCCCACAAGTAATGAGGTAAATCATACTCATTGAGCACAGATCGAGCCATTTCAACCAAGGTGCGGTTTTTCCTTTCAATAACCCCATTTTGTTGAGGCGTTCTAGGAGAAGAAAATTATGAAAAATACCATTTTTTTCACAAAAGATTTAAAAGATTCATTTTGAAATTCGCTTCCATGATCGCTTCGAATAGTTGAAATAGGTAAATCTTTTTATTTTTGAACACGTTTTGCAAGACTTTTAAAACTGTTAAAAGCTTCATTCTTATGAGCCAAAAATATAACCCAAGTGAATTTAGAGTAGTCATCAACTATCACAAATGCATAATGCATGCCACGCAAACTAGAAACTCTCATAAGTCCAGATAAGTCTATGTGAAGCAATTGCAATGGTCTAGTGGTAGAAACAACATTTTTAGCTTTAAAAGAAGACTTGTGTTGTTTTCCCATTTGACAAGGTCCACACACTTTGTCTTTTGAAAAATTTAGCTTGGGCAAACCTTTGAAAAGTTCATCCTTGCTAACCTCATTTAAGAGGTCTAAGCTAGCATGACAAAGTTTACAGTGCCACTACCAAGATTCATCGTTAAGTGACAGTAAACACTTGCCATCTCGGTTTTCAAGCGTATCCAAGTCAATTATGTAAGTGTTTTGCCTTTGATTTCCTTTGAAGATAACCGTGTTATCCATTGGTTGAATAACATAGCAAGCCTTGGAATCGAAGTTAACATTATAGCCCTTATCACACAATTGACTTACACTCAAAAGGTTATGTTTTAAACCATTAACAAGCCACACATTTTCTATAGAAGGAGAAGAATAGTTACCTATCTTGCCTATCCCCACAACTTGACCTTTGGCATCATCACCGAAGGTGACATTTCCCAACTTTTTATGTTCCAATTGGGTGAAGTTGGAGATGTGGCCAGTCATGTGCCTAGAAGAACCGCTATCGACATATCATTTGGTTTTATTCACCAAGGTTTCCTTTGACACCTAGAACAAACGAACTCAAACTTTAGGTACCCAAATCACATTGGGTCCTTGGAAGTTAACACTAGAATAGTCCAAGGGAATTAACCTCAATTGGACCTTTCTAACAGAGCAATCAACATTCTTATGACCATATCTCATGCAATAAACACATTGAAGTCTAGGGGACATGTGAGCATAAGATGGATAAGTCTTGGCTTTAGGAGCCTCAAATGTGTGAGCATAGCAAGTGCACAAGAGTGATCATAAGTGTATGCATGACCATTGTTATGAGAATGATCATAAGGATATGAATAACATGATTCTTTTTCATACTTCTCTTCTCCCATTTGTGACTATATTGAGAAGCATAGGTTTGTATAGGGGGTCTTGTACCCACTTTTCTCTTAGGCTTAGGAGCCACAAATGGCTTAGCCTGGGAGCTTGAGCATACCTCTTCTTCACCTCTTTTGGTTAGACCAAAAAAGGAGGAACTTCTATAAAAGAAGTTTGAGATGAAGAAGCCTTCACAAAAGTAGTCACACTTGAGGAGGAGGGGTTGTGACTATAGTCAAACCCAAATTTTATGGTTGGGTTTCTTTGGGAATCAAGAAGATTGTCCAAAGATTCCTTCCCTTTGTGAAATCTTGAGCTAGAGCTATTTACAGAAAGAATTTCATTCTTTAGTGTTTCATTTTCTTAAGCAAGACATTGACATCTTGCTTAGGGATAGATTCTAAAGAGGACTTTAAGTCTTGAATTTCTTTCTTCCAATTGATCATCTCAATTTTAGCCTTAGAGGCTTCCTTTTTGAAAAGCTTCATTTTGGCATGATAGTCACTACATTTGTTAGTTAGCTCATTTATCATTCATGACATTCATCATCAATCTCATATACTAAAGAATCACCAACCAATACATTCTCAACATCAACAACACAAGAGGCACTAGGGGTATTTTTTACAACACAATATCACTAGAGCTATCATGAGGTTCTATCCCTACACCATCCCAAGAAATAAAGGGTAGAGTACTTACCTCGAATGGAGACTCATCAACTAGAGCCATGAAACAAAGGTTTGCTCTTGCCTCTTATTGACACTCTTCATCGAATTCACTATCATCATCCCAAGTAGTCATGAATCCTTTTTTATCCTTATAAAAGGATTTCTTTGCCCCTTGCCGGCATTCCGGTTTGGTATGACCCGGTTTGCCACAACCATAGCAAGTGACATCCCTTCTAGGGGTAGGAGTATCTTGCTTATGAGTAGTTGATCTTTTGAGGTTTGAAATCTCACCATTTTGCTCATATCTTTGAGCTTGAGACTTCTTCATTGTCCTCCATTCCCTTACCTTCTTAAACAATAACACCATTTCTTCATCATCTTCTTCAACACATGCATTGATCTCATCTTCAACCTTACTTTCAATTGCTTTTTCCTTAAACGCAATTCCCTTAGTTTTCTCTTTTTGAGACTTCTTCAATTCTTGAATTTCCTTCATGTAAGTCATCTCATGAAGGAGCAAGTTTCCGATAAGCTCATCGGTTCTCAAATTCCTTATGTCATGGGATTCCTCAATGGCGGTTATCTTCGGTTGCCAATCAAGGAGAGGCAATAAACGAAGAATTTTGCCATTGATTTCACCAAGAGTATAATGCTTACCAAGATTTTTAAGATTGGTGGTGATATCAAAAAGTATATTGGTAGTTTCGGTGACACTCTCATTTGGCTTGTTCTTGAATGCTTCATATTCTCCAATGAGAAGCTCAACCTTCTTGTTCTTAACTTGAACCGTTCCTTCATGGTAGTTCTCAAGAATCTTCCACATGTCTTTAGCCGTTGTGCAATGTTGAACTCTTCCTTGTTCTTCTATACACAAAGAAAAAAAAATCACACAAATAGCTTTCTGGTTGAGTTGGATGTGATCCTTAGTCAACTCTTTTCTTGACAGTGTATGATATTGTCATCCTTCACTTGAGTAGGAGCAACATAACAATCAAGAACCATATGCCACAAGTAAACACCATCCATGTCAAGATAATTTTCCATACGGAATTTCCAATTAGGATAATCCATTCCATCAAAGAAAGGACGAAGAGTATTTGAAAATATTTTGGTAGCCATTTGGATCGAAGAACTCACAATTAAGCAATAAGATGAGTAATCTAGCTCTGATACCAATTGAAATCCCAAATGCTACCTTAGAGGGGGGGGGGGGGGGGGGTGAATAAGGTGTTTTAAAATTTAAGAGAAAATTAAGGGATAAAGATTGACAAAAGAGATTTAGAGTGGTTCGAATCGCAAGTCGATCCTACTCCACTACTCAATCAAAGATTGAGATTTTGATAATTCACTATAAATGTGTTTTTAAGCTAAACACTAACTAATACAAAGAGATTTTCTAGAGCTAATCTCAAACTCACAAAGTGATTTTTCAAGGCTAATCACAAACCTACAAACACTTAATGATTAATCAAACAATTGATAATCAACAAAAAGAAAGGAAAGCAATCAATGTAAATTGATGCACAATAAATGTTTTAGAAATAGGAAATTGAATGCTTTGTAATCTTGGTTGTTGATAAAGTGTCTAACACAATAAATGTGGCAGAGAAGGGGTATTTATAACCCCAACAACCTTCCCAGAGTCTTCTAGAAGTAATCTCAATTTTGTGCTGAAAAAGAGTTTGTCGCGCCCGAGATCACCTCCATCGCCCCGAGATTTACAAACTTCATAAGAACTTTCCAATAGGAGCAAGCCATGTGTCACACTCTAGGTAGAGTGCTCAGAAAAAGTCGTTAGACCTCCAATAGTCACAAATGTCGCGCACGAGATCAACTTGTCGCGCCCGTGATGAACGTCAAAACCGTAAGGGGTTTTTGGCTGACTTTGTATCACGCCCGAGACTACTTGTATACCGCCTGATATTTGTCTGTCGCGCCCGCGATGCATAAGGCATCTCGGGAGCGAAAAGCTACTTTAACTTGTCGAAATATGGATTTTTCGGTTCTCGCTAGAAAGTTCCGATTCGACTCGGGATGGTTTCTATATATTCCTACACACTAATAAACATGATTAGACTCTTTAAATTGATTGTCAAACTCAAAATTAGGGTTCAAATAGGACTTGGTCCAACATCTTTCCTATTTGAATTCTTCCGCTAAATAGGAATTTCTTTCCTATTTAGAATCTACAAGGTATTCTCTCACTACCACTATATAAGGAGTTTGAGGTATGCTTAAAGCAGATGAATTTACAATAAATATAAATATTCTCCCTTAAGTCTAAACTGACTTAAGCATCAGAGAGTTAATCTGACAAACCATCTGATTAGCCATCTACGCTGTTTTGCAAGTTAAACGCCGTCAAGATGCTGGAATCCATCAATACGTGATATTTTATTTAATTAGAATATGGATGATTTTCAATTTGAAATTATAAAATAAAATATAAATTTGACCTTCTGTCATGTCACATGTTTGCCACATTATTCTCAACATTAGTAGCGGCGAAAAGAAATTCTTTAGAGAGGGTGTATGTCATCTTTTTATATAACATTAGGCACTATTTTGGAACAAAAATATCATTAAGGTCTAAGTTAAAAACCGACTTAAACATGAGAGTTCAAATTGTACATTTAGCTTTTTAATTATTACATTTGTTTAAATCCATAATAAATCAAAAAATATTTTAATTAATGGCTTAAATGCACCAAAAATCACCAACTTTCGCGTGTTTTTAGTATTTAACATGATCTTTTAATTTTGGCATATTTAACATGAACTTTTCAATTTTTTGCAATTAAGACCACATGTGTTTTCCTTTGAAAAATAGTATTATTTTACGTCCAAAACGGCGTCGTTTTAATATAAAACGGCGTCGTTTTAATATAAAACGGTGCTGTTTTACATCTAAAACGGTGCCGGTGTCTTTAATTGCAAAATTTTGAAAGTTCATATACTTTTTTGCCGAAATTAAAAGATTGTGTTAAATACTAAAAACACGCGAAAGTTGATGATTTTTTGTGCATTTAAGTCTTTATTAATTATAAATTAACTGATCTGATATATATATATATATATATATATATATATATATATATATATATATATATATATATATATTCTAGGTTAATTATCATTGCATACAATTCATATTTGTGGACTAATATTAATATTATTTGTCATGATCCGAATTCTAGGGCCGAGACCAACGCTTGGAAATGGAAGCGGTAACTCCAAAACTCGTAGCAAACTTGAAACTTCTGTAATTTCTTTGCTTTTAAAAACGTTATGATTAACAATTTATAATACATTTGCAAACAGTTTAAATATAATTTATTTGAAACATAATCATAACATATATTAGTGGTTTCATAAAACATGTGACTCCATTTATAAACATCCGAATTAAAACACTTTAACTAATTATCTATACGTTAAGTATATAATACTAGACTACTGCTGGCTTCTAAGATGTTGAAATACCTAAGAGGGGGGGGTGAATTAGGTTTAATAGCTAATTAAAAAATTTATTTAAGATACAAAGAGATGAAGTTAGGGTTTGGAAAGAACACAAAGAGATTTTTAGAGTGGTTCGAATTAAACACAAATCATACATCCACTACTCAATCAAAGATTGAGATTTCCACTAGAATCAAAGTGATTATAAGAATAAAAATGGTGCTTTATAGCTAAATACCCAACTTGAAATTTTTGCAAATTTTAACCCCTAACTTACACTTAGGGGTGTTCAAATTCAGTTTGGTTGGGTTATGAGCTTATAACCACCCAAACTGAATTTCTAATAATATCTTGGTTTATAACCCAAATAATTTGGGTTATGTTAGTTTAGTTATTCAAAAACCAACATGGGTTATATGGGTTATTTAACTTACTTTTTTTTGCTTTTTATCACTTTAGATGAAAAATTTAAAACCCAAATTTCAATCTGATTTTTTTTTTTTTTTAAAAAAATATTTCCAGAAAAAAAATATTTTCAGAAAAAATTTAAAATTTTTTTTTCCAGAAAAAATATATTTTGATAAAAAAAAAATTTGAAAAAAAAAAATTTCCAGAAATTTTTTTTTAAAAAAATATTTATTTTCAGAAAAAACATATTTTCAGGAAATTTTTTTTTAAAAAAATTAAAAAAAAAATTTCCTGAAAAAATATATTTTAATAAAAAAAATTTCCAGATTTTTTTTTTAAAATATTGTTCCAAAAATATTTATTTCCAGAAAAAAATATTAAAAAAATAATTTTGTTTGAAAAAACTTGGTGAATCAATCAAGTAATGTATATGCACTTTAAATAATATATAACCCAAACAAACCCCAAAAAAACCAAGAAACTCTTTTAGTTGGGTTATAAAATTTCAATAACCCAATGGTTTATGATTAAAATGAATATAGTGGTTTGGGTTGGTTTCACATGGTTGGTTTGGGTGGGTTATGTAAATTTTGTACACCCCTACTAGTTACACTAATTGATTCGTATAAGGGTTAATTAATAACCCACAAAGAAAATAATAAATTCTCTAACAAACTAGAACAACAAGCAATCAATGTTAAAGAATTGATGCACAATAAATTTGATAGAAAAAGAATTGTTGAGAGCTTTAAATCTTTACTATAGTTATTCTAACCAAACTCAATAGGTTAAAATAAGTCTTTAAAGGCTTTTTGATGATGTGTCAAAGTCTCATTGGTCCAAGGCCACATAATCCCGTTATTTTGTCCTTCAAAAAGCTGAAAACAAAGTTGTAGATACCGACACACCATCGTCCAAAAAGGAGCAGATGGTCGTCTGCCTCCAACAGTCTGAAAGTAATCAAAAATTACCTCCATAGACAATCGTTAGTATGTATGGTAGATGATCATTTGCCTGATCGTTTGTCTAGAAAGGGTTTGAGAAAATTACCTCTTATTCAGGAAATTTGAGAAAATGTGCAGTCACCAATTAGCTTAGCTAGGAATGCCTTTTATCCCGACTGGATAATCTCACTCGCTTATGGGTGAGATTATCGTACGTCAGACCAAAAGGCTGGGTTCGTGGACATTCTATCAAAACCCTTATACTTGGCTTATCAATTACTTTTGCTTTTACTAGTTGTATTTGTTTTATCTCATCTCAATATTCATGCAGTTCATAATATAAATTGCGGGAATTTAAACACAGAAGAAAGCAGTAAAGGGACCCAATTTAGGACGCTCATATGACTCGATCCTGGCAAGTAGCAAATACTCCTATGCATTCATTTAACCTTTAGAGGTTCCTAACAAATAGCAAAGGAGTGGTCGGTCTGGATTTATTACATGCACAAAGTCTAAAAACCGGGTTTCTAGATTTGATTAATTTTATTTAGTCATCTTGAATAACCTATACAACCTTTAACTACTTTTTCATGGCAGTCCTAAAATTTCTGAGTGATTTACTGGTTTTGATTTGATTTAGCTAATTAACGTGATTAGTCCTTTAGCCTGTTAATATTGGATTGGATTATGCTTTCGGAAAGCGTTTAAAAAATATAAACATACACTAGGGAAGTTGGATATAAATACAAGGTTGGAAATACTTTTAAACCTTATTAAGTGGAGTGTATGCACTCGATTCGTTTTGACTGTCAGTTTTCCTTCTCGTAGATATGAATCTGTTGGTTCAAACTGCGATCAATTCCTAGTTCGAACGGGCTCAGAATTGGGTCTGGAAGTTGTTGGTCGCATTGGATCAGGGCTTCTAGGCCCAGTTGATTGGGCATATTACAATTTGGGCTTTGAGGCCAGAAATACAGAGTGACATGCCCATTACAACATAAAAAATTATCCTACAACTAAAACAATACATATGGATTCAAACTAGGCCTAATTTCTGAGCTCAAACGAGCCCGAAAACACAAAAATAGGGTTGGATTGGGCCCGGAGGGAGCTGGAATCGGGTCTAGAGAAGGGAAGAAGCAGGGTCACCATGCTGCTCACAATTCCAGCGGTGGAACTTTGCACTGGCGACGCCGTCAGTGTATTATGGCGGCGCCGGCAGTCCATCTAGCGACGACGTCGTCTTCGACTAGGGCAACACCATCGTTGTTTCGTCGTTTTTTCATGCAAAAACACTAAAAAACACACATGAAAACGAATAGGGAATTCAAATATCACGTACTGGGATTGTTTTAAACTTTTTAAAATCGATTTGAGACACTTAAACAATTGATTTTATGACAATTTGAGCAAGAATACACCTAAGGCAAACAAGCATAAAACCACCCCAGCATGCATTTTCTAAGCATTATAACCGATTGAAATCGGGATACGGCATACAAAACACATCAAAACAGCCTATTAACATGCTTCTTTATAGGGTTAATGTCATAAAAATTCACCAACTTTACATGTTTTCTCAATTTAATCACATTTGTTTAAAACTTCTCATAAAAGTACACCAACTTTCATTTTTTCCTAAATTCATACACAGTGGCACTCATTCATTGGTTAAAAATGACTTACACCTCATCTAATTGCACCAATGAATGAGTGCCAAGTCAACACCGTGTATAAATTTGAGAAAAAAAATGAAAGTTGGTGTATTTTTATGAGAAGTTTTAAGGAACGTGATTAAATTGAGAAAACGTGTAAAGTTGGTGAATTTTTATGACATTACCCCTTCTCTTTAATTTGTATAAAAATTTCATCAAAAACACAAAGTTTGGAAATTATGGCAAAAATCAATAAAATAGACTAATATGCATCCTAATACACAAACATTCAGCGATTGTAATGACTATGGAAAAAACAGTGACAGGAGATTATTGAGGGTCCTCAAAAGTACCGTTATGAGTCCTTGAATCATTTACTGGCGAATAATCCAGCTTTGAATATGCGCGTACAGCTCGTACTTGATTGATTAGAACGTTTCAGCTTCATTTTTAGGACTAAATATGAATGATTTGAGTGTGTGTGTGGATTTTTTTGGGTCTCTGTATTTTAGTCAAATTTTTGGTCCTTTGCTAAGCTTATTGACAGCTATATTTATAGTGACATAAGGTAACCTAGGGTTTCAAGGGTTAGGTTAATGTTAATTTACTATTCTACCTTTTTTTAATTTAATTAAAGGAGATAATTAATGAAGGAGTTTGGATTAGGAAAATCTACATTAAAAAGAATAAATCCCGTATTAAGACTTGATGGCTAAGTAAAATGTGCCTAAAAGTCATTTTTGGTGCCCGAAAGTGTTTAAAAAGTCTCATAAGGCCATGTGGGTTTAAGTATGGTCAATTTTAGTTTGTAAAACTTGCAAATTGGCTTATAAACTTCTAAAATATTGCAATTAGTCCAATTTCTGGACTTAGACTACAATTTCTTCGGACTTTTATGGGCTATTGACAGTTAATTATGTTTTAACCCTTCAAGTTCGCAACTGTCCACCGATTGCGCCTGCTTGAATTCCAGCAAACAAATCGGTAGCTCATCACCTGGACGAATTTCTCTGGAAATCATCATTGGATGCTTCAGTCCCTTATCACTTTTTACTTGTCCGAAAAATAGGTGTCTACAGTTTTCCCCCTCTTTAACGAGAATTGATATTGTAGGTTAATTCTTGTTAAAGAATTAACTCGAAGTTAGATAAGAAACAAGGATACTGTCCACCATCGGAGGTACTCGCTCGCTGGTGGTTTAGTAATGGCCTAGCGTGAGCATTACCCGTCGTGGTGCATGATTTTGACTTCATGCCCTCTGGTTTTGATCTACTCCGCAACTGGCCGAGAGTAAGTCTTCTCAGCTGTTTTAAAGGTCGTTCATTGAGCTTGAACTGCCTGTTGTGTGCCCCCGTGGAATGGACCTATGAAATCTCAGCCGTCCTGAGAGTGATCCAATGGGTTGGACCTCTGGTAATTATCCTGTCCGATACTCCTTAGATTTGCAGAAGGGGCAGTACCCTCTGGCCTTCCCAAGAGCCACCTTATTGCGTAGGTGCCTGGATTTTATCCTGTTTGGAGCCTCTTAGGTTTGTAGAGGGAAAATCAACCCCTTGGTCGTCCTAAGGGCCACCCAATTATGTAGGTACCTAGATTCTGTAGTTATTACACACTTAGCGAAAGTGTATGAAGTTTATTTGAACTATTGTAGACAATATCTAGGTGTCTTCTTGACACTAGATCCTCCTCTGCCCGAAGTCTGGCACGCAAGGTTAAACCATTGTTATGTTATCTAGGAGTTGTGTTCTGCATATACCGGATGGCGTGGCGATGTCTTTCTATCATTGGCCGCTTCGATCTCATCTATTGGGCAATTTTTCTGGTCTAATTCTCCAATAATATTCGTAATTTGTCCTCTAGAGAAACATTATTTCTAATCCAATCCTCTGGGGTAACTGTGTTTCTAATCCAGTCCTCTGGGGCAACTATGTTTCTAATCTAGTCCTATGGGAATGACTGTATTTCTAATTCAATCCTATTGGGGCGTTTTGTGCTCTGTATTGTAATCCTTTAGGGTGATTGTATTTCTGATCCTGTCCTCTAAGGATGGCTGCATTTCTAATTCGATCCTCTAGGGCATTTTGTGCTTTGTATTATAATTCTCTAGAGAATTTTCTGGTAGAATTCTCTGGGAATGTAATTTTGTTAGATCCTCTAGGAGTGTTCCAACTTATATTATGGAAAAAACCTTCTGGTTGCTCTACTGAAGATATTTTCCTTCTTTGCGCCCAAACGGGTACTTGTGTATTTATGATCCAGCGAGGTCTCTCCGGGGTATGACCTTGCGTGGTTTTTGTCTTCTAGCGGCCTTGTGCCATTTAAGAGAGTATTCTCTCCTCATCTTTCATTTTCATTTCTTTTTCCCTTTTTGTATTTCTTTGAATTTGCAAGTTTACTTTTTATTTCGAAATATGGCACCACCATGGAGGTTTAAGGAGCCGTGTAGAGAGACCGACCGACAATCTATCTTGTATGCTTTGGTATTGGAGGCGGGCGAGGAGGTCCCACTTTCTACGTTTAGAACAACACTTATGCTCTGCTTTCCAGTCTGAGGTACGTTATATCGTGCTTTATCTCTTCGATAGACATTTCAATTGCGCGTATATTTAAAATATGCATGAAATGTACTCGAAATATGATCAAAAACGGGGTTGGTCCCCGAAAAAAGAGTTTGGGGTGTGAGAAATAAGTGGCGCCGGCGCCAGAATCATTGGCACTGCCGCCACTGTGCATTAGCGGCGCCGCTAGTATGTATTGGCGGCGCCGCCAATGTGACTAGCCCCTCGGTGACGGCGCCAGTTCTCCCTTGGCGTCTGTTTTCTGATGGATTTTTTCGCTTTTCCGATTTTGTTTCTGATGATTTTGACTTCGATTTTGGTCCTTTCCATGTTTTCAGGGTAGGAACCGTTCCGCACTTCTGGGAATTTTGTTGATACGCGTATCTGGTACGGTTCTTTGCCTCATGTTGTTCACTCTCAGGTGGATACCGTAGGCTTTGGTCGTGTAATACCCCGTAAGTTTGACGTTACTAATGTAAAAAATGAATATTATTTTGAATAGTTAAAGTGATACGAATGAAAGATTATCAGAGGAATTAAATAAAAGAAGACCCGAGTAGCTCGATTTTGGAATTTCCAATAAGGAAAATTGGATATTAGAATTTATAAAAAAAATATGGAAATGAGACTAAAGAAAGCCGTAAGGAAAGATAGAATAAAGTTAAGCTAATTCCCGAATTGGAAAATAATATTTTAATTCCCGGAAAATATAATTTAAATAGATTATTGACGGTAAGTAGTATTTAAAAATAGTGTATCGATCGATATTTGTTAAAGCAAAATAAGAAAGGAAAAGTAAGGAAAATAAGTGTTTTAGCTCAAATTGGAAATCAAGCGTTTAAACCGAAATTTATTAAAATAAATTACTGGAAAATAAAATAATAAGGTATCAGAATAGTATTATTTATATGGATATAAATAATACAGAATTTATCGAGTTCAAACGATTAAGTGGTCAGAGGACTAAATTGAGCGAAATAAAAGTCAAGAAAGTGCATAGTTTGAGTTGACAAACTAAAGGACCAAAAGGGAAATTTTGCCCACCTATATAAGTCCACTAGCATATGAAAAATAGGTCATCTTCCTCAAATTTCCAGAAAACCCCATTAGAAGAAGAAACCCTCGTCTTCTTCAAACATGCAAAAATTTCCTGAACTCACCAAATATTCATTTCTCATCCGTTTCACTTTATTTTTGCGGCGTTGGAACGGGAAAAATGATACCTACAAATCTAAGGCTTCAATTCAAGGTTAGGATGAGGTTTTAATTTACATAATTGAGGGTTTAGGAGCTGTTCATGTTTGAGTAAAATGTTTAATTAAAAATCATAATTCTTTTGATGTCTAGATGACTGTTTTGAGTGATTCTTGTTGCGTTGGATCGAGGAAAGTGATTTCTATCACCTAAGGGATGTCAATCAAGGTAATAATTGAATATCTTGGTTAGGGTTTGATGATGTTAGGGCTGTTTGTGTTATTGGATCGAAAGTTGATAGTTTTGATGTTTAAATCACATGTTATTACCAATTTATTGTTTTTATAAACTGAATTATATTGGTGAGTTGTGAGAGTTGGCTATGTGTGTTGGTGTGTGTGCTTCTTGTAGACTGACTGGATTAAGGCATGGCTGCCACTCAGCTGGACTCCGTCCAACAGAGCTTCACGCCGTGCTGAGTGCAGCATGACGTGAAACTTGCCAGAATAAACCCTGGTGCCACGCACCAAGGCAAGCCATGGCAGTCCCTCCCCTTGCTGAACTGGGGAGGCAACAGTGATAGGGAGAAGGGTTAGGGCACCCTTCCCCTCGCGTCTCGAGCTCGTAATTCTCCTTGCTGACGTAGTTCGCCGTTGTTCAAAACTAGTTTAAACGAGTACCAAATTTGAATTGCGTTTGGTTAAAGAAAAAGAATGCTATATCAATTGAAGGAATTTAAGATGTATGGGTTGTTTTAAACATTAAAATACTAAAGATTATAAATTAACGTTTAAGCATTTTTTGTTTAATAAGTAAAGTACGATATCAACTTTAAAGTACAGTTAATTGAGTTTAAAAGTTTGAGATAATATTAAAGAGATATCGAGTTAAATAAATTTATTGGAACTCGGCCTAAATTTATAACTTAAGAATTTAATATTGGAATTGATGTTTGTGAATTAAGCGTGTATATGGTATGATTTGTGATAGACGCATCGACCGACTTCAAAATTGACGTATTTGTCTTAACGGGATTCAACTTCATTTTGACATGAAAATAATTGGATAGCAAGCCGTGGGTATAGTTTACTCTCGCGTATTATTATGCTATAAATATATTAGTAAATATTTTGTATATAACTTATTAATACATCGCATAACATAATAGTTTGTTGTGATTTGAAAATGTATGAATTAAATGATTATTCTACCGTGAGATACACAACATATGATTTATTATAGGGTTAATGTCATAAAAATTCACCAACTTTATACGTTTTCTCATTTTAATCACGTAGTTTAAATTTTCTCATTTTCATGCACGAACTATCACTTTTTCTCAAATTCATACACAATGCTGAGGTGTCACTGCTCCATTGGTGTAATTCGCTGAGGTGGAGGTTATTTTAGATCAATTAATGAGGGCCACCTCAGCACCGTGCATGAATTTGAGAAAAAGTGGTAGTTCGTGCATGAAAATGAGAAAATTTAAACTGCGTGATTAAAATGAGAAATCGTGTAAAGTTCGTGATTTTTTTTGACATTAACCCTTTATTATATAGCTATATATATAAGTATATGTATATATATATATATATATATATACATGTATGTATATATGTGTGTGTGTGTGTGTATATATATATCTGTATGTGTGTGTGTGTGTGTGTGTGTGTATGTGTGTGTGTGTGTGTGTGTATTGATACGTTATGTTTGGCAATTAAATTATGTATTGATTGATTATATATTTGTGAATAAATTATATATGTATCGATGAATGTGTTGGGAAATGAATTGCATATTTGGTGTTGGATCGATTTGTATATCGTTTTGTTGTTGTTTGTTCAATGTATAAGATTGGTGTACGATCCAAAGAAACAAGCTACCCATTGGTTGTCAATAGGACCGTGTGATCACCGGTGTTGGTCGAGTCTAGATGTCTATATCTCAATGTGACTTAGTTTGGTCTGGATTCGTGCGATTTTAATGATGAAGTTTGAAGGAGGATTATGTTTGGCAGATACGAGGTTACTCAGTGGAACTATCTCGGGACATATATCTGGTGAGTTAACTCGGTTGAACTATCTCGGGACTCACAACTTGGGATTAAACAGTTGCATGAGTTAACTAGGTGGAACTATCTCGGGACTATGCCACGTGGTAGCAGTTAACTCGGTTGAACTATCTCAGGACTGTGCCACTTCGGTTGATCTGATTTGAGACTACACAAATAGTATAAGTAGTTTGGAAGAAAGTTTAGTATGTTCATATTACGATTAAGATTAAGATTTCTATCAGATGAAATCTTTGTTTGTGATATATGAATATTATATTTGCTTAATTAAATGTTTTTAAATGCGATGTTATTTTTTTATAATACCGGTAGTAACGTATATCTCACTCAGCTTAAGATGACCCTGTTGCTGTTAAACATTTTCAAGTACCTAGAGTTTGACAGGCAAGGCTTCCTAACCTGTTTTCAGGAGTCTTTTTGTTGGGCATGTACAGTGCATAACCTCGGTTAGGAGCTGCAGTAGTTGTTTGTCAGTCGTAGCTTTTCCAGCATGATGTCATATGAGTTTATCTATGGTTGCTGTTTTGTTTATGATTTTTGTAGGCTATGTCAAGTGATGTATATATTCGGTACCACGGAGGTAGATACCCGTGAAGTGACCTAGATACACTAGTTTTGTGTATATGTTGTCGGGCTAGTACGTACATGGTACGGAAGTGAAATGCCCTCATGTTTGTATCAATAAACTAGTGTATATTTATTTATACGTTTGCTTCCGTTGTATGATCATTATATGTTTGATTATTTGTCAATTGTTTGCGAAAACATTTTAGAGGTTTTAGGCTTGCTACGAGTTTCGGAGCTACCATTCCCATTTCCTAACGCCGGTCTCGGCTCAATAATTCGGGTCGTGATAAAGTTGGTATCAGAGCAGTTGGTCCAGTTACCACTGCTAGTATACAATTTGAGTGCAGTTTGTCTGGGATACCACTGCCAGTCTCTAATTAATGTCTGTTTGACCCTAGGTACTGTTTCACTAGGTAACTAATAACAAGATAGATACAATCTCAAAAAGGAACTTAACCAGGTACCCTCAACTTCAAAACCGACACTGCCAAAGACGATAAATACCATAAAGCAGACAATGTCATGCTCACAAGAAGCCATCTCGGCCGACTGAGCAAGCACTAGCAACAAAGAAAGACTTGCTCGGTCAACCGAGTAGGACTTCCCCAAGTATGAAGACCATCTCGGCCGACCGAGCAGGATTCGCTCTGAATACAAGAACAAAGTCTGACAGAAGGTACTCTGCATTCCCAACATTTTCTGCACAGACAAAGAGAACAATATCATAAGTGTCGGTCAAACCAAAGAGAAAACATACCCAAGACAAAGACATAGTATAAAAGACTAAGAAAAAGTACGTAAAAAGGTTAATACTCTTTTTCTCTCAACTCATAGCTCTTTTCACTTCTCTCTTCTTTCTCCCACTAAAACAGTTACTGACTTGACCATCGGAGAAGCTTGCCGGAATCACCTTCCGGCATCCTTCTAACGATCGTATTGTGGTTTTCAGGTACATTCCTGAGGACATTCTGGACCCAATACTGCCCACGTGATTCACAAGTTATCATTTGGCGCCGTCTGTGGAATCCAAAGTAAGAAAGTTTCCCCCTTTCTATCTCACCAGTGGTCCGTGAAAAATGAGTAGAGTAGAAGGCGATGATCCCCTTAGGTAAGAAACTAACACACAAGACGATACAACAAAGGTGGGCTCTATACCCCTGTATGCAGGGGTACCGGCGACAGTTTTTCCTATTCGGTAACGAAATGAGGCGGCAGTATCCACCTGGGCACAACATCCAGAGTTACTAGTCATTATCCCTGGGGAATTGCCCTTCTCAGGATCTATCCCGTCAACCTTATACATCACACCCACACCTCAGATGCGCCAAAATTTTTCCCTGCGACCCGACATTAGCGCCAGCCAATCTGATATTTACTCCGGTGATAACTTCAACCCCCTTATCAACACCTATAACCGAGAACCAACACCCCACTTCAGCGCAAGTTCAAGAATACATTGAGTTCCATGCTCAGCAGTTAGCATTTCTCCAGCAAGTTCAACAAGGCCATACTCGGCCTCCATCCCCAGCCACTTCCTGAGGAAATACCACCACCCTGCCATATGTGCCCCGGCACCTCCTTATCCCCCATAATTTTTCCAGGGACGACCCGTATTCAACTCACCCCGGAGAAAAACCAGCCAGAACAACAGATTCCCAAGAATGAACACGTAAATCAAACTGGCCACAAAACATCCGAAGAGGTTAGAAAGACGCCGAGGAGGGTAGAAACTGTGGAGAGTGTGCATAGCTCAGGTGCCGGATCTGTTCAAAGGAAAGACCTGGAACAATAAATAACCGAGAGAGTGCGAACCGAGATGAAGAAATTCAGGAGAAGAGAAACAAAGAAGACGAGCTATCTTAAGATCAAAAACCCATTAGCAGCAGAAATTTGAGATGAACCCTTCCCATTAAACTATAAGATGCCGACACTCGACCACAATAGTAGAAGCAGCGATCCGACAACCCACTTGAGTTGTTTCTAAGTAACCATGATGGTCCAAAGTCTATCCGAGACAGCCGTGTGCAAGATTTTCCCAACAACACTGAAAGGGCCAGTCGCGATCTGGTACCAAAGTCTGAAGGAAGGATCGATTCACAGTTTTGACGAGTTGGCGGAGGCCTTCCGAACTCACTTTGCACCGAGCATACAAAGGAAGAAAAAGTCTAGTGACCTCAAGTTGTGCTACAAGAAACCGGGTGAAAGCCTAAAAAAATTTGTTACCAGTTTTAACGAAGAGGCCATACTGGTAGAAGACCTGAACGATGACACATCCATTGACGCCATGAAGGACCACACCACCATGAATACATTCCGAGACAACTTAATCACAAACCCGGTGGAAATATATCCTCAACTTATGGATTAAGCATGGAATTTCATCAATCTAGACAAAGAACGTAAAAGAAAGGCTGCCAACTCGGTCGCATAGTCAAGCGCGCCAAGACCATCCTTTAGCCAAAACAACAGGTAGGATAGGTTCAAACCCAGGGAGCAGAGACCACCAGTGCCTAACCGAGTGGACTGCCATAGACCGGTCAAGATAGAAGATCAGGTTTGCATCCCTCTTAACACACTGAGATCGCATATCTTGATATAGATTCAAAATAACAATGAACTGGTACAATACCCACCGGAGTTGCAATACGAAGGGGACATAAAAAAATATTGTCAGTTTCACGATGGACATGGACATGTCACTGATGAGTGCGGAAGTCTGAAGAAAGAAGTCGACCAATTGGTGCAAGTTGGGCGCCTAAAAGACTTCTTAGCACAAAGTAAAAGATACAGTTCAGGAGGGAACAACCGAGGAGAACAAAGCAGTAAAAGAGAAGATGGGCCACCACCGAAGAGGCAAAATGTAGCAGAGGTAATCAACACGATAGAAGGGGGCATTGAAGACCCCGAGTACAAACATGGTCAGGGGAAAAGGCAAAAAATGGTAATGAACATAGCAGTAGCAACACCTTTACCCGAGGTTAGCTTCGGCCCAGCAGATGGAGAAGGCGTGGATTTTCCGCATCAGGATCCCTTAGTAATTTCAGGGTTAATAGAAATTTCTGGGTCATGAGAGAATTAATAGATGAAGGAAGCTCAGTAAACCTTATCACAAAAGAGGCATATCTCGAAATAGGATGCTTTGTGCTTAATTTAAAACCGGTTTGAACGCCTTTGGTCGGTCTGGGAGGAGCACCAGACCGAGCAGAAGGTGTAGCCGAACTAACAGTCGAATTGTGGAAGGAGAATGGAACATCAGAGGGAGGTCTAGTCGGTATTACAAAGAAATTCAAGTCACTATTCATGGCGATAGACATGCCACTAGCCTACAATGTCATTCTAGGAAGACCTATTCTGTAATACCCCAAATATTTTAGAATAATTAAGTCGTGCCACGTGTCGTGAATTTCGATAAATTAAATTAAGAAGGATTTAATTTAATTATATCGGGAATAAAGAATAATATTTATTAAGCGGATTAGCGGGAATTAAAGGAATAACTTAGAGAATTTATATAAATAAAATATAAATCCCGAGATAATAATTATTTCACCAAGGTCCGTGAAATATTTTATGGTAAAAGTTTCAAGTCAATCAGAGACTGTTTAAAATTTGGACGCGGATGTGTTTTGGACTAAAGTGCAACTTTTGAAAAGTTCAAGGACCAAAACGTAAATTAGCCAGTTAAGCTCGACAATAGCAATTAAAAGATTATTGATGGAAAATAATAATTTTGGAATCGTATTATTTATTTGGATATAAATAATACGTACGTAATTGAGATAAAGTAAATAGTTAATTGTTAAGTTAAAATAGAAAGTTAAATGAGAATTGGTTTAAGTTAAAGAGATGAAGGATTGAAATAGAACATTAACCAATTATATGTATATCATTTCCTTCAGATGAAGAAAGGAAACTACCAGAACCTTAACATCAGTAACATTTCATTCCTTCGTCGATTACGTAGCAGTACGTCGCTCGATCTCCATTTCTTGTCTGTTTTCGACGTTCTATAGCTCGAATCGATCTGATTTCAACGGGTAATCACGGTAAGCTTGACGTTTTTCCATTTGAATGGATATTTTTGGAGTTATATCGAGTTAAAGTTTTAAGCCACGAAACGATTATATCGTTTTAAACGATATTAGAATTGAATTATAGCGTTTTGAATATAGATTAAGCGTTTTGGATGTGTTAGGATTGATTTTATATTGAAAGCACGTTGGAAACGGAGCCGGAGTGAAAACCCGCGGCTGTGCGCCGCACGGTCCAACTGTGCGATCTCACAGTGCTGTGCGAACGCATAGCAAGAATGAGCGAACGCACAGTCCATTGCGCGAACGCACAGTGAGACGTGCGCTCGCACAGTGTTTGTCGATCGACACGTTTTGGAGAAATTGCCGTTTTTGCGTAAGATTATCGGAGTTGATTAGTTTATCGACTAATAATCGATTAGTTCGAATTATTTAACCTAACGAGGTTAAAAGAGAATTTATTTAAAAGTGATATTTGATCCATAAACGAGTTAGAAACCGTTTATCGGGATATATGTGAAAAGCACGATGGTTAATGAATTTAGCGTGTCGTGTCTCGAATCTAGAGTCAATCTTAGAATAGGATTCTGACGTAAGTCAATTATTTTAAAATAGTTTTAGATCCGGCGAGGCAAGGAGCCGGTGGACCAAGAGCTCGGGAAGCTGGACGTTTCTGAGCACCGGAGTATTTCTAGATAAGCGGTCACAGTGAGTTTATACGATTTACTTTTAATGTATTTATACAAGCAAATATTTTATATTGCTTTATATTCGATTTAAATGTTTACAATGCAAATTCTTTACTTAAATTGCATATACGCTTGATTTGAAACCGGTATCGATCCGATGGAACGTGCTACCTATTGGGCGGCAATAGGACTGCGTGATCACCAGTTTGATTTGATTTAGCTGAGGATTTGACTATGAATACGAACTTCGAAGTTAGACTTATGAATTCGATACGAGTGAGCACTCGATTACGGTGTAACCTGGAGTCCCCGTATCTAGTGCGTTGGACCCACCATTGGGTTGGACCCACCAGTGAGTTGGACTCACAACTTTGAGATTATATGCTTTGATTTGATGATATATGATTAGCATGTTTGAGGATTAGGGTTTCAATCGGATCTTGTATTTGGCTGCACGAGGTTTGAACGTTATTACATTGTTTTATGATTTATAAGAATACTTATTAGTAAACGTATGAACTCACTCAGTATATTCCCATATTCTGACCCCTCACAGTCTTTCTTTCAGGTCAAAGCGTTTTAAAGGACGGACTTCCTTTCTTGTTCCGGAAGTCTATGATAGTGAAAGAGTATGTCAAGGGAAGTTTTCTTCGTAGAGCTGCAGTAGTCGGTAGATGTCTGTATGTAGATGTGAGATTTAAATTCAAACGGTATATTTAAATGGGCAACTCTGATTTGATATAAAGGTATATGATATATTAATTATTTATAAATATCGTATTTTAACCGTTTGATTTCCTTGACCAATTGCCATGAGTGGAACTGGTCGAAATCATGATTAGAGACAGGGCAGTGCTGGACATGAGGTGTCGCTTGGTAAGACCCTAGTCTATAAGAATGATTTGCAATGGTTTTCAGAAAGCAATAAAGATAATGTGATATTTATAATAGTAATGTTAAAAAGGTTTTCTGAAAATATTTTATATAATATAATATATTTAATTTGCGAAAAATTCATAGTGATTTTAGGCTTGCTACGGGTTCCGGAGCTACCACTCCCGTTCCCTAGCGCCGGTCTCGGCTCAATAAATTGGGTCGTGACATATTCTCTATAGCACGAGAGCTCTTACATGTATTAAATATCTAGCAATGAAAATACCCACCGAGAAAGGCGTGGTAACAATAAAACGCAGGCAAGACATAGCAAAAATGTGCTACCTGGTGTCTATGAAGGGCGTATCCAAAACGCTAGTCATAGAAACTATGGAGATACCAGACTCAGATGAACGTAAACTAGAGCCACGTGAGAAGTTATAAAAGGTAGACCTGACATGGGCGAATCTGAGATCGCTTATGATAGGCGCAGAATTTCCAAGAGCTGTAAAAGACGAGATAACCAGTATGCTGGTCAGAAATGAGGTGGAATTTGTTAACACACCAGGGGAGATGGAGGGAGTGGATCCAACTACCATCTCACATAAGTTAAATGTAGACCCAACCTACAAACCGGTGAAACAGAAGAAAGCGTTTTCGCTGTCGATAGGCAAATTGTTATTAGAGTAGAGGTAGACAAACTATTAGCCGCCAGATTCACCAGAAGAGTATACTACCCATAATGGCTATCAAAATGTGGTACTCATAAAAAAGCCGAATGGAAAGTGGAGATTACGAATAGATTTTACAGATCTTAACCGAGCATTGCCCCAAAGACAGCTATCCCTTGCCAAACATCGATTAGCTAGTCGACTCGACGAGCGGTTATGAAGTTTACTCATTCATACACGCAGTGTAAGGGTACCACCAAATACCATGCACAAAGACGATGAGGAGAAAACAAGTTTTGTCACCGATGGAGGGACATACTGTTATAAACAAGTGCCTTTTGGCTTGAAGAATGCTGAGGCTGCTGACCAGCGATTAATGAATTTCGTGTTTAATGACCAGATAGGTCGAAATATGGAAGTTTATGTGGATGACATTATTGTCAAGTCAAAAAAGATGGAAGATCATGCAAAAGACCTGGAAGAGGTATTTGAAAAGCTCAAGAAGTACAAGCTCAAGTTGAATCTGGATAAATACGCTTTCATGGTTCCAGTAGGGAAGTTCCTAGGTTACCTCATCTCACAGAAAGGCATCGAAGTAAACCCGGAAAAAATGAAAACAATCATAGACATGAAGGCACCTAGGACGGCCAAAGAGGTTCAAAAGTTGAATGGAAGAATCACCGCTCTCGGATGATTTGTGTCAAACTCGGCCAAAAGATGTCTCACATTTTCAAAACTCTAAAAAACGTGAAGAACTTTGAGTGGAATGAAGAATGCCAAAAATCTTTTGACGAGCTCAAGAAGTTCCTAAGCTCGCCTCCTCTGCTCGGCCGACCAGAAGTAGGAGAGATTCTATACTTATACTTGAGCGTCACCAATGAGACAGTAGCCTCGATGCTTGTCAAGGAAGAAGATGGAGAGCAAAAACCGGTATACTATACGAGCAAAGTGTTAAAGGGGCCTGAGCTTAGGTATAGCAAAATTGAGAAATTTGCATTTGCACTCATCCTAACTCTGGATAAGCTAAAACAATATTTTCAAGCTCACGGGGTGGTAATCCAAACAAATCAGCCACTCAAAAGAGCCCTAGGGAGACCAGGAACATCAGGACGGCTTGGTCCATAATGTTGGGAGCATATGACATTAAATATGAGCCGAGGTCATCCATGAAAGCACAAATCCTGGCAGACTTTGTAGCCGAAACAACAACGCACGATCAACTTGAACTTCCCAGCTACAAACAACTCGGCGGAGTACGAAGCTCTAATAGCAGGTCTGAGGAGGCAACAGTAGTCAAGGTAGAACACCTCAAGGCTCAAAATGACTCACAGCTAGTAGTCAATCAGGTACTCGGATTATTCGAGGTAAAAGACCCCGACATGAAGAAGTCTGTAGATAGAGTCAAGGAACTGTTAGCTAAAATAACCGAAGTTGGTGGAAGGTGGGAATTAGATCAGATCCCCAGAGAAGAAAACAAAGAAGCAGACATACTGGCAAAGGTCGGAGCAGCAAAAGAAACAATACCGCACATACCCTCCTCGGTTCAAAATTTCAATAGCATCCAGAATCCAGAAGCGATCTTCCTAATTCACATGTTGGATCAATGGATGGAGCACTTAATAACGTATATGGAAAATGGGAGTCTGCCAGAGGATAAAAACCTGGCAAGAAAGGTCAAGCGCCGAGCACCACATTTCTCATACCGAGATGGGATCTTATATCAAAAATCATTTTCACACCCCTGGTCTAGGTGTCTCACAGTTGAAGAATAAAAATATGTTTTGGCCGAGATGCATGAAGGCATGTGTGGTAGCCACATCTCTCACCTAGCGCTTTGTCGAAAAATGGTGCTACAAGGATATTATTGGCAAACTTTGGCGCAAGATGTTGTCGACCTCGTGCAAAAGTGCAAAAAATGCCAGAATCATAAAAATTTACATCACCAACCGACAATCGAGAAAGCCCTATAATCAGCCCATGGCCATTCAGCACTTGGGGAATGTACATAGTCGACCCATTTCCGACAGCCAGCGGCCAAAGAAGATTCCTAATTTTCGTTGTCGATCATTTCTCAAAATGGGTAGAGGCAAGCAGTTTAATTCATAACGGAGGCCCGAGTACGAAATTTCCTACGAAGAGAGATAATATTTCGATTCGGCATACCGAGGATCATAATTACCGACAATGGAAAACAGTTTGTCAACAAGGTTTTCAAAGAATACTGCACTGAAAAGGGAATAGATCTAAGGTTAACATCGGTGACTTATCCCCAAACAAATGGGATGACCGAGGTTACTAATAGAACCATTGTGAACGGGCTAAAAAAGCGTTTGGATGAAGCCAAAGGATGATGGGCAGACGAGCTACATAGTGTCTTATGTGTTAGTGATATGCACTAGGTCAATCATGTCTGACCATGTATTGACTTTATCTTTTTGTTATTAACTAATGGCACTTTTATTATCATATTATATTATAATCAAAATACTTGAATGATTAATTCTTTCTAAGGTCATCAAGTATGTGACTTGATAGTAGAACCCTTAGATTTAATAAAGAAATATATATATATTCCATCTATCCCTAGTCTTAAAAGAACATTGACACTAGTATGATGCTGATTGTTGATTATGTTTTACTAATCATGTATATGAGATATTAAGTCTAATCATAAGTGCTATTTGAGAAATAAGGCATTAGATGACCCACCTTGAGAATACTGCATAGATCATTGTCATAAGAAATTCTCATTACAGTTCTATTAGTATAATCCTTTGACCTTGAAATCACCATGAATTTCTACATAGCTACTTCACATTTTGATACAGTCTTACATTATCTTTAACAGGATAATGGAATAGATTGTCATTGAATATGAAAGTAACTATGTGAGAAATGGGAGTGACTGAGAAGGAATTTGCCCCTCATTTATTTGAATAAGATATCTATGGGCCACTTGAAAAGATAAACTGAAGGAAATGCAGGGTCATGCTAAATGAATTGATAAAAAGTTTTCATTTTCAGTCTACTTGGAATTAGGAAACTAACAATTGAATATTATAAGGATGACAGTACTATGCCTTATATTCAATCAGGACATCGTGAGACAAAGGGATTAAAATATTTATTGTAAATGGTTAAATCGATAATCGATATTCATATAACTTGGATAGTCATATATCTTGCTAGAGGCCGCTTATGACTTGTCGGCCGAAATAGGGATTTCGGGCCTACTGCCAACGTTGTATGAACCTACAGGGTCGCACACTAAGAACAGGCCCAAAACATGTATAGGTTATATAAGCCCGAGAAAATAATGTGATAAATAAATATATAAGATATATTTCGAATATATAGTTATAGAGTTGAATTAATAGTTAATTCGTTTTAGGATAAAGAATTGTCTTAATTATAACTATATAATAACTAGATTTAGTTATTAGTTATTGTTTAAATATTTATGTTATTTTTAAATATAAATAACTATTACTTAAGTGAATTTCGAAATTAGAGATAATGGTTATCTTTAAGGTGTTATCTTTTGAATATAATTAATTAAATATATTTATCATTAAAAGTTTTGATAAATATCAACTTATAATACATAGTGTTACAATAAGATTGAAACACATGTATTTGACTCAAACCGTAGTATTGTTGTATGCCTATAAATACACACTTAAGAATAGGGTTGAAAGGTACAAAATTCTTAAATCACTAAATTCGTAATTGCTTGGTGAAGGACTAGTGCTAGCACACAAGCACTCATTTTGGCAAAGGTCTGTTCGTGTGGATACTTGTAGAGGACGCATTCTTTTGGAAGCGTTTCTGATCTGAGGTAAGGTATCACCAAAATGAACCAGCTCTCTTCCTTCCTACATTGCTGATTGACATTCAATTAAGTTTTAACTATACAACCTGCCTTTCTATTCAAATTACATGGATCTTATTTGGGTTTTTGATAGATTTTTGAAATTCCGCTGCGTTATGAACCTAGAAAACCCAACAATGGTATCAGAGCTGCTTGTAATTTGAATGATGAGATTCTTTGTGTATATGTGATATATGCTTGTTGTATATCCTGTTTTAAAAAAAAGGATGTTTTCAAAACTGTTTTGGAAGCTGTTTTGAAACGAATTTAATTCGGTTTTAAAATCTGAATCGTTTATGTGATTAGTATAATTAATCTGTATGGAAACAGTATGAATGAATTAATTTGATTAATCGTTTAATATGATTAAACACTTTGAATATATTGTTCTAAATTAATATTACGTTTTAATTTGATTAAAGGTTAGTAGTATTAATTTTCATATAAATTAATTAGAAGGGAAAAACATATTAGTAAAACTGTTTTTGAATAGGATTAGTAAACTGTTTATGAAATTGTTTTCATTCTATTAAGAAAACTGTTTTTGAATAGGATTAGTAAACTGTTTATGAAATTGTTTTGATTCTATTAGTAATTCTATTTTTGAATAGGATTAGTAAACTGTTTATGAAACTATTTTAATTCTATTAGTAAAGCTGTGTTTAATTGTATTTTGAACATAATTTATAAAACTGTATATAATTCTATTTTGAGGTGAATTAATGAAACTGTTTTATTTAAGTGTTATATAAATTGTTTCTGATCAATTTTATAATAGTATAATTAAGATGTAGTAATTACGGTTTTCAGGTTATTTTAATCTGTTTCGAACATATTAAAATAGACCGTTATCAATTAAGATTATTGATTTCGAATAAAGAAATTTTAGTTCTGTTAATTGTAACATTTGATTATGAATCATTTGAAATATTTGAATCTTGTCTAGTGGGCAAAATGACAAAAACACCTTTTATTGGACAAGGTGAAAGAGCTAAAAGCTTCTTGGGTCTTATGCATACAAATGTATGTGCTCCATTAAGTACCCATTACTTTTACCGACGATCTAAGTAGATATGGTTTTGTCTATCTGATGAAACATAAATCTGAATCTTTTGAAAAGTTCAAAATCTATAAAAATGAAGTACAAAATCAACTTGGTAAAAATATTAAAACACTAAGATCTGATCGAGGTGGTGAATATTTAAGCCAAGAATTTGTAGATCATCTAAGAGATTGTGGGATCATTTTTTAATTGACTCCACCTGGAACGCCAGAATGGAATGGTGTGTCTGAACAGAGAAATCAAACTCTATTGAATATGATTCGATCAATGATCAGTCAAACTGATCTTCCAAACTCATTTTAGGGTTATGCTTTAGAAATCGATGCATTCATTTTGAATAAAGTTCCATCAAAGGCAATTGAAAAGACACCATATGAGATACGGACTGGAAAAACTCCTAGCTTGTCTTTTCTTAAGATTTAGGGATGTCAAGCTTATGTGAAGCGACTAATTTCAGATAAATTAGCACCCAAATCTGGCAAATGCCTTTTTGTTGGATATCCAAAAGAAACTAAAGGTTATTACTTCTACAATGCTTATGAGAAGAAAATGTTTGTTGCTCGAAATGGTGTCTTTTTGGAAAGAGAATTTATTTCTAAAGGAACTAGTGGGAGCACAATATAACTTGAAGAAATTTAAGAACCACAAAGTAGCATGGTACCAAATATGGAACCTCAAATGAATCAACAGGCAATTGCTGAACCAGAACGAGTACCACAAGGCCAAAGGAGGTCTGATAGGACACGTCATAATCCTATGAGATATGGATTTCTCATTACTGAAAACAATGATGTGATGATTGTGAATCAAGAAGAACCCACATCCTATCAAGAGGACATAAATAGTCATGACTCTGAAAAATGACTCGAAGCCTTAAGATCTGAAATGAAATCCATGTATGATATTCAAGTTTGGACCTTAATTGACCCGATGGATGGTGTAAAAACCATTGGGTGCAAATGGGTCTTCAAAATGAAGACTGACATGGATGGCAATATGCATACCAATAAAGCAAGACTGGTTGCAAACGGTTTCAGACAAGTACACAGTATTGACTATGATGAAACTTTTTAACCAGTGCTATGCTCAACTCCATTTGAATTCTCCTTGCAATAGCTGCATATTATGACTATGAGATATGGAAAATGGATGTCAAAACAACGTTTTTTAATGGAAACTTACTTGAGGATGTGTACATGACACATCCAAAGGGTTTTGCCAGTCCGGAGAATTCTGGAAAGTTTTGCAAGCTTCAAAAATCCATTCATGGATTAAAGCAAGCTTATCGGAGTTGGAATCTTTGTTTTGATAAGCTATCAAAGAGTTTGTATTCACCAAGAATGAAGATGAACCTTACAAGAAGGTTAGTGGGAGCACGATTGTTTTCTTAGTGCTTTATGTTGATGACATACTACTCATTGGAAACGATATCGCCATACTACAAAATGTTAAATCATGGTTAGGGAATTGTTTTTCAATGAAAGACTTAGGTGATGCTGCATATATATTAGGCATCAAGATATATAGAGATAGATCTACAAGACTTATTGGCCTAAGTCAAAGCACTTATGTTGATAAGGTATTAAACAGGTTAAGTATGCAAGACTCCAAGAGAGGTTCTTGCCAATGTCACATAACATCAGTCTCAGCAAGACAGTGTCCAAAGACACAGGATGTGCGAGACCGCATGAGTAAGATTCCCTATGCTTATGCTATTGGATCCATCATGTATGCAATGTTATGTACTCGACCTGATGTCTCGAATGCTTTGAGTACAACGGGAAGATACCAGTCAAATCCAGGTGAAAGTCATTGGCCAGTAGTTAAGAACATCCTTAAGTACTTGAGAAGAACTAAGGATGCATTCTTGCTATATAGTGGTCTGATTGTAAAGGGTTACACAGATGCCAGCTTTTAAAATGACATAGATGATTATAAATCACAGTCAGGTTATGTGTTTTATTTGAATGGAGGTGATTTCAGCTGGAAAAGCTCAAAGCAAGACACCGTTGCTGATTCTACAATTCAAGATGAGTATATAGTTGCTTCAGACGCAGCTAAGGAGGCTGTTTGGATCAAGAAGATCATAACTGGATTAGGAGTTGTTCCTAGTATATCTAATCCAGTGAACTTGTTATGTGATAACAATGGGGCTATAGCACAAGCAAAAGAGCCCACATCACATCAGCTATCCAAACACATACTTAAACTTTATCATCTCATTCGAGAAATCATTGAGAGAGGAGACGTGAAGATATGCAGAGTTTTGACGAATGATAATGTTGCTGATCCGCTAACCAAGGCTCTTCCACAGCCTAACATGAGAGTCATACTAGGTCCATGGGTATTAGATTTACTGTAGATTGGGCCTAGTGCAAGTGGGAGATTGTTAATGATATGCACTAGGTCAATCATGTTTGACCATGTATAACTTTATCTTATTTGTTATTAATTAATTCGCACTTTTATTATCATTTTATATTATGATTAAAAACTTGAATGGTTAATTCTTTCTAAGGTCATCAAGTATGTGACTTGTTAGTACAACCCTTAGATTTAATAAAGAATTATATTCCATCTATCCCTAGTCTTAATAGAACATTAAGACTAGTATGATGTTGACTGATGATTATGTTTTACTAATCATGTATATGTGATATTAAGTCAAATCATAGGTGTTATTTGAGAAATAAGGCACTAGATGACCCACCTTGAGAATACTACACTGATCATTGTCATATGTAATTCTCATTACAGTTCTATTAGTATAATCCTTTGACCTTGAAATCCCATGGATTTCGACATAGCTACTTCACATTTTGATACAGTCTTACATTATCTTTAACAAGATAATGGAATAGGTTCTGGAAATTGCCGTCTTTGGCAGGCTTGGGCTTCAAGGCTCGTTTGGCATGGCATATTACAAAGTTGAGCTTGTTGGCCCAAAATAAATTGGAATTGACCAATTACAGATTATAAAATAGGCCCTATAACTAATTACAAGTCCACGGGCTTAACGGGGCCCAATTCCGAGTTCAAATGAACCCGGAAACACAAAAACATTGTAAAAACTACGTAACGAATATCTGGAAGCGGGTGGCAAGGAAGAATAGTAGCGACATGGCAAGGGCATGGAGCCACCATGGGTTAGCGCCAGCACCATGGTGGGGTGGCGCTGGCGCCATGATTATTTGGCCGAAGGTGCTCGTCATTTCAAGCTCGTTTTCATGCAAAAACACTAAAAAAACGAATCAAAACGCACAAAAAACGTATTGGGACGCGCTAGAATCAAATTATAATTGATAAAACGTATTAAAACAAATCAAAAACATGTTTTAAGGTACAAATCATGGCAATCATGACAAGAACAATAGATATGACAAAAGAACAATTTAAGGCTAAATGTGTGATTCTACCAATAAATCTGATCAGATCTGGCATGTGGAAGTGATTAAAAGCAAGTTAAACAACCTATGAACATGTTTCCAAGTCAGGTCTCATGGAAATCATGGCAAGAACAGTTAAAATAGCAAAATAGCAGTTTATGGATAAACATACGATTCTACCTACAAATCTGACCAGATCTGGCATGTGGGCATACTCAGAATTAAATAAACAACCTAAAAAAATATTTCTAATACAAATATATACTAATCATGACATAAGCATCGAATAAAACATTTATGGAAGTTAATGGAAATTTATGTCAATTTACAGCAAAATAACCTAAACATGCAATCTAAGACGCGAAATCTAGCAGTTCTAGAATAAGAATGGAAAAAATGATGGAAAGAAGGATTGGATCCTCATAAAGTACCGCTCTAAGTCCTTGGCTCGTTTTCTGGTAATCCGGATGTGGAATCCAACTTCGGGTCGATATGCAACAATCCCTACTTGAATGATTGAAGCATTTTAGCTTTGTTTGATCGAATTGTGTGTGTGTGTGCTGGGGGGTTCGGCCACCACTATGTATTTCCTAGGGTTTCTGTGATTTTTGGGGGGGTTATGTGTGCCACCGGTCCGACCTTTAGCTAGGCTGTCCTAGGGTCCTACTTATAGTGATTAGATGTAGCTTAGGGTTAGCTAAAGTCTAGGTTATGTTAGGAGTTTGTTAGTCAGAGTTGTAGATATACAGGAATAGTGAAAGTGTGTGAAGTGATAGACTTTTAGGATTAGGATTAGGATTAGCATTTACAATTATCATTAGGATTAATTAATAAGATTTTCGTATTACGTAATACATGCTGAGCAAACGAGGGTTAAAACATGTTTTGGTGCCCGAAAGTATCAAAAATGATTTCTTAGACCCTAAGGGTTTGGGTATGGTCAATTTAATCCGTCAAACTTGCAAATTGGCCTATAAACTTCTAAGATATTGCAATTAATCCAATTTTTCAGACTTAGATCACAATCTCTTTGGACTTTTATAGGCTACTTGTAGCTAATTACGTTTCAATCCTTCAAGTTTGCAACTGCGCATGGATCTGACTAGCTTGAATCCAAATAAGCGGACCACAAGCTCGTTAACCAGACGAATTTCTCTGGAAAATATAATTCGACGCTTCAGTCCCTTATCACTTTTTACCTGTCCAGAAAATAGGTGTCTACAACAAGTATGATATTTTTTTCATATATTAACTCATTTTATCTAGAAAATTTAAATTTCTTAATACCCGTGTTTGTCCTAAACTGCCTATCAATTTGGGATGGAGGGAGTAGTATAATTTGTATACTGTTGGTATACTATTTGTATACTTTGATATAATATACATATACTATCTTAGTGCTTTAAATTAAAATATAAATAAATTACACAAAAAGTATACGCATTTCATTCGAAAAATATGAACAAATATACAAAAAGCAGAGATGGTATACTATATATATATAAATAAATTATAAGATCATATGATAATTTTGTTTATATTCTCGCTTTTTATCCATGTTTGATAAGTATTAGATACATGTCTTTCTTCATATTTTTATTTCATATTTTCTCATTTGTATACTCTTTGGTATATAATAATAGTATAATTTTGTATACTATGTGTATACTTTTGATATACTATCTGTATACTTTTAGTATACAATTATTGTATGTGTTAATGTAATATGTTCGTTACAATTTTAAAATAAATTATACTAGAATTGGTTGCATGAATCCAAGTAAAAATAAATCATACCAACAATATCTGCAATTGTGCAAAAATAAAAAAGTTATTCATACCACACTAGTATAGGCATTGTATACTTGAAATATACACATACTTTTTAGGGTTAATTGCAAATGCATACACGAACTTTCCCCTAATTTGCAATTACAACATAAACTTTGAAACTTGGCAATGTCAGTAACCAACTTTCATTCTTTGGCAAATTGGTACATCGACCAATCACGCAACGACACATGGCGATATATTATAATATCCATGTTAGTGTTTTTCGTGTTAGGTGTATCGATTTGCCAAAAGTGTAAAGTTTGTTACTAATATTGTCAAGTTTCAAAGTTTATATTGTAATTGCAAATTAGAGTAAAGTTCGTGTATGAATTTACAATTAACCCTACTTTTTATCAAGAAAAGTCATTAACAGAAGTTTTCAGTTGAAACTACTCAATTGAACTAACGACAATATTGAAAATATAAAATAAAATATACTAAAAATATACAAACATTATTCTCGATATAATATTAAAATTAATTCATTTGAACACATATGTTTATATAATCTTTAAGTTGCATTGACATATAAAAAAATATATTAAATTTATATGACGGCGTAGATAATACTAAAAGTATACAAAGGGTATGTATATTAAAAAAACAACAACAACAAATTTCACCAACGACAGAAAACAACAGAAAGTAGCAATAATAGTAGAAAAAACCAGTAATAAAAGCAGAAATAAAAACCAAAAGAGAGAACAAAATTACATTATATTTCACTTAAACTGAACATGATCAATTATATAAATCACCTATTACCTAAATAAAACAAATTTAAACTAGCACCATTTTAATTTATGATTTATTTATAAATGCATCCACACTTTAATGTAAATAACCAAGTCAAGCATAAACTCATGCATGTGATCGTGAAAATAAAAAAAACAACGACAAAAGCGGTGGCTCGTGACAGCGGTAGAAGTGGAAAAGCAGCGGCCAAATGAGTAGTGGCGAGCCGTGAGCAACAGCGAAACGTGAATCTACCGCTGCCAGAAGAAAATTGAGAACCGGATTTGCTAGATGGAAGTTCGGCAGAGAGAAAATTTTTGAATTTAGAAAATTTACTGCAAATTTTGTGCGAGAAAGATGGTTTCCATGTTGATGAGAAGAAAAGAAGAAGGTACATGTTGGCAGTAGTAGATGTATGGTTTGTAGGGTGGGGTCCATAGACCCATCCTTTTTGCAAAACCAAAATTTTTATACCCAAGCATATAGATGACATAAGAAAAATAAGACTAAACCAACTCTTATTAATCTAAAGTTGCAGCACCTATGTAAAAGAAAATCAAAATTATAAATTCAACAACAGAAAAAATAGGAAATAATTATGTAAAAATATTTACCATTCCTACATTTTAAATTAAAAATTTATAAATAACACTTTTAACTAATGGCTTAATAGCAAAAAAATCCAAACATTTTCGACTTGTTGCAATTTTATCCAAATCTTTTAATTTTTGCAATAATATTCAAATTTCATTATTTTTTTTTGCAATAATATCCAAATTGCACTTTTATGTGAATATTTTTGAGTTTTTTTGCCATTTTTGGGACTTTTACTATATTATTATACATCAAAAAATAATAATAGACTAATATCTTAATTAAAAACAACAAGTTTAGCCATCAATTTGACTATTATTGCTATAAACAATGCAATTTGGATATTATTGCAATAAAAGAAATGCAATTTGGATATTATTATAAAAATTAAAAGGTTTGGATATAATTGCAACATGTAAAGGTTTGGGTTTTATTTACCATTAGGCCTTAACTAATTAATCCAATTTTTAATGAATGATATATTTTATGTTGATACTTATTAAATTTAAAAAAATTATATTTTTTTCTATTATTTATTTAATTTTTGTTTAATAATTTATAATCTAATATATGTATATATTTTTTATTAGTAAATTATTATAATTTTTTGATGGATTTATTTAGTCAATTATGTTGAGATTTTATAAAAAAAATTAGATTCATCATCAGTCGAATCTAATAATTATTAATTTTTTATTATCTTACTCGATACGTGATAATTAGATTTTTATTATCATGTTAATGTTATTTAGCTACAGTTTATATATTTTATAATTTAAAATTTTACTATATATGGACCTCACCATACGGAATTCCTGAATTCACCGGTGCATGTTGGCCCGGGTTACCTGTTTTTGCAAATATGTTTTGTCAATCACGTATAAATACAATTAATTGTATTTTAAAAGTGTTGATCCCAATAAAATAAGCAACAAGTGTTTACTGTAATCGTTTTTCAAAAAGAGGGCGGGTGTCAATAAATTCCATTAATAATTACGATATAAAATGTTGACAAAAAAAAATTACGACATAAAACAAAGTTGGTTTTTTAAATCTTACTAATGATTAGAATTATATTTCATTGAATATAAAGTATAAGAGAAACGAATGTAATCATGCTTCTAATTAATTCATAACAAATAGAAAAATTGTAGTCAAGAAGCATATCCAATTTTACAAAAAGAAAAATAATAAACGTATGATAGATTTCAATGGATGAGAAAAAGGAGGAGAAGAAAAATTATAAGTAAATAAGAGAAAATCAATCAAAGTGTAATGAGTGATTGATCTTTACTCTATTTTTGTCAATTAAGTTCTTCTACAACTGTATTCATCATATTTTTATTAAGGATTAATTGCAAATGCATACACGAATTTTACCCTGATTTACAATTACAACATAAACTTTAAAACTTGGCAATTTCAGTAACCAACTTTCATTTTTTGGCAAATAGGTACACCGACCAATCACGCAACGACACATGGCGGTATATTACAATGTCCACGTTAGTGTTTTCCGTGTTTGGTGTATCGATTTGCCAAAAATGTAAAGTTGGTTATTAACATTGCCAAGTTTCAAAGTTTATGTTGTAATTGCAAATTGAGATAAAGTTCGTGTATAAATCTGCAATTAACCCTTTTATTAATGATCTTCACTTCTTCTTTTCTTAATTAAAGTTTAACGAATCAAAATTAATTAATCTGATTTTATAATGAAACAAGTTTTGTAATTCTTTTATGTGTGTGATAGTTTAAGAATATGGGGCAATATAAATAAATGCTCACATTAATATGTAATATACAAAAATCATAACATTAGTTAGATAAATTAAGCATAAAAGTTAAAATATTAACATATAGAACAAAAAAGTTAATAATATTTCTTTTCATTAACATAGATAAATAAAGAAGAACGATCCTCAAATTATACTAATATCAATTAACAATAAAAAACAAATTTAAAACTACTTTTATTCGATACCATGAAAGAAGATTTCAACATAAATTAAATTACGTTGCGACATATAAATCAACAATAACAATGGCAATGATGTTTATGTCCGCTTAACTTGCAAAAGCCTCCTCTACATTCATCGCTGCAAAAATCATTACATTTTGGATCGTCTTTTTCTGGTATGCATTCTCCAAATTCAACATGCTCTCTACAACATTTCCCGTCAAGGTTAGCAATCGGCGAATCAGCTTGGCCACCTGCTTCAACATTTATGTAATTTGCACATAAGATTAGTGCTAATACAAAAACAAATGAGAGAAATTGAGTTCCAGCCATTTTTTTGTAATTAAATAAAACTTGCTACAAGAAATAAAGTCTCTAGTTGTTAGATAACCAAAAAAAAATGATGATGAAAATTGTGCTTTTGATTTATGAAATTCATCTTATTATATAAGCATCAAATTGTAACTCCTAATATGTTTTAATATAGTAACAACTAAAATTTTAATGAGAATGCATACGCCATTATGTTTTTGACTTTCCTAATTAAAATTGGTATAGAATGATATAGAAGGTGCAAAAATTAAACCATTAGGATGGAAAGAAAATATCTAATTAATTAGGGGAAAAATACTAAGAATCAAATAAAAATATATCAAAGATACAAATAAACGTATATTCACTGAATTAATTATAATTCTCCAATTTATATGGCCATTTGATTGTAACTAGTACGATGATATTTGAATAATGAAATATCTTTTTAGAATATAGCATAATAAAATAACACGATCTTTAAAACATGGCAATTCAGGGCACCACCTTTCATTTCTTTTCAAAAACAAAATGGACACATTTTTAGTGGCATTTTTGCTGACGTGGCATGACACTTGGCACTCCCATCGAGTGTCCAAGTTAGCAAAATTTTATCTAAAAACGTGTCAATGTTGTTTTTGAAAAGAAATGAAAGGTGATGCCCTGAATTGACACGTTTTAAAGGTCATGTTATTTTTGCAATTACATGTAAAGGTGGTGATTTTATATGTAATTAACCCTTTATATAAATGTACACAGAAATTCAACTTAAGTTCTAAGATAAACAACTCAAAATGGAGTGGATGCATTAATTACTATGATATGCGGAAAAATAAATTATAACAAAAAAGATAATAGTTCAAATCTTGTTTATAAATTAATCAAACTAAATGAAATAAAAGAAACAATGAAATAAAAAAAACGGACCTCATAATCGTTAAGCTGAGCGCCAGGGATACCAAGAGCTTCAACATCAAAAGAATCAATGCGCGATCTAGTTCGGATCAGACGCTGCTCAGAATTATCATTGATTCATTATCATCCTCATCTTCAGAATCAATGAGACCTGTACAGTGACGATGATAAGTCGCTGCTGAATGATTATCATCGTCGTCATCTTCGTCATCGTCATCTAAAATAGAATCGTCATCGTCATGGAAAATCCAATGGGATTCTATGGAGTCCATTGAGGCTAATCTTCCGTTAGTTGTTTCCGATGTTGATCCACCTCCTATGCACCGCTACCACTCTCCGCCATTGGAATTTAATCCAAATTAATATTGAAATTTAGGTTTTGCTAATTGGATTTTTGAGGTTTTTGTATTTAGGATTTTTGTATGCTTTAAAAAGGGAATAACATAAAAGAAATTAAAGGAATTTTTGGAGATAACGTGATTAACAGAGAAAAGAAAACAAAAATAGAAGGCTGCTAAATGAGCAATGTGGTGTATTGTATAAAAAAAATGCAATAATGGTGTTTGAAATTTTTAATTTGTTCAGTTAAAGTATGGGGTTTGTTTCATTAACAATCAGATAAAAGTAACAGTAATTCATACAAGAATGATAAGAAGTGGAGAAGAAAAAGATGAGGTGGCATTTTTTTTGGCAAAAGAATAATGACGTGGACTGAAGTTTACATTTATTATTCTCACTAATAAAACGTGAGTTACACGGGTTAACAGAAGGACATCGGGTTAATAGATATTCAAAGTGTAGGGCTTTATAATAGGGGTAATGAAGTGCAGGGACTTTATGTGCAAAAAGTTTAAAGTGCAGGGACACGCCTATGTATAAAGCCTATAATAAAGGAAACAACACAATTGAGGTAAACAAGAGTTTAGATTCTGATTTTTTCATTTTTGGAAAGTTGGGGATGAACAATGAAGGAAATAAAATATTTTCAAACGAAATGGAACGCTGCTTCATTTCTGGGGATTTATTAACGATATAATTCATATTTTGAAATGGTTTTTTACCTTTTTATTTTTGGTACATGTTCCATAAGATTTCCTGAACGGGTGTTAAATATAAGACGACACTTTAAACCTGACACATTCAGACTAATCTCCATTTGAATAGTGTAGGTCTCTTGTAGAAGGCAAACTCTGGCCCCAATTTTTAAATGACTGTATACATGAGTACGGTTCTAACCCGCGACGTCATTTAAGTTAGTAGAGCGCCTTACCAACTCACATACACCTTGGGATTCATTGTTTTTTAGTTTTTTTAATAGACCGTAAAATTTAGATACAATTATATCCATGCTACAAATTAAAAGAATATAAATAAACGAACAAAGGATGAACTCAATAAAAAAGAAGGTCGTTATGTACAAATTTCTCTCTCTTCAATTCTCTCGGTGCACAATAGCAATCCATTGCTAATATATGCCGTCTTCCATGGTGAAGAAACAAGGGAAGAAATTTGTTGCTCAACAGGCCAAATCCACAAAGAAGGTGAATAGTATTGATGAAAGTAATGAAGCAATCCAAAAATCTGAAGTTGCCCTAACTCCAGAAACTGAAAAAGTCGAGGAATGCAAAAAAGTTGATGAATCTGTTAATACTGCCATTGATAAGGAAACTCCTCTAGAGAAGAAATATGAATCTGTTAATACTGAACAGGAGAAGAAGATTGAAAGGAAATGGTTTCATCTGGTTAAATAGACATAGAGATCCTGAACGCTCTTTAAAGTGCATACGACCGACAATTACTAATAGCGTTTGATTGTCAAAGTTATGGAAGAGGATATGGTAAATGAAGTGGAAAGATGGAGCTATGTTGTTCTTGGATGCGCATATGGCCTCATACCAAGATTCTACAAACTTTAGAGTTTCATAAAAAAAACAGATGGGGAAAATTAGAGTTAATTGATTTTCACCAAATCAAACCAAATCTCTTCGCCTTTATATTTGATTCAGAGGAAGGAAAGATTAAAGCAACGACATATGACCCTATTACTTTTGACAAACACCCTCTCCTTCTTCAAGAATGGAAAACGAAAATGCCTTTTGATATGGAAGAAATTGTTGCAGTCCCTATTTGGGTTAAGTTCCCTATGCTTCCTTGGGAATTTTGGAATCGAGAGTTGATTAGTTCTATAGCAAGCAGCCTCTGGAAGCCTTCGTTTGCTGAAAATTGCACTAGAGAGAGATCGGAACTTGCCTATGTTGGAGTCTTTATTGATATGAAATTGAAGGGGTTATTCTCAAATTATGTTATAATAGAGGATGGGGAAGGAAACCATATCATGCAACCAATAGAGTATGAATGAAAACCTATACTTTGTAGTACTTGTATGAAACTGGGTCACAAGAATTGTGAAAAAAAGAAGTCTGGATTGCTAAACTCCTGATAATGTTGCAGTCAGTATAGAGAAAGGTGAAGATAAAGAGGAAATTATTTAAGAACTTGAGTTTACTCCAGAAGACATGAATGAAAAATAGGACACCATCTCTCAGCAGTTAATTACTCATGATACCCCTCCTCAAGTAACTTCTAAGAGTGCAAGGGGAGACAATGGTTTCAACTTATAACCAACAAGAAGAAAAACAAAATGGTTATGAAGGGAGATGTTGTCAAAGGGATTGCAGAGAGCTTCAAACCTGCAGGTTTTAACCCGAAAAACCCTAGTGGTGTAAAAGACTGTGTTCAATCCAAGAGGCTTTATAAAGCCTCAAGATAGAGGAAGATGATTATCTGTAGCTAGAATATCAGGGGGTCTGAATGACACCCTGAAACAAGTTGAGGCTAGAAGTCTGCTTATTAATAATAAGGTTGTGCTGACTAGTTTAGTGGAAACTAGAGTCAGGGAGAACAAAAAAGATAGAATTTGGAGAAGTATGAATTTACAAAATTGGAATTCCGTAGATAATATGATTTTTCCAATATTGGTAAGATTTGGTTAGTTTATGATAGCACTAAAACTGTCATCCAGATAATCTACAAATTTGAACAAATGATTCATTGCAAAGTAAAGGTTGATAATTCTGATTTCTACTATTATTTATGATCAAATCAGCTTGAGGAGAGGAAATTCTTATGGTATGATGTTATCAGGATTTTTAGCAGTATTAAGGGGCCTTGGTTGATTCAGGGAGACTTCAATAATGTGCTTAATGATAATGACAGATGTGGGGGGGTATGGAGATTGAAAGCCACCATGCTATATAATTATCTAATTGTATGAATGGTGTTGGTTTTATAGAGATGACGAGTGTTGGTTGCTTCTATACTTGGAGCAATAACCAACTCGATTACAAAAGAATTTGGCGCAAATTGGATAGGGCCTATTTAAATGGGGACTGGAATGATTGCTTCCAAAATTCTTATTGTGAAACTCTACCTAATGGCATTTCTAATAATAGTCCTGTTATGGTCCATATCAAGAAAGAGATTTATAAAGGCTAGAAGAGTTTCAATTTCTCAACTTTTGGGTTAAATACCCTGACTATAAGAAGATCATTGAAGAGGAATGTGGCAAAAGTTACCAAAGTTTTCACATGTTTAGAGTTACTCAGAAGTTGAAAGCTATTAAGTACAGACTGGTCAATCTTAACAAGCAAACCTACTTTAACATCAGTTTGTAAGTCAAGAATTAGAAAGAGATGCTTAGCAAAATTCAGAAGGATTTACATAAGACCCTCTGAATTATATTCTCCTTGAAGAGGAGAAAGCTATGTACAATCACCTCAGAAAGCGCATGTATTGTGAAGAGAGTTTTTACAGATAAAGATCCAGGATTCAATGGCTTAAGCTTGGAGACTCGAATACAAAGTTTTTTCACAACTCGGTTAAACAAAGAAGAATAAAAACAGTATCTCTATCATTAAGCTTGACTATGGAGAGTATATTACTGAGAACGAAAGGATGCTTAAAAAGATTACTAGCTACTATCAAAACCTTTTCAACAACAACAACACTTCTAGATAGCACATTTATTGGGAGGTCATAAATTAAGGGGGCATTATGTCTCATGAAGATGGGGTTAGTCCGACCAAATATATTACTGAATAGGAGGTTAAAAATCATTTTTTTTCATTTGGTCTTACAAGGCAGCAAGTCCATATGGTTTCTACAGTTTCTTCTTCAAGACCTCAGTGGAAATTATCAAAAAAGGTATTACCAACACTGTTCAAGAAGCCTTCAATTTTAGTAAGATTCTTAAACAAGCTAATTCCACTACTATCACCATCATTCCTAAGTTTAATAATGTTGAGTCTCTTGGTGATTTTAGACTGCTAGCTTGTTGCAATGTGATTTATAAGATTATTTCCAAAGTTCTTACTTCTAGTATTAGCCTTTTTTTATGCAACCTTATCTCTGAAAATCAATCTGCCTTCATTCCTGGATTAACCATAGCTCACAATATCATGCTTGCCCATGACTTAGCTAGGAACTATCACATTGATTTTGTCCTTTTAGATGTCTCCTTAAAATAGACCTAAAAAAAGCTTATGATTCTATTAATTGGGATGTTTTTGAAGATTCCTTTTTGACTTTTATTTTTCCTAATATGACTGTTTGCTTAGTTATGGAGTGTATTAAAACTGCTAGCTTCTATGTTAATTGGAATGGAAATAATGGTAACCTCTTTAAAGCTAGTAAAAGGTTCAAACAAGAAGACCCTATATCCCCTATTCTGTTTGTTTTATGCATGAATTACCTTTCTACAAGTCTTAAAAAACCTTGTCCTTCCTTTTCTTTCCATAAAGGTTGTAATCTTTTGGAAATCAATCATCTCATGTTGCATATGACCTTTTACTTTTCTATCATGGCAATATGAATTCTATCGACTTTCTTCACAAAACTCTTACAAACTTCAAAAACATTTATGGTTTGAGATAAACCCCTCTAAAAGTCATATTTTCTTTTGTAATGATGGATACGCAGTTGACCCCAATGCATATAGTCAAACAAGAGCAGAAGACAGTAGACACCAAACAGTGGTCATTAGTCCGCAGACGCAGATTCTAACTGATATGATCTTCAGTAATCCGGAAAGATTGGGATTAACATAATCCCTATTTTCCAGCATGAGTCCGAATTAAACACAATCACAAGAAGATGACTTGGAGTCGGTTACTGAGAGAGGATTATATATAAATAGACCACAGACCAAAGGTAAAACCCTAATTGATTCTCTTTAAACTACGTCATTTATCTTTGAACCTTACAAGGTATCTGACTTAGGCATCGGAGTGTGGTCGGACACAAACGTCCGACTCATTCTAACCTGTGTTCGTGATCTCAGGTTGACAAGAGAAGATCCTACCATTCGCAGAACCATCATTTGGCGCCGTCTGTGGGAAACGATTGTTCTTTCCTGAAAAAAAAATCAATCAATTTTGGTTCTACGAACTGAAAACAAACTCATGGACAACCATGATGAACCACCACCACCTGGAGTCGGAGTTAGAGATAGAGAGATGGCCGGAGGTAGCAATCCAACTCTGATAGCAAGAACAGACGGAATAGTCTTTCCCTTCCGCCCACCTCCGGCGGGAACTGCGGGAACGACAGGTCCTGTGAGGACAAGCTCAGGAATCCCAGTGGGAACAGGAGCCACAAGTGCGGGCATCACACCACCGGTTTCCATATCCGGATCAACAGCGGGATTAATGGGCAGAGGAGCACAGCTACCAGGAACTAGTCAGGTATTTCCTCCTTGGAATTATTATACACCACAGAATATGTACTATCCATCGCCCATGTATAATCAAAACGCGACGAGCTGGCCGCAGACGTATAGCCCATGGGGCAGCCAATATCACCAGGGATACCAAAGACCCACCGCACCAATTCCTTTTCCGTCCTTAGACGTAGAGGGAACCGTCACCGCGGCAACAGCCGGATACATCCCACCATATGTACCACCAGGAGCCCAGCTACCACCGCTCTACCATGAGGCGGTGATGAAGAGTTTTAACGACTTCCAAGATAGGCTGATTGGGATCGCGAAGGAGAAGACAGTAGAAGAAGATAAGACACCCGCTCAGAGAAGGCAACGATCTGAACCGATCCCAAGAGGACGAGATAAAGACGCACAGAAAGATAAAGAAACGGCTCCCCGGCGTGTTCTCACTGCACCACTCCCAGGAGACGCAGGGAAGGAGAAGAGAGATGACGCCGCACAGCAAGGCGAAAAAGCAAGAGACGAAGAAGTCGCGAAGAAGCAGAGAGAATACGTAGACCTAGAAAAGGATGAAGGAGGAAGCAGACGGAAGGAACGAGACGCAGAGAGCCACTCTTCAAATAGAAGAAGAGTCGCAGGAGAAAAGAACACTCTGGATGAGAAGATTAAGCATGCGATGAGAAAATACCAGAAAGATAGCTACGAAGACGATGAAGGAGGGGACGATTTTTCACCACTGAAGAAGGAGGTATTGGACGTGAAATTCTCTTCTCATTTCAAATTACCAACGTTCGAACCCTTCGATGGAACTGGAGGCCCAAAAAGCCACATCTCAAAATTCAAAACGATAATGATGCTTCAAGATGTTTCAGATCCGATGCTGTGCAGAGTATTCCCTGCCACACTCAAGGGATCGGCGCAGAAGTGGTACCTCGGACTGAAGTCCAATACCATCGGGACGTTTGCAGAACTGGCAACGGCATTCAAAGCGCGTTTTCGCACAAACATCCCTTTGCAGAAGAACTCAAGTGATCTGCGAAAATGCCGACAAGGTGAAAGCGAGACGTTGAAGAACTTCATGGACAGGTTCAATAAAGAAGCTGTCCAGATAGAGCACCTAAACCATGACACAGCCATAGAAGCTATGAAGATGGGAACAAGGTTTGAACGACTGAGGGACAAGATCCTAATGAAAAAGCCTTCCACTTTTCAGGAGTTAATGGCGATAGCACATAAATACGTAGAGCTGGATGAAGCAAGAAGAACGCTGACAAAACAATATGAAGAAGACAAACCAGAGAAATACCGCAGTAGAGGAGGAGATGATAGAACGCAGAGATTCGGAAGAGGAAATAAGCCGTTTGACTTTACGCCTTTGAACAGAGCACCTGTCGAAATATTCAGCTGGATGAAGAACAATAGAGTCATGTACAACGCACGCAGAAAGCTGCACCCAGACAAAGAGAGAGACAAGAGCAAGTATTGTAGATTCCATGAAGGATATGGCCATGACACAGACAGATGTTGGGACCTGAAACGGGAGATAGAACAACTGATCCAGTCGGGAGTATTAAAGAAGTTCGTACGCACGGAAGGAAACGCAGAAAAAAGAAAGCCCGAGCATGTGGAAAAAGAAGAGGCGAATAAAAGATTCAAAGAACCCATGGGTGTGATCAACATGATAGAAGGGGGAGAACCCTATTCAAAGTCACAAAAGAAGAAGATTCGCAAAGGCGTATACTCGATAAGTACCAGAACACCCGCAGAAGAGCTACCACTAGTTACTTTCGGGCCAGAAGATGGGAGGCATGTGCAGGAGCCGCACAACGACGCGCTAGTAATCAAAGCATTGATTAACAATTTCAGAGTAATGAGGATCCTAGTGGACGAAGAAAGTGCAGTTAATCTCCTAACCTTGCAAGTCTTTAGGGGGATAAGGGGATCGGTAACGGATCTCAGGCAGGTTTCCGTTCCTTTGGTAGGCTTAGGAGGAAAGCCTATCAGGCCAAAGGGAATGGTAGAACTGGAGATAATTTTGGGAGAAGCAGAAGAAGGGCCACTGAAGACCATGACAGCAGTTTTCAACGTAGTGGATATCCCTTTGGCGTACAATGCCATCTTGGGAAGGCCTTTCCTATACCAGTGTGGTGCAGTGACCAGCATCAGATGGCTGACACTTAAGATTCCTGACGAAGAAGGGATAGTAACCGTGAAAGGGAGCCAGCTAGCCGCACGAGAATGCAATTTGGTAACTGAAGAAAAAGGCAAAAGTTTGAACATTGAGGCATTCCCTGAAGATCCAGAAGAGGAAGAAGGAGACAGGAATGCCCCAGTAGGTAATATGGTAGAATTCCAGATCACCCAGAAGAAGACAGTAATGATTGGAACAGAAATACCAGAGGCCGTGGCAGTAGAGATCAAAAGCGTATTACAGAAGAATGGAGACGCCTTTTCCGCAGATGCCTCAGAAGTTGTGGGAATAGACCCAGCAATAGCCTCCCATAAATTGACTGTTTACAAAGATGCCAAACCAGTAGTGCAGAAAAAGAGGCGGTTTGCAGAAGACCGAAGGAAGGTCATAGAAGAAGAGGTCAGGAAGTTGGAGGCAGCCAAGTTCATAAGGGAGGTAATGTACCCGGAGTGGGTTGCTAACGTGGTCTTAGTAAAAAAAGCAAGTGGAGGATATCGTATGTGCGTGGATTTCACATACTTAAACAAAGCATGCCCGAAGGACAGCTATCCGCTGCCAAATATCGATCAGCTAGTAGATTCAACAGCCTGCTACCAGCTGTACAGTCTCGCAGACGCAAAACAGGGTTATCATCAGATACCAATGAACGAAGCGGATCAGGTGAAGACAGCTTTCACTACCGACTTGGGAACGTATTGTTACAATGTCATGCCATTTAGGCTGAAAAATGCAGGAGCAACGTACCAACGGCTGGTGAATTTCATGTTTAAAGACCAACTGGGGAGGAATATAGAGGTCTACGTGGACGATTTGATCATAAAAAGCAGTACACCTGAAGAGCACGCTAAGGACTTGGAAGAAACCTTTGCGGTATTGAACAGATTTAACATGAAGTTGAATCCGGAGAAGTGCGCATTTGGCATTAAGGCAGGGAAGTTCCTGGGGTACCTAGTGAGTCAGAGAGGCATAGAGGCGAACCCAAAAAAGATTCAAGCCATCCTAGACATGGTGGCACCACGAAGCATCAGAGAAGTCCAGAAATTGAACGGAAGAGTGACAGCGTTGGGGCGATTTGTTTCTTCATCTGCAAAGAGATGTCTCCCCTTTTTCAAACAACTACGCAACATGAAAAAGTTTGAATGGAATGAGGAATTCCAGAAAGCTTTTGAAGAATTGAAGGTCTTTTTAACCAGCCCGCCGTTACTCAGTCGGCCAAAGGCGGGAGAAATTCTGTACTTGTACCTATCAGCAGGTAAAGAAACGATCGCGTCGGTACTAGTAAGAGAGGAAGAAGAAAAGCAGCTGCCCATTTACTACTCCAGCAGGACGTTGAAAGGCGCAGAGTTAAATTACCCAACAATTGACAAGTTGGCATTGATGGTGGTAGTAGCAGCAAAGAAGTTAAGGCCATATTTCAAGGGCATACGGTCATTATACGCACTAACCAACCTCTGAGGAAGGCATTGCAGAGACCGGAAACGTCAGGAAGGATGGTTAGCTGGTCCGTCCAATTGGGGGAACATGATATACGATATGAGCCGAGGAAAACATTAAAGGCACAAGCACTCGCAGACTTTGTAATAGAGATGACGGAGAAACCAGACACCGAAGAACCCAGAGAAGCAGTTACTTGGAATCTCTACGTAGATGGAGCGTCCAACGACCTCGGAGCTGGAGCAGGTGTTGTGTTGGAAGGACCGATGGGAATAACAATCGAGTATGCAGTACACTTGGCATTCAAAGCAACCAATAACGTGGCAGGTATGATATCAGTCCATCATTTAAATATAAATACCGTTTATCGCAATAAACTAATAGTACTGCAGAATATGAAGCTCTCATAGCAGGATTGGCAATTGCGAAAGCAATGAAAACCGAAGTCCTACGAGTCCATAGCGATTCCCAGTTAGTCACAGGACAAATAGGAGGACAGTTCCAAGCAAAAGAGGCAAGGATGGAAAGATATATGGAGAAAGCAAAAGAGCTCTTGAATGACATAGAGATATTTGGAGGAGAATGGGAGATCTGCCCCATACCCAGAGAAGAAAATGCAGCCGCAGATGCAATCGCCAAAGCAGCGGCCGCAAAGAACCAGCGTTTCATGGAGATGAAAATGAAAGAAGAGCGCTCGGCTTCTTCCGTAGAAGCAGAGGAGGAAGTGCTACCTATTGAAGAGGTAGACACCTGGATGCAGAAACTATTGGCATACCTAACAGAAGGCACTCTTCCAGAACGCACAGCTGAAGCAGCAAAAATAGTTCGACAGTCAGCGTCGTACTCAGTCCTAGAAGGAGTACTCTACAGGGCATCGGCTACGCACCCATGGTCCCGATGCCTGACGAAGACAGAGGGCCTATATGTTCTGCAGGAGATCCATGAAGGGATCTGCGGGGCCCATGAGGCATCAGCGGCCCTAGTTAGGAAAGCATCCTTACAAGGTTTCTACTGGCTATCCATGAAGAAAGACGCAGAAGACCTAGTACTTAAATGTGATAAGTGTCAGAAGTTCGGCGCAGTAATACGAACACCAGCATCTGAGCAACACCCCATCGGTAGTCCATGGCCGTTCATGACTTGGGGCGTAGACATACTGGGACCTTTCCCCCCAGCAAGGGGACAAGTAAAGTTCATCGTGGTAGCCGTAGATCACTTTACCAAATGGGTGGAGGTAGAGCCAATGAAGACGATCACCACGGAGAAGATTCAAACTTGGCTATCAAGAGAAGTCATGGGAAGGTAGAGCATTTTCTTTTTTATTATATACTCATATAGATTTGCATGTTGCTAATATAAATGGGCAGGTTTGGCATACCACATTCCTTAGTCACTGACAACGAGAAGCAGTTCGATTGCCGCAAGTTCAGAGCATACTGTGAAGGGTTGAACATAAAGCTGAAGTTCACCTCAGTAGCCCATCCGCAGACGAATGGACTCACAGAAGTCACAAACAGAACTATCCTCACAGGAATAAAAAAGAGACTCGATAATCTGAAGGGAAGATGGGTCGATGAACTATACAAAGTCATCTGGGCATATCGCACCACACCCAGAAAGGCCACCGGAGAAACCCCCTTTGGTCTGGTGTATGGCGCAGAAGCCGTGTTACCAGTAGAAATCGGCATGCCTTCACTCAGAGTTCAAGTTTTTGACGAAGAAAAGAATGAAGAATCCATGCGCTTATGTTTGGATCTGTTGGAAGAAAGAAGACACCAGACAGCAGTAAAAGCTAAAGCGTACCGGAGGCATATGGCTAAATACCACAACGCTAAGGTGAAAAGAAGAAGCTTTATAGTAGGAGATTTGGTACTCCGAAAGGCAGAAATTGGTAAAGGAGCAGCAGGAGTTGGCAAGTTGGGAGCCAATTGGGATGGACCATTTCGGGTCGTAGAAGTAGTAGGTAAGGGGGTTTACAAAATCGCTCACTTAGAAGGGCAGATTGTCCCCCGAACCTGGAATATCAATGACATGAAGAAGTATTTCCAGTAGATGTAATTGCTACCATTTTGAAATTTTAATAAAGCATCGCATCTTTTTCTTTTAGCATAAAAAGCATCAGTACTTAAGAAAAATAGTAGTTCTCAAAATAGTGGGCCAGTTCAAATAAAACATAAGTGCCCCAAATGAAAGAAAGAACTAAGAAGTTTTTGTCCCAAAGACAATTACAAAAAGAAAGCTAGCTTAACAAATACAAAAAACAGAAAGGCTTAACAGCCTAAGCAACTTCATCCTCTGAAGGGGCAGTCTCTTTAGCAGAAACACCATCCTCTTCAGCAGACGGCACCTTCTCCGCAGCAGCTTCCACACGAAGAGTATCTTCTGGAACGGCATCAGCAGGACGCTCAACAACAGCAGATGGATCAGCGGTTGGAAGTTCTTCAGGGTTCTCTCCTTCGATGTCATCTGCGCCCTTGATAACCGCAGTCTCTGAGGGAGGAGGTTTGTCAAAAGCAAACCCATCTTCAGAAGTCGATGTAGCACCAGATGTGGATCGGGGTGTAAGCGGCGCAGAAGATGTCTTTTTGTCCACAGAAGCTTCCCCAGACAGCTTCTTCTTAGCAACCGTCTTCGCCATAACACGTTGACCCAACGCACGAATGTCAATGGCCAGGAACTTCCCAATATCATAGTCGGGATAATCTTGACGAACCACCCCAACAGCAGTAGCACAGAAGTCGGTTAAACAACCAGAGATGTAGGCATTCACATCTTTCCTATTTTCTTTTTGCTCAGACAACAACCTATCGCGAACCTTCTGCGCCTCCAGAAGAGAAGCGTCGCGATCAGCAACTTTTCGCTCCAAAATCTTGCCCTTATCTACAGCAGCTTGCAAGGCATTTTTTAACTTCTGCGTCTCCGCTTGAGTAGATCGTCGCAGAGAGGCAAGTTCTTGTTCATGCTTTTCCAACAAATGGTTCTTCTGCTGACGTAGAACAGAAACACCTTGAACCACCTAAACAAACGGTAGACAGGTCACGATGACAGAACAAGCAAAGTAAGAAGAAGGGAAAGAAATTAACAAAGCATACTTACATGCATCAAAGAGGCATCAAACTTGTCAAAAATATCATCAGCGGGTATTTGCCTCCAAGCATCCATATCACCGTTCAATTGAAGAAATTGGGAATACAGACCAGATACATCCGCATCCTGAACTGACGCAGAGCCAAGATGCTCTTCAATCCAAACACGAGGATCAGGACATAATTCCAGGTCAAGCTTTCGGCGCTTCGCAGACCCCTGTTTCAACCGGGAAGAAGGCTCGGAAACCTTCTTAAAAGAAGCATCCCCTTTTCGCATAGGAGGCTTATTCGGCGCAGTCCGCGAAGCAGACATCGTTTGAGAACCCCTGGAGACAGTAGGGGTAGAGGAAATAGGAGCAGACGCAAAAGGCGTTGCACCGGGCAATTCCTCCACAACAATCTTGATATCATCTAAGTAGTTCATTTCTGTAAACACAACAAGAACAGATCAGCATATTTAAATAAAATTACGAAAAAAAGAGAAGTTAGCATACCCTTTTCAGAAGAGCTTAGATCCATAAGTGACGCAGACTCAGTGGGTTCATGGGAAACAGATTGGCTACCCGCACTAGGATCTGGGGAGTCATCAGAATCATCCGCAAGGGGAGCATATTCAGGAAACAGGCGAGCCAGATAATTATTAACTAAGTCTGGGGCATTGAAACATTTGATGCGCGCAGCACCAATGAGTTGTTCCAGAAGTAGCAGATCTTTCTTAGAGGGTTTAGTAACAGCAACTTTCAAAGGTTTGTCCAACCAGGCAAGGGGGAAAGAGGCAAAAGCATCTTCATGACCAACACAGAAAAACAGGTTTTGCCAGCCCTTGTTAAGTTTAGGGAGACCAGCAAGCAGTCGTTTACCCCGGACAAAAGGAAGATACAGATAGAATTCGTTGGCCCGTCTAGAAACATTAAAAACTTCAGCCAATAGGCCAAGGGTTGGAAAGAGATTTTTGGTATGAATCAGTTCGGCAAAGGCGCACAACAATCGAATAGCATTTGGGTGAATTTGCTCTAGAGGAATTTTGTGGGTAATAATGAAATCACGAAGAAAAGTAGTTAGAGGGAAGCGAAGGCCGCCTCGAAGTTGTTCCTTATAGACGACGACACGATTGGCCTCAGGGTGAAAATTAGCACTAAAGGAGGGATCACAAGAGTACAAAGTATAGTCAAGAGGGATGTCGTACGCTTCGCGGATGCCAGAAAGCATACCGTCGTCAATCCTAGACATAAACTCAACCAAATCCCTACGATAGTCTACGATGGTTCCAGAGGAAGGTGTAGCTACACTAGAACGAGTGCGAGTCATGATGCGAGGAAAATAAATTAAAAAGAGGCAAGAGAGTACCTGGTAAGTATGGAGAAGAACGATCGCCAAAGAAAATAAAGAGAGGAGCAAGGAATGTGCGCGAATAACAAAGGAATTTTAGGAAGAAGAAGGAAAGAAGATGGCAGAAAATAAGAATAAATTGGAAAATGAGGAAGGAGAGGAAGTTATAAATGCGTGAAAGGACACGTGGATGAGAGAGGGCGCATAGGAGAAACGGCAGAGTCGGGTTTTTGATTTTGATTTTCAAATTTTCGAAAATTCAAATAATGGAACACGCGGCGTGAAACGGGATAACTACTTAAGGTGACTTGGCATTAAAATTACACGGATTTTATTTCAAACAACCATAAATGATTGCGCTACGGAATAGAGAGGGGAGGGCTAATGATGGATACGCAGTTGACCCCAATGCATATAGTCAAACAAGAGCAGAAGACAGTAGACACCAAAGAGTGGTCATTAGTCCGCAGACGCAGATTCTAACTGATATGATCTTCAGTAATCCGGAAAGATTGGGATTAACATAATCCCTATTTTCCAGCATGAGTCCGAATTAAACACAATCACAAGAAGATGACTTGGAGTCGGTTACTGAGAGAGGATTCTATATAAATAGACCAAAGACCAAAGGTAAAACCCTAATTGATTCTCTTTAAACTACGTCATTTATCTTTGAACCTTACAAGGTATCTGACTTAGGCATCGGAGTGTGGTCGGACACAAACGTCCGACTCATTCTAACCTGTGTTCGTGATCTCAGGTTGACAAGAGAAGATCCTACCATTCGCAGAACCATCATGTAACATCAATAAAATTGACAAGAATAGTATTAGTACCAAATTAGGGTTCAATGAAGGTATCCTACCTCTTATATAATTAGGCATCCCTCTGATCTCCTCTAGAATCTCTAAGCTTGATTGCAAAGGCATAATTATGAAGATCACTAGTAGAATTTGTACTTGGACCAGCAAGTTTCTTTCCTATTGTCACGACCCGGAATCTTGTTCCGAGACTAGCACTAAGAAATGGGAGTGATAGCTCTAAAACCCGTGGCAAGCCTAAACCTTAGTGAATTTTTTTCCTTTCAAAACATGAACATATAAGTTACTTGTTCAGAAACTCTATTATAGAACATATCAATATTTGTTGAAATCATTTTCTGAAAACTGTTACTGCGTACTTAGAAACCAGGGCCTTTCACACGTATCTCGTGTACCATAAACTACCCTATTTCAAACATAATACTCATATCATATAAACTAGTTCAACATATACTAAATGGTAAAACATCTACACAGTTAACAAAGCGCAGTAATCAAACTATATATTTATAGGTATAAAACATTAGTATCAAAGTTAACAAAATATATAAAACTGTTGGATACAAATTGGGACTACTAGTATAGACTACTGCAGTTCTAGAAGAAAACAATAGTTTTCTTTACATTACTCAAAAGATGGACTTTCTAAACAAGACTGGAAGCCTAGTCACATAAAAACACTATAAAACTGAAAAGGAGTAAACATCAATGGGTCAAACATAATTTGAATGAGTTCATATAACTTACTATTGAGTATTAAGTAAAAACAATAATCATGTTCATATGCAACCACGGAACTGAAAACCCTAAGTTTGTTATGTTATTCAGAAAGGTTTCGTACGTTCATTATTAAGGCAATACATTATTATTAGTCCCGAGAGTTTTACTCAACTGAGATCTCCATCCCAAGAGCCTCTACCGAGTTATTGGCAAGATACAGGAACTCTGTACCATCTGTACAATCTCACTCCTGATCAGCACTTGACCAGAAGGATCTGGAAGTCTTCCACACTTAATCAGGGTAATGTCAATCTGTCGAGCACTATCAATCAACTGAACCAAATCCCTGTTCACACTTGATATCAGACTTACGAACTTGGGTCCTAAGCCCTTCACAAACCTCGTATTCACTCGAACCGGGTCCACCATCAAGTCCGGTGCAAATCTACTCAATCTTTTGAAATCCGTAACATAATCTTGCACCAATCTATCTCCTTTGTTCAGATTCAGCAATCGATCACGATGCAGCTCTGTCACTGAATACGGAAGATAGAACTCCCTAAGGCGATCGACAAACTCAGCCCAGGTCATCTGACCCATAGTCGACTGAATCTCACGTTGAAACCAATCCTTCGCTGGTCCTTTTAATGACATCTCCACCAGAAAGATAGACTGCCTCTCATAAACTTGAAGACATCTAGCGTTACGCTCCACTTCTTCCAGAAAATCCAATGCATCTCCAGTACAGTTCTTAGTTGGCTTAAGGCGCATGTAAGCCAAAACTATATCGTTATCCGCATTAACTAACAAACACTGCTGCTGCTGTAGCAACTGCTCCCGTTTCATACTGGTTCTCTTATTGAGCTGTCGCCATAGTCGCAATTCCATTCAGAAACTGGTCCATATTGAATCCGATAGGATTTTTTTGTTTAGGTGTACCTGGTGCCTGCACTGGTTCTTGCACATTGGCAGCTTGGCCTCTGCCTCTGCCTCGGCCTCTACCACTTCCTGCTACTCCAACCGGTTATGGCTGTCCTCCATGGACAGAAGACTCATCCTGAGCCTCTCCGGCTACTTCTTATGCCACCTCCGGTGCCACTCCTGGTGCCACTCCTGGTGCAACTCCTGGCAACACTCTTTGTGCCACTAATGGTGCTATTTCTGGTGCCACAGCGACACGCGCTCTGGTTTGTCTCTGGTCCGCCATCCTGACCAAAGCAAACAACGCCACGATCAGTAACCATATGATAAAGGTGTGCTCACTTCAAGCTCAAAACTAATCATATACGCAGTCAAATCTAATCGCATACTATCGATCACACTCACATAACAGACTCACATCCTATAGAGGAGAGTTAAAAGTTTGAAATCAAATGAGGACATATCAATGACATGACTTGAATCCTATAGCTGCAGTAGTTCTCAGTTCAACTTAGTGAACTTGACAATCCTAGGATCACGTATCACATAACACATAAGGCAATGGCCTAGGAAACTTAACCATTGCTTTGATAACAACTTTGCCACGACCCGAAATCTCGAGCCGAGACCGGCGCTAGGGAATGGGAGTGGTAGCTCCAAAACCCGTAGCAAGCCTAAAACCACTATAAACTTTTCGCGATCTAAATCAAATAGCAATCAGGCAAGCGTTTTCAGAAAAACTTTTAAAACGATATGATGTCAAACATATATACACATTCTGAAAAATATACATAGAAAATAGGGTCTTACAATGCGATACCACATCAAGCATTGCCCTATTTCGCACATCAAAAGCAAACGGTTTAAAGCGCAGATAAACTATTCAAGTTTACAAAATATCAGAGTATTTATATACATAAAACCATTTGACAAAATTACATAACGTCTATGACTAGACTAATGCAGCTCTATTGATAAACACTTCCTTTGCACATACTTCTAAACAAACTTATGAAGCAAGGATAGAAGTCCGTCACATCAAAAATACTATTTACCTGAAAATTGTTAAAACAACGGGGTCAGTCGAAACTGAGTGAGTTCATAGTTTACAAGTGAGTATTCTATAAAACAAAACAATGGTGTAAATCATTCATTCATATGCATCCGAATATAACTTCTGATTGAAACCTAATCCTTGATTCATTGAATATTTTTTACAATCAAACTAATAACTTAATCCTGATGGTAGGTTACGGGATAGTTCAACCATGTCAACCATACCATCTGGTAGAGCCCCGGGATAGTTCAACCATGGTGACTCGTACCATCTTAAATCCAACAATCGATCTGAGTCCCGGGATAGTTCAACCATGGCGACTCGTTAGATACAGGCCGCGGGATAGTTCAATCATGCTGGCCTCGTATAGAATTCACACACAACAAAGAAGTATATCGCTCGATCTTAACTAGTGATCACGTAGTTCCTATTGCCGCCCAATAGGAAAACATGTTTCATCGGATCTATACTGGTTTCAAGGTAATGGCATTTCATACAAAGCATTTCGACAATAAATCATGCCATGCAATTCATATAAATCATTTTGCATTTAAAAGACAATGCATTCTCAATACATCAAAAGTAAACATTTATAAAGGAAAAAAGGATCACTTTACCCCCTGAACCTGGCACAAAGTATTAAAAACGTCCAAATTAGTGAAACTGAATCAGTTTTACCCCGAACTTGTTAAAACCAGTACAAAAACACCCCTATGCTGATGTGGCAGCTTAATTGGAGAGTGGATTTCTAATTAACCTTAAATTACTCTGATTAATCATACTTAAACACTAACTAATCGCAATTAAATTCTAATTATTTTAGGGGTCTATATAAACTCACTTCTTTTTATTCCAAAAACTTTGATCACACGACACCCGTCAAGCTCCTTGTCCGGTAGCTGGTTGACTCGCCGGATCTAGGAAACAGACAAACATAACTCGAATAAGAATCTAACTCTATAGACATTCCAGACTCGACATATAAACATAAACGTAACTCGTCTAGTTCTAACCGCGTCTAATCTCATTTTGTTCCTTCAATACTTATTGATACGAATATACCACTTTGATGTAGACCTTAGGTTTACTCCTAAAACAAATTCTTAATATCGAACTATAGGTTCAAACCTCGCCGTCAAACGATATGATATACGTCCATTTAAAACGATGTCTGGATGCTCCTATTGATTATCAAGTCCAAATTCCGTGCATCAGAAGGGGTCAAAAACGACCTAGGCAGTTTGGGTCTGGCCTTGGCACGTCGTGCCAAGGTGTGTCGCGTCGCGAAGGAAGCCTTCGCGTCGGACCCAAGGCTGGCGCGATGTGAAGTCGGGGGCAGCAGCCCTTGCTGCTCCAAAACCTCACACAATCCACTTCTGACATGCTTGAGACACTCCCGAACATATCTGACATCAAAACAACATCTAAATCCATCTATAGTATATGAAAAACGCTTAAAACGAATCAAATACATAATCGTGATACGGTGTCTCTGTAACCTAACATTTATATCCAAGAACCCATCAAACTAAACCATTTAAATCTTAAAACGACTAGCTTACTTTGATAGCCCTTTGTTCTAGGATCGTTTTGCAACAAAAACCGTCGAATTTGGACGAGAAACGATAAACCTAAGATTAGCCGTTGTATGATCGTGAAAATGATGAAAATTTGCTTCTAAAACTTCATTTTGAAGTTTATGATGAAGGTTATATAGGTTGGTTAAAGTACATTTAGGCTCAAGCAGCTCAATCTCGTACTTTAACTCAATTCCTTAATTAACGTCCGCGTCCAATTTTAAAACAATATCGGAATTACACGAAGCTTTACCGATAAATTCTTAAAAATATTTTACGGACGATGGCATAAAAATTATTAGCTCGGGACCTACATTTTATTTTATTTTAATTCTTTTAGATTTTCCTTAGTCCCGCTAATACCTGCTCTAACGAATAATAATTATCAAATAAAATTATTATTCCGCGATCAACTTAATAAACTTAATCCGACTATAATTCTTAACTCGATTTTCAATTCCGACCTACTTGACCTAAAGTTTGTAATTTAGGACACGTGACACGATCTAATACTTTAAAAATTTACGGGTTATTACAGATCTGTCCTACCTCGTACCAAATCTCAATAAGTCGAACATGTATAAATATTCAACACAAAAGGAAATTAACGGGTAATATTCTTTTCACCACTTTACTATTTCACTTCTCACTTCTTTCTCTCACTAAAAGACTAATTCGACCGTCAAAGAGGTTAGCCGGAATTCCCTTTCGGCATCCTTCTAACGGGTGTGTTTCCCTTCTTCAGGTGACTCAGCTAGATCACACCACTCAAAGACCGACCGGGTGATATACAAGTTATCATTAAGAAAGTAAAAATAGAGGACTGTTTCGTTTGATTTTCAAATAAGAGGGATTAATGTGTGAATTATGACTTATGAAGAAGACAAATCTGGGAGTTATTTGTAGAATAAGATGTGAAAGTCCACTCCACAAACTTCTATAAACCTCTAAATATGTTTGGAAATAACGAATGAGTATAAACTGAGTAAGTTCGCATAAATTAGTAATGAATATTAATTTAAAATTTTAAAATAACATAATATAAATATTGTATGCATATACTGCCAAATACAGAACCGAATGAAACCCTAATCCACAAGTAGATATAAGTTCCATATCCAGAAATAGTTGTAAGTCTCGTATATACTAATAATTTCGTCATTAATTTCGTATACAATATCTGTATAATATGGATCTAACATATTCCTTTTGGCGCGGTTCAAAGAGATTCATAGCTCTATTGAGTTAATCGTCCAATGGCACGGTCCCCATAGATTCAGAGCTCTACCGAGTTAACTGTCAACCAGTTCTTAATCTCAAATTGTGAATCCTGGGAGATTCATAGCTCACCGAGTCAACTCATTAGATACAGGTATTAAAATTTTGACTCCACTGAGATCCCAGTCCCGAGAGCCTCTACCGAGTTAACCTTGTATCTAACATTTACAATATATATACAAATTTCACATCTACTATCTTGACTAGGTCAGAATTCTAGTGTGCACGCAGACCTATTGAGACCCGATAGGTATCATGTTTCATCGAATCTATACTTGTTTAAAAATATTAAATGCAATGCAAATAATAAAACATTTATAAATATATTTAAAGCAATACATTGTTATATATTCAAAAGTAAATATATACAAAGGCACAGTCTTTTGCTAATCCACAAAAACACTTTCCTTTTACTGCTTTTGTTGCACCAATCCTGAGACTCATAAACTCATTGGATCTAAGTATAATTCATATGCAAAAATAAATAAATAAAAAATAGCCCGACTCTAGAGTTGACTTTGACTCAGACAAATTATTAAATACCACAAACATCGCCAAACTTTTATACTCTTTTCATAATTAGATAATTGATTATCGATTTGAGCTCCGGTTTGAAAACTCTTTTCACGTTCTCAACGACCGAATTCGTAAACTTTAGGTTTTACATTCTTATGTCATAAACATACTAGGCTTGGTTTTCTATATCTCCATTCACTGTGATTCACTTTCAAATATAAAACTTAAATATTTATAAAAATGTTAATAAATTCTTCGGAGCTCTAAAACCGACAATACCAAATTAAGTAACACTATCAAATCATTTTCATTAATATTTTTTTTCTTTTTTTCCTTATGTATTATCCCGCGTTTCTTCGAAATTGGCGATTTATCGATGTTTTCGTTAAAATTACCAATTAATAAAATTCTGCGATTTTCGCGATTCCGACATATATTAATTATTACAGCCAGTATATATCAATATTACTCTTAAAATAATTAATTTAAATTATCGTAATAACAATTTTTGAATTTCAAAACTAATACGTCGTCCTAGGCCTAAAAATTCATTGAAAAATAGATGACCCAAATCACTTATTCGTTACCTCAACGATATTTGCAACTATGTTTAGCCCGACTGATCTATAAAATTTTTGAGAAAACGTCAAGCTTCTCGATGTTTGATCGGCTAATTTCGACGGTTTCGAAAACCGTTTGTCAATTCGTGTTCTAAATAGGTGAATTATAATTTAATATGAGATTAGATTGAAGCTTTAAGAAGTTTTGTAGTAAGATTAGGGTTAAGGATAATTTTAAGGTTTGAGAGAAAATTTGCTCTAAAAATGAGAGAAGAAGAAATGTTTTTGTAAATTTAGAAAATGAATAAGTAAGTGGACGACGACCACCACCTCACTCGCAACATTTCTGGACTCTTTTTTTTTTTTAATAAATCATTTGATTTCCTTATGCTTTAATGAATGAAATTTGAAGATTTTTTTCGAAATTTTCAAATCTCTTTTTAGAGATATATATTCATATATTAATAATTATTATTCCACGATATTATGCACTCGTTTCTTGACCTAAAGCGAACATTTATTCAGCAGGTCTGTATATCATTTGAATTATAAGTCACTTGTTAAAGAAACTCACTAGTTAAAGAAATCCAACTAAATCATCAAAATATTGTTTCGGTGTGTATTCAATTCTTAAATTTTAAACTTTAATATATACTTATTTATTACATTTATATAATAAAAAAAGTTATACTGTTTATATGTATTAATACACACTAAAATTTTAATAAATCCGTTGTATAATTTAAAAATATACAAAATTATACCAATAAAAAATTGATAATTTAATAAAATATACTAAAACTAAATTTATATTATTTTAAAAATAAACGCATCAAAATATACATATATTTATAAATTAATTAAATATATACTTATACTAATTAAATATATACTTAAACAAATAATAAATTAAGTATTTTTGTAATTATTGTTTGATTTGTTTGAAATGAAGCCTACTTTGTAGAGGAAATTACACCATTTACCAAAAAAAATGAAAATAATTACAAAACTACATATTGACTTTTTTTATTTACAAAAATCCTAGTTGATTTAAAAATAATTACAAAAGTACCAAAAAATAAAAAATAATTATAAACATACGGTGTATACTGTTGGTATAATGTCAGTATACTAATAAACTAACATTATATCAACATTATACCAACATTATGCCAACATTATGCATACTGAGATTTTATTAATATTAAATAAAAATTTATCAAAATTATATCAAATCGTATACTAAAAATTAAATTAATAATATACCAAAATTATACCAACAGTATATCAAGAGTATACACATCAAATATACTGAAAGTTTATTATTAGATAAAAATTACACTAACATTACACCACATTGTATATTAAAAATTAAACTAGCAATATACTAAAATTATACCAACAATATACAAATTCTCTAGTTCATTACCAACTATAGTAAAAAATACATATAAAAAAATAAGCATGTTATCAACTAGAAAATATATATAAAATTATTATCGATATACCAAAAATATACTGAAATTATACCAATAATAAACCAAATATTATTTTTAAATTCTCTTTATAGTTTTAATATACCAACCTTATACCATAATTATACCGATATTATACGCATCGTAATTTTGTAAATAATTTTCATTTCTTGGTAGTTTTGTAATTAATTTTAAATCAGTCGATATTTAGTAAATAAAAAAAGTTTACAGGTACTATTGTAAATATTTTTAAAATTTTAGGTACCAAAATTATACCAACAGTATACCAAGAGTATATTTTGATGTATATACTCTTGGTATACTGTTGGTATAATTTTGGTATATTATCGTTTGCACCAAAATAAAAAATATGGCTAAAAGGCCATAAAGCTCATATTATTTTGTAAAAGATAGAAAAAGCTACTGTGAATAATTGGCCTAAGTTAATTTTCAGAGGTTGACTAGTTTGACTCCAGAAGTTGATTTTCGGAGGTTGACTAGTTTGACTCCAGAAATTGATTTTCAGAGGTTGACTAGTTTGACTCCAGAAGTTGATTTTCAGAGGTTGACTAGTTTGACTCCATAAGTTGATTTTCAAAGGTTGACTAGTTTGACTCTAAGAGTTTATTTTCAGAGGTTGACTAGTTTGACTCTAAGAGTTTATTTTCAGAAGTTGACTAGTTTGATTCCAGAAGTTGGTTTTCAGAGGTCGACTAGTTCCATTCCAAAAGTTAATTTCCAGAGGTTGGCTTAATTAAATTGAAGTTAATCTCCAGAGATTGACTCCATTTGACTCCACAAGTTGATGCCAAAGGTCGACTCCAGAGGTTGACTCCAAAGGTTGACCAAGTAATTCCCAGAAGAGTTAGAAGGCCCAAGTTCATTTTCAGAAGAATAAGCCTGTATTTGACAAGGCCATTAAATTATGTTTTAAATGGCTCATAAGCCCAAAAAAGTTATTTTCAGAAGAACAGAAGTTAAAAAGCACGTGCAGAAGCAATAGAGACATGATTGACAGTTTCTTAAAGGTGGAGAAGAACGTGTGCAGTTGAAAGAAGCGATATTTTTCACAAATGACAAAGGCCATAAATAAGACAAGAGCAGCAAGTTTGCAACGCCCGATCAATAATACAAAAAATTAGCCCAAAGGCAAAAAACACTCAATCTCAGCAATTCAATTTGCTTCAATCAGTAAAGAACTTTACGATTAAACTTCTGCAGAATTAATAGTTGCTGTCAAATTATCATCCCATGATGGAGAAGTGCCGGAGGCTGTTAACACGACCAAACAAGATCCTAACGGACTCGGGGGGCAGTCATCTGGAGGAATCCAGGAAATTGGGAGCACTAGTCATGTGCCAATCTCAAACCCACTCTCTGAAGAAAGGTATGTACCTCCTCACAAAAGAGATGAACCTGTTCTTTTTAATTCATTTAAAACTAATAATCAAACTGGCCGAGATTCTAGGCCGTTTAATGCAGGTGTTAATCATTCTCTCATGGATGATCCAGAAATTAATCAAAATTACACTCAACCTCTAGGCACAAGGGGCAACTATTTTCCCCAGGAGAGGAACCAACCTCTGCCACACCCACCTGCAGCACGGCCAATTGACAAGGAGGCAGTGAGAGAGGCCGTCCAGGAGTTGTATGGTCCAAGTCTGAGACAAGTAGACCGACCTCAGTTCCACAAACCATATCCAGACTATATTGATAGGGAACATCCTTACCCTAGGGGATATAAGATCCCGAATTTTTTGTTGTTTTTTGGAGAGGATGGCCACTCCACTATTGAACATGTTGCTAAATTTACTGTTCAGTGTGGGGTTTTGGCCAACCTTGATAATATTGCTAATTTCAAGTTATGTTTGTTTCCTAATTCCTAAACAGGTACGGCTTTTACATGGTATGCCACCTTACCAAGGAACTCAGTGTTAACATGGGCGGAGATGGAAAGGTTGTTCCACACCCAGTTCTACCAGGCTGAGCCGGAGATTTGTATTGCTGAATTATCTAGAATCTTTCAACGAAGTAGAGAGGACACCGACATGTATATCCACCGCTTTAAGAAAATGAGAAACAAGTACAAGATTGTCCTCCCAGAAACTGAGTATGTGAAAATGGCTCAGATGGGCTTAGACATTGAGCTCCGGAAAAAGTTCCAAGGGATGGAGTTCAGGGACTTTTATGAGTTAGCTGCCAAAGTGTCGGAATATGAAGAACTCTTGAGAGAGGAGAGCCACAAGAAGAAGGTGGCAATGGGTACTTACTATCAGGAGGTGGGAGCATATGAAACCGCAGTAGCCGACCTCATGGCAACCGGTTCATGCACCTGCCCTATGTTGATTAAGAAGGCACCTGATGGCTGGAAGAAACAAAAAAAATTTAATGCCCAACCTCTGTACACTTTTGAGGTATCAAAAAAAGAAGAAATTTTTGACTTTTTGTTGAAAGAGAAATTCATTACTCTGCCTCCTGATCATAAAATGCCTTCAAAGGAGGAGTTGAAAGGCAGAGAATATTGCAAGTTCCACAATTCCTGGAACCACTCAACCAATTCATGTTGGGGGTTCAAAAATATTATACAGGATAGAATCGCCAAGGGAGTCTTGAAATTCCTAGAACAGAAAGAGGCACTTGTGATAGATGAAGATCCTTTCCCAGCAGTGGCGTCTATGAATGCTAGTGACTTTTTAGAGCCTGACTTGCGGTTGTTGTTGGATATAAAAAGAAAGCTTCGGATCAGAGAACAAAATGATCAAAGAGTTAGAGGAGAGCAAGCTGAAAGGGAGAGGAGATCAAAGGTGAAGCGAGATTATAGAGGAGAGAGAAGACAGGTATCTGATTCTAGAAACTCTAACAGTTTTGTTTCTATTAACCGTGCACCTCTGAAAAAGCAAAACAGGGCCTCTTACTATCAAAGAAGGCCAGAAAGACATGTCTTTCCGGAGAGGCGATCCTTTGTGCGGAGGAGAGATGAACAGCCAAAAACTCCTTTGGCACCTAGAGAAAAAGAGCTAGAAGTTCCATCAACCTTTGAAAACCGGAAGAAAGAACAAAGATTTATGGTACCGCCATTGGTCTCTCCTAGTCCAAGGTGGCACACCAATTATCACAAAGAGTTCCGGCCTCCACTGACAAGAACTCAGAAGAGGAGGCGCCAGAGGTTGAGGGCTGCTGTAAGAAATGAGTGGCAGTCCAGACACTTGGAGAACCCCAGAAAAGCTGTTGAGAATAAAGGGTCAAAAGAGATCTTAATCCAGAAGGAGCAACCTGGAAGTTAAAAATCTTTCGAGGCAGTAGAAGTTAAAAATAAAACTTCTCGCGGGCTTTCGAAGAAGGAAATTTCAGATATGGAGTTGGAAGCTTTTCTGGAAGGGGAATTTTCAGGAGGTGACATGAACTTAGATGACCTCCTAGAAGATGACATGGAGCTGGATGATCTGATGGATGAGGAGATCCTACAAGAGGGCATGAGACTAAATAACCTTTTGAAAGAAGATATTGATGATACTCCAGTCAAGGAAAGCGCCAAATTTCAGAGGAGATCCTTAGAAAATGGTGATTTAGAATCAGACACAGAAGGCGGGAAGCAAACATCCATCAAAGCGGGTGAAATTGAAATCCCCCTGACTTGCAATTCTTTTACTTTAATTCTGCCAACTGATTTTAAAGGCCCAGATGTGCATGGAACCTCAAATGATTCTGATGAGGTAGAGGAAATTCACAGGGAGGAACCTAAATTCCCAAAGGATGAGTGTCGCAGTCAGGTTACTATACAAGAGGCGACTAATGGAGGGCCAAAGAGGGTAATTTTTTACAAACCAGTAGAGGCGATGACCAAACACATCAAGCCTCTGTATATTAAAGCTCACTTCAATGGCAGGCCAACCTCTAGGGTCCTGATTGATAATGGATCGGCAGTCAACATTATGCCATTCAAAATGCTACACCTTCTGGGAAAAACTACAGAAGACCTCATTTCAACAGAGATTAGTGTATCTGCCTAGACTAGAGAACTCACAAAAACTATTGGTATTCTCCCAGTAGAGGTAACTGTTGGAAGCAAAACTTCTCTATCTGTATTTTTTGTAGTGAACTCTTTTGCCATCTACCAAGCACTTTTGGGGCGGGATTGGATCCATGCCAACTGGTGCGTTCCTTCATCTCTGCATCAATTTTTACTCTTTTGAAAGGGAAATGAGGTGGAGGTGGTATGGGAAGACACAAAACCATTCACCACTGCCACCAACATGGTTGAAGCTCGTTACTATGATTCATGTGTTGGCCTTATCAAGTTCACTTGGAAAAATAAAAAGGGCCAACCAAAGAAAAGTAAACCTCTGGAAATTAATCAGGAGGTTAAGAAGAAAGCAGAAGAAATATTGGGATCAACGGCTATTGTTCCATACAACATGTCGTGCTCCTCCATCACTATCTAAAAAAATTCACGATTAAGCTCACCTCAATGAGTTTGCAGCAGCTGCATCTGCAATTTTGAGGGAATGTATGCAGCATATTATGGAAGGGATTATGGAGGAGAGCAATTCGACAGAGGATTTTGATGCCGAAGTAACATTTCAAAAAGATGAGCTAGTATGAAAGTTGATCTTACCCCCTGGTACTAAAGACATAGAGTATGGAAATGGTCCACCAAATGGGAAGGGCCATTCTTGGTCCACAAGATGATGAAGGGAAATGCATACTGGCTATCAAGTCTAGAGGGTGAGCCTCATAAAAAATTCATCAATGGAAAGTACTTGAAGAAATACACTCCCACCATATTGGAGAAATACAATTTAGAAATGACTTAATGGCTTTTAGCCATACATGTACTGCAGATTATGCAAGTTGTTTATAGAAATGTCAGTACATGAGTTGTAACCTTATGGCTTTTAGCCAAGTGTATTATTAAAGTCTTAGGATTTTGGCTATTTTGCTAAACTTGTACTTTTTCATTAAATTTCCATTTTGGCACAAGTTGTAATGTGATGGCTTTTTAGCCATTTTTGATAATTAAAGTTCTAGAAGTTTGGCTGTTTTAGCTAAACCAGTGTTTTTCATTTCTTAAGATGTAATTTAAATGACCTCTGGCCATTCTTCTAAGAATAAGAGGCTATGATTAACTGACTCTGGGAAGTTAATTCCAGAAGTTGATTCTAGAAGTTGACTCCAGAGGTTGATTCTAAAAGCTGACTCCTAGAAGTTCTAGAGGATAATTTCAGAAGTCGACTCTCCAGAGGTTGATTTCAGAAGTTGATTCTAAAGGATTGACTCCAGAGGTCAAAGGTGGAAATAGTCACCTGGAAAAGACCATTCAGGACACCTCGAAATTGGCTAGAAAATTTGCCATGAGATCCCTATAAAAACTCATTTAGCAGAAAGATTTATAGAAGACTATGTGAAGGAGAGAAAGGGATAAGTGATAGCTAAGGAATGGCTAACCTTTAGAAAACTTTAGTTTGTTTTTCCGCTATCCTACTGCTCGGCTACCTAAGCTGAAAGTACAAAAAGAAAATTCAACAACAAACAAAAACGGCCACATAAATGCAAATGCATGGCTGTAAGTGACACATGTGCTTTGTTTGTGAAACAAGTTCTGATATGGACATCACATCACTACACAAGTATATGGCAAAAGCCATCTTCACACCAGGAATGTAAACACATAGTGTAATGCAATGCATGGCTGTACCTGTAAGTAAATCTTGGTGTGGAACATAAAAAGCCAACAGATGGCGGGAGAGCCATCTTCACACCAAGACATTTGTAATTTAGAAAGTACCTGAATGGCGTCTCTATAATGCAATGCATGTACAAGTGAATATGTGAAAGTGTACGTGTCACAACAAGCAAGTAATGGCCCGAAGGCCGTGTGAGCAAACATGATCCTCATGTATAAAGAAATGAAGTCACGGTTGTATACCTTCTCAACAATTTCTCTCTCGTTGGCAAATCCTTCCAGAAGAGGAGAAATTGGAATAGTCACAACTGGCGTGACTAACCCATAACCTGTAAGTATAAACTCCACTTTTAAGCAATATGCACATTTATTCAAAATTGGCTAAAATAAGCAAAGTAATTGGTTTTTATGAATTTCAAAACAAGCAAATCTAAACTAATTACTTGACCAATTTGGTTTTTAAATGGTTCAAAGGAAACTAGAGTGAACATGGTATATGCAGAAGACAAAATTAGGCCAAAATGCCATATGGCCTTAAATTCTGTGTAACTTAGCTATTTAGGGATTTTGTGACTTTTAAAGGCTAAAAGCAACTTAACTAAATTCATAGCCTGAGGAAGTTGCAAGATTTCTAATACTGCAAATGGTATCCTAAAAACCATTAAAAACAACACCTGCATATGAAAATCCATTCCAAACAAACAACACTATACCAAATCCATACCAACCAATCCAAAAAAAGGGGCAATTATAACGAAACTCAATTTCGCTTACTTGTACCTGTGAAAAGTTTGGATGTGGATCATATGGCAAAGCATTAAAAGCTGGCTTCTGAGCCGCAAAGACAAAGAAATTGGTGCTTATAATTGCCAATTTAGGAGATTCTGCAAGATTGAAATACAAACATATTCCAAAATTCAAAATCAACAACAAAATAGCATCAAAGATTCTGAAATTTAATCTTTATCCGTTGATTGGATTACATCTTCTTGCAAATGATTAGTTGCTATAGTGGGTCTGAAAGGCGGAGTAGCTATTGACCCGTCTAAAAAGTAAAAGACCGACGACTTCTGAAATGAAAAAGCCGTGGTAGAGTCTGAAATTGACGCTAAAATTATTAGCAGTTGAACTCAATTATTTGGCGTCAAATTAAATTCACGAGGAAAAATCACAATCTTAGGTAAACTAATGAATTCAAAAATCACATGACAACGACTAAAATTTTAGGAGTTGGAATTTAGAGTTTACCTGAATTGTTGGTTGCCGAAAAGCGAGAAGTTGTTGCCTTTGGAATCATCGAGCTAGAGGTTGACACCTTAGAGCTAACGACAGATGTCATAGCTACTGTTATGGCCGTCTTTGCTGCCACCAGACCGGTTGGCAAACTGCCGGCTGCGGATAAGGATTTCATTAGCAAATGAAATCACATCACAACATGTTAAAATTCAAGAATTTGAATTGTGTTAGGTGAATTTTACCTGATACCGTGGCTGGCGATGAAGGAACGCCACCGGGAAATGACGAAATCGCCGGATCCATCACACTTGGAGTCACCACTCTAGCCGTAGGAGAATCTAAAATTAACAACACTACATCAAAACCTACTGGCATTATTGGTGATAGAAAAATCTTAAATTCTAATCTCATTTAATAAGTAAAAACACGAAATCACCCAAAATTATTCAAATCCCATGTTTCAAATTTCTCTTTTGATAAATTAATTAATAAAAAACAATTAATTAATTAGAAAACAAAAAGAGGGAGGAGAGAAAACTTACATGCTGCAGTCGCCGGAGTAGAGCGGCCACCGTTCAGCTGCTGGCTGCCGCTGGAACGCTGCTGGCTTGCGAGGGACACCGCAGCTGCTGAAGAGGAGTCGGCTGGTTTGGTTGGCGTGCTACGGCTGGAGGAGCCGTTGGTTTCATTCGCCAGCGTGTTGAAGCCGACGAGCAGAGGAGTTGCCGGCAGAAAAAGAGGAGCTGACTGGCCGCCGCTGCTGGTAACGACCGTCTTCACTGATGAAAACGACGAGGGACTGCCGTCCGTCTTCGCCATTGCCAAGGAGCTTCCGTTCGTCTTTGCCGTTGCCAAGGAGCTGATGTCCGCCATCGTTGCCGCCGTGGAGCAGTTGTTGGGCGAAGAACGACCTGCTGTCGCCGGTGAAGGAGAAACGCCCGCTGTTGGAGAGGAAGAGGCATTCGGGTCGGTGTACACTGGTAACGCAATGGTGGCTGACAGCGAGGCACTGACTGCAGTGATGTGGTGGTGGTCGGCGTCGGTTCTTGTCCTCCCTCTCTAATTTTTGACATATCTTGGAGATTGTTGGTTGAAGGATTAGGAGAAAAATCAATTTTAATTTTGGATTTAGGATTTTGTGCTATGGTTTTTAGGGAAGAAGGAAAATTTGAATTTTTTTGTTTTCCAAAAAACCCTCACCTTTTGAACTTTTGTCTACCTCTACAATTTTTGAATTCATCGTTTCTAAAGGATTTTCATATCTCCAAAAGTCCTTATCAATTTCAAAAATAAAACCTTAAGCCTAACCATTGTGAAAGCGAAAAAAAATTATTTTTGGCTAAAAGAATATATATATATATATATATATATATATATATATATATATATATATATATATATATATATATACATGGCTTTATTTCTAAAAAGCCAATTATATAGGGGCATTGTTTGCTCCAAAATTAAAAATATGTCTAAAAGCCCATAAAGCCCATATTCTTTTGTAAAAGATAGAAAAAGCTACTGTGAATAATTGGCTTAAGTTAATTTTCAGATGTTGACTAGTTTGACTCCAGAAGTTGATTTTCAGAGGTTGACTAGTTTGACTCCAAAAGTTGATTTTCAGAGGTTGACTAGTTTGACTCCAGAAGTTGATTCTCAGAGGTTGACTAGTTTGACTCTAGGAGTTGATTTTCAGAGGTTAACTAGTTTGACTCCAAAAGTTGGTTTTCAAAGGTTGACTAGTTCCATTCCAGAAGTTAATTTCCAGAAGTTAGCTTAATTAAATTGAAGTTAATCTCCAGAGGTTGACTCCATTTGACTCCAGAAGTTGATGCCAAAGGTCGACTCCAGAGGTTGACCAAGTAATTCCCAGAAGAGTCAGAAGGCCCAAGTCCATTTTCAGAAAAATAAGCCTGTATTTGACAAGGCCATTAAATTATGTTTTAAATGGCCCATAAGCCCAAGAAAGTTATTTTCAGGAGAACAAAAGTTAAAAAAACACGTGCAGAAGCAACATAGACACGATTGACAGTTTTTCAATGGTGGAGAAGAACGTGTGCAGTTGAAAGAAGCGACAGTTTTCACAAATGACGAAGGCTATAAATAAGACAAGAGCAGCAAGTTTTCGACGTCATATCAACCATACAAAAAACTAGCCCAAAGGCAAAAAACACTCAATCCCAGCAATTCAATTTTCTTTAATCAGTAAAGAACTTTACGATTAAACTTTTGCATTTTCTACTCAAACACTTGTATCTTCACTGTATTCAATTAGTAAACACATTTACAATTGGATTTCTTTATTTTAGCATTACTTGATTGGAGTACTTGTTATAAGGTTGACCAAGCCCTAATCGCTCGTTTTAATAAGTCAAGTTCACAAATCGGAATCCGCTTCCTGGCATGCCCGCATTCACACACTTGTTGTTACGGTTTTCACCAAAAACGCCAGCAACAATTACTAATTTAATTTTTAGTATACGATTTGATATAATTTTGGATAAATTTTTATTTAATATTAATAAAATTTCAGCATGCATAATGTTATAATGCTGATATAATGTTGATATAATGTTATTTTATTAGTACACTGACATTATACCAACAGTATACAACGTATGTTTGTAATTATTTTTTATTTTTTGATATTTTTATAAATGAAAAAAATTAATATGTAATTTTGTAATTATTGTCATTTTTTTTTTTGGTAAATAGTTAATTTTCTCTACTTTGTAAGTGTAAAAAATAGCAGGCCCAATCTGAGAAGGCCCGTAGAGAGTGGGTGGCTGCTGCTCTCATGTATCTGTGTGTGTTAGGGTTTACATTTCCTCTCTCTGTATATATATTGAGCGGAGAATCCCTTAACAAACACAACAGCAAAAGCAAAAGCGCAGTATATAATAATTAGTTTTTTTATGTTCTTAGTAGCAGCCTAATTTTGCAATTTCGTAGATCTTTCGAAAATGGATCGATGAATCTATGGTTAGGCTATAGAAAAGTTTCTTTTTATTTTGATAAGTCGAAAGAAATAGCGTCTGCCCTTTATCCCATTTCCTGTTTACGTAGTGGGAAAGATGATGGGTTAGAGGGCATGTACAGTTCTGTTTTAAATAAAAGTGATGAAGAAGAAATAGAGAGGATGATGAAAGAAAACAGACGGATTCCCACTGATTTCCTTATGATTGACTCAACCAGCTACTTCTGACTCTCTTCTTCTTTTCATCCATCTTTTCGTATTCATCGCTAATTTTTAGGATTTTACTTTTTTGTTGTCAAAATTGTAGGATTTTACTTTACTTTACAATTTTATTCAATTTCCACTTTATTTTATTTTTGTACTAAGTTTTAATAATTTTCCCTACTAAATATAATGGACACGATAAATAAGACCTACTCTAAGTTTATGAATAAACTCAGATCTAAATCTCTTTTACTATTAGGTAAAAAGTATATAAAATAACTCCCGCACTTTTTAAATACAATTGTTATTTTTTTTTAAATACAATCGCCTAATTAATACAATTGTTATTTTTTTTTAAATACAATCGCCTAATTAATACAATTAAATACAATCGCCTAATTAATGCGAATAGTCCTATTTGATTTATTTAAATCATGGCTTTCAAAATGAATTCAATTAATTTTAATATTATTCATATAATTATTTTATTATAATATATATCACTCATTCAATAATGAAATTTATTAATATGATATTATTAACATATTGATAATAATGTATAAAACAAAAATGTTAAAATAAAATTTTAGTGTGGTAAAACTTCAATTACATTGATTTCGTTTTAAAAAATTACAAATTTTAAATAATTAACCTTATTTAATTTGTAGATATATGTTTTTTAATAATATGTTTATGTTTTTAACTATAATAATATCTGGTAAATTTTAGTGTTTATATATATATATATATATATATATATATATATATATATATATATATATATATATATATAAATTTTAGTTTTAAAATAAATTTTACACTGATTTCATAAAAAATATGAACATATAAAATAAATTATAATTATTGTTGGACCAAATATTTTATTTTGAAAATGAAGCTAGTCAAAAATAATTCAACAATATTTAAGATAATACTAATAAAAAAAATTTAGATAAAAAATTTATTTGATCATAAATAAAATAAAAGGATGTAGATGTATATATATTAAAACTATAGGCATTTAGTGTAAATATTTTAAAATATAATTGACATCTATTTTATGAAGAGATTTACTTTTTTATATATATATATGTTCTAAAATTGAAAGTAATTAAGTACAAGAGGTATTTACCCAAAATAAATTAAGTACAAGAGGTAAAATATATATTTTGTCAAATTGTACCAAATCAATTGTAATGAATATATTGGGAGAGTACATCAAATGGAGAGAAAAGGAATAAGAATTTAAGGATATTATGGTCTATCTTAAGAAATTATGGAGTGCAGGCATCAACTATAGAGTGCGAAAATCGGTTTCCAATATTTATCCAAATCAGTCCAACTCTAATACTTAAATAGGTAAGTGTTTAGTTTTTGTTCTTTCCTTAAAAAAATCAGTCTCAGCAAATATTTTAGGAAGAGAGATTTGTATTAGCCAATATATCAAATAATTGTGTTTTAATTAGGACTCAACTTATAATATATATTTTTAATAATTAATTAAATAATCAATTAACTAATGACCATAATGCCTTTATTTAGTAATAGGTTAAAAAGGACTATTCTGTAAATTTGCCTGTCCCCCCATCCGTACTTTTATATATAGTATAGATAAGATTATTTTTAAGTCAATTCTGAAATTATTAAAGAAACAAAAGCAAAAATGACTTAAGTAAAAGAATAACCTTCACATTTGTTCAGGTGCTAATTGTGAGATGTGGAGATATTTTATAATTGTTCAGGTGCTAATTAAAAATTTTATTTACTTTGCCATATTATTAACTAGGAAAAAACCCCCATAATGCTTAGGATAAAGTAGTAATTAGGGCTGAGCAAGAACCGAATTAGACCGAAATATTGAACTGAATTTGTGTTTTGGTTTGATTTTTCGGTAAAAATGGTTTGGTTCTGTTTCTACTTTAGGTAAAATTCGGAGTTTGGTGTTCGGTTTGGTTTGGGTGTTTTGAAAATTAAAAAACCAAAAAAATCGAATGAACCAATGTTTAATATAAAATATATAATTTTTTTAAAAATAATATTCATATATATTTATATTTGTATGCTTTTTGTCTTTATAATTTAATTATTGTTGATATATAAATTAATAATAATAGTTTGGTGTTCGGTTTTTTACTTCCAAATTAAAAGTTTGGTTCGGTTTGGAAAATTTTCAAACTAAAAATACTGAAAATATTTTCACCAAACCGAACCGATCGATGCTCACCCCTAGTATATTTTACATATAATTTAATTAAAATTTATTTTTATTGTATAAGAACTGATGATAAAAACATATCATTGTATTCACAGTACAAAATAACATAACATTATAAATATAATATTATATTAATATTTGAAAATTACATTATTAACATATTACTGTATTAACATTGAAAAATTTATATTATATAAACATTTTAAGAAGTTGTTCATAGCACAACTGTTTTTTATTTAGTTCTAGCAAAAAATAGCACTATATGTATTAATAAAAATCCAATCATATTTTAAGCTATTACTATATAATTGAGATCATTAAATCTAAAAAACAAATCATTTCCAGGCAACAAAAAATATTAAACACATCAATAATATTCGAGTTACCTTTACAAAGACATTTGAATAGATGAAATCCCAAGTCGGAAAAACGATTTACGAATTAAATACTCGGAATAGGTACATGCAGATTTCATAAAACTGCATACATGCAGCAGCTTCAAGGGCACCGTCGTCCCTTTTCCAGGTTGAATCTGGACCGGACGTATTCATGCAAATTGTAGGTATTCGAGTTGCCTTTTCAGGGACGTTTGAATCGATGAAATTTGACGTCGGGGGTAACGAGTTTTGACATAAATACACAATCTGAATTTATATTAATTTCACACTGATGTACACATGCAGCAGCTTAATGACACCTTTCGTCAATGTTCTAAGTCGAATCCGGATTGGACATCCTCATGAAAGTTGTAGGTATTTGAGTTACCTTTCCAGGGACGTTTGAATCGATGAAATCCCATGTCGAAAAAACAATCTACGAATTAAATACTCGGACTACGTACGTGTAGATTTCATAAAACTGCACACATGCATCAGCTTTAAGGGCACTTTCGTCCCTTTTCCATGTTGAATCCGGACCAGACGTCTTCATAAAAGTAGGTATTCGAGTTATCTTTCTATGGACGTCTGAATCGGTTGAATCCGACGTCGGAAAACCGAGTTATGACAAAAATACTCGGGCTGGTTTTCGACAACATAGTTCTATCCCCTTTGTATCACTTGAAGCTACTCATTATTAGAAAGTGAACTTGAAAATAATAAATTTCAGTTAAATAAAATAACGTGGAAAAATGGGACGCGTGTTGAATTATTCGGATAAAATAGATTATTATAAATTAAGAAAAATGAGGTATATTTAAATTCTAATTTAAAATAATTGAATATATATTTTAATTTAATAAATTATAAATAATACTAAACCATGTATTTAGTCAATGGGGACAAAAAGACAAAATAAGCATATAAACCCCCTCTCTATGGTTTTGGAAGATACTTTTACCTTTTTCCAAAAAAGATGGATATATACGGCTATAAGATGTGTAAAATTTCAATCTACGGGATAGTCCTGGAGATAGCGCGTAGATTTGACCATGTCTCCACACATGCAGCTAATTGAATAGAGACTTCTTGTCAAACCTCGCCTTACTTAGCACGAGATTGATGGTTTTTTTAAAATATATTTATCTCCAAATCAACATTTTAAAACGTGTTCTATAAATAATTAAGCACAAATATATAAAAAAACTTTTTATACAACATTTTAATTAAACCAATGTATGAAAACTAAATATTGTTACAAACTTTTATATATATGATTCAAAATATATCTATAAGCACAAATATATTTATTATAAACCAAAACATCAAGGCATCCCAAAACTCGGAGATGTGACCAACCTCTATGTCTCAAGCCCAAATTCTAAGCCCAACTCCCTCTCTAGTCAATTGTATTGTAGATTGCCTTGCTAACTGAAAAGGTTTTAAAACAACTAAAATGAGCGAAAACTCAGTGAATAGACATAACAAGCATAAAACATTTATATACTTAAAATAAGTATATCATATAGTAACGAATACTTACAACACAAAATACTTTTAAAGTTCATCTCAAAAGCATTTACAAATATAAACAATATCAAAACAATTTCACTTTAAATATGAAATGTAGTTTGTATTAATCATCAATTATAACATTGATATATTACCCTGTAACAATAATATACACCATAGACCTGTAATCAGGAAAACAACACTGATCTACAGTCTAATCAACATATCTAGGAACACTTGATGGCTAACCCTTCTCCATCATTAGCACGGCTCAGCCCTTCTCCCTTCACTGACCATCAATCAAGTGCCCTGTGTCAAATGCGCATAGACACTAACAATATCTCACATGTGCATATAACTAACTCAGCACATAACCAGGTGCATATCACAACTCAGCACCACTCAAATATGTACCATTACAGAGTAAGCATATCATATAAAAGAAATCTCAAATCATTGCATCAAAACGCAATACAATTCAATAGTAAAACCATTTCAAATTCTCATTCAAAACTTAACCAAATCAAACGACTATTGAATTGCCGAAGGTATTACACATTCATAAACAAATACTCATTAGATCAAAAGCATCAAAGCTTTACTAAAATCAAACAATTATATAGATTCAATTCAAAACTTCTTTCATTTTATACAACATTTGCCAAAGGTAGTATTTGAAATATTTAAACAAGGCATTTCATCGAACACCTTTCGTGCATTCCAAAACAACCATTTAAAACACAATAAACCTTGACATTTTGAATATTAAAATAGCATATTGATTTCAGTAGCAAGGGCTAGTATATCTACTCACCACACAACAACCAAAACTAGTCCAAAATCACGTCACAAGCTGCCTTACTTTCTACTTGCACTGGCGTTGCCAAAATGAGCACCTAAATGAGTAATGTAAATCACAAAACACCATCACAATCATATATACATACCTATACAGATATCCAATACTCATTTGACCTAAATTCAGATCCTACAAATGGATTTCTATATGGTTTATACATGATTATGAACATGGCAACAAATCTGCCTAAGTAGGCAGAACATTAAGCTTCAAATCAAACATGTACTGTGAATAGTCTAGACATAATTTTAACAAACCTTTCGGTGAAGATTTAGCCCTTTGAGTCTAGAATCCAAAGCAAAAGGAATTTCATAATTTCAATATCTAAGCAATAAGTTATACCAGTTTTAGTGAGGTCGGGTCAAACTGCTTTCACAATTTAAGCAATAAAATGTCGCGGTCGTTTTCAATATCAAAACAACAGAATCAGATCACACTCAAAGATGAATACAAGTTGTAGTAGACACTCTAAAATTTCTGTGAAATCAAGAATTACTCGATTTGGAGATATATAACTCGACTTATGTGCAAAATACAGAAGCTACAATTTCTGTCACAAAACAGAACAAGACCACAACTAGGTATGCTATAGTTCAAAGCATAAATAGATGAAAGAACTTACCAATTCTATTTTCCCACACCTTATAATTAGATCATTGATAATTGAGGTTTATCTTCTGAAATGAAATTAGGGATTGAAGGATTTCGAATTTGCTCTCTTAGGTTTTAGGTTTCATTATATGTAAGAATAAAGAGGTGCTTTTTAACTTACTCTAAACACTTATCCTTATATATAACATATTAAGATATTTATAATGTTTAAAATCAGAAAATGAATAATGTTACCTTTAGTACTTTAACAATTCCAAGAGTTCAATTGAAACCTTAAAGATTCAATTCGTTTCAAACTCACGAAATTAACTTAGTTACCGACGAACTCCCATTTCAATTGACATGCTAAATAAACTCTAGCGTTTTAGTGCATGATAATGAATGTATAATATAACATTAGAGTACGGGTGTGTCACTTCTTCCCTCTTAGAGGACGAATTCGGACGGACGTCTTCATGAAAGTTATAGGTATTCGAGTTACCTTTCCAGGAACGTTTGAATCGATGAAATCTGACGTCGGGGGAACGAGTTATGACATAAATACACAATCTGAACATATATAAATTTCACACTGATATTATGGAGAAATTGAACGCGTATTGAATTATTCGAATAAAATAGTTTATTATAAACCAATAAAAACGACGTATATTTAAATTAAAATTTAAAACTATTAAATTTACATTTGCATATATATATATATATATATATATGTATGTATATATATGTATGTATATATATGTGTGTGCGCGCGCGTGTGCGTTTGCGTGTGTGTGTCTCTAAGGTGGAGATAATTTGACATGTTGAACTTATAATAAGTAAATTAAAAATAATACATTTACACCAAATGAACAAAAATCACGACGCAATCGAATACGTGTATATTTAATCAATTAAAACAGTTAATAAAATATATCACTTTAAATATAAATTAAAAAATATATATTTAAATTAAAAAAATTTATAATATATAATTAAATTTATATTTTATTAAAACTTAATATTAATAAATTTAAAATGTTTTGATGTTCATCTATTTTTAAAACATATAGTATTTATAGCATATTAATTTTAATGAATAAAAATGTATATTAAATAATATTTATATTTAACTAATTAAATTTATTCATGTCAATTAATTATTTAAAAGGAGAGTGTTTTCACTCTCTTGTTTTATGAAAGTGTGCTAGTAAGTGTGGACTATTTTTGCCCCAACCTATTCATTAGGTAACATGTCAGTTTTGTCTATTGAGCCATCATAATATTTGTCTCTCCTTTCGCTGGACCGGTCCAAAAGAGTAACCCATTTTATTAACAATTAAAACTAGTTTTGAAAATTACACTGGATGGGACTTTTAATAATCTGTTGAATAGTTGAACCACTAAAACAAAAAATTTAATAATTTCATTCAACCAGTTTAACCGGTGGTTGAACCGGTCGGACCAGTGGAACTGTGAATCGCGAATTCCGCCGGTTCAGTCATCGGTTCAGTTTTTAAAATACTACCTAAAATATTAAATTGACGTCTTTTTCATTTGGAAAAAAAAATTCAAAAACGTTCTTCATATATATCATATATTAATTGTACATGTTTAAAATTTTATTTACATTTAGTTAAATTAATTTAAAATTTAAATTAGTTTTGATCTGATTATACTTTTTAGTTAGTTTTTAAAAATAAATAACATATTTGTACTTTTTTAAGTGGATATGAATTTAATTGTATATTTAAATATGGCTTATTGAATGATTTCGTCATTTAAATAACAAAACTGACAAAAATTGGGGTATAATTGAATTGATAAAGTGTGAAATAGGGTAAAATTGACAAGTTTTTAACGTCAAGGTAAGATCGAAAAGGGGGCTAAAAGGTCGGTATTTTTTTTGAGGAAATTACACCATTTACCAAAAAAAAAAAATTACAAAACTGCATGTTGACTTTTTTCATTTACAAAAATCCTAAAAATATTTACAAACGTACCAAAAAAAAAAAATTACAAACATACGGTGTATACTGTGGGTATAATGTCAGTATACTAATAAACTAACATTATATCAACATTATACCAACATTATATAAAAATTATACCAACATTATGCATACTGAGATTTTATTAATATTAAATAAAAATTTACCAAAATTACATCATGTCATATACTAAAAAATAAATTAATAAATATATCAACTAGAAAATATATATAAAATTTTATAATCTATATACCAAAAATATACTGAAATTATCAATAATAAACCAAATACTATTTTTCAATTATCTGATTTATAGGTTTAATATTCCGAAACTATACCTTAATTATACCGACATTATACACATCGTACTTTTGTAAATAATTTTCATTTTTTGGTAGTTTTGTAATTAATTTAAATCAGTCGATATTTTTGTAAAAAAAAAATTACAGGTACTTTTGTAAATATTTTTAAAATTTTAGATACTTTTGTCATCGTCCCATTATTTTAAGGCATTAGGCCTTTTTTTTAATTGTTAAACGTGTGCAATTTATTTGTCTGGATTTTTTGTCCTAATCCACGTAATGAAATAGTCAAAAATTTAGAGTAAAAGTAGTATTTTTGGGGAAAATGATATTTAAAGACCACATGAAATAGAAAATAATAATACATGCAACTCTAAATGGATTTTCACAGTTGACAGTGATGAATTTTGCAACTCTTCCCACTTATGATTGAATCCCAAACGAGCTAGCCAGCTCCTAGTAATTGAGAGTTGATTTGATTGCATCCAGAATCTACATGGAAATATGGATCCATCATAATCTACCATAAATGATAAAACAAATATTGCTAATAATTCAAAACTTACTTTGTTCTTTGTGGGCATGTAAAATGGTTCAAAAACTAGAGGAAACGGTGTATCCAGACCACATACTCTTGTCACAGGAGCTTCTAACTGCAAAACATCTTCACTTGTTTAGCCACTCCACACAGAAATCTGTTATGAGATTAGTTGCTCACCCTTAAGAAACATCGTTCGATAATGGACGCTGAGATTTCTGCACCAAAACCTCCCGTCACAGGAGCTTCATGACTGATCTACACCCAGGAATATAATGATTTTTTAAAATTTTATAGTAATTTTGACGACCTACTCTCAGGAATCTATCCAACTTACGACAAGTCTTCCGGTCTTTCTAACCGAAGCCTCCACTGTTTCCTTATCCCAGGGTAGTAACGTTCTCAGGTCAATAAGTTCACAGGATATTCCTTCCTGCAAAATTTCTCTATAACAATCATCACAGCTTATAGCAATAACAAATGAAAAACATAGAATGAATTAAAGTAAAAAGGACACTTGTTGAGTTCTACGTTTTCATTTTTGGAAATGCTTCTGAAACTCCAAGACCTTATATTTATACATATTCTAATAAAAAAAATCATTTAACTGTGTTTTATTTCATCGTTTTCGTTCATGTTGATAAGCTCAAATTGCTTTCCAGGTCACAGTGCCAACAAACACCAAGAAGCTTTTTATTGTACAAGCATTGTAGGTTTCCGAGTTATAAACCATTGTAGTCACAGTGCCAACAAAAATGAATGAAGTAATTTTGGCTTGATATAAGGTCAGAGGAGGATTAGGACAGAATAACCACACACTATAGTAAGCAGATTATGATAACCCCGTATTATTGTTAGCATGAAGGATTAAAATGTCAGAAACGTTTAGAGATGCACGAAAATTGTCCCACTTACGGGTCCTTAACTAACTGGGTAAGCTCTAACTTAAATTTTGGGTTAGTTGACCTTACAGAAACACCAATAATCATTCTGTTCTTCTGGAACTTATAGCTAAAGGGACTAAGCAAACTAACCTTCTCTGCCTCAATACAGGCCTGCTCCATGACAGCCAGTTGTGCTCCCCAACCAACAAGAGTTATGTCATTGCCTTCTCGGATCACCTGATATTTGGTTTGCAAATGTCTTTACAACAATTAAACTTAATTCATAACTTAAAAAGCAATAATCAAGCCCGAGCGCAGTTCAATGCGGATTCCCGCAATACAAATTTTTCCCCATTCGAAGTAGCATACCTCTGCCTCTGATAATGGTAACATGTAATCATGGTCAGGTACTTCTTCTACGGATAAGCGATAAAGCCACTGAAAACCAACAGTACTTTAATATCAACACACAAAACCAGTTGATTTACAACCAAAGGGAAAAAGAACATACTTTTGGTTCAAAAAATACAACAGGGTTTGGATCCCGTATGCATGATAATAACAATCCTTTGGCTTGCCGGGGACTTCGAGGTATAACCACCTGTAAAAAAAACATTAAATTAGGGTGACACTCTCATATGTGAAAAAGGAATTTCAAAAGATTTAGCAGCTTTCTGTTGAGCTCGTCTAATCAAAGTTAAATGAAAGTATTGGGTAGATTAACAAATGAAATAAATAACATGCAATGGCACAAAAATAGATTAATTCACTGGTTAAGCATAAATTACATGCATCTCATTATTGCTATGTAACATTTGTTTCAACTTTTATTATAATTTTCCATTGAATAGACAGCTTGTTTGGATGACACAATGTTCAAATGGAATCAATTCTACGTTTGAGCAATTTTCCACATACTTCCATGGTTTATTTTAAAGAGGTTTAGATAATTAGATTTCCGAGTATTCTTATATTTTATTTTCCTTTTGTTTATCCTTTTATTTTCCTTCCGATGAGTGTTGGTCAAAGACAGATATGACCCTGAAGTGGAGATGCAAATGAAGCAAGGGAAGAGATATACTTTGATACCAGGAACATGACAAAAGAAGGCTTCAGGGGATTGTGAGTGATAATGTCCTCCATGTCCCACAGCTCCATAGGGTGCTCTAATTGTTAAACCTGGAGAGTCACTTTAAAATCATTATACCGAAAAACGTAAGCAAGAATAGAAAAAAAAGGATTATTACCTCCACAATTATATTGATTCCCACTCCTGTATCTAAACTTTGCAGCTTCATTGACAATCTGTGAGTAGAAAATGTTGATCATTTAAGGGAATTGCGGAGGTGAAAAAAACATAGAATTGAAGAGGGTTGTTGCCTGATCAAAAGCAGGATAGATGTAATCTGCAAACTGAATTTCTGCTACGGCTCTATTGTCCTGTCGCAAATGATGATTCAATAACAATGTAGAGAGAATCCATATAAAGAATATACGGATTGAATACTCACCATTGCTGCGAGACCAATGCCAAATCCGACAATGCCCTAAACATCATGTAAATATGAGAAATACAAAGCAAAATCATATAAAAAAGAATCACAAGAAGGTCATAAATTTACCTGTTCACAAAGAGGAGTATTAAAAACTCGATTTTTGCCGAAGCGTTCGGCCAGTCCGGTTGTGCAGCGGAATACCCCGCCAAAGCTCACATCTTCTCCAAATACATAACAACTGAGAGAGACACTAAAAGTTTAAACTTTTTTTTCGCCAGAGATAACAATATATAAATATGTAAAAAAAAAAGTCATCTCAAGATGATGAACCAATCTTAAGCAAAGAAAATAAAAGTGTACTTTACGGCTACTAATTAAACCATGCAAATAAACATTCGTTTAACAAATTAATACCAAAATATATGAAACTGATAATAATGAAAATGGTGGTATGATATAGAGAAATAAAAACAGAAGAAAAGAATACCGAGGGTCAGTTTCCAAGGCAATATTGAGAGCTTGATTAATGGCAGAGAAAAGATTCATTGATTTTCCCACTTCTCCATGTCCTTGAGAAGAGAACTGTCTGGGTCTGCAAATTGAAGCAGCAAGCCTAATAATTCCACTTCTTCTCAAACCCATTATTTTTGTGATCAGATTGCCCCAATTTCGCTTTTTACTTTTCTATTCCTATGCAGATCAACATACACATTTTGCCACCTCACTAAGCTTACTCTAATCTCATCTTGTCTTTCCGTCTATCTATCTTGGTTTCGTGCAGAATTGAAATTCAAGGTGGGGTGGGATGCATAAATTAATGAGCAAAATACACCAAATTTAATTAAAAAAATATCTTAACAAGAAAAACAAAGGGAGTAGTTTCCGTTTTTTTATAAGGTTTTTACGTTTAATTTTTCTTGATATTAATATCTACTCATCTGTCCCGTATTAATAGGTAGATTAGGACAAACACGTGTACTAAGAATGTTTAGGTTTTTTAGATAAAATAAATAAATAAAGGATCACTTTCATCCCTTATCTTGGGTAAAGTATTAAAAAAGTCCAAAATTAGAAAACCGGATCACTTATATCCTGAATTTGTATAAACCGGATCAAAAAAGCCCCTTTGCTGACGTGGCGCTCTAATTAAAGAGTGAAATTTAAATCAATATTTAATTAATCATAATTAACACTAACTAATCATACTTAATCACTAATTAATTACAATTTAACACTAATTAAATTAAAAAAAAAATTACCCGAAAAAAAAATTAATTTTTTTTGGAGCAGACTGCTCCTCATCGGAGGAGCAGAGGCTCACCTGAGGATATGTGACCCGCGGGTCTGGAAAAACAGACCCGCGGGTCTGCATTTTTTTAAAAAAAAGTTAAAAAAATCTAAATTTTTTTGTGTATATTAAAAAATTAGGGTTAATTTGTTGATATTTAAATTTTGAGGGTTAATTAGTTAATTCAGATTTTAAAATTTGGGGATTAATTTGTTATATATTAAAAATTAGATGGTTAATTTATTATTTTAGATTTTAGAATAATAAGGATTAAATTTTATTTTTTTATTTATTAGGTCTTAATTTATAATGTTTAAAAAAAATTAGAACCATTTTAAACTTTTTTCTATCAAAAACCACCTTGGGCAACAAAACCACTATGGAAAACCGGAGAGTGTATTACACTCTCTTGGGTGAGAGTGGGAATGGGGGTTTTTGACCCGTTTTACACAAGTTCAGGGTATAACTTATAAGTGATCCCTTTTTCAAGGTTTGGATTTTTTGATATTTTGACACAAGTTCGAGGGTGAAAGTGATCATTTATTCTAAAATAAATTAATACATAAAAAGAGTACTAAATTTGTCCCGATTTAGTATAGTGGCAACTTTATCTTTTAGTAATTTTTATTGTCTTTCCAAAATATTTCCTATAATTAATATTGACAATTACTACTCCTATTTTTTTTAGTTGTCATTTTAGGTAAATGTAACTTTTTTTATCAATAGTTGTCTTTTTAGGAATTTAAGATAATATTAGCTATTATCTTCAAAATTAATCCCTCCTCTAATAATTGACTCTATGACTCAACTTACAAAAGCATTTACTATATAGTAGGGTTATTTGAATATTTACTTCCATAATTTAAGACAAAAACTCACTTTCTTAATAGGCTTAATGTTTTAAAAAACCCTGCCCTTTAATCCCCTTTTCAATCCTACTCTGACGCTGCAAATCTGTGAATTCTACTCTATTTTGTATTTTTTTCATTTCAATTGTATCTTAAAGCATAAAATTGACCTTTTTTTATTTGGCAAAAATTCTCTAAATTGACCCTTTTTGCATTGAATTAACTTTTAATAATTTGAACTTTTGTCAAATAAATAAAGGTCAATTTTATGCTTCACAGTACAATTGAAATGAAAAAAAAATGCAAATGGGGTAAAATTGACAATTTTTCAACATCAGGGTAGGATTGAAATGAGGATGAAAGGTCGGGGTTTTTTTAGGCATTAAGCCTTCTTAATATGTACAATTTTAGCTAAATGGACAACTAAAAAAATAGAGGGAGTACTTAATAAGATAAATATCTAGTGTCATTTTAAAAAATATATAGTTTTAAAGGTTTCAATGTTTTTTATTCGCATGTGAAGGCTTGGCCTAATAATTAAGTCCTTCCATTGCATGAAGTCAGGGGTTTGAACTCCAATACTCCTCTTGTCATGATTTGACTGACTTAAATTTGAAAAGTGCATTTTTATTTTTGCTAATTTCCGCTAACAATTAACCTAAATTTTTTTTATTCTCTTTTGTTTTTATAAACATGTTTTTTATTATCTCAAATCTCTAATATCTAAATTTTTGTGTTTCAACGATGATATATTTTTATCAACTACAACAGTTTAATTTTTGCGACGTGGACAATTTTTTTTACTCGACGACAATGGTTTGTTCGATTTATAATGAACTTTTTTCATTCGTTTACAATTTGTTCTATATTGAATTTTTGTATTATTTGTGGATTTTTATTAATATTTATGACATTTTATTTTATTATAAATTTGTCATAAATTTATGCTTATAAAGTGTTCAATAAAATGCTTAAACATAAATTATTTTATAAGTATTTTGATAACGGTGAATAACTGTCTTTTAATTATTTTAAATGTGTTCTTTAAAAGTTAAATGCATGGAGCTGATTAACATTAGTTTTTATAAGTTCAATAAAAATATTATGATATGTTATTATTTACACCGGTCCAAAATAATAGAAGGTCCAAGAACGACATATGGGCTGATCCGGGTGTTTTGGCCTGAATTACAGCTGCCGTAGTATTTATGATATTTTTACTATTTAGTAGTTTTCTTGAATAAGGTTTAACATCATTAGGAATATTTTTCTCATTAAAAATAGTATTTCAATTGCAATTGGATATTAAATAGAATTTCTCACTATAAATAATAATTGAGAACAAGAATTGTATTTTTTATATATCGAATCAATCAAATAAAACCAAGTTCTGTGCTTTTTATCCCATAATTTTCAGATTGTTTGTTAACTTATGAGTAGTTTGATATTAATCTTACTTGTTTTTTTGAATCAGTTTGGTTAAAGTATCAAATTGAAACAATTTTCATTCATACATATTCAAAGGTTTGAGATTGAGATTTATTCCTTTGGACATCTTTTGACAACACTAGGGGCCCGTTTATGGCTAGCATTAAAACTGATAAGCAAACTCGGTCTCAACACCGAGCGCAGTTGGAAATAAAGAGTGTATTAACGGACGAATTAGACTCAAACATTATACAAATCATGGTTAAAGATAAACAAGTTTCACAGCCCCCAAAAGGACAACTGACGCCCCCCCCCCCCTTTCTGAAGGAATTAATGCTAGTTCTGTAGTCAACAATTCTGGATTTGATGTTGCAAAATATTTGGACAAATATTTGCGAGATCTCCCACCAACTCGAACGTCCCTGTCACAAGTCAATTTTACCATCATGAGGGATGAAATTGCTTAGGAAAATCGGCAGATGTTTGACGGGGCTATGCAACAAATGACTTCAGCAATGAACACGATAATGTCCGATCACGTTGTCGTATAGAGAGAGATCAAAAACAATTTGAACACCTTGACGATTGCAATTGACAATTCGGGTACGCTTTTTTTAGGATAAGCTATAGCCAAACAAAGCTATGGAAAGGCCGATTATACTCAAACGCTGAATAGATTTGGAGCTCAGGGTAATTCAGCCATGTCAGGACAACAGCCCAACAAGATGAGTATGATGTATGGCTCTATGAAGTTGTTAACAAATTCTTTTATACAAGTGAACAATATAATCGTCCGCAATCAAATTGGGTCTTATGAATAAGGGCATCATACAAGATCGTAACCTTAGTTTATTTTCTCAATTAGTAAAGAGTTACTAATGAAGCGAGGTAGTCAGTCTCATGCTATTTTATGGGTTGATCGATATAAGCATCAAAACACTCAATGGTTGAGTCAGTCGAACAGTGACGCTATATGAATTTTGCGTGGTATTTCATATAAATCAATATAATGTCATCTAGTTCATGATTGTACATATAAGTCCTTAGACTTGTGGTGACACTATCTTGTGTATAGGTGATTAGAGTATCCTTATCCCTAGATCTTTCATGAGCTAGGGTCGCAGGATATGTTGGCTCTAGTTAGTTGTATATGAAGATAGGTACTTAGTCTAGAAAGGATTCATTACTGTAGATGAACAGGGATAGGACTTTATGTTATCTCAAATTGTTCTTGATGGATGGATTCCTAAATAGGAGAAGATGACTTGTTTAGAAGGAGTTTTAAATACTATAAAGTTAGTGGAATTGAGAGCGAGGTCTTATGATCGAGACATTTAGTGTTTGACAAACCATGATACTAGTCGAAATCAGAATCTTATAATGAAGGATTTTCGGTGTACGATAATCATGAACATTGGTTCATTAGAATGCATCGAACCTTCATTTCATTTGAGTAGTCATGATATATTTCTAGACGTCACCAACAATTTACGAAAGTTAATAATTAAATGGGGGTTTTTACTTATCAAAGATAAGAAAATCGTTTCTTATGTTTCTTGTTGCCATCTAGATGTGAACCTAGCTAGTCACATATACTAGGGTGTGCAACCGATTATTTTATGAAAGGTCAAATTTGAAATGGATACTAGCATATCTCTAAATTTAATCTAATTTGAAAACGAAGTTCAATTTAAGGACTAATTTATAAATTTGCTGGAATTTAATTGTACTTTAGCCAAGTTTAGAAGTTAGTGGCTTAAAAGTAATTAATTAATGGAATTAATGACACTAAGAACTAATCTATAATTAATTGAATAATCCATGTTGTTTATCTACTAATTGCATGTGAATTATGAACATAGACTATGTCTTAGTCAAGACACACAAGTTTCTCTTTTGATGACACATAAGAAAGTTGTATGTCTTAAGGCATGGAAATGTGTTAACACTTAGCAAGGTGTGTGTCATGAGGAGAGGAGTGGAGTTTCCTCTACACACTCCATTCACTCATGCCTATAAAAGGAGAGCTACTATGTACGTGCAAGGGTTTAATTTTTAATCGACAATCTTTTTTTTTTTGATTAAGAATCAAATGATATGAATGGGATTCATATATGCTTGTTAAGTTTTGTAATGGCACCAATCTAATCAACAATTTATAAGCACAACTTGAAGTAGTTCAAGTGCTAGCTTTGAGAAAGTTAGGGTTATTTGAAGGAAGTTCAAGTACAAGTTTGTACATGTTCATATATCACATAAGCCAACAATAACTAGAAGAAGTTTTCAAGCATCCGATCAAGGAGGTGATCATAACAAGAGTTGAGCTTTGGGTTTCTCAACAAGAGGAACTCGAGCAAATAACTTTAAGGCTAGGATTCAATTGGAGGATTCAATTGGAAGCATACTCGTATGGATGAGTCAGAGGTCGTGTACTTTTAGGACTACGGGAATCTTAGGGAATCCACATAGGTATTGATGGAATAAACAAATAAACAAAGGGAAAAGGAGGGAACCACAAATCCAACATCGACCAGAAAAGAAGGAAAAGACAAGACGCCGCCACAAACACCATAAAAGGGCCACGAACCCATAAGTCCAGGGGACACGCAATCTGACTATACAAATGTTCCACATGCTAAACCATTTGTCTCACTAACACTTTAACATATATCCAGATTCCGATACTTAAAGATCCCAAGTCACTGACCACAACCGACTCTTGGATCTATCATTGGGTGTCGTCTGTGGGAAATCTTAGAACAAATTTCACTGGTCAGATTCGATGAATACAACAGTAATTGATCTCTCAATGATTGTTGTACCTCAACTTCAGAATCCCGATATGTTTTGTGTAATAATCCCAATTGATAGAGTAGAAATGATAAACAAAACTCTAGAATAAACTATTTCTAATGGCTTTGTCTATGAACTAAGATGTAAACTACAAAATGTGTGATCTCTAAGATGTCTAAGGTCCAAAAAGGATGTGTGATCTCCACAAGAAGACGTCTTTTCTCTACACAAATGCAAGCTATTTATAGAGTTGCTAGCAGTGGAGCTCAAGTCAAGAATCTCTCTTCTCTTCATGGAATTTGAGTGATGATCAAGTTTTGGATCTCTTCTTTCCATATAGAGCGGAGTAGGGAGCAAGTTATTCCATAACCATCTTGAGTGAATCATGGTTCACTTATCTCATTTCCAAAGATAGCTTGATTCAATCTCATCTTGATCTATACTTTGAGTGCTAATCAAGTACTTCCAAATTGAGCTTCGGAGGATCAAGGTTGACTTATCTTGTTTCCAAAAGAAACTTAAGTCTATCAAAGTTGACTTATCTAATTTCCAAAAAAGGATTGATTTAAGTCCACATTGATTTCTTCTTCCATAATGAGCTTTGTTGTAATCAAATCTCATATCTTTCAGTGCAAGCCAAGGAAGATCCCTTTTTGAGTGTGAATCAAAGATGTGTCGCTTATGGAAGGTCTATGAGTGCTCACCAAAACTCCCGTAACCTTCAAAAATGGAAAAAATGCAATTTTTCCAGGCCTCAGGGCAGGCCCGAAGTCGTGGGCCGGCCAAGGGTCGGCCGAGCTTCTGCGTGACACTTTTTCAGCTGCAAAAACTCTAACTTCAAAACCTCATAACTCCTTGTAGACACGTCGGAATGAGCTGGTTCTTGATTCTACGGAAAGCTTAAGATGTCTACTTTATTTATTGTGAAGAACACAAATATAATTGAGGTCTCTAAATGCTCCAAAACTTTCAATCATTATAGCGGGGTCAGATTCACAAGTATGCATTTTTGCTCTTAACGTCTATTTTCATCAGATCTTCGCACCACATTCTACTATACTTCAATCATGGTCACACAAGGCTTCAAAATGAGTTAAAACTCATGAAATACGCCGACATGGTTCTGGTTTGGCTTGGAACTTGGCCCGAATCTTTCTGGCTCTGACTATTTTTGCATTTTTACTCTGTTTTATTCATAAATACTTCAAAAATATTAAATATTTACATATTTCATATAAAATAACAAACAAGTAAAATTAAATAAATAAGCATATATTTTACATAATAAAGTACTACAAACTAGAAAATAAATGCCCTAAAAATGACGTAAAATATACATTTATCAGTCATCTAGTGTTTTTACTAAATGGTTAACGAATTATAAAAAAATTACAAAATAGTTACTTAACTATAGCTTTTTTTAAAAACGGTTAACAAACTATAAAAAGTTACAAAATAATTACTGGAGTATTATTTTTTTTATAAATGGGTTACCATCTTGATGATGTGGACAAGAAAATTATTAGTAAGATAACATTTTTGTAAAAAAAAAAACAATTCGGTAATCAGTTTGTAATTTTTATAGTTGGTAACCTTTTTGTAATAATTTATAGTTCGATAATCATTTTATAACTTTTTATAATTCAAGTAACCATTTTATAAAAACACTATAGTTTGGTAACCGTTTTATAAAAACACAAGGGTTCGATAACCATTTTGTAACTTTTTATAATTCAATAATCGTTTTGTAAAAACACTATAGTTCAGTGACCTAAAAAATACTTAACCCTGACTAATTGCGCCCCATTCTCTATCTCTAGAGAGACGCCACCTTTGCCTCCGGCTTTTGCAAAGTTCTCATATTCCATTCTTACATCATCAAAATTGCTGAATGTGTAAGATGAGAAGAATTCCTTCTGAAATGTAGCAAGAATGGTAGTGCAATGTCAATCACCCAACTCGTCTTTTGATTAGAGGTTTTGGACCCCTAACTTCACTACAGCCCCTAAATTCTGCAGCGAATTGTGCTCTTCGTCTACTCTCTTCATTTTGGATGTCACTTTTAACAACTACCACATTTACTATTCCGTTTGTTGCATAACATGTTAGTGATATCTTCAGAGTCCCCTAGGACAGGTAGAGAGGCGAGTACAAGGAGAGTGAGCACCTCAATGTCAAACTTTATGCTCATACTTGACAACTGATTCATGGTCACTTGAATATAGTTCAAGTGATCTGCTATAGAATTCGGTTCTCGTTCATTTGTATCCTTAACAAACCAAGTTCGAACATGATTTTATATTCATTTATTTAAACGAACTGAATTAGTTCGTACATAAACTCGTTAAAAGTTCATGAATTGGCTCGTATATAAGTTCGGTAAAGAGTTCGTGAATCGGCTAAAAATTCAACAGAGGTACCGAACGTGAACACTTCAAAATTCGACTATGTCGAGTTCATTTTAAGCCTAGGAAGAGTGATAGTAGTAGTAATAGTAGGGAAGATGGGTGCAGACAAAGTTTTCTTGTAAAAGTGGGAATACTTTTGATACATTCAAACACAATATAGTGTTGTGGTGTGGTGGGGATGAAAAGTGCGCACTAAAAGGAAAGCGCATTAACATCAACACTCACTCCCATTATATTCTTAGGAATTCCTAAAAATCAAAAAATACAAAGAAACAAGACATATTTTGGTTAATGTGGACCCATTTCTTCCATAGCCAACACCTATTCTTCATCATTCTCTCACTTCACTTTGATTTAATCTCTTTTTCTGCTATTCTATGATCTTCAGGTGATGGGTTGTAGTTGCTGTTGGTGAAGAAAGAATAAATTTATATTTTTGTAATGGGAAATTGTTGGTGTAGATGGGAACCTTCAATATACAGAGTCTCTTCAAATGCAAAATCAGGTTTTTTTCTTCTCCCTCTGCTTCACTGTTGTGTATTACAAATGTTGATATGATCATGCTCTGTTTTCCTATGCTTCAGCTCTGTAAGTTATACTTTTTTGCTCTTTGGCTGCTCAGATTTCATAGGGAACTCCTCGTCTGCATGAATTATTACTAGATGATTGAATATTCATATACTTATAAAGCTTAATAGTTTTTTTGTTGAATCTGGCATCTTAGATCCTTGTTGCTGCACTTTTTTTTTACTGTACTAGACTTGTATTTTAAGTTTAGTTGATTTCCCATTAACTGATATAAAGTGGGTGGGTTCGCACTTATCTTCACACCAACTTTTACTTGTATTGCTTTTTCTAGTCATTTTCTATCTTTACTTCTCGGACATTTTTTAATTATGTCCTTTTTTTTTTAACTTTGGAACATCTATATCTTCCAAACTCATTTCTGTTTTCTTTTATTGGCCATGAATCTTCTTAAACCTCAACATTTGGAAGCATTTTATTTGGAAAAGATACATATCATGAACTCATTCAGTGCCATTCTTTAATAAATATTCCTGTGTTTCCTTTTATCTTGCATGGAACACCCTTCCACTTCTAAGTATAGGCGTAATAATATGACAAATTATTACGTAGACTTAATCTACCACGTCATCCGTCTATTTGGACGTTTTACATTTCAGTATTTCCGTTATCCTACTACATTACTTTCCATTCATAACTTTATTTTGCTTACTAGAATTCTAAATTTCACCATACTAACTATATGTGTTTCTCCCAGAATCTCCAAAAGATGAGAAACCAAGAAATGATAATAGAAAGCTGCCATCAAATCCTGAGGAAGTAGAAGACCTGCGTCGCGATTCAGCAGCAAATCCATTGATTGCATTTACCTATGATGAACTAAAGATTATCACTGCAAACTTTCGGCCAGACAGCGTGCTGGGCGGAGGTGGATTCGGAAGTGTTTATAAGGGCATCATTACGGAGGATTTAAGAGAGGGGTTTGAGCCACTTCCGGTTGCTGTCAAGGTTCATGATGGTGACAATAGCTACCAAGGCCACAGGGAATGGCTGGTAATAACATCTTCTTTTAAACTACAATATAAATCATTCATTCTCGTTGGAACGCTACATAATATAGTTTCTGTTGATCTAAAGAATAATTAGAAAATTAATTATTTTACAATTTGTTGATTCAAAAGCATTTAAAATTGGAAAAACAAAAGAGAAAACATTCTCTATGAGCTTTTAATCAGTTCAAGAGAATTCCATTGCTCCATGACCTCCAAGCCCGCATCTGCTATCCAAATCAAATTCAACAGACATTGCTATGTCATTTTCTTTATTTCCATTTATATTCTTGATAGATAGGATTGGATTGATTCGTTTTTCTTTTGTAGGCAGAAGTCATATTTCTGGGGCAGCTGTCTCATCCAAATTTGGTGAAACTGATTGGATATTGCTGTGAAAATGAACATCGCGTTTTGATATATGAATATATGGCTCGGGGTAGCGTTGAAAACAATCTGTTTTCAAGTAAGCCTTCTTATCTTTACATTAATGTATTGGAATCATGAAAAGCTTTTTTGTTTCCTTGTTGATGTGCCCAAATAAACTTCACTTTCTTACAACTTATGTTTAATAACTTACTATTTCGCATGGAGATAAAAATGAAAATACTGAAACGGAAAAGCCATAACAAATAATGGCATAACAATTTATTTTACAATTTATTTTCGTGCGACGTAGATAATATAGTAAAGATATGTAACGAGCAGCATATGACCTTAGTTAGTACATAAGTATATAATATAATGCACCAAACATTTATCTTTATCATGATGTATATATGATTGTAATGTTTTGTTGCTGCAGGAATATTGCTTCCTCTTCCATGGAATGTTAGAATGAAGATTGCATTTGGTGCAGCAAAAGGACTTGCCTTCCTCCATGAAGCTGAAAAACCTGTTATCTACCGTGATTTTAAGACGTCTAACATTCTGCTTGATGCGGTTAGTTCATTCAAACTGCATCCTACTGTCCTATATTGCATGGAAATAAAAACGTTGTAAAGGAAAATACGACGAAATTGTGTATTGTTTATAAGAATATATTATAAATATAAAGTTTCAGAATTTTAGAAGCATTTTCTGAAACCAAAATGAAGGCACTTGTTTTTCCATGATAAATGAAAGTTCTCGCAATATACTGTTATTGCAGAAGCTAAATCAACATGCATACAGTGCATTAATATCCCATTTTGTCTTACTTATAATTAGGGTGTGTGTTTGGTTTGAACTAAACTGATCAAACCGAATCTAATTTCATAGGATTAAAAAAATTTCAAACCAAACTTAATAGGTTTTTTGGTTGGATTTGTACTAATACTTAATTTACTGAAATTTTTTATGTCCAAAACCTTATCGAAACGAGCTAAGAAACCGAATTGTTTTATTGTTGTTAAGACAAATCAAACTGAAATTGTCTGTTCAGTTCAGTTATTCGGGTTGGTTTGGTTTTTTCATACTCCTACTTGTAATCAAAGAAGGCTGGTAACAAATGAAGTGCATCAATTTCTGATGTTTTTAACAGAATTTATGCAGAGCAGAACTGTTAGATGTTTCTGGAAGATTGCTTACATTTACGAGTTTATGCACAAACAGGAGTATAATGCAAAGCTCTCCGACTTTGGTCTCGCGAAAGATGGACCAATGGGAGACAAAACTCATGTTTCCACACGTATAATGGGAACATACGGCTACGCAGCACCCGAATATATAATGACAGGTACTCCACCTTATTATGATAAATCATCTTTTCCAAAAACATTATTATTCTGTCAAATTCGAGCTCGAATCGACTGTAAAATTTAAAGGTTGAAACTCAATTAATATCGAGTGTTTGTCGACTCAATCTCGAGTAGCTCGCGAGTTGACTCGACTGGATTACGTCCCTAATTGTGGCGATCATTTTCTGAAAAATAAAACAGCAGGAAACTGATGTTATGCCTTTGATGTAGGCCATCTGACGCCTAGGAGCGACGTATACAGCTTCGGTGTGGTTCTTCTTGAGCTTGTGACAGGGCGAAAATCGTTGGAGAAATCGCTACCTGCTCGAGAGCAGAACCTTACAGATTGGGCAGTCCCATTGCTGAAAGAAAAAAAGAAAATACTAAACATAGTAGATCCAAGACTAGAGGGAGATTATCCTATTAAAGGAGTTCACAAGGCAGCAATGCTAGCATATCATTGCTTGAACCGAAATCCAAAAGCGAGGCCTCTAATGAGAGACATAGTCGACTCATTGGAGCCTCTGCAGGTCTCCGAAGACGCGTCGATCGGGAAGTCTGTGATTACTGTAATTAGTGTAACAGATGGTGAGTTCAAAAGAAAAGAAGATATAGTACTGTAGGCTGTAGCTCACATATTTCTGTTTCTGTTTTCTTAAGCTTGTTTTTGAATTAGTTTTTCATGTGTGTATCTAATGCCTTTACCCTTTTCTTTTCTTTTTTCTTTTTAAATATATCCATGAGGAGGCATAACTCAATTTCACTAATCATATATCACTTGTCAATACTTTTCTTCTGCATAAACTTTGTTCATAAATATGTTCCAACATTCAATACTTTTCTTCTGCATAAAGTTTGTTCATAAATATGTTCCAACATCTAGGGGCGGAACCATGACTTAAAATTTTCGACGAAATGGCATGTGCTATGCTTTTAAAAAAAAATTAGACCAAATGATAATATGGTTTAGTTACTTTTAAAAAAAAAATTATGGCGATGTATTAATTAACTAAATTTTAAAAAATAAAATTATTTAGCTTTTTTAAAATTAAAAGGCCTAGTAATGAAGAAACGCCAAACCTTTTAAAAAAGTTTCACAAAGGTCTAAACTTTTGAAAAGTCTCTGTTTCGTCCTCAAACGCAGGTTTTCGTTTCAAAAATTTGCAACCCTTTTAAAAGTATCTGTATCGTCCTGAAATTTAGGCTTTTGTTTTAAAAATGTCATGAAACGATTTAAAATTTGAGGGTGAAAACATTTTGAGAGAAAAAACTTAAGAGCTTATTTAACCTAGTGTTTGTTATGGTGGCATATTAGTAGCACGCCATATAGGCGCCACATAAGCAAAAGTGTGTCTTTTGAGAGTTGGACATTTTTGAAACGAAAACCTGCATTTCGAAACGATACAGATACTTTTAAAAGATTTGGAATTTTGTGAATTTTTTTTCAAAAGTTAACCTTTTTTCGTTATTTGGCCAAATTAATAACAATAATTAATTATGTTTATTGTTTCATTTGTTTATATAGTACTTCAAATTGTAAAAATTATATAATTGAAAGAGTTAATAATATGTATGTATTCCATTAATCAAAAGGTGTATATCATATTTTAAAATTTTGATAGTTCTTAAATAAATTTTTTATAAAAATGAGGCTTAATTCCTTAAAAAAATTCCACCTTGCACTTTTTCTTCGTTTATACACTGGCCTTGTAAAAACACCATTTATACCAAATTTTGGATTTTTATGTTTCATCCCTTACCAAAAGCATTAAAATGTACTCTTTTTATTTGGAAAAGAGTTTAAAACATACTTTCTTCTATTTTAAAATATATAAATAAATCCTTAAACTTAAAAAATAATCAAATACATCCAAATAATTAATTAATTTTTTTAATTTTATAACATAATAAAAAAATTAAAAAAATATTATTATTTTTAATTTTTTTGTCGGAAATATTTTTTTAAAAGATTAAAAAAATTATTATTATTTTTAATTTTTTTTGAAAAAGATAGTATTTTTGTACAATTAATAACATTAATATCTAATTAGTATATAAAATAAAAATGAAGGATTGTTTTAAACTCTTTTTAAATGAATAAAGTACAATTTAATGCTTTTGGTAGAAATGAAACATAAAACCTCAAAATTGGGTACAAATGGTGTTTTTACAAGGTCAGGATATAAACGAAAAAAAATACAAGGTGGGATTTTTTTGAAAAATTTAGGAAAAATACTCCAATTTTTGAAATATTTGTAAAACGTACCTCAGGATCAAAAAGATACATAAAATACTCTCGCTTTTTCTGTGTTTTATATTTTTACTTCAAAATTGAAATTAATTATTCTTTTACTCTTTTAATTTAATACAAATACCATGTCCATTTATTCCTTTACTCTATCTTTCTCTTTTTCTAGTTCTTTTGTTTCTTTAAAAGGCACACGACCTTTGGTGGTACAGTGGAGGCGGTCTTCAGCAGCGAGGTGGAAATGATCTTCGACGGCGCAGTGGAGACGATCTTTAAGCGGCGAGGTGGAGGCGATCTTCGACGGCGATCTTTAACGGCGCAGCGGAGGTGATCTTCGACGGCGAGGTGGAGGCGATCTTCGACGGCGCAGCGGAGGCGATCTTTAACGGCGCCGTTTGTAGAACGGGAAAGCTGTGGGTGGATGATAGATTTGATTGCATTTGTGATAGCGTTTGACAATTTTTAACATAATTGGAGGCTTCCTTTTCTTTAAGCATTCTGTATTTCTATTAAAGTTGTGAATTGTTATCCAATTCTTCATTTGTAGTTTGTGTGCTTCATGCGTAATTTTTATACATGATCATGGTTATGAGATATAAATTTATATTATGTCCTCTTTGCAAATTTTGGACAAACAGAACAGGTTAAATTCAAGAAATGCTATAATTATAATTCTCATCTAAATATAGCTTATATGTTTTACTTAGTGCTGATTACTTATTATTTGTGGGGTGCATGGTAACTGATCTATGATTAAGTTTATGATAATTTTTTAATATCTAATTAATTTATGATAAGTTTATGATAAAGTTATGATAAATTAATGATAATATTATAATAAAATCATGATAAGATTATATGATAATTTTGTGATAAAATTATGATAATTTTGAATAAAGTTATGATAATATTATGAACTAAATGTGATATAATTCTGCATAAATTACGTAAAATAAGTTATACAAATATTATGATAATATTATGATAATATTACGATAAAGTCATGATAAAGTCATGATAAGGTTATGATAACGTATATAAATAAATTTCAGTAATAATATTATGATAAGGTTATTGATAATCTTATGCTAAGATTATGATAATATTATGAATAGGTTATGATAAGGTTGTGAAAATATTATGATAACGTCATGGAAAGCGTTATAATAATATTATGAAGAGGATATGATAAAATATGTAAAAAAAATTATAATAAGGTTAATGATAAAGTATATAAAATAATTTTACATTATACAGTTATGATAATATTATGATAATAATATGATAAGGCTAATGATAATATCATTGATAATGTTATGATAATATTATGATAAAGTATATAAATTATTTTTGTATTATACGGTTATGATAATATTATAATGCAATTATAATCATTTTATAATATGATTATGATAAAATTATGATAAATCATGTAAAATAATTTTGTATTGTACAGTTATGATAATATTACGATAAAGTTATGATAATAACATATAGGTCTATGATAATATCATGATAAAATTATGATAATGTGATGATAAAGTTATGATAATTGATAATATTATGATAATGTTAATATTAAGGCAAAATACGTAAAATAAATTTATAAAATAAAATTATGATAATTTTATGATAAGGCTACGATAATGTAATGATAATATTATGACAATTTAATGATAATATTATGATAATATAAATGTAATTCAAAACAAATTTATTTTGATCTTTTAGGCTGTAAATTTAAAGTCTATTAGGAAGACCATATATACGCAAGATTGAATTTTGAAAGTAAACAGATGGCAAATTTTTTATAATCCAATTGCTCTAAAACTTGAACATTTGAACAATAAACAAAACTTTAAAAGAAACCCATAAGTTCCAATAACTTGATAAGTACAAAAAAGAAGCACCTTTAGAACCATTGATTATAAACTTTACAGCTAAATCTGCTAATAAAAATCAAAAAGAAAAATGAACACTAAGAGAACTAGGACTAGTAAATATATAACATTAACGAGAAATTACATAAACAGATGACAATTTTTACTAATTTTTTAAACCAAAATAAACAGCAAAATCTATCATCAATCTAAATTATAGATGTAACTAAATATATTGCCGATGTAACCAAAGCTATCATCAATCCACTGTTTCTCGTTCCTCCACCGCTGCTAAAGATCGCCTCCACTGCTGTCTCCAATGATCGCCTCTGCTTGCGCCGCCGCAGATCAGCTATGCCTGCGCCGCTGAAGATTGGCTCTACTTTTGCCGCCAATAACTTTACCGTCAAAAATCAGACCGGATCTGAGACTGAAATTAATGGATGAGGAGAAACTATTTGTGAGGGGGTGCCATCGGAGCAGATTCCTTGCGATTCAAAACTGAATCCATGATCTTTCAGTGGTTATGGAAATTAAGGATTGAAAAAATTGACAAAATAAAATAAGAGAGAGAGAGAGTAGGCTAGGTTAGGCTAGACTGTCAGTTGAGAGTAAAATTTTAAATATTTTGATACGGAGAGTATAAAAATAAATAAAAAAAATTCTTGAGGTAAGTGTAATATCTTTTACGCATTGAGGTAGAATATCCTATTATTCTCTTTTTTTAGGTAAATACCTAATAATCTTGATTTTTTTAGAGAAAATTAGGAAAAATACTCTATTTTTAAAAATAATATGATTTCCTACCTCAAGAAAGAAAAGATAGAGAAAATACCTCACCCTTCTAATATAATTATTTTTTTACTCTAAGACATGTTTATATTATAATTATACCTACTTCTTATTGTTATTTTACTTTAATTATATTTTTTTACTCTAATCATATACCACCTGTTACTCTTTTTTTCTCTTTCTTTTTCCTTTCTCTTTCTTCTTCTTTCTCTTCTCTGCTTTCTTTTTTTCCGCCATTTTTCTTCTTCTTCTTCTTCTTCTTCTTCTTCTTCTTCTTTATTCTTCTTTTCTTTTTTATTTTTATTTTTTTTTCGTCATCGTTCCTTCATCGATCCGCCGTTGCTCCGCCATCGTTTCGTCGCCGTTCTTTCATATTTAATTTTAGCGATATTTTCTTAATTCGTGGTGATAAATACAATTTATTTTAACTTTCAGATCTAAATAAATTAATCTTGATTTTTTTTAACTTTAGATCTAAAAATCTGCATAAAAACGATGTTATGATGAAAAAAAACGATTTTCTGCACAAAAAACGATTTTCTGCAAAAAAACAGCTTCTGATTATCACTGCATTATCATAAAACTGAAGAGAAAAAATATTTTTTTATAAAAAAAGTTTGATTATCATATGAGTATCGCTGTATTGTAACACTATGATAACTAGATGATAATGAAGTATGATAATTGAATGATAACATACGTGAAAATATAATTACAAGAAATTCATGATATCAGTGATAAGCAGATGATAATTAAATAATAAAGTTATGATAATAGTATGATAATATGATAAATATAAAAATTATGATAACTAGATGACAATGAAGTATGATAGGATTATGATAATTGGATGATAACGTACGTGAATATATAATTACAAAAAAAATCATGATATCAGTGATAACTAGATGATAATTAAATAATAAAGTTATGATAATAGTATGATAATATGATACCTATATAGAAAAAAATTTACATAAAAATTATGATAACGAGATGATAATGTGAAGACAATAGTATGATAAGGTTCTTATTGATAATAAAATGATAATAGTATGATAATATGATATTTGCATGAAAAAAATTTACTTGAAAGATTATGATAATGACATGATAATAATCTGCTACATACGATACTGATTATGGCATGATAATAAGATGACAATGCAATATAACACATTCATAATTATATGATAAGGTGAAACTGTGATGATCATATGATAATGTAATACTTTGATAATCATATGATAATATGATATTGTGTTTTGTCTAATATTATCCAGCAGTATCATCATATAATAATTTGCAATTTGTGATACTGATAATGGCATAATAATAAGATGTCAATGCAATATGATACATTGATAATTACATGCTAAGGTGAAGCTGTGATAATCATATGATAAGGTGATATAGTGATAGTCATATGATAATGTGATACTGTGATTTGTCTAATATTATCCAGCAGTGTCATCACATTATCATATAATAATCTGATACATACGAAACTGATAATGACATGATAATAAGACGCCAATGCAATATGATACACTGATAATTACATGCTAAGGTGAAGCTGTGATAATCATATGATAAGATGATACAGTGATAATCATGTGATAAGGTGATAATTATTTTGTTCTTTTAAATTTAATATTAATAAAATTAAATATTAAATTATTAGCATATGTTTTAAAAAAAAATTGAAAAAATTGATAATATTTAAATAAATGAAAAAAAAAAGATGCAACTTTATTGGTACAATTTGCACATTTATTAATTTAAAAAATGAAAAAAAAGAATAAAAAAAATAAAAAATGAAAGAAATATCATAATATTAGTTAGAGTAGGTACAGATGCGCGTGGAGAGAGAGAGAGAGGACATTTTATACTCAGAGTATAATACCAATTTCTTTAACACATGGGAGTACAAACACAAAACAATTAAAACTGTGATGTATTTTCATTGACTTTTCCGCTTTAAGGTATAAAGCCTTATTATTTTTCTTTTTGAGATAAATTTCTAAATCTCTCTTTTTTTTAAGGAATTAAGCCTAAAAATGAAAAAATTATATCTAAACATTTTACCAAAAAACTCATCCTCTCCAAACAAAGTAGCGCATGCGTATTAAAGTTTTTATCTAAACATTTTACCAAAAAACTCATCCTCTCCAAACAAAGTAGCGCATGCGTATTAAAGTTTTTATGTGCATCTTTCAGAAATCCTATGTTCTAAACACCGGTTTAGAGAGTACTCACCCGGCTTTCAGTATGGATGAGCATGATTCAATTAAAAAGTATTGACCGAACTAAGCCAAATTAGTCTAATCAAATAATGCACACCCTAATCAAACGATTGGATGAACAGATGAGAGGACTGCTATTCGACATTAGGATTCCGAACCTGTGAAACACACAGCAGCATATGATGAACAAAGATTGATTACATAGGACTCCCCAAGTGTTCAAAATCATTGCAATTGTACAAATTACAATTCACTTCACGCCGCAATCCAGGCAGTAGTAACCTAGCTCATCAGAATATGCAATTACTAAAATTTACAAAAATAGCTCATCCCTATTCAACTAATTCTTGCACTTCTGCAACTCCCGTATTTATTTGCTGCTGCTGATTAGTGATCTTAGTATCCATATCCTGTCGTATCAGAGTTAAAAAGGAAGAAAATATTAGAGCAGCAATAAAGATCAAGAAGATGCATAACTATAGATAAGAACTCAAAAGTAAAAACAAACCTGAGTTATCCATTGGATTGGCTAGAGGCGCTGGTTCTGGCTCCTTGATCTCAACAACTACACAGTCGGACATCAAGAACGTCTTGGCTACTGATGATGCATGCTCCAGACAACATCTAACCACCTGAAGAAATATATACCAGATTGTTGGAAGTCAGCTTCGTAAAAGGAATGAACAAATATGGAAGCACAAAACTGCTCTCCAAAATTACACTGAAACCACAGATAAAGCACAGAGCGTTCTTCAAGACTATTCTGATTCATTAGTTGTTACATGCAATACCAGACGAAAGAAATGAAGCTGGATCAATGATACCAGCTAGGGGTATGCAAAACCAGTTGGGTTTGGTTTGAAAAAATTTACTCCCATTCAGTTTTTAAAATAAAAAGCAGCATTAATACCACCAGTCGAGTCCATAAACTAGCTATTTACCTTAGTTGGATCAATAATACCAGCAGCCATTAGATCTTCATATTTCCCAGTGGCAGCATTGTAGCCAAATCTTGGATTGTCGCTGGAGAGCACCTGTTAAAGAAATAAATTGAACCCAGTTATGACTCATGATAAGAAAGCAGAAAACACATAACTCTTCAATAATGGTAAATCTGCATACCTTCTCACTAACCACACTTCCATTAACTCCTGCATTCTTGGCAATTAGCTTCAGTGGATAGCTAAGAGCTCTCTTCACAATGTCTGCTCCAACCTGCAATGTGCCAAAAATAAGTCAGCCAACCAGCAAAAGACAATTGAAAAATAAAATAGCCCTGGCATTCATTAGCTGTTACCTTTTCCTCATCATTATCAAAGCTATCTTTAATGGCATCCACCTTTGATGCAAGTCTCAACAAGGTGCACCCACCGCCAACCACAATACCTTCCTCTACAGCTGCCTGACAATCATTTTGAGATAATAATGCGGGTCAGGTCCGATAAAGTTTTCACCAACATAGAAACCACGGTCCATAATGGTATTTATATAAAAGTCACCTTTGTTGCATTAAGAGCATCTTCAACTCTCAACTTCTTTTCTTTAAGCTCCGTCTCTGTTTGTGCTCCAACCTATAATTTGAGCAAAGAACATCAGTTAAACAATAAATGGTAAGATAGTTTCTTATAACCTCTTGACTGGCACTTGGAATTTACCTGTATCACAGCAACACCACCTGATAGTTTTGCAATTCTCTCATTGAGTTTTTCCTTCTCATAGTCTTGTTCAGCAGCCTGCACAATGAATTCACTCATTTGATCATAATCCATTTTGAAATGGAAAAAAGAAACATGAAAATATAATAAGAAAGCCTGAAATTTTGCCCAGAAAGAGCTACAGTAGGGTCAGTCGAGGCTAGGTGTTCTATACCTCGATGAGATTTCTAATTTGTGCAACTCTCTTGTTTACTGCTTCTTGGGTGCTTCCATCGCCAACAATTGTAGTAGTATCCTTGGTAAGTACTACTTTAGAAGCATGGCCTAGGACCTCTTTCCCAGCTTTGTCTAATGCAAGCCCTACCTCATCTCGGATAACAGTTCCTGTAAGCCAGTCCAAATCTCCCAACTTAAATAACTAGAATTGAAAACACTACAATATATTGGACACTGAAATCTCATGACATCAAAAAGTATTAAGTAGGAGCAAGACTGACAAACAAAATAAAGAATGAAAAGTACAAGCAATACGGCATTTGCACAGACCTCCAGTTAAAATTGCAATGTCATCAAGATACTGGCTCTTGCGCTCTCCAAAACCAGGAGCTTTCAGAGCAGCAATCTTCAATGAGCCCCTAAGCTTATTAACAACTAGAGTTGCCAGAGCCTCCTGCTCGATGTCTTCAGCAATGATAAGAATTGGGTATCCACCTCTGATTGCATCTTCCAAAACATTAATGAGATCCCTTGCATTTGTTATTTTTTTATCAACGAGAAGCAACTGCAGAAACCACTTGCTCTATTAGTATATATAAATTGACAAATATGGCAATTTTCTGCAATAAACAATATTAGCTATCATTGATCGCATACCTTGCAGCCCTCAAATTCAACTGCCATTTTTTCACTGTCCGTTACAAAATAAGGTGAGATATAACCTCGATCAAATTGCATTCCCTCAACCACATAGAGGTGGTTATCAGCACTTTTTCCCTCTTCAAGAGTTACCACTCCCTTACGACCCACTTTACTCATGGCTTCAGCTATCATCTTCCCTACTTCATGGTTGTTGCCTGCACTAACAGCTGCTACATCTGCAAGCTCACTGTCTTCAACCTGTAACACGAAACTACTGTAACTTAGAACCTCCCAGACAGGATTTTGCAGAGATATCCAACGAGATTCAAACAACAACATATAATGAAAAATGAAGACCAGAATATATATTCCTGTGTTACCTCTTTTGACATTAACTTAAGCTCGGCAACTAGAGCCTTTGAGGTCTTCTCAATACCTCTAGTGATCAATACAGGGTTTGCTCCAGCAGCAACAACCTAAAACAAGAATTCAGACAGCATATCCAATAAGACACATACCACTGCATCTAAAAAGTGTAAATAAGAAAAGAGACTTAATACAAACCTTGACACCTTCAGCAATAAGGCCTTGAGCAAGAACAACTGATGTAGTGGTCCCATCACCAGCCAAGTCATTCGTCTTGGCGGCTGCCTGTCTCACCAACTTGGCACCAATGTTCTCAACTGGATCCTCCAATTCAACCTAAAAATTTCACAAATAGTCTCAAAATATAATCTGCATCTATTAAAAACTCTAAAATGATCTTGATAGAGCATGTGCGAGAACTTAACGCAGTAATCCCACAGGTACCAAGACAGGAAGCAAACCATTTATGAGAGAATTTCTCCATTTGGATACTTTCTAGATTATAGCTACAAATTTAGAAAAACTATTTGTGCATAGAGAAATGTTGAACAAATACTGTGACTGAATAATTCTGGTGAAAAATATGCAGACTATGCAGCCCTAATTCAAACCCCAAGCATACCTCTTTAGCAACAGTGACACCATCATTCACAATTTTTGGGGAGCCATACTTGCTCTCAAGAACAACATTCCGTCCTTTAGGTCCAAGGGTAACCCCAACTAGATCAGCCAGTTTGTTGACACCAGTCTGCGGGAAACAAAACTTGGAAATAAGCACAAGAACTATACAGAACCAGCCTGAAAGCCGGAGCCAACAGTCAAATTCCAATAACTTACTTGCAATTTTTTGATTGCTGACCCATCCTTGTTGAAATGCAACTCCTTGGCCATGGCAGAAACTTTGAGAGTACGCGATTTCCGTAAAACTACATTGTGCCTTCTATCTAATGAGGTTGCAGAGATGGAGGCAAAAGATGACAACCTGTTTGAAGTAGATGCAAGCTTCTTATCCACACTAGGAGCAACCAGGGATCCAACTGAGGACATAGCAGTAAAGCTTGACGCCATTTATTCGACCTCTGAGATATGAAAACCTGTCAAAATCCAATAAAAAGACTAAATTTTTCATTTATAAAACTTTTGAATTCAATTTGGGTTCAGATAACAGTAGTGAATTGACTATAAAGAAGCTAAAAAATACAGATTGGTCAACAGTAATAATACCCAATGAAGTGAGTCTCAACTCAAACAGAGAAATGCTGAAGCAGTACAGATAACAAAATTCACAAAGTAAAAAACCAAATTAACCCATTTCTACAAACACAAAAAGTGAGCAGAAGAAGTTCAAAGTACCAAATTTGAAGCTTAATTATAACTGGACCAAGCAAAGAAAGTAAAGAGCTAGTAGAAGATGAGCAAAGAACTGACCCAGATAGGGTTTGTGGTGGCTGTCGAGAAATTAGGGTTTTGGGCAAAGAGGTTTATCCTTTCACTGCTGCTATGTTATGTTATCTTCGGGTGCTCTTTATTCTTATTTTTATCATATTCTGCTACTTGTTCCATTTTTTGCTCTTGAAACTTCTACTCAATCTACACCGTTAGATCACGACTCATTGCCCTTTTGCTTGTCTCATATCGGAACACTCTAGAATCTTTAACGAGTAAAGGATCAATTTAGAGGAAATTAGGCCCAGCACCACTAAAGACCTAAATATTCTCACTAATACAGTGCGGCATTCTCTCTTATAAAAATACGATTAACTTTGCTTCGCTTACAACTCTATGTTTTCATTTTATGTTTTTTACGATAAAAAATTTGAGATATGTTTTCTTATGAGGCTCCTACTGTTAATAGCACTATGATCTAAATCCAATTATCTCCATCTTACTGGCGTTTGTTTTTGGGCGCCGATCGTCGCACCCAATTCAATTCCTTAGCTTGGGATGCCGGCACCGGCGACGGCTAAGCAGACATTAATTGAATCTTATAAATATGAATAATTCAGACGAGGAAGACGAAGACTGGGTATGGAAAGCGAGCATGGTTTCACTCCGAATTTGGGTTAGTTCTTGTGATTTACTTGAGTTTTTATTAATTTAATCAATATCCATTTTATTCTATGTTATTTTATCACTTGATTGAATCGTATAGAATATGAATGATTCGGTGTTTTATTGTACAAATTGTTGGATGGCTTTGAGGATAAGTCAGAATTGTGCCTTAAACATCACTATCATACTGATATGTCCTTCTCTAATACTAATTAGTTTAAAAGTCTTTACTATTAATTGAAAATGAAATGAATGCTTAAACAATTGCTTAACTCAAATGTTATTGTTAAATGATGGTATCTTGTAAATGTAAATTGAATAATTTGATACATGTCACACTAATTTGCTGCCATTGTAGATTCGCTTATTATGTCAAATTGTAGATTTGATTTATATTATCATTTATAACTTATAAATGAGTATAAGAATATTTGCTTAATCTGCATTGGTTTTATATGCAAAAATCAGTCCATTTGGCTATGAATGCTTAAAATAACAGTTGATACTGAATGTTTAGGGTTAAAATAACAGTTGATACTGAATGTTCTAAAATCTGGATTGTTTTCTTTTAAAGTTCTTGATTATAGGAATTTGACTTTGAGATGGAATGATAGTGTAGTTATTAGAATGAAGGTCTTCATTCTTCTTTTGTTGTTGATTCAAATTTGAGTTTACCTTTTTTAAACTTGTAGTTCATTGAGATTTTATTTATTTCTGGTGTTACTTTATCTAGTGCTTATATTACTGCTTATAGTAATGATTTACTAAATAGTTTCTAACAGTTCACTACAGGGTTACTAATTTTATATATTTTTTAAAATTTCAGCAAATTTTGAAGATAGCTTCTGATTATAAAGTTCCTAATGCCAAGCCAATATTTGTCAAGGCAAAATAAAAAGTGAAACTTGTGAAGGGATTGAATTCACTTCTCTGTTATTATTAATGGTTTGCTATACGTTTTCTAATGGTGTTTTTTCTATTTACCAGATTTAATGGTTTGCTATAGGTTTTCTAATGGTGTTTTTATGTTTACCAGATTCTATATTTTTTTCCTCATGTATGTCATTTTAATTGTACTTTATGCTCATTTTTTTTTCCAAAATCTTACTCACATGTGCAACTTGATTTTTTGAATCATTTCAATTGCAGTCATGGAAAAGTATCTCTTTATTTTAATTATATATATTATTTTTTACTAAATAGTTTCTAACAGTTAACTAAATGGTTACTAATTTTATATATTTTTGCTGATCAACAGCGGGAGCGTATTGCATTTCTTTTGTATCAATAGGGGAACATGAAGATGGCTCAAAATATTGAGAGTGACGAAGATGTTGAAGTTAAGAAGACGAATGTGGAAGCAAGAAAGGCAAAAATGAAGAAAAAGATTTAAATCTTGTGATAGTCTAGTATATGGATTTTCAGTTTTCGTTGTTTGTTTGAATTATTTTGTTGTATAGGATTGTTTTCTAAACCTATGAATATTGAATGTTATTTTTGTTTAGTTTTATAAATTTATTATCTATTTAGTACATTGTTAGTTGACTAATAGTAAACTACATTTTAGTAATATGTTTTATTTTATTACAATTATAGGTAAATATTTGATTAATCTATTAGTAAACTTTCGATATATAATTTGATAAATTTTTATATTATATATTGGTAATATATTAGTTAACTGATAGTAGACCGTAAGTTAACTACTCGTTTAGTAAACCAAAAGATAAATTAATTTTGTATATATTTATAAAACTGATAGTAAATTAATAGTAAATTTTAACAAATTGATAGTAAAAATTATATCTTTTTACCAACTATCGATAAACAAGAATATTTCTAAATCACTTCGAGTTAACGGCCCTAAATCAATCAAAAAGTTTATTGATTGATTCATTCCACTTCATTTAAATATTAATTTCATCTTTTAGGAAAAATATCCAGCAAAGTCGCAATCGTAAAAGACAAACAAATATAATAAATTGAGTAGACCTTAACTACCTATTAGTTAACTGATAGTAGACCGTTAGTAAATTGATAGTAGACCAATCGTTAACTACCTATTAGTTAACTGATAGTAGACCGTTAGTATATTGATAGCAAACCAATAGTTAACTACCTATTAGTTAACCGATAACAGACCGTAAGTTAATTACCCGTTTAGTAAATCAAAAGATAAACTAATTTTGTATATATTTATAATACTGACAGTAAATCAACAGTAATTTTATTTTTTAATAAATTGACAGTAAAAATTGTATCTTTTTACCAAAATATTATTTTCATCTTTTAAAAAAAATCATCTTTCAAGAAGTGATAAGATGAAGATTTCTCCATCAAGCAATGCCTCTAAGGCCATGAACAACAATCCAAACATTTTGATACATATCAGGAAAGCAATGGGAACCTCATTAACCATTAGAATACCCCAAATGTACTTACACTCATCCCAAATCCCTTCATGAAAATATCAAACACCATTTCATCATCAGAATTACTCATTTTCTAACTAATCTTGCAAGACACACATGTATAAAAAAAAATTAACACTTAGCCTCCTTCATGTCACCCGTTGAAACATACCCGACAAGATAGAATTCTAAGAAACAAAATCTAACACAGGACTTTCATCAAACACATTGCGAGCATGATTCAAGTTCCCACAAACACAAATATATTGATCAAAGTATTTTCCACATAGACCTCAAAATCAAAATCCATGTGCCGCACACGACAATAAATCAATTTCCCTTATGATTTAGAGAATCTCATCATTGTATCAAAAAAAATGCACTTTGGTCATTAATGATGTTGAAGATTTTATAAGAGTGACTGATGTAAATGAAATTTGCATGAGTATCAGACATGAGAAGCTTGCTAGCAGCAAAATTCTCATTGACGAAACTCGCGAAGATCATTTGAGAAAGGATTTGATTTGATTGAATTGTGTGAACTGTTTTCAAACTCAACCTCCTGAATCACGACCAAACAGTTGGTCTCTATGTTCAATTTGGAAGAAATCGTATATTTTAAAAGCTGAAAATATAGTTTTGCAACTGAAAACGGTCAAACCGTAAATTTTAATAAATTTTAGTCAACTGGTATGTTTGAGAATATTTATCTATTTTGTGGATATTTCTCTAAAAATCCCATCAATTTATCCCCTGGACTTGACATAAAGTATCAAATAAGCCCAACCTCGTAAAACCGGATCAAATCACCCCAGAATTTGGCAAAATCGGATCGGTTTCACCCTTTTAACCAAAAAAGATAGTCGGATTACATAATCTAAAAAATTAACTCTAATTAACTCCTACTAATCTTAATTATAATTATAATTAATCCTAATTAATTAAAACTCTAATTAATAAAAAAAACAATGACTTTTTATGCCTTTTTTCCTAATTAGCCTAATTAAATATAAATAAACCTAATTAAACCTTGATTAAACATTAACACCACAATTAAACCCAAATTAAACAGTAAACACCATCATTACAACATTGCTATTAAAATCAAACAAACAAACCACCCAAACTAAGAATTCAAAATTAAAATTTAAACTCAAAAATCAAACAAACAAATTATATAAAAAAATGAGCCATCGACGGAGTAGGAGAAGCAGCAATAACGGAAGGAATCGGAGACGGCGGCGACCCATGGGTCTGTTCTTCAAACAAACAAAGAACAGACCCATGTGGGTCTGTTTTGGGTTCGTTCTAAAGAGTGGCGGACAGCGGTTGTTGCGGGCGGCGAAGAAGATTGACGGAGAAGAAGAAGAAGAAGATTGATGGATAAGATGAATTTTGGTGTTTAGAATTTTAATAATTAAAGTGGTTAAAGTTAAATATAGTCCTTGTTTTTTAATTAAAAATTAATATTATTTTTAAACTTTTGAAATTTAAAAAAAAAATATTTTTGAAAATAATTAAATGTCAATTTTGTGAATAAAATAAATATTAAGCACTATTTTAAATTTTTAACCACCTAAAACTATCTAAAACCGGAGAGTGTGTTCACTCTCTAAGGTGAGAGTGGGGGAGGGGGTATTTGATACATTTTTGCATAGTTCTAGGGTGATTTGATCCATTTTTACGAGGTTGGACTTATTTGATACTTCGTGTCAAATTTATGGGGTTTTTTTGATCCTTTACTCAATAATTAACATACTTGCACTATTTCTATGGTTAAAGGTTAAACAAACCTCCAACTTTTAGACTATAAATTGGCGTGGCTAGATGCGAAACTGTAATAGTCGATTATCAATGAAGATACTATGTCTTTCCGAGAAAAAAAAACTTCAATTCCGTTCAACCCGGCTATTGAATCTTTAAAGAGCTTTTTATAGGACTTATTATATTTATAAAAAAAATAGTTTTTTACCGCCTTTTAAAGTTCTTTACAATTCATACTTTAGGTTTTGAAAATAATGGAGTTGTCACTTAACTAAGTTAGAAAATGCCTCTTCTATTAAGTGGATGGATCTCTCACGCTTTTGAATGAGACCACCTTACATTGGAACAAAAGACCGGATTTGTAGACACTATTAAAACTTTTGTACTTGACTTATCGAACACTTCGAATATTTGAGTGACATATTTGATTATCTCATCTTAACATTTAAAGACACCTATTTTTCGGACAGGTAAAAAGTGATAAGGAACTGAAGCGTCCAATGATGATTTCCAGAGAAATCCATCCGGATGACGAGCTTTCGATTTACTTGCTGGAATCTAAGCAGGCGCAATATGTGCACAGTTGCAAACATGGAGGATTAAAATGCAATTAGGCGTAAATAGCCCATAAAAATCCAAAGAGATTGTAGTCGAAGTCCAGAAATTGGACTAATTGCAATGTTTTAGAAGTTTATGGGCCAATTTGCATGTTTTACGGAATGAAATTGACCATAACCAAACCTAAAGGACTTTAGTAGCCCTTTTTAACACTTTTAGTCACCAAAATAGACTTTTAACACATTTTAAATTAGCTAGCAAGTCTAAATCCAAAAATTAAAACGAAAATTAAATAAAAGAGTTTAAAGCTAATCCTAACAATTTAAACCCTAGAAGACTCTAATCTTACCCTAAGTCACCCATTCCTCTTTAAATACAGTCTTAAGCCAGCCTGGTTAAAGGTGGCACGCAAACCCTAAAATTACAGACAGAAAAATCGGCCACCACCCTAGACAAAAAGCTAGTCGAATTGTACACCAAAAACACACACAAATCACATCAATTCTAGACCAGAAAAACAACTAAGAACGCTTTGAACGCAAGCCCTACACAGATTCGAAGCTGGATTCCGCATCCACTTCGCCAACAACGAGCCAAGGACTCAGACCGGTATCTCTGAGGACTCTAATTTTCTTTCCATCACTTTTTGCCATGATTATTTAGAATTGCTAGATTTCATATTTTTAGACTGCATGTTTAGGCTATTTTATTGTAAATTACTTAAATTCTGTTTTTGTCATAATTGTTGGTAATGTTTTAAGAACCGGACCGGACCGGTTGAACCGGTTTAATCGGGAACCGGCAATCTGCCCGGTCCAATTAGTCCATATGAACCGAAAATACGGTTCAACCGGAACAAACCGGATGAACTAGATAGAATCGGAAACCTAAAAACAGACTGAACCGGCCGGTTGTATAATTTTGGCTTTAATTTTTTCTCTTGAAGGATAAAAACAGTTTAGTTCAGCAATAAATATTTATGGAATATGGTTTTGAATAAAACTTAAATAAAAAAAATTATAATTTACATTTAATCACCTAAATTTTAATGGCATAAGAAAAAAACTTCCATAATACAAGATATTCAAATAGAAATAGATCCTAGCAAGAAAATCCAAAAAAAATAAATTAAAAGCTTCAAGAAATTTCAGATTAGAAAATAAAATATGACAAGTTCTCGAGAGTTTAGATCTGAAATAAATGTAAAAAAGAAATGAGCATCCATAAAAATAAAATAAAATGCATATTTAAAGCATTCTCTTCGGTATGGAGTAAAATAAATCACTTTTGTTATGAGACCCAGTTAATCTTGGCAATTCAACTTCATTATCCTGATGAGTTTTTGTTCATGAGTTAGAATACAAGTTAGAGAGAAATAAAAAAAAGTCCAAAAGAATTAAGAAAGTAAAAAGGAAGGAGACTTGTTTGCAGAAGATTGGAATGGAGAGAAAAAAATATGAAGGATATATAAGTAAAAGAGCTACATTTAATGCTCTTGTAAAATAAGAAGGAAATCCTACTGCTGCACTCTCAACTTGGGTAGGCTAATAAGTATGCGGCCCAATTTGTTTCCTTTGACAATTTTGCTTAACCGGTTGAACCGCCGGTTGAACCGATAACCGGTGGCGGTTCAGCTACCGGTTTGGTTTTTAAAACACTAATTGCTGGTTTTAACAATATTGTCATGATTTCCATAAAAATTGACTAGGAAGCATGTTAATAGGTGAATTAGTATTTTTTGTATCCAGAAATCCAGACACTAAAATTGCTTAGAATGCATGTTTAGTTTAATTACAAGTCTATTTGACATAATATGTTTAATTTAATAACTACTGCGATTTGATAGTTGTGATGATGTAAATACTCCTTACATGTCGTATTTAGAGTGTTTAATTCTTGTTATGCCTTTCGACCTGTTTTTGCATGAAAAACCGGCTCAAAATGAGCTGAAGCGAGCTAAAACCGGCTCAAAAACGAATGCTGGAAATTGTTGCTGTCTGCTGTCTCCGCCAATCAGACTGGCGGCGCTGCCAGAACAAGGTGGTGGCGCCGCCACTTCATCCTTTCGGCACCGACGCCGTGTAATAGTAAATGGGCTTAACCCGATATTATTAGGGCCTCGAAACCCGCTATTGTAATCTGCCCAGTCAACCGGACCCATTGAACCAGATCCGATCTGACTAGCAACTTCTAGACCAATTTTTAGGTTCAACCAGACTCCGAATCAACTCCGGTTTGAATCAGTGGTTTCATATCAACGAGCCGGTCAACTTTCGTGCCTTAACCGAGAGCCAGATCCAACCGGACCGACGGTCAAATCGAGTCGAGTGTCAGGCACTCAAAAGTTAACGAGGTTTAAAAGTATTCTTAACCGTGTATGTATATCCAACTGCCCCTCAGCATGCCTGCAATGTTTACTGCTTTCCAAAAGCATTCCAAATCCAATAATAACTGGTTAACGGACTAATCACCTAAAATTGGCCCATTAATTCAATTCCAGCCCATCATTTAGATATCGTAGGACTACCATGAAAAAGTAGTAATGGATGTATAGGTTTTTCAAGATCACCTAATAAAATCAATTGATCATACTTATACATCCGATTTTTAGGCTTTGTGCATGTAATCAATCCAGACCAGCCAGACTTATGATACTTGGTAGAAACCTCTAAGGTTAGATGTATGTTTAGGAGTACATGCTACTTGCCTCAAATGCCAGTCCAGATCGAGTCATATGCGCGTCAAACGTGTTTACTGCTTTCATATTTGTTTATTTACAAATTTCATATCTTGTGAACTGAATATACTGTTGACATGAGATATAAAACGAATATGTCCAGTAAATAAAGTCAATAACAGATAAGCCAAACACAAGAGTCCCGGGGAGGTCCACGAACCCTAGTCTTTGGTCTGATGCACGATAGTCTTACCGGAGGCGAGTAAGGCTATCTAGTCGGTTAAAAGGCATTTTCTAGTTGAACTAGGCGGCGACTCAATTTTTCAAACCATTTCTGGATCGAGAAGTCAGCCATAAGCCTTGAGGGAGCGGCCCCCGAACCCCGCTCCGCTAACAGTGGCGACTCCATTGGGGATTAAAACAACTGTTATTAAAACATAAACATAAAAACGTTTTCATAATTGTTTTCGAAAATGGTTGCCATGGACCTAAACCGTATGGCTTGCGCCTTATCAATCACCGGCTTTATTTTCCAGACATATTCGCACCTGTTGCATTGCGTTAGAAATTTCTCTTCTCACCTACTCTCTAAGAGTCTCTATCTAGCCCGATACTCATAGCCGATCTCACGCTCTGGCGCTGCACTTCCAGCGACCAGAAGTCTTATGCGGAGCAGTATCACTCACAGCCCAGTACCTCGGTTGTTTGTACTCGTGAATGAGGAGACCTATCAAAGGTATATCTGTGTGTGGGAACCTTAAACCGGTTACTATTAAAACCCAATGACTCAGCCCACATGCATTCAAGCTTAGACACTACCCTCTAGAAAAATACCCAACATAATGTTTGTATTTGAGGCATGTTGTCAATGTAATGATTCTAAATCCAGTGTTTCAAAAACTACTATTTCAATCGTAGTCTTAGGTCCGGCCTAACAAATTTTTCAGTTTCAAAACCAGATTTTCAAAACATCTTGTTAGGCCAAACCTAAAAGAACAAATCCGATCAAGTGAAACTCCTTCACTTGATCAAACCTCCAATAACCAGTCTAGTGAAAACTCCTTTCACTAGATATAGCCGTAGGGCTAAATCAAATTCCAGATTTCAAAACGGACTTTTACGTCCACCCTACATGTTTCAACTCCTTCCAAAAAGGGATAAAGAACCATTGCATTGACAAATGTCGTCTATCTGCCTTATAACTGCTAGAAGAGAGCGTTGAAGGAACGCCGACTATGGCATTGCGATGCGAGGGTCCAGACCAAAACTCCTAGGAATCAAACCTCTCCTGGAGCACGTGTGTGGGAGAAATAAGGTCGGAAGGAACAATTTGTCTCTGTGATATCAACTGTTTACTTGCTACTTGCTACCTGCTACTTGTTAACTAACATTGCGTTGCATAAGCACACATATCATGCATATCATCCATCCTGAACATCCAACATCATATACTAACCCTTTGTGGATGCAGCCATCCCTTTGGCTGCTCTATTGGGTGCCCAGACAACATCCAGAATGTCAAACGTCATTCAATGGCTAACAGAGTCAAAATGTGGAAGCAATCAGAAACCAAAACCTTTAGACAAACGAAGCAAGAGTTGGGAGGTCAAGTCTATATTCCAAAATTGCCCGAAAAGAGAGCTAAAAGGAAGAGGCGTGAAGAAGGATCTATAGGTTCATCTAGTGGGACGATTAATGAAGATCGAATATTCCCAAGACCAGCAAGGAAAATTTTGAAGAGGAAGAATTCTGACCTTTTTCCAAATTGGGAAAGCCAATCACCCATGTTTTTAGACAGCTAATGGAGGAGGGTCATATAGAACCACTCTCGACAGAGGAATTTTGCAAATACCACAGGAAGGTTGGACACCCTACAGAGCAGTGCATAAGCTTGAAGCACGCTATGCAGGATTTGATAGAAAAAGGGAACGTCGAAGTCCTTACGGAAATCACCAGAAGAGGCGTCGTGATGAAGGAAGAATTAACAGTTATCAGAGCTGACATAATGACTGAGTTGAGGGCCGAGATAGAGACCTCTAAACACAAGAACAAGAATTGATGGATAAAGGACCAGAACAAGGGACAAGACTCACTACAACGGCCCTGAATATGGACCCAGAGACTGATCTATGAAGGTCCCTGACCTAGTACGCAGCTATAACAGCTGAAGATATCAAGATAACACCGAAATCCCTTAAGATCAGGGATAGAGGCGAATCTCAAAGAGATAACTGAGACTAATAGAGAAACAATCCTATTAGGATCCAAAGACTATGCAATATATATATAGACGAAGCCTAAGCCAGGTAACTCTCATATTCACTTCTCATCATTACTTTCACTGAGACCTCACCAGAGACTGACTTAGTCATCGGAGGGTGTTCGAGCCAACACCGGCTCGAATCCTTCTAACCTGTTGATCTTAGCAGGTGGGAGCCCAGCGACAATAGTGACAAAGACGATCATCAAAACCATCATTTGGCGCCGTCTGTGGGAACGACATTCGTTTCTAATATAAGTTTTAATCTTGGTTTTGAAGACGGAATGGAGGGAAGAGAAGAACCACCACCGCCGGGAGTGGTCGTGACAACAACAGGCTTACCAGCAAGCGGTGGTCCGATCATCCCACCCCTGATGCCCGAAGGAGGAATCAGAATTAACGTTCCGATCTCCAGTGGGACCATACCAGCAACCACGGGAGTCGCGTACGACATCACACCACCACCCATGATGAGAAACGTTCAGGGCATACACCCACTGAGGAACACAACCTCGCCGTGGGGATATTATACTCCACAATACCAGCCACCTATGACCTATCAGCAACAGGCAGGAGGATGGTATCCAAGTTACTATCCGTGGAGTCAACCTAACCAACCAGGGTATCCGCGACCCGTCCAGCCTATTCCCTTCCCGTCCCTAGACACAGAAGGAACAGTGACGTCAACGGCGCAGATACCCCCATACGTACCCCAGGGGGTGCCTATGCCACCCCTCTATCATGAGGCAGTAATGAAGAGCATCAATGACTTCCAGGACCACCTGATAGGACTGGCAAGAGATCAGGAGAAATTCGCAGAAAAGCAAAACCAGGGAGTTGACGTAGGAACCAGACGTGGAAAGGATCCCCCAGTCACTAAGGCAAGAGAAAGAGGAAACGCACCGAGAAGAGGACAATCGGAGCCCATACTACAAAAGGAGAAGGAGGGGCTAGACAAGGGACCAGGAGCAGTCCCGCTCCTGGGAGATAAGACAACCCAGGAGAAGGTCGCAGAAGCAGCGGTGCGGAATAGCGGTCGAATTCATGTAATTGAAGACGACAAATCAAAAGGAACCAAGATGCCAGGGAAGCACAACAAGGACGCAGAAATCCATTCATCCAACAAGAGGAGGGGAGCAGACGAAAGGAGCAACATTGACGAGAAAATTAAGAACGCCATGAAGAAATATCAGAAAGAAGGCAAGGGAGCAGAGGAGGAGCGAGAGGACGAAGATTCCCCACTCAACTCAGAGATACAGTCGGTAAGGTTCCCTTCAAGGTTTAAATTACCAACTTTTGAGCCTTTTGATGGAACAGGAGATCCAAAAAGCCACATCTCGAAGTTCAAGACGATCATGATGCTACAAGATGTGACTGATCCCATGCTCTGTAGAGTGTTCCCTGCGACGTTAAAAGCATCGGCGCAAAAATGGTACTCATGTCTTAAGGCAGGGTCAATAAGTTCCTTCTCCGACTTAGCATCAGCATTCAAAGCAAGGTTCAGAACAAATATCCCCATGCAGAAGAGTTCCAGCGACTTGAGGAAGTGCAAGCAAGGAGAGCAGGAGACCCTGAAAAATTTCGTAGAAAGATTCAACAAGGAAGCAGTGCAAATCGAAAACCTGAACCATGACACAGCCATCGAAGCAATGAAGATGGGAACAAAGTTTGAAGAACTCCGTGACAAGATCCTGATGAAAAAGCCGACCACCTTTCAAGAATTAATGCTGATCGCTCACAAATATGTGGAACTAGACGAAGCCCGAAGAACCCTCACGAAACAACATGAGCACACCAAGCAGGATAGTTCCAGATATCGAGGGAAGAAGGAGGAAGAACGGCCACGGACTCAACGATATGGCGCAGGGCACAGACCCTACGATTTCACCCCGTTGAATAAAGCCCCAGTATACATACTCAGCTGGATGAAACAGAACCGAGTGATGTTCAACACACCCCGGAAGATGGATCCGGACATCCAGAGAGACAAGAGCAAATACTGTCGCTTCCATGAGGGCTATGGCCACGACACGGACAGATGTTGGGACCTCAAAAGAGAAATAGAGCAGCTAATCCAGTCTGGACTCTTGAAGAAGTTTGTCAACGACAGACCCGGAGACAAAAGAAAAGGGGAGTTAACAGAAAAGGAGGAACAAAACAAGAAGCAGAAAGAGGTCGCAGGCGTAGTAAACGTGATAGAAGGAGGAGAGCCCTACAGCAATAATCAGAAAAAGAAAAGAAACAGAAGAGGGTCGGCCACGGTGTTCGCAATTGAAAGAGACGTAATCCCAGAGATATCGTTCAGGCCAGACGATGGACATCATGTGAAGGGACCACACAATGACGCGTTGGTGATAGAAGCCATAATCAGAAATCACCTAGTAAAACGGATACTGGTAGATGAAGGCAGTTCTGTGAACTTCTTAACCTTGGAGGCATTCAAAGAGATGAAAGGCTCAACAACAGACCTGCGGAAGTCCTCAGTCCCACTAGTAGGCCTGGGAGGAGCACCAATACGTCCAGAAGGGACAGTAAGTTTATATGTAGAATTGGGAAATAGAAATGAAGGGCCAGTCAAAAAGATGCATGCTCAATTTAATGTAGTAGACCTTCCACTGGCCTACAACAGCATACTGGGCAGACCTTTCTTGTAGCAGACGGGAGCAGTGACTAGCATCAGGCTGCTGACCCTGAAAATGCCAACGTCATCTGGGATAGTAGTGGTCAGAGGAGACCAGGAGATGGCCAAGGAATGCTGCTTGGTAACAACAAAGGAAGATGAGAGTTTGACTATTGAGGCGTTCCCAGGAGACGCAGTAGAAGAGGAGGAGTCACAAGGAGCAGAACCAGTAGGCGTCATGAAAGAGCTTCACCTAACTGAGACCAAGATGGTCAAAGTAGGCACAGAGGTACCGGAAAAGGTAGCACAGGAAATAACAGAGATACTGAAAAAGAACGTGGAGTCTTTCGCCACTGAACCAACGGAGATCGTGGGAATCAATCCCAAAGTAGCGTCGCACAAGCTGAACGTGATCCCAGGCAGCGTACCCAAAGTCCAAAAGAAGAGGAGGTTCACTGAGGAGAGGCAGAAGATAATCGCAGACGAAGTAAACATTTTGGAGGCAGCAGATTTTATCCACGAAGTTTTCTACCCTGAATGGGTGGCAAACATCGTCCTAGTAAAGAAGGCAAACGGGAAGTACAGGATGTGTGTCGATTTCACAGACTTGAACAAGGCCTGCCCAAAGGACAGCTATCCGCTCCCCAACATAGACCAGTTAGTGGACTCAACAGCTTGCTATCTCCTATATAGCTTCGTAGACGCAGCGCAAGGGTATCATCAAATACCGATGGAGGAGAAGGATCAAGAGAAAACATCATTCGTCACAGACCGAGGGACATACTGTTACAAAGTCATGCCGTTTGGATTAAAGAACGCAGGAGCCACCTATCAACGTCTGGTCAACTTTATGTTCCAAGACCAGCTGGGGAGGAATGTAGAAGCCTACGTGGATGACATAATTGTGAAAAGCCAGCTATACGCATCACTCCAAATGAAGGAGGAGCGGTTAACACCAACAGTAGAAGAGCAGCAGGTGTTACCAGTCGCAGTCCTAGATCCATGGATGCAACCCATAGTGGCATATTTAGCAGACGGAGTCCTACCTGAAGGACGTACCGAAGCGGCTAAGCTAGTTCGAATTTCCTCCGTCTATTCAATAATAGAAGGAGCACTGTACCGGACCTCAGTAACACACCCATGGTTTAAATGCATATCACTAGAAGAAGGAAGCTACGTCCTTCGGGAAATCCATGAAGGAGAATGCGGAGCTCATGAGGGCGCAGTAACTCTATACAGAAAAGCAATGTTACAGGGATTTTATTGGCCCACGATGAAAAAAGACGCTGAAGAAATGGTCAAGAAGTGCGATAAATGCCAGAAATTTGGGTCGCTCATCAGAACCCCAGCCGCTCACCAGTCAACTATTGGAAGCCCTTGGCCCTTCATGATCTGGGGAGTAGACATACTGGGACCCTTTGCCCCAGCGAGAGGACAAGTAAAGTTTATAGTAGTCGCGGTCGACCATTTCACCAAGTGGATAGAGGTACAACCCATGAGCACCATAACAAGTAAGAAAATCCAGAAGTGGTTATCAAACGAAGTCATGAGCAGGTATTTGGTATTTTTCATTTTTTCCTTTAAAACAAAAGCAAAACAAAACCACACATTAACATGTCACAGGTTCGGCACTCCACATGCCCTAGTCACAGACAACGGGAAGCAATTTGACTGCGCCAGCTTCAGAGATTTCTGCACTGAGCTAGGAATTCTTTTAAAATTCTCCTCAGTAGCACACCCGCAAACCAACGGACTAACAGAAGTCACCAACCGCACCATCCTTTCTGGAATAAAGAGAGGCTAGGAGACTTAAAAGGGAGATGGGTTGATGAGCTTTATCACGTGGTCTGGGCCTATCGAACTACCCCCAGAAAGCAACAGGGGAAACCCCATTTCGCCTCACGTATGGCACCGAAGCTGTTCTCCCAGTAGAACTTGGAATGCCAACCTTACGAGTTCAGGTCTTAGACGAAGATCGCAACGAGGAGTCCCTAAGGCTATGCCTGGACCTCCTCGAAGAAAGAAGACAGCAGGTAGCAATCCGAGCTGAGGCATATCGCAGACAGATGACCAAGTATCACAACGCCCGAGTCAAAGAAAGAAAATTCGAAGAAGGAGACTTAGTCCTGAAAAAGGCAGAAATTGGAAGAGGAGCCGCCGGAGTTGGAAAGTTAGAGGCCAACTGGGACGGTCCATATCGCGTAGTAGCAGTAGTCGGTAAGGGCGCATACAAAATAGCTCACCTAGATGGGACTCCATTACTTCGGACTTGGAATGTTGAAAATCTGAAGCTATACCTTCAGTAAAAGATGTAACCACCATTCATTAATAAAGTTACTTCTTTTCTTCTTACTTTATTTAAATTTATTCATTTATGTCAGCCATATGAGTATAACCAGTAGTATGAAGAAGACACAGGACGCAGCTACACATGTCTATATAAAAAAAGAAAGAAAGAGAGGAACGCAATCAAAGTATATGACACAACAAGACGACTCTGCAACCAGCCGCCAACACTTGAAATACGAAAATACAAATTGTTCAGTTAACCAAAAGAAGGGAGTCTACTATAAAGACTCCCCAACTACGTACAAAAGCTACCTAACAAGTAGCAAGAAAAGAAACGAAACGGCCAAACACACGGCCTATACATCTTCCTCTGGCAGGGTCGCTCCCTTCTTTGGACCAACCGCATCTCCTACGGGAAGCAAAATGTCAATTGGGTCCACGTCACCCAGCCCTTGGTCTGAGGCACTAGCTTCAGCTTCGGGGGTCAACTCAGTAGATGGCACAGCCACCTCAGTCCCAGCAAGAATTTCAGAAGAGGGCGTCGCTTCCTTCTTCTCAGCACCTTTGACATTCTCCTCGGATCCGATCGCATCAATAGCCCCATCATTAACTGCATCCGACGGAAGAATAGGAGAAACACTCGGCCCGGCTTTCTTCGCAGCCACCTTGGCCGCAACACGCTGACCCAGCGCGCGAAGATCAATGGACAGAAACTTACTTATATCATACTCCGGGTAATCTGCACGCACAATTTTAATGACGGTAGAGCAGAAATCAGTCAAACACCCACTTACGTACACATTAGCATCCTGTTTGCTACTTCTCTGCTCCTGCAACAACTTGTCATAGGAGAGCCTCAATTCCATCAGAGCATTCTCACGATCAGAGACCTTTTTCTCCATAATTTTCAGGCGATCAGCAGCCGTCTGACTCAGGTTGGATAACCTGACCTTCTCCGCAGCCGCAGTAGCCCGAAGGAAAGCCATTTCCTTTTCATGCTTGTGACTCAAGGAAACCATCTCATCTCGGTGACGACGCATCAAAGCATTCCCTTGCAAAAGCTGACAGAACACGGTACAAATAAACAACTAAACAAAAACAGAGGAAAAGAAGAAAGAAAAGACAATGAGGAGGGAATTATTTCAAACCTGAAGTAAAGCGATGTCAACCCGGTCGCAGGCATCCCTTTCCGAGAGATCGGTCCAAGACTCCATATCCTGAGGGAATTGAACAAACTGCGAGAAAAGAGACGCAATACCAGGAGAGGTCACAGTCACATTGTCCACGTTTCGCTCCAACCACTCCCTGGGACTGGGGCAAGCATCCAGGTTCGTTTTCAGTCGCTTGGCAGAGCCCTGTTTGGCTTTGTCACGGCCATCACGGTTCTTTTTCGCAGAAGGGGCAGCCAAGGTAGCATCCATGGATTTCTCCAACTTCACCACAGGCTTAGGAGGGAGAGAAGTAGACGCTGGAACAACACCAGTAATCACAGGGGCATCTTCATCAAAGGACAATTTCAACGAATCCAGATAGTTCTCACCCATATCTGCAGTTGCCAAAAAACAAACGAATCAAAAGATGAATCAACATCAAGTAAAAGAAAACGAGACAAATTAAAGCATACCATGAGAGGCAGTCAGATCTACATAAGATCCAGTAGGAGAATTATGGCAAGATTGAGATAGAGTACCCTCACTCTCTAGAGGACCCTCAGTCACAGCACGAAGGGGCAACTCAAGATGAGGAAACTCTCGCAGAAGGTATTTATCTACTAAATCACAACAATCGTACATACAACTTTTGGCATCATCAATAAGAGAATCTACTACCTTCAACTCAGTAGCAGAAAGGGGAGAGAAAGCCAACGAGGCTGCATCATCAACCCACTCAGTAGGAAAATCAACAAAAGCTTCATCATGACTGACAACAAAGAATGACCGCTGCCAACGTTTAGTGATCTTAGGGAGACCTTCAACTACCCTCTTACCCCTATGAGCAACTAAACGAACGTAAAACTCATTGTTGCGACGAGACACGAAGAACAGTTGGCTAAGGAGACCTAGAGAAGGGACTAAGCCCCGTTCGTGAGACAACTCAACGAAGCAACAAAGAGTCCTAATGGCGTTAGGGTGGATTTGAACCAGAGGAACTTGATAGTCTACAATAAAGGCTTTGATCAGAGGATCCAAAGGAAAACGCAAGCCACAACGCAACTGCTCTTTATAAACAATAACCTTGCCGTCACCGACGAAGGTGTTAGCAGCAACTCGAGAACCGCAGACAGAAAGAGAATAGCTAAGAGGAATACCATACTCTTCACGAAATTCAGCCAAAATCTCTTTATCAACATTGGAGGTAAAAGTATCAAGAGAATTCCTATACTCTACAGCCGTACCAGATGAGGGAAGAGAGACAGAAGACCTAGTCCGAGGCATTGAATCAATTACACTACTAATAAAGCAGATAAAAGAGATTTACCTGATAAAAGGAGGAAGAAAACACCCAAAGATTGAAGGAAATGAAGCCGAAGCAAGAGCAGATCAGAGGAGGAAGAAGGAGCAGTTAAAAGAAAAAAAGGAAATTTGAAAAAAGCATTTAAAGAAGCAACTAGAGAACCGTTAAGCGGTTACCTGCGTGAAACGTGGCGACAGGCGGAAGTCCAGGGGATTTCAAATGATTACAATTTTGAAATTTTAAAAATTAAACCAGCTCCATAAGAGCCCAAGTAAAAACAACGGGCTGGGCCTAGGTAACTTTTTCTAAAGCAAGTACGCCGAAAACCAAGCCCGACAAAGTAACGGCCCCAACAAGCAGTCGCACAAACAAGCATAAATACTTGACAAAACTGTTTTTCGGGAGGGACTAATGATGGATAAAGGACCAGAACAAGGGACAAGACTCACTACAACGGCCCTGAATATGGACCCAGAGACTGATCTATTCAGGTCCCTGACCCAATACGCAGCTATAACAGCTGAAGATATCAAGATAACACCGAAATCCCTTAAGATCAGGGATAGAGGCGAATCTCAAAGAGATAACTGAGACTAATAGAGAAACAATCCTATTAGGATACAAAGACTATGCAATATATATATAGACGAAGCCTAAGCCAGGTAACTCTCATATTCACTTCTCATCATTACTTTCACTGAGACCTCACCAGAGACTGACTTAGGCATCGGAGGGTGTTCGAGCCAACACCGGCTCGAATCCTTCTAACCTGTTGATCTTAGCAGGTGGGAGCCCAGCGACAATAGTGACAGAGACGATCATCAAAACCATCAAGAATGTAGGCATGGCTATATATAAGGATCTCACTGTACCAGTTACACCCACTGATGCACATCGTACCCCCTGAAGGAGAATTTGAAAAAGCCTTGAATGTGCCAAAAGTTACCGGCAGGAAATTTCTAAGATAAAAAAAAACCATTATCCGATGTATTTGAAGGATTAAGGATGGTTGGACTAATAGAGCCAATAACAGCGAAGACGGTACTTGATCCAAGTAGGCCAAACTATGTTGCTGATGCATATTGCAAGCTACACTAGATTAGAGGACATAATACATATCATTGCATCACTCTCCAGCACAAGATTCAAGACCTGATTGATAGTGGGGTCATCTCAGAGCATTGAAGAGACCAAAAGCAATGGCACCGCCCGTGTTTGGGGCATTCTTGGAGATCTGTTCTCCTTGACTATCTTTACCGTTCTCCAGTTTTATTTTTCAATACTTGAACAATTATGAAAAAACTGCTTTATTTGATCCAGAGTCAATGATGAATTCTATTCTGCTCATTTATGTGATGTCTTGCCTAATGGACATGTTATTTTCAATAGCCATATATGCATGCATTGTTGAGATCGAATTATGTCATTAGCTCATTCAATAACCGGTTCAAAGAAGTGAATAACTTCTAGAGATAATCCAGTCGCAAGTGACTTTACTCCTGAATCATGAGAAAAATCGGATTGTTATCTTAAAGGGATAGCGGCTTGCAGGGTAGTACCCACGAGAGATCTCTCACAGGTCTCTTGGCATAAAAAGATTTGGCCACAAACCGGAAGGCTTATGCGACTCAAAGGCGTCTATCAGTAGAGGCACACGTTAGAACGGATGTCTAGCCCGGATAGGAATCACCACCAACAAAGAAGTCCACCACCAAGCAACAGCCCACCTATCTACGAGAGCGGGACGATCTAAAGAGTGGAAGAAGGAGTGCGCTACAAGACCTCCTCTAGACGCCTATAAGCCGCATAAGACGCTCATAAAAAATTGTCAAATCCAGAAAATCCACAAGGACTAATTGACGACAAGGGTACGGCCCCTTGAAACTGAAAGTATCTCAATTGCACCGGTTATTCAATGAGTTAGCAATATAGATCTCTTATCAAGCATGCATGCCATGATTATTGGCCAGCGCATGTACCTAGAAAGGACAGACAAACAACCATAAATTCTAAAGCACAATATTTGAGAAAATGGAAATAATGAAATGATAATAATAATCAAATACACTTCCCAGTAGCGCCATGCAATTGTTGAAATGCGCATATACTGTCAAAAATGGATACGAGTCTTACAGGGCTAAAACAAATAACCAAAGAAATTGAATGGAGTAGCTGGACTCTTTATTGGGACATCCGATCTCCCATATGAAAAACAAAATGCTACAATGAGCGAGCAGACCAGAGTCCAGAATGTAAGGCTAAAGGAAATTATAGCCAAACTTCGCAAGATACAAAGCTAAAAAATTCCCAGCGCAGAATCTGGAGGCATCAAGAACACAATGAGACTTCACGAGACGACGAGTTTTTGACATTTGGGACAATCAAAACAGAACAATATGGGTTTCAGTCATCCAGAGCAACCAAATTGAACGTCGTAGAGTTCAAAAGCAGGAAATGCTTCAGCTATCCGGAACAGCCGAGCGGAACATCGGAAATTGTAAAACGTTCGAACAATATGGTTTTCCAATATGTTTTTCTAGAAGCACTATCAATAGTCATATGCGCATAAACTATCATGGAAATTACAGATCGATATGTCCAATGCTGGACTACAGAGTCTAGAATGAGCAAGACAAGAACAAGACTCTTCATTGAACCATCCAGTCCCCCACCAGAAAACTAAATGCTTCAATGAGGGGGCAATACTGAGTCTACAATAGATAAGCTCGGCAAAAATGAAAAATGGGGTCAATTTTCACAAATTTGAATGTCCCGAGCAGGCCCAAAAGCCTCTACAAGCAGGATACACCTCAAGAACCACAGGCTATAAGCCTCTACAACCCGGAATAGGCACTATGCAACTACTATCCTGAGACGGAAATCTGGATAGCAGGGGGCATCGAAACCCTCATAATAGGTTTCAGGCCTCATACTTAACTTAGGGTTTATGCCTCTGCCGTCCTACGAAGGACATCCGAATAGCAGGAGGTATCATGGCCCTCAGAGCAGACTCTAAAGTTTCTATACTACCAGAAAGACACAGACATGCAACATGCCTCTACTACCCGGAGAAAGGAAATCCAGATAACAGTGGACGTTAGAGTCCTCTCAATAGGCTTCATGCAGACATGCCACCGCTATCCTAAGACAGAATCCCAGAATCTCAAGGGGACATCAAAACCCTCATCCCAGATGACATGGGGAATCACAATCTTCATCCCAAAATTAAGGGGTATCAAAGTCCTCACAACAAGCGCCAAGCTTTTCGCTATGGAACAGACAATGTGGCCCTATTATCAGAAGTAGCCAGAAACAAGACAAGCTTCTGGCCCCCTTACTCCAGAAGAATGCAGAAAAGGCGTCGGGCCTTCCTTTAAGAGACAAGACAGGTTTCTAACCACTTACCTCAGAAATCCCCGGACCAGAAAACTGAACGCTCCGATGAGGGGGAAATACAGAGTACAACACAAGCAGAAGAGCTCATTCCACCATAAGAGTGGAAAATAGGGCCAATTTTTTGCAAAATTGGGCTCTAGAAACACAAGAAACGACAGCCACCGGACAAGTGCTTTTCAAAACTCAATGCCAGAGCCATAAGAATCAACAGGCGCCTGGCCCACATCCTCAAGAAATACCCAGAATATGCACCACGTCTACAAAATCGGGTGAAAGAATCCGGCCAACAGGGACCATCACAACCCTCACAATAGGCGACAAGCCTCTACCTCTAAGAGAATTACAGAATAGGCGACATGCCTCCGCTACCGAGAGACGGAAATCTAATAGCAGGGGGCATTAAAGTCCTCCAATAGAGAAGTAGAAGACTTCTCCAACCAAACGATGGAAGTAGCAATGTAATACCCCAAATATTTTAGATAATTAAATTTTTCCACGTGTCGTGAATTCCGATAAGTTGAATTAAGAAGAATATAATTTAATTATATTGGGAAAAAAGAATAATATAATTATTGAGCGGATTAGCGAGAATTAAGGAAATAACTTTGAAAATTAATATAAAATAAATTTTAAATCCCGAGATAAGAATTATTTCGCCAAGGTCCGCGAAATATATTATAGTATTTGTGATAAAAGTTTCGGGTCAATCAGAGACCTTTTAAAATTTGGACGCGAATGCGTTTAGGACTAAATTGTAAATTTTGAAAATTTAAGGGCTAAAGTGTAAATTAGCCAATTAAGCCAGAGAATAACGATTAAAAGATTATTGATGGAAAATCATCAATTTTAGAGTCGTATTATTTATTTGGGTATAAAATAATACGTATGTAATTGAGTTAAAATATATAATTAATCGTTAAGTTAAAATAGAAAGTTTAATAGAGAATTGGTTTAAGTTAAAGAGTTCAAGGAGTAAAAGTGATATTTGGCCAAAATATATATGAAACCTTCATGACGAAGGAGTTACAGAAACCAAATATCATCTTCATTTCCTTTTCATTTCTCATCGACGATAACGAACGGTTCGTCGCTCGATTCCGTTTCTCGTCCGTTTCCGACGTTCTATAACTCGAAACAATCGTATTTCAGTGCGTAATCACGGTAAGCTTGTCGTTTTATTGTTTAAACGGCTGTATTTTAAGTTATATCGATTCAAAGTTTTAAGCCATAATACGATTATATCGTTTTAATCGATATTAGAATTGGATTATAGCGTTTTGAATATAGATTAAGCGTTTTGGATGCGTTAGGATCGTTTTTATGTCGAAAGCACGTCGAAAACGGAGCCGGGGTGAAAACCCGCGGCTGTGCGCCGCACGGTCCAACTGTGCGAACGCACAACAGACTGTGCGATCGCACAGTACTGTGCGAACGCACAGTACTGTGCGAACGCACAGTACTGTGCGAACGCACAGGAGGACTGTGCGAACGCACAATCTTGAGAGACTGTGCGAACGCACACTCAGGGACTGTGCAAACGCACAGTCAGGGACTGTGCAAACGCACAGTCCTGTGTGCGAACACACAGTCCACTGTGCGGACGCACAGTGAGACGTGCTCTCGCACAGTGTTTGGCCAATCGATATTTTTGAAGAATTTGGACGTTTTCGCGTAAAATTATCGGTTGATTAGTTTATCGACTAATTGTCGATTAGTTCGAATTATTTAACCTAACGAGGTTAAACGCGAATGGATTTTGAAATGATATACGATCCGTAAACAAGTTTGATATCGTTTATCGGAATATACGTGAGAAGCACGACGATTAATAAAAGTAGTGTGTCGTGTCGCGAGTCTAGAGTCAATCTTAGAATAGGATTCTGACGTGAGTCAATGATTTTAAAATAGTTTTAGATCCGTCGAGGCAAGGAGCCGCTGGACCAGGAACTCGGGAAGCTAGACGTTTCTGAGCACCAGAGTATTTTTGGAATAAGCGGTCACTGTGAGTTTATACGATTTGCTTTTAAAGTATTTATTTAAGCAATTATTTTATATTGCTTTATGTTTGATTTGCATGATTGCAACGCGAATTCTTTTTATAAATTGCATAATAGTTTGATTTGAAACCAGTAGCGATCCGATGGAACGTGCTACCTATTGGGAGACAATAGGACTGCGTGATCGCCAGTTTTGATTTGACATCAGCTGGGAGCTGGTGATGATTATGAAATATGAGACTAAAGATTTAGTCTGATACGAGTGAGTATTCCTCTACGGTGTAGTTGGAATCTCCGTATCTAGTGGGCTGGGCCCACAGTGGGTTGGACCCACCAGTGAGTTGGACTCACAATTTGATATTAACGATTGGGTGGCTCGATTGATTATTAGTATGTTTGAGAATTAGGGTTTCAATCGGATCCTATACTTGGCTACACGAGGTTTGAACGTTATTGCATTGTTTTATGATTTATAAAATACTTAGTAGTAAATGTATGAACTCACTCAGTATATTCCCATATATTGACCCCTCACAGTCATTCTTTCAGGTGAAAACATTTTGAAGAACAAACTTCCTTTCCTTGTTTCGGAAGTCTACAATAGTGAAAGAGTATGTCAGGGACGTTTTCTTTATAGAGCTGCAGTAGTTGGTAGATGTCTTTTTTTAAATGTAAGATTTAAATTCAAACGGTATTTAAATGGGCAACTCTGATTTGATATAAAAGTATATATCTTATTTAATTATAAAGATCGTATTTTAACCGTTTGATTTCCTTAACCAATTGCCATGAATGGAATAGGTTATGATATTGATTAGAGACAGGGCAGTGTTGGACATGAAATGTCGCTCGATAAGACCCTAGTCTATAAGAATGATTTGCGATAGTTTTCAGAAAGCAATAAAGATACTTTAATAACATTAATGATAATGTTTAAAAGAATTTTCTGAAAACGTTTTATATAGAATAATATATTTAATTCGCGAAAAATTTATTGTGGTTTTAGGCTTGCTACGGGTTCCGGAGCTACCACTCCCGTTCCCTAGCGCCGGTCTCGGCTCAATAAATTTGGTCGTGACAATTTGTGGTATCAGAGCAGTTGGTCCAGTTACCATTGCTAATATGTGATTTTAAACGGTTGGTTCAGGATACCACTGTTTTGTGTGTGAGTCTACCTAGGAACTACTGCAGCAACATAGGATTCGAGTCATGTCTTGAATCAGTTTTCAGTTGTTGAGAACATTCAACTATAAGTAGCAGCCTATATACCTATGCAGGGTATATGTGATGTTTGATTAGGAACATATGAGATGTTGTTGTGTTTAAAACGCGACGCTAATAAGGGAACATTTAAGATGTTCCTGTGTTCGAGAGGCGCTATTAGAGTAGTACGCAATGGTCAGATCAATTGACCAGTATTCAAAGAAGTTGATTTTGTTCGAATGCATAACGAGGCGAAGATTCTAGAAGAATCATTTGTTCGAGAAAATAGTTAGATTTTCTCCGAACTATATGTGTTTTATTTTATATGTGTTTACAAGGTGCTATCTATTATATGAAAACGTGTTTTTCTATAACTGTTATATCGGCTACTTGCGTTATGGCCACATGTGTTTCAGCATGTCTGGGCCTAGTCGAGCTCAATCACATGTTGCGCCTGATCAACATGGTTGCCGATTGGTCAGTTATGCCTGACTTGTCTGTACCATTAAAGGCTGCAAATTTTGCTTTATTTGATGAGATGGATACGGATGATGGTGCTATCGAATTAGAGATCTGGAGAGATCAATGGGAGACATAGATGTTACTGATGACAGTTATGATTCAGTGTCTGAATCTACTGTTATATCAGCCTATATAGGGTTTAGGCTGGGAGAGCATTTAGAAAAGATAAACCATCTAAGGATAGTTCAACAAAGGATGAGTCATTCCCCAGGCAAAGGTGGGAGAATGTGTATCCTATTGAGGAGCAAGAGGAACAAAGTGAGAATGTTAACGAGGAAGGTAAAGGAAAACTTAAACCCCAATGTGGACGAGGAAAAGGTCTGATGATTTGAGAGGCATTACCGTCTCAACAATCATCCTCAGGTATCATTTAGACACGTGTCTTGTGTTTAAGTAAGTACATTTATGTGTTTTAGTACGAAATACTAAAACTAGAAAACATAAAGTACAGAGATAAAGCATATCCTTAAACAAAACACACATACAAATGAATAATAACTGTTAATGAACAGCTTGAAGAGCAATAATAACATAAAATATAAATGTTAAATAAAGAACAATAAAGCATAATGTGAGGATTAGGAAACCTTGAAATGGCACAGAGAAGTAGTTTGAAAGGAACTCGTTAAAGTTTTGTTTTACAGTTGAACGTATAATTGTGCTCTGATGCATTAAAGGTGCATGTTGCGAAAATCACTATAGAAAAAGCATACCTGAATTTTATATATATCATATATATACATAAAATGATTTTGATTAGGGCATGCATCATATATATATTGATATCAATATATTAAAGGAAAGAGTATTGAGATAGCAACTCCTTGGGGATGAGAGATGTCATCACCCTGAAGCACAATTGTATGAAAAAGATTTTGAACTGTGAATTTGAGAATTCATAATTTGTTTTAAAAGTGAAATTTAAAGAAAGGCTTGCAAGCAAAACAAATTGATTTGAAATTGTTGAGCGTTAGTGTACGCGAGACAAAACTGTATTTGTTCAAACGAAAACTCTGTGATAGTGACAAGGTAGATGGGAAAAAGGGTTAAAGAATAACAGTTTTTATTATAACAATAAATAATAAAGACCTAAATTCTGATGTTTCATCCCGAGACATTAGAGATTAATGAAAGTACAGAAAGAGTAGAGTGAGTGAGAATTTATATTCTTACTCAGGTGTAGACTAGTATAAGTCTAGTGATGAACTTTTATGGTAAATAAAACTTCGAGGGTAGACAATAGAAGATTGTCACGAATAAGATAAGAGCGTAGGATCTAATTAAACACGACTTAGTTTGTTTGACTTCAAGTAGCTATAAGTGAACAAAGTCATACACACGTGTTTAATTAATTGGATTGGAGATTAATCTTACAGACAGAGCAGATGTCAGTAATGGACATATCTCTTAAATCCATACGAGTGGTTAGATAAACCATAATTCATAAGTCTGAGAGGAGTAAAGCTCAGCACTTAAACTATAAACAACAACGGAACATCTAAAGGAAAGATGATGAAGGAAATATGAGTATTCTCAGAACCAAGTAGGTACACTACTAGTTCTGATATGAGTAAAGGGGACTAATGAATATGTTAACGACTGATGGAGTTGTCAAGTCGTGTTAACAGATATTCATTAATGAAAATGATATAAATCAAATAATGATTAAATAATATACTTAAAAAGTATATTAAACCCTGAACCAATATATGATAAACATGTTATCAAGGTGTAACGGAGATGGAAATAGTGAATTGGACGAGTGAGTTTCAGATGTTGTATGGAAACTAGTAGGGTGTAGTAAAACCCAAATAACATACGATCAAACCGTTAGATTGGTTTGATATTGGGATATGATAGTCCCAAGACGGTTATCTAAGTATTAACCGTTGCGATCGTCGAACGGAGAGTTACACGATACTCGATGATGAAGATATAGTTGCAGAACTTGCGTGACTTTTTGGCAGTAAGCCAAAAGTGCAAGTGACAACGATAAGAAGTATAAACTTTAATTAACTTGAGATTATCAACATAAGCTCCATATATGAATATAAATGAATTTGAAAACTGTGTTGAGACAGTAGTTTCAAAAGATGGAAATTCCAAGAACCGAGCCTTATGACTGCGAGGTCTAGGCTGGCTGGTAACAGAATATACATGTAGTGTGCATGTATTTTGAATGTCGGGCCAGAAATGTGTAAAGTATGGCCGACTAAAAGTGGAAAATGTTTAATGAACATTTTGTTTTCAAAATGAAATATTTTGAAACGAAGCTAAAGTTGATAATCAGTTAATTAAATACGATAGTAACAGCTAAAGTAAAGTTATGATAATTGTTAGCTGTGAACAAGGAAGTAGATGCGTGTGGAAAAGAGGTTAAGAAGTCTACTTAACCTTGAAAATACCGAAAACTAGTAACAGGAGTATAGTTTTGCGGTGACGATGAAGTAAGTTGGACGGTGTTGTATGGTGAGATAATTAAGTTATAACCTACACCTACACCTAGATAACCACATCATAAGAGTGAGAGGAACCCAGTAATTCAATCTGTAACAGGAAGTTACTATAGATTGATAAAGAGTTAGAAGACACTCTATATAAGATATAGAATTCATAAGGAAGTGTAAAGGATATTAAGAATGAGTAGTCTATTAGTAAACGAAAAGTTCATATAGATGAAGAGGGTAAGGTTAAAGATTAAAATAATTAACCAACATTACCCTAAAGTGATTAAAAGATACGAACAATTTATAATAAGATTAAAAATCTTAGTTATAAAAGGTACAATAAAATGTACAATCAATAATAAAAAATGAACTAGAAAGCTCAAGGAGTAAGATAAAAGTTTACAAGTATGGCTCGTGGCCAACTTTAAGGACGATTTCGGAAACCGAAAAGAGGTCGAATTAAGTTCGACTCTTCACTGAAGTTGTAGATTGGATGTCAAAATATAAGAATATGAGATAATATTTGGAAAAAGACTGGTTTAAATGTTTGGTTCATTGGCTTCAAACAGCCATGATGGCAGTTTTGCAGTCTTTCAAAATTAGCTCGAAGAGGCAACTTTAAGGTCGATTTCTGATATCTTCGAGAAGGAATCTAAACTCGAAGTCTAAACAGAAGTTGTATAACGCATTGCCGACTATAAGAATATCAAATTTATTTGGTAAACGGATGCTTCAGGATAAGCGGTCTGGGTAGCCGGAGTAGGCTCGAAAAGAAGTAACATAAGGAAGAAACCCAAGGTAATAGAGTACCAAGATTTCGGATAACAGAAGTCAAGGTTATAGGTTTGAAACCTATAAGTGAAAATACAGTAAAATGAGATGTAAAGTGATTGAGAGTTATAAGATGCAGTTAGAGGAAAACTGTAAGATGCTAATATAAGCCTTTATATACTAGTAAAGGAAAGTATACGGTCAAAAAGGACGACAATTTGTAGTATCCATAAGAAATTAAGTGCCAGAACCTGCAAGCAAAGTAATAAGAGAATAAACGACAAGATTTTAGCAATTCCAGTAAAAGAATGACCGCGGTACGCCAAAGGATAAGTGATAGTCGTATCCAAACAACATCAAGTAGATAGAAAAGGAAGTAAGTGCACAGTGCAGTGGTGGCAACAATATTTGGACACAACTCTATTATCGAAAGATTCATTAGAATGGCCAGCTAAGGACAAGTTTATTCTGAGAAAGATGTATCTAATCCTTCTCGAATGATTCAACCACAAGTGGTAAAGGTGACTTGGAAATGTCAGCTTATAGGAATATACACGTGAATAACAGAAGGAGATATGAGGTAGAAATACTCGTACTAGTTTATCTTAGATACGTGACAAAAGTTTTAAATTCGAGGACGAATTTATTTTAAGGGGGGGTGAATGTAATACCCCAAATATTTTAGATAATTAAATTTTTCCACGTGTCGTGAATTCCGATAAGTTGAATTAAGAAGAATATAATTTAATTATATTGGGAAAAAAGAATAATATAATTATTGAGCGGATTAGCGAGAATTAAGGAAACAACTTTGAAAATTAATATAAAATAAATTTTAAATCCCGAGATAAGAATTATTTCGCCAAGGTCCGCGAAATATATTATAGTATTTGTGATAAAAGTTTCGGGTCAATCAGAGACCTTTTAAAATTTGGACGCGGATGCGTTTAGGACTAAATTGTAATTTTTGAAAATTTAAGGGCTAAAGTGTAAATTAGCCAATTAAGCCAGAGAATAACGATTAAAAGATTATTGATGGAAAATCATCAATTTTAGAGTCGTATTATTTATTTGGATATAAAATAATACGTACGTAATTGAGTTAAAATATATAATTAATCGTTAAGTTAAAATAGAAAGTTTAATAGAGAATTGGTTTAAGTTAAAGAGTTCAGGGACTAAAAGTGATATTTGGCCAAAATATATATGAAACCTTCATGACGAAGGAGTTACAGAAACCAAATATCATCTTCATTTCCTTTTCATTTCTCATCGACGATAACGAACGGTTCGTCGCTCGATTCCGTTTCTCGTCCGTTTCCGACGTTCTATAACTCGAAACGATCGTATTTCAGTGCGTAATCACGGTAAGCTTGTCGTTTTATTGTTTAAACGGCTATATTTTAAGTTATATCGATTCAAAGTTTTAAGCCATGAAACGATTATATCGTTTTAATCGATATTAGAATTGGATTATAGCGTTTTGAATATAGATTAAGCGTTTTGGATGCGTTAGGATCGTTTTTATGTCGAAAGCACGTCAAAAACGGAGCCGGGGTGAAAACCCGCGGCTGTGCGCCGCACGGTCCAACTGTGCGAACGCACAGCAGACTGTGCGATCGCACAGTCAGGGACTGTGCGAACGCACAGTCCTGTGTGCGAACGCACAGTCCTGTGTGCGAACACACAGTCCACTGTGCAGACGCACAGTGAGACGTGCGCTCGCACAGTGTTTGGCCAATCGATATTTTTGAAGAATTTGGACGTTTTCGCGTAAAATTATCGGTTGATTAGTTTATCGACTAATTGTCGATTAGTTCGAATTATTTAACCTAACGAGGTTAAACGCGAATGGATTTTGAAATGATATACGATCCGTAAACAAGTTTGATATCGTTTATCGGAATATACGTGAGAAGCACGACGATTAATAAAAGTAGTGTGTCGTGTTGCGAGTCTAGAGTCAATCTTAGAATAGGATTCTGACGTGAGTCAATGATTTTAAAATAGTTTTAGATCCGGCGAGGCAAGGAGCCGCTGGACCAGGAACTCGGGAAGCTAGACGTTTCTGAGCACCAGAGTATTTTTGGAATAAGCGGTCACTGTGAGTTTATACGATTTGCTTTTAAAGTATTTATTTAAGCAATTATTTTATATTGCTTTATGTTTAATTTGCATGATTGCAACGCGAATTCTTTTTATAAATTGCATAATAGTTTGATTTGAAACCAGTAGCGATCCGATGGAACGTGCTACCTATTGGGAGACAATAGGACTGCGTGATCACCAGTTTTGATTTGACATCAGCTGGGAGCTGGTGATGATTATGAAATATGAGACTAAAGATTTAGTCTGATACGAGTGAGTATTCCTCTACGGTGTAGTTGGAATCTCCGTATCTAGTGGGCTGGGCCCACAGTGGGTTGGACCCACCAGTGAGTTGGACTCACAATTTGATATTAACGATTGGGTGGCTCGATTGATTATTAGTATGTTTGAGAATTAGGGTTTCAATCGGATCCTATACTTGGCTACACGAGGTTTGAACGTTATTGCATTGTTTTATGATTTATAAAATACTTAGTAGTAAATTTATGAACTCACTCAGTATATTCCCATATACTGACCCCTCACAGTCATTCTTTCAGGTGAAAACATTTTGAAGAACGGACTTCCTTTCCTTGTTTCGGAAGTCTACAATAGTGAAAGAGTATGTCAGGGACGTTTTCTTCGTAGAGCTGCAGTAGTCGGTAGATGTCTTTTTTTAAATGTAAGATTTAAATTCAAACGGTATATTTAAATGGGCAACTCTGATTTGATATAAAAGTATATATCTTATTTAATTATAAAGATCGTATTTTAACCGTTTGATTTCCTTAACCAATTGCCATGAATGGAATTGGTTATGATATTGATTAGAGACAGGGCAGTGTTGGACATGAAATGTCGCTCGATAAGACCCTAGTCTATAAGAATGATTTGCGATAGTTTTCAGAAAGTAATAAAGATACTTTAATAACATTAATGATAATGTTTAAAAGAATTTTCTGAAAACGTTTTATATAGAATAATATATTTAATTCGCGAAAAATTTATTGTGGTTTTAGGCTTGCTACGGGTTCCGGAGCTACCACTTCCGTTCCCTAGCGCCGGTCTCGGCTCAATAAATTGGGTCGTGACAAGCAAGGTCCCTCACCCAGAGTTTTGGGGGATGTAAAGTCCCCACCAGTAGAGGAACTGGGGGCATTAGGTATCCACCAACAGAAGAACCAGGGGTATCAGGCCTCCACTAGCTAGAGAACCGGGGGCACCAGTTCCCCACAAGTAGAAGACCAGGGGCATCAGGTCTTCACCAGTAGAAGAACCGGGGGCATCAGATCTCCACATGTAGAAGAACCGGAGGCATCAGGTCTCCACCAGCTAGAGAACCTGGTGCATCAGGTCTCCACCAGCCAGAGAACCGGGGGCATCAAGTCTCCATCAACTAGAGAACCGGGGACATCATATTTCCACTATTAGAAGAACCGGGGGCATCAAGTCCCCACCAGTAAAGTTTCTATGCTCAAATTGAAAATACTTAGCAAAAATTGAAAGACTCTATGGGGTATGAAAAACCATGGTTTTTGAATGTGAATCGAAAGATTAAAATTCTTTAAAGCGGAAATAAGAATTTAAGAGAGGTTAAGAACAAGAGATTTAGAGTGGTTCGGATCACAAATCGATCCTACTCCACTATAGAATCCACTAATAGAGATTCACAAGGAGTTTTCTAAGCTAATTCCAAACTTAGTGCTTTTAAACTAAACACCAACTAATTGATTTTTCAAGGCTAATCAAGAACCTACAAAGATGAGTTTTCTCAAAGCTAAACTCTAACTTACAATGATTAGGAGTTTACAAGCTTACTCCAAAACTACAACAAAACAAGTGATTTGAAAATGTGTGTTTGTTGTTTCAAGGGGTGTAAATCATTAACCTTGAAACATTGCAAATGGGTTTATATTTATACCCAAAGCGGTCCCCATAAAAGCTAAAAACAAACAAAATAACTTTTGCAGAAAACAGCTCGATCGTGCCTGTGATGCATATATCGCGCCCGTGATATATGCTTGAAGACAAATCTGCAAACGGATAGTTCCATATGTCATCACTCCATTGCGGGTTCAATAATATATCCGTTGAATCTTCAACGGTATGATTTGTAGCGCCCGTGATGTATGCATCGCGCCCGTGATACCTCCAACGGTCGACTAGGGTCACATATATGAACGTCGCTCCCGAGATTCAATGAGTCGTGCCCGTGATGTATGAATCACGCCCGTGATGAATGAAGCATCTCGCCCGTGATATGTTATTGGATAGCTTGAGATGGAAAAACTCGATTCTCGCTAGAAAACTCTGAATCGACTTTCGATTGATCCTATGAGGTTCTATACACTAATAAACAAGATTAGAACCCTCATAGTTAATTGTCAAAGTCAAAACAAAGGAGTTTAAAAGGACAAGGGTCCAACAAGAACCGGGGGATCATGTCTCCACTAGCTAGAAACAGAAAGGACAAAAGAGGCTAGAAGAGCTAAAGCAGATATAGCAAACAAAATAAAGCTATAAAAGGAAGAGGCGCCAAGAACACCAATTGTACAAAATATTGCGACAACCTACACAGTCATCAATACGAAGCATTCGAAACGTGACAAACACACAGTACAAGCCTAATCATCAGAGTCCAAATCCTGCTCCAAGGTCTTTGAGTCTTCGTAGCGGCTCCTAGAGGGCGTGTCACCAGAATAGCGTCCAGTCTTTATACCACCTGGAGAGGAAACGAAGTCTCCATGACCTACTCAGATGTCAAATCCTCGACTACCACGGGCTCTTCGCCCACGATCACCAGCACGAAGTCCACCTCCACCGCCAGGGAAACCAGGAGGGATGTCACTGTCAGCCGTACCAGCCCTGTCAAACGCACCTGCTCCTCCAGATCGTCAATGTGCAACTGCGGAAGAAACCAGAGAGCAGTCAGAGCTATAGGATTGCATACATGCATACATATAGGATAGAAATATTGCATATCGTTTTTACCCTCATTTGTGCAGAGACAGTGCACAAGCGATCACGCCTGTAGTAAGCAGCATCGGGCAACTGAACTTCATCAGACACAGGTACTTGAAAGCCAGAGGAAGACATTCAATCCAACAGGGCCCTCAAAATAAAAGTGTAGAATAGAGAAACACTCACGTGAGTACAGTCGGCAGGCGCAAAAGAATACGTCATGTAGCACAAGGGAACAGAGTCATGCAGAGGCCCACGCACGCCACCGAATGCGCTGATCTCTCCGGCATCGGACTAAAAGAACCAGAGACCATATCACCAACACCAGCTCGCTTACCAGATGGGTCTCAACTAGGAGACCCAGGAACGTCTGCCCTAGCACGGACAGAATGAGACCCACGTCTAACACCTCCTTGAGAGAACATCAGAAAAAGAACTCAACCAGAGAAAGAAATCCAGGAAAAGAAGACCAGAAAAGTAACACATACATGTGGCCCTGCAGCCGCTTGCTGAAACTCAACAACAGGTACTCCGTCCAACGGAAGCCTCCCTAGAAGATGATGTCTCGTGAAGTCGTCTAGATAGCTCAACTGAGGGACATATACAAGACTGGTAGCAGAGTAACCCCTCAAATCCAGTCAAAGAGCAGGCGATACCACGTCCCTGGCACGTAGCATCGATAAAGGAGGTCCAGCTGGGACCATGCGAATAGGTGGACCACCCCACCAATGGAGAACACGCTCCCCCAAAAACCAGGACTTACAACTCAGGCCATGCATCATACAACACATGCGCGATCTCTCTATAGCACCCTGTACCAACCGAAGCCAGCAAACTCCAGGCAGAGTGTTCCAAGAAGTATCCACCTGCAACCAACAGAATAGGGGTCAACACTACAAATAATGTCCAGAGTTGTTCAAAAATAGAGTTAAGTACTCACATCTGTCCACGCCATCTTTTTCAGCCGGCCTCTGCATTCAGCTCCATGACTCTGCGTTAGAGTACGAGAAAAGTCCCAAAACCTCAGCATAGGGTATCCAAACCCCGGAAGCACACCGAAGCCAGTCAGAAGGCCCATTTGGATAGCCTTGATCTGAAACAAAAGAAAAACCAGCTAAGATAACAAAATAAAAACACGATGGAGTTAAAAGAAATAATAAAACAACTTATGTGTACAATAGGCCACATCCCAAAAAGATGGGATCCCCCACGGACCACTCGGTCCATGCTGTTGTAAAGATAAGCTAAAGCAGCAGACCTTCAATCATAGGAACTGACCGCGTCCAAGTCCTCTAAGGTTGGCATCACGTAAAGTGGTAGAGTCGCACCTGATCTACAGAACAGAGTAGACCCAAGCAGATAACAGAAGAAAGCTCGGGCAATCAGATCAACCTCATTGCTAGTCCGGGGAAAGCTTTCCTTATAACGATTGTACAGCTTAGGCTGTCGAAGACTACGACCCTTCATCTCCGGAACAAAACCCAGCATCTCGAAGATATACGCATCCCTCTGATCGTAAAATCCCAAACCGCCATCAAAAGGCACAGGCGAACCTCCGAAAGTCATCCCTGTGATCAGCAAGAAATCCAAAGGAGCCGTTGTCAACTCTCCAACCGGCAAGTGAAAAGTATGGGTGGTATCAATCCACCGCTCCATTAGTGCACGCAGAGAAACGCTGTGGTAGATACTCGTCGCAGTAAACAAACCACTAGCAAGACAGTCGAAACCCGTAGCGTCTATTTGAGAATGAAAAGCAGCAGACAAAGCACCGTTCCAAATACGTGCACCCACAAAGTTTCCAGAAGTACGGAACATATCTCTCTCCTGAAAGCACAAAAAGATCAAAGAACAGGGTTTAAATAATCAGAAATCAAACCGGAACAGTCGAAAATAAACTAGAGGTCGTGCGCCACAGAGATACTGGCGCCACCATCACGGCGCTAGTATCACTGGCGGCGTCGCCAACTTATTCTAGCGGCACCGCCAAAACATAGTGGCGGCGACGCCACTATGCCTTGGCGCCGTCACCACTTTTCTCTCTCTCTAGGACATTGTTTTAGGGACCGGACCCACTTTCGACTAAGTTTTGACACTATTTCAAACGTATTTCAAACATACAGACAATAAAACGTCTATCGACAAGCTAAAAAACGATGAAAACACACCTCATGATGAGTCTTGGAAGACAAGTGCCCCTCCAGATGCAACAAGAGCGGGACCTCTTCGCCCGCCTCCAGTAAAATAGCATGACGGTCAGCCTGGTGGTCAGGATCAACGCACAGTTTCCTAAAAGTCTAGGGTGGAGCCATAGTTCAAGTTTTCAAATTCAGAGAACAGAGAAAAATGAGAGAGAAACTAAAATGAAAAATGAGAGAATGGCTCTCTTAAAAGGCATAAGCCATAAAAAGACAAAAAAAGCACATCTTTTGAGGACATACCCGAAAGGTACCTTTATGGATGTGAAATAGACAGACAAAAATATAGATATCCCAGAAGATGAACAACACAAACATATAGACATTTCAGAAGATGAACAACACAAAAATACAGACATCCTAGAAGATGAACATCCGAAAAATAGAGACAAAGTCTAAAGCCTTCAAAACAAACCCCAGCGGATCAAATCAAGTCCCAGAGCCTTCAGAATCAAGCCCAAAATATACAGTCAAAGTCCTAGAGCCTTCAGAATAAGCCCCATCAGATCAGATCAAGTCCCAAAGCCTTTAGAACCAAACCTAGTCTTCGAACAAGTCCTAGAGCCTCCAAGAAAAGTCCTAGAGCCTTCAGACAAAGTCCAAGATGCCCTTCAGACAAAGTCCCAGAGCCTTCAAACAAAGTCCCACAACCTTCAAACAAAGTCCCATAGCCTTCAGGCAAGCCCCAAAGTCTTCAAACAAAGTCCCAGCGGATCAGATCAAGTCCCAGAGCCTTCAGAACCAAGCCTAGAGAATCAGAACAAGCCCCGGAGCCTTCAAGAAAAGCTCCGGAGAATTAGAGTAAGCCCTAGAGTCTTCAAACAAGCCATAGAGTATTCAAACAACCTATAGAGCCAGGCTCCTCAAATGGCATTGAAACACCAAAATACGGTAGAGAGACACCGAAACATGGTATAGAGACACCATAAAAGGCAGAGAGACGCCAAAGCCTGATAGAAAACATCAGCATACGGTAGAAAGACACCAACGATCGGTAGAAAGACACCGAGAATTGGAAAAAGACGCCAAAACCTGGTAGAAAGACACCAGCATCTGTTAAGTGTGGAATTATTAACGGAATCCAGGCACCTATTCAATAGGGTGGCCCTTGGGACGGCCGAGGGGATGCTGTCCCTTCTAGAAATCTAAGAAGGTCTGGATAGGATAATTATCGGGGTCCGAGCCATTGGATAACTCTCAGAACGGCTGAGAGTTTATAGCTCCATTGGACTACTTGCAATGTCTTAGAAGTTTTTGGCCAATTTGCACGTTTTACGGACTTGAATTCACCATATCCAAACCTATAGGACTTTATTAGCCCTTTTAACACTTTTAGGCACCAATAGACTTTTAGCACCTTTTTAATTAGCTAGCAAAACCAAATCCGAAAATTAGAAGGAAAATTAAATAAATAGAGTTTAAAGCTAATCTTAACACCTAATGACTTATCACTTAACAATTTAGACCCTAGAAGACTCTAATCTAACCCTAGGTCACCATTCCCCTTTAAATACAGCTTTAAGCCAGCCTGGCTAAAGGTATCACGCAAACCCTAGAAATACAGACAGAAAAATCGGCCACCACCCTAGAAAAAACCCTAACCAAATTGTACACCAAAAACACACACAAATCACATCAATTCTAGACCAGAAAACAACTAAGAACGCATTGATGCTCCAAGAACGCAAGCCTTGCACAGATTCGAAGCTGGATTCCGCATCCACTTCGCCAGCAAACGAGCCAAGGACTCAGACCGGTACCTCTAAGGATCCTAATCTTCCTTCCATCACTTTTTGCCACGATTATTTAGAATTGCTAGATTTCATGTTTTTAGATTGCATGTTTAGGCTATTTTATTGTAAATTGCTTAAATTATGTTTTTGTCATAATTGCTGGTTTTAACAATATTGTCATGATCAGTGTTTTAAAAACCGAACCGGTGGCCGAACCGGTGAGGCCACCGGTTTCCGGTTCAACCGATTTAACCGGTTCAATGACCGGTTCAACCGGTTTAATAAATTTAAAAGAAATTGAAAAAAAATTCTAGTTCACCGGTTTTTTACCGGTTTTATCCGGTCCAATCCGGTTCAACATCCGATTTTTTACCAGTTCAATCCGGTTCAACCCGGTCCAATCCGGTTCAACTAAAAGATCCGGGGTTTTGTCTTTCCAAACCGGATCACTGACCGGTTCACGGTTCAACCGGTCCGGCCGGCCGGTCCGGTCCGGTTTTTAAAATACTGGTCATGATCCCCATGAAAATTGACTAGAAAGCATGTTAATAGATGAATTAGTATGTTTTGTATGTTTATATCAAGAAATCCAGACACTAAAATTGCTTAGCATGCATGTTTAGGTTAATTACAAGTCTATTTGACATAATATGTTTAATTCAATAAAAACTGCAATTTGATAGCTATGATGATGTAAATACTCCTTACATGCCGTATTTAGAATGTTTGATTCTTTTCTATGCCTTTCGACCTCTTTTTGCATGAAAAACTAGCTCAATAAAGAGCTGAAACAAGCTAAAACCGGCTCAATAACGAGCTGAAACGAACTAAAACGAGCTAAAACCGGCTCAAAAACGGATGCTGGAAATTGCTACTGTCTGTTGTCTCCGCGGTACCACTACCGCCAATCAGACCAGCGCCGCTACCAGAACAAGGTGGTGGCTCGGCCACTTTATCGTGCCGGCGCCGGCAGTCACACCGGCGCCGTGTTCGTCGTTCCTCAACCTTTCCCAGATTCGCTCCCAGATCTTCTAAATTTCAATCCAAATTTCTAGACGCGTTTCTAGACTCATCCGGACTACGGATTAGGCTCAGTTTGATTCCATAAATATTGTTTTTAGTTGTAATACCTGTTTGTAATTGTAAATGGGCTTAACCCAATATTTTTAGGGCCTCAAAGCCCGCTATTGTAATCTGCCCAGTCAACCGGATCTATTGAACCAGATACGATCTGACCAACAACTTGCAGACCAATTTCCGCATTCAACCGAACTCCGAATCAACTCCGGTTTGAACCACTGGTTTTGTATCGACGAGCTGGTTAACTTCCGTGTTTGGACCGAGAGCTAGATCCAACCGGACCGACAGTCAAACCGAGCCGAGTGCTAGGCACTCAAAAGTGAACGAGGTTTAAAAGTATTCCTAACCTTGTATGTATATCCAACTGCCCCTGAGCATGCATGCACTATTTACTTCTTTCTAAATGCATTCCAAATCCAATAATAACCGGTTAAAGGACTAATCATCTAAAATTGGTCCGTTAATGCAATTTCAGCCCATCACTTAGACATCGTAGGACTACCACGAAAAAGTAGTAATGCTTGTATAGGTTTTTTAAGATCACCTAATAAAATCAATCACTCACACTTATTCATCCGGTTAGGGGTGAGCAAAAACCGAACCAAACCATTAATCCGATCCAAACCAACCCGAAGTTAATTTTGGTTTGGTTAAAATGGTTAAAATGGATTGGTTTGGTTTCAAATTATAAAAAAGTATGGTTTTCGGTTTTGGTTTGGTTTCAACTAGTGGTTAACCGAACCAACCGAAAACCCAAAGTTTACAATAATATTATTTTTTATTAATATTTATATATGTATAAATAAATATAAAATTTATTTATTAAAATATCTATATATAAATATAATATGCGTATATAGATACATATATGAAAATAAAAACATATAAACTAATATACACATATAAGTAAAAATTATTACGTATAATTTTAATTATTACGTATAATTATATATAATTTTTATCTAAATCTATATTAACCAAACTGAACCAAACCAAACCAAAACCGATGCTAAAATTTGGTTAACCGAACCGAAATTTTACATAAATATTTGGCGTGGTTTTGTTTTTATATTTTCCCTTAAAATATGGTTTGGTTTTGGAGTTTACTAAACCAAACCAAAGCGAACCGAACCGAACCATGCTCACCGCTACATCCAGTTTTTAGGCTTTGTGCATGTAATCAATCCAAACCAATCAGACTTATGATACTTGCTAAAAGCCTCTAAGGTTAGATGTATGTCTAGGAGTACATGTTACTTGTCTCAAGTGCCAGTCTAGATCGAGTCATATGCGCGTCGAACATGTTTACTATTTTCAAATTTGTTTATTACAGCTTTCATATCTTGTGAACTGAATATACTATTGAGATGAGATATAAAACGAATATGTCCAGTAAATATAGCCGATAACAGATAAGCCAAGCACAATAGTATTGGGTAGGTGCACTGATGGAATAAAGCCCACAAGTGAAAGCCCAAAACATATATCAACACATATCCCACCTCCATTGAGAGGACGAGGAAAGCTCGCCTATAAATACAGCGGTCACTCATCCATAAAGAGGACCGAATTCAGGATCATCTTACGAGCACACATAAACTAGTCACCTGAACTGTAATACTAATCCGATTCTATATAAACTCTAAATATTACCACTTCCATCATTTGGCGCCGTCTGTGGGAACACTGTTCTTAGAGAAATAAAATTCTAGTGATAGAGGTGGTGAACAACCAGAACCTTATAAGCCTACAACCATACATTAGAGCAAACTAAGATGGACACACACACGAAAGAAGAGCGGTCAACAAGAGAAAGAGAGACGAGACTGATGACAACTCTCTGAGAAGATACAAACGGAATAGAACTACCATCCCAGTAGTGGAGTACAATATGAGGCCGGACCACGTACCAAGAGAACCGGAGGGTGCCATAGTGGTCCCATCAAAAATAGGAGGACGAGGGGTCCGACGGGTATCAGTAGACTCGAGATCATGTGTCAACATCATCGCGGAGAAGATCTATTGGGCAACCGGAGGAAGTCATATCTGCATAAGAACAAACCGGGATACCATAGGAGGGATGGTAGAGGGTAGACTTCCAACATCGAGAGTAGCGGATATCCGGGTGAACTTTGATGACCGGATAGGCCAGGAGAGGACAGTCACTTCCCCTTTTTATATCGTGAGCAGGAACCTCCCGTATGACCTTATATTGGGACGGCCGTTCCTCTACGAGTCAGGAGCGATCCTCGACGCAAGAAACAATAAGATACTGATCCCGACCTCTTCAAGGACAATGACTATCGAGGGAAGTCAAGATAAAGCGGAAGCCAGCCACGGTGCGGCCATGGCCGTTCTACTTCACATAGACGAGATATTGGAACTACCATGCGAGGAGTCTACGGCCGAGTCGGCGGGAGAAACAAAGCCATAGGAGATTTGCACTGGTAAAAACGTTTAAATGGGCACCAACATGAAAGATGCGACCGAAGGGGAGATCCAGAAAGTACTCCAGGAGTTTGAGGGGGCGTTTGCCACAAAAGCTTCTAACATCAAGGGCGTGCATCCGGATGTAGCATGTAACGAGTTGAATGTCGACACAACCATGAAGCCAATTAGACAAAAGAAGCGAGGACACTCAGAGGAGCGGCAAAGAATTATTGCAGAAGAGGTAGAAAAATTGCTGGGGGCGGGGTTCATAAGAGAAGTGAAGTATCCGGACTGGCTAAGCAACGTGGTTCTCCTAAAAAAGCAAATGGAAAAAAACCGGAGGTGCGTCGATTTTACCGACCTAAACAAGGCGTGCCCGAAAGACTGCTTTCCCCTACCCAACATTGATTAGTTGGTAGATTCGACCGCGGGGTATGTGATGTACAGCTTGGCGGACATGGCATAAGGGCATAATCAAATTCTGATGAAGATAGAAGACCAAACAAAAACAAGCTTCGTAACGGATGAAGGAGCCTACTGCTACACGATGATGCCCTTCAGACTGAAGAATGCAAGAGCTACGTCCCAGCGATTGATGAAACACATGTTCAAAGACCAAATCGACAAAACATTGGAAGCGTACGTCGATGACGGAATCGTTAAAAGTAAAAGCGAAGAAGATCACCCCAAAGACCTACGAACGATGACGGAGATACTCAACAAATTCGACATGAGGATGAACCCGAAGAAATGCACATTTGGAGTGGAAGGAGGAAAATTATTGGGATACATGGTGTGCCGAAGAGGAATGGAAGCAAACCCGGAAAAAATCAAGGCCATCCTAGAAATGACCCCACCAAAGAATCAAAGAGAAGTACAAGTTCTAAGCGGAAGAATAACGGCTTTGGGATGTTTCATCTCATCATCGGCAAAAAAATGCCTCCCGTTCTACAACACGTTGAAAACAAAAACATTCAAATGGGGAGAAGATTGCGGCCAAGCCTTTGACGATTGAAGAAGTTCATAATAAAACCACCACTGCTGAGCCGACCAAAGGACACTGAAATTTTGTACCTATACATCTCCATATGCAGAGACACTACTGCAATCGTCTTGGTAAGAGAAGAGGAAGGGCAACAACTACCGATATACTACGTAAGTCGGACCTTAAGAGACGCAGAGCTCGGATATCCGAAATCGAAAAAATGGCTTTAGCATTGACAACGACAGCGAAGAAGCTGAGGCCGTACTTTCAGGCACACTCGATAGTCGTGCAACCGACCAACCCCTACGGCAAGGCCTCCAAAGACCAGAACTGTGAGGAAGATTGGTCAAATGGGCGATACAGCTGGGAGAATACGACATCAGTTACGAACACATGCATGCAATGAAACCTCAAACTCTAGTGGACTTCGTAGCAGAACTTACCGGAGATCACATGAAAGAACCGTAAGTAAAAGAAATATGGGAACTCTATGTCGACGGAGCGAAAAACAAAAAAAGCGGCAGGAGCTGGGGTCATCCTTAAAGGCCCACACGAAGTACGAATCGAATACGGGGTCCACCTAAATTTCATGGAAACAAACAATGTGGCAGAATATGAAGCTTTGATAGCAGGACTGGCAATAGCGGTTGAAGTAAAAGCTGAATACTTGAGGATCCATTGTGACTCACAACTAGTAGTGGGGAAAATAAATGGGACGTTCGCCACGAAAGAGGACAACCTGCTGAAATACAACAGGAAAGCAAAGGAAATCCTACAAAACATCGAGAAGCGAGGAGGACAATGGGAAATAAAAAAGATCGAAAGAGAAGAAAACACAGAGGCAGATGCAATAGCAAAAGCGGCATTAGAAAAAAGCGACAAATTCCAAACAGTGGAATTCAAAGAAGAGACTACATCACCAACAATCGACGTGCCAATGAGTTGCCCCATACAAGAGCTGGATGAATGGATGGAGCCCATTTTGAGATACTTAGAAGAGGGAAGAATGCCGGAAGACCTAAGCGAACAAAAAGTAAGAAGGATCGCCAGTCAATATGCAATTTACGAAGGAACGGTGTACCAAACATCCGTAAGCCATCCATGGTGCAGATGCGTATCTCGAAGAGAGGGACAATGTATCCTGAGCGAATTGCATGAGGGGATATGCGGCGCACACGAGGGACCAGCAGCCCTAGTAAGAAAAGCATCCTTTCAGGGATATTACTGGCCTAACATGGAAGAAGACTCCAATGAACTGGTAAAGAAATGCGACAAATTCCAAAGGCACGGGGACAGATCCCACATTCCAGCTCAAGAAACCAAACCCGCGCCAAGTTTGTGGCCGTTTGCAAAATAGGGAATAGACATCCTGAGACCATTCCCAACCGCGAAGAACCAAAATAAATTTATATTCGTGGCAATCGACCATTCCACGAAATGGGTGAAAGTAGAAGTAGTCTCCACAATAACGACAACAAAGGCGGAAGAGTTCTTCTGGAGAGAAGTAGTATGCAGGTAGGGTATCTCCAAGACGTTAGTAACGGAGAACGGGAAGCAATTCGACAGCGCAACCTTCAGGGGTTTCTGTGAAAACCTTGGCATAAATCTACAATTCACATCAGTGGCGCATCCCCAAACAAATGGAATGACAGAGGTAACCAACAAAACGATCTGCAAAGGATTAAAAAAGAGGCTGGATGAGGCAAAAGTCAATTGGGCAGAAGAGCTGAATAGCGTAGTATGGGAAAACAGAACGACCCCAAGGAAAGGAACGGGAGAAACACCATTCCGCCTGGCATACGGAGTAGAGGCAGTCATCCCAATCGACATCGGAATGCCATCAATAAGAACAAAGCACCACAATGAAGACATAAACGAAGAAGAGCTAAGGCGATCCGTAGACCAACTAGAAGGGAAAAGACATGCGGCCAACATCTGAGTAGAAGCTTACCGAAGCCAAACAACTAGGTACCACAATAAAATGGTGCAACCAAAAAATTTCAAGGCATGTGACCTCTTCCTAAGAGACGTGGTGATAGGGAAAGATAATGCTGGTGTAGGAAAGTTGGAAAGCAATTGGGAAGGACAATACCGGGTAACCAAGACTACCAAAAGAGGAGCATACCGCTTGGAGACAATAGAGGGGCAAGAAGTACCTAGATTCTGGAATGTAGAACACTTGAAATTGTATCATGAATAAAATGAAAGAAAATGTTTATGGGAAGCTACAAAGTGCAAACAAAAAATATATAAATGAAGAAAGAAAGAAACAAAATACAACAACAGAAGGAAATAATTCTCCAAGGCAACAGCCACCATATTGAGAAACATTTCTCAAGAAAAAAAACACAAGAACAACAGTAAACAAACAACAAATTAAAGAATATGGGAGACATCTCCCATAATAAACTCGAGGAACATTCCTCAGAGGCCAAATACAACAACGACAAAACGAAATGACAAGAGAAGCGGCCACAAGCAGATCACTCAACATAAACTAACTAGAGTAATAAACAAAAAACAACAACACATATTTTAATAAATCTAAAAGTAAGAACAAGGCCATCGTTCAAAATAGATGCATAAAACTGAAATTACAAGTGCATGACAAACTAAATCCACCACCATTAGGAGTGTTCAAAAATCCAAAGCCTTCATATAGAAAGGGCATGCTAGGATCCGAAAGGCCCAAAGACTGCGAGAAAAAAGGAGAAGGGAAGCCCAATGATAGCGGAGGCAGACCCAGACGGCTAACAGGAACCGAAGCAACAACAATTGAAGAAGTAGGAGGAACAACAGCAGGAGGAGCGGCTTGAACCAACTTATGCCTGGCGAACAAACGTTGAGATTCTTCTTTCAAAAAACGGGCGTCAACCGCAAGGAAGGAAGTATCTCCGCCGGGATGGGAGGAAAGGTAATTCTCTCGAATAACACCACGATGCAGTTTCAGTAGACGAGAAATAAGAAAGATGGAGTCGTCCAAACCTTCTTTCATTTCAGCATGCTCAGATTTAAGACGGGCAACCTCAGCACGAAGATCCACATTCCCCCTTCGCAGAAGATCCCTCTCAATAAAAGAATCCTTCACCTGTAACTCCGCGAAAGAGCGATCCGACTGTTCCCCAACCAACTAGTGATCCTTAGCAACATAATGCCGCTGAGCAATACAAATGCCATCAACGGAGGTCAAAAGGGCCTGGCCAACAGAGTTGAAGAGACCCTCACTCTCTAAACGCTGATAAAAAGAGGACGACTCCATCATGATAATAAAATCCCGAACCTGGCGGAAAACGCCCAGGTCATGGCGATTGCAACCGAATGGAAGGATTAAATGAGAACCTCCGTGAGGTATAGAAGGAACAACAATCTCCTCCCCTTCATCTTCACCCTCTAGAAAAGATGTAGGCACAGTCGAAGGGTCCACATGAGAAGTAACGACACCAGAAGAAACAAGAGGACCAGACGTTTGAAGAGTTGAGGCTAACACAAGATGAGGAGAGGTAGCAGGAACAACCATTGGCTGACTACTAGAGGAAGCAAGATGAAGAACCTCAGCCGACGACAAAGGAACAGAGGAAACGACATGCGATGGAGGGCGAGTGTCAGGCTTCTTCCTGGGAGGTAGATCCGAACCACCGCTTCGAAGACGCTTCCTAGAAGTCAAGGCAGAAGCAATAGCGGCAGTCGATCCACTCGGCGCACCTGACAACACAAACGATAAGAAATGACAACAAACCAACACAAAAGGAAAAATAAGGAAAAAAGAAAACTCACCAGCAACGGGAGATGCGGCGGGAAGACAAGCGATGGCCTCAGACGCAACTGGTAGAGGAACAGGAGGAGGATCGGCGCGACCCGACATATACTCGCTGACTAAGACCCTTCCTTATAAAAGGCCCCGATCTTCTGTATAAGGGTATACTCCCCCTTCGGCACCTCATATGGGTCACGTGGCTCAATATGGGATCGCTAGAGGGTAGGGCCAAGAGATTGGGACGGATGACTGATGATAAAAAAACCTACTCTTCCACTTCTTCTTGATAGAGTCAGGAAGATCGTCGAACATTTTCATACCAGAACGAAACCCAAAGGAGACGAACAACAAATCTTTCTTCCGATAAGGCGAGTTCATCCAATAATGCACGCGATTGAGAGTTAAACGCTCATCACTAAGATTGTGAAGCGAGTTCAAACATATGAAGTGGCGAAAGGCATTAGGATGTAATTGAGACAAAGCGATACCCTAGAACTCCAAGAACCGAAACAACAGTTTATCCAGCAGAAAACGAAAACCAGCCTCCTGTTGCTCCTCGAAAACAAAGGAAGACCCAAGAGGCAATCGTGAAAAAGCATAGTGATCCCCCGCCGGGACGTTCATGTCATACTCATCCGGAATGCCATAAGTCTATTGGATCTTAACCAAGGAATCCTCGGTTAAAGTGCATGACCATTTCTTCAAAGTGGCAACCGCCTTGGAATAACCATCAGCTATGATCGGAGAAGAAATAACTCGAGATACAAAAAATGAAGAGAGAGAAGAGAGGAGGATGCAAGGGAAGCAAAGAGAATAATAAGAGGAGTAAAAAATAATCAAGCAAATTTTGAAAATAAAAGAGAAACGAAACGACGGCAAGACACCAAAAGGTGCAAGACGCATTAAATGCTGCATAACAGGCTGTCAGAATGGCGCAGAAAAAAGAAGAGGGAAGCCAGAAAGGCGACCCGGTCCAAGAGAAACCCGCTTCACATTCTAGACATAAATATCTATGTAAAGACGAAACAGAGGGGGGGGGGGGACAAAGCCCACAAGCGAAAGCCCAAAACATATATCAACACATATCCCACATCGATTGAGAAGACGAGGAAAGCTCGCCTATAAATACAGCGGTCCCTCATCCATAAAGAGGACCGGATTCAGGATCATCCTACTAGCACACATAAACTAGTCACCTAAACTGTAATACTTATCTGATTCTATATAAACTCTAAATATTACAACTTCCATCATCCACGAACCCTAATCTTTGGTTCGATGCACGATAATCTTACCGGAGGCGAGTAAAGCTATCTAGTCAGTTAAAGGCATTTTCTAGTTGAACTAGGTGACCACTCCAATTTTCAACCCATTTCCAGATCGAAAAGTCAGCCATAAGCCTTTGGCGAGCGGCACTCGAACCCCGCTCCGCTCACAACACTCATGCAGAGACCTAGCAATTCGTGTCTGCATGTCATAAAAGGGTCATACCCGTTTAGACACGAAGACGATTAGCCTAAACACGAACACGACATAATTACTAATCGGGTTTGATATACAAAACCCAAATACGACACGAATATTATACGGATCACACGACATGACACGTATAAACACGTTTATTTAAACGTGTTAACAAATCAACCCGTTTAAAGTGACACGTTTAAACCTATTTAAAAATTTGGATAATTTCTAAATTTATTTAATATAATATTAAAAAAATTATTACTATATTTTGCGATACATACTATTGTAATAATATATAGTATAATTTTTTTAATAAAAATTAAGAATTTCATAACATTTAGATTATAAAAATAAATAATATTTAATTAAAACTAGTAAATCGTTTTTAAACGGGGTTAAACGGACACGAAATTAACCGTGTCATAAACGGGATGACCCGTTTATGACCCAAATCTGTTTACATCAAATTCAATCCCGTTTAACTTCTTGTTCTGTCGTATCATTTAATTGTGTTGTTTCTAAAATTGACAGGTCTACTCATGCATGCCAAATGATATAGTAGTGGAAATGTGAACATGTCTGAAAGCTATAAACAGGTAAGACGACCATATGGCTCGACCTGGACTGGCATGTGAGACATGTAGCATGTACTCCTAAACAATCATCTAATCATGATGGTTTCTAGACAACGGTGGGTCATTACTATTTTGCATGCACAAAACCTAAACTAGATGTATACGTGAGGTTGATTTTAGGCCAAACCATTCTGAAGTCCTTGTACTATTACTTTTTATTTTATAGCCCCTGTCAAGTTTTTTGCATTTAAGTAATGCTTGTACTATTAATTTTACATTTTTGTGGTCCTTCTGTTAGAGCGTGTGCACAAACGCGTTTAACAACGTTAGTTTTACGTTCAAAACTCATTATTAAGTCTCTATAATATTACTTTTTATTTTAGTTAGTACTTATCAAATTTTTTGCATTTAATTATTCCTTTTACTACTATAATTGCGAATAATTTTATAAAACAAGTCTAAATAATTTTATAAACCCCTACTTCGAATTAAAATCCACATTTTGAATCACAAACATTAACTTCGATTACAAACCCAAACAATGATTTTAGAAACTCCTACTTCGATTTACAAACCCCTACTTCGATTTACAAACAAATTCGATTACAAAGACTAGTTGTGATAATATAATTGCACGAATGCAATATTAAAATTAATAAGTGTGTCAAAATATTTAAATCGTTTAATTTAGTAAGTTAATTTTAGGTGATACACATTTAAATTATCTGATCCATATTTAACTTAATTAATTTAAGAGAATCTTACAGAAATATACAAAAAAGAGCCACCATTTTCACTCAATATCGTTTTTTGCTAAATCTTTACATCAAACACCTCTTTCTAAAAAAGAATTACACCCTCACCTAATACCTGACATCAGCAGCACTGATGTCAGCGCGCGTCAGCAGGACTGACGCGCAAAAACAGTGCACCAGCTTGGTGCACTATTATATGCACTGCTAGTGCACTGTTATGAACAGTGCACTAGCAGTGGAAACTTAAATTTTTTTTTAAATTCTTTTATTTATATAATTATTAATTTAAAATATATTAAAAATTGAACTATATAAATCTTAAAAATACCATTAAACTTAATTTTAACAACATAAATATATTAAAATATAAAATTATTCAAATAATATAATTTTAAAAAATACAATTTTATATAATCTATCAGATACATTCTTGATACATACCAAACACAATCAGACGCATAAATAATATAACTATCATGTATATATTATGTATCAATATTTTAATATATTTATTATTTATAAATTTTGTATTCGTAGTGTATCTATTATATACATTTTAAAAAATATCATGTCTTCACGATGTACGTATCATGTATAAAGTATGTATAAATGTATTCGCGATGTATATATCATGTATAAAGTATGTATCAACTATATATCTATTAAGTATATTTTAAAAAATGTTTCTATTATGTATAAAATATGTATAAAAATGTATAAATTTAGTAAAGGAATTCATTCAAAATATGTGTCTTTTATATATAAAATATGTATAAAAATGTATATATCGTGTATCTATTAAAGATAATTAATAAAATGTATCTATTATGTATAAAAAAAGTATTATATATGTATAAAAAAAACATATATATAATACATATAATAAAATTTCCGATACATTTCAAATATGTATCAAATATGTATCAAATATGTATAAAACATATATGTAATAATTTTTTTTAAAGTATAGAAACAGGAAAAGGATCATATGATCGAATATGTATAGGAGATGTATCAAATATGTATCAGAGATGTATTTAATATGGATTAGAAATATAACAAATATGTATCAGAAATATATACGATAAATGATTTATACAATTATATTTTTTAAAATTTTATTTTTTTATAACATGTAATTTTATATTTTAAAAATTTGTCATATTTATATTTTAAAAATAAAAATTAATATTAATATTACTATTATATTTTATTTATAAAATTTATATAATATATAAATTTTAAATATAATTTAAATAAATAAATTTATAATAATAAATAGATTATTATAATTTTTATATAAAAACTAGAGACATTCCCTAGAAAAGAGAATGTCACAGGTGTATACGGTGCACCTGTGTGCTTTTCTCTGGTGATTAATTTTGCCGACTTGGTGTTAGGCTGATTAGGGGTCCTATTTATAGAGATTCAGGTTGACCTTGGGTTTACTAAGTGTTCGTATTGCATTAGGAGTGTGTCAGTGCCCGAAAGTGTTGAAATGGTATGGTCAATTAAGTCCGTCAAACTTGCAAATTGGCCCATAAACTTCTAAAATATTGTAATTAGTCCAATTTCTCAAACTTAGATCACAATCTCTTTGGATTTTTATAAGCTACATGCGGCTAATTATGTTTCAATCCTTCAAGTTTGCAACTATGCACTAATCTGGCCAGCTTGAATCCAAACAAGCGGACCACAAGCTCGCCACCCGAATGAATTTCTCTGAAAATTATCATTGGACTCTTTATTCTCTTATCACTTTTTACCTGTCCGGAAAGTAGGTGTCGACGGTTTGCTCCCTCTTTTATAGGAATTCACAAAGTATGTCAATTCTTGTCAAAGAAGAAGCTCGTCATTTGGCAAGAAACAAGGATATTTCCCACCATTAAAGGTACTCGCTTGCCGGTGGTTTGGTAATGCCCTAGCATGAGCATTACCGGTTGAGGTGTATGATTCCGATCGCATGTCTCTTGATTCTGGACTACTTTGCATTTATTCGAGAGTAGGACTTCTCAGCTGTCATTAAGCTCATCTGTTAGGTTCGGACTGTCTATTGTGTGTTCTATGGAATGGAGTTATAAACTCTCAGCCGTCATAAGAGTGACCCAATGGCTTGGACCCCTGGTCGTTATCATATCCGGTACTTTTTAGCTTTCCAAAAAGGGTTATCATCCCCTTGGCCATCCCAAGGACCAACTTGTTTAAGTGCTTGGTAATTATCCTGTTTGGTGCCTCTCAGGTTTGCTGAGGGAACATCATCCCTTTAGCCGTCCCAAGGGCCATCCCATTGCGTGGATGCCTGGATTTCGTAGTTATTCCACAACTATCGGAAATGTCTGAAGTTTATTTGAACTTTTGCAGACAATATCTGGGTGTCTTCTTGACACTAGATTCTCCTCTATCCGGAGTCTCGCGTGTAGGGTCGGGCTGATGTTATGCTGTTCTGGGTATCGTGTTCTATGAATATTTGATGGCTTGGCAGTGTGTTTCTACCGGTAGCCATTTGCATTTAATCCCGCCTTCCCGGAATATAATGCTTTGTGGAAGGTAAGTGTAGACACCTATTTCCGAACAGGTAAAAGGCGATAAGGGACTGAAGCGTCCAACGAATATTTCTAGAGAAATTCGTTCGAGTGACGAGCTATCGATCCGGTTCTTTGAATTCAAGGAGGCGCGATTAGTGCATAACTGCGAACTTGACGGATTAAAACGTAACTAGCCGTAAATAGCCTATAAAAATCCAAATAAATTGTACTCTTAGTCTAGAAATTAGACTAATTGCAATATCTTAAAAGTTTATAGACCAATTTGCAAGTTTTACGGACTAAAATTGACCATATCCAAACCCATATATAGGATCCCAAAAGGCGTTTTAATAGTTTCAGACACCAAAAATAGCTTTTAGACACACTTTATTTAACCTTCAAGAAATAATGCGAATTTAATTAAATTAAATAGAAGTTTTAACTAATCCTAATACTGAAAGACTTATCAATTCACACACTTTCACTTATCACTTAACACTCTTTCAGAAACCTAATACAAGACAGACTCTAGTAAACCTTAGGACTCACCACTATAAATACACCATTAACACAGCCTAACTAAAGGTGGCACCAGATAGTAATTAAACACCAGAAAAAAGAATACAAACCCTAGGAATTATTTGTGCTGGCCGAATTATACTGCAAACACACACAAAACTAGTTGATTTTGGTCCTGAAAAACAAGTTTAGATGCTTTAAGTACTCAAGAACAAGCTACTAAGCACTGATCCGAAGCTGGATAGCTCATTCGGATTACTAGAAAAACGAGCCAAGGACTCATAACGGTACTACTGAGGATCCATTATAGTCTCTATCGCTTTTCATATTGATGAGTAATTATGTTTAGAATACATGTTTAGTCTATTTTACCAATATTTGCCAGAACTGCTGATTTTGGTATTCTTGCTATAATTTCCATGAGAACTGATTAGGATGATCAGAATAGAAAACGCAACCGCCCTAGAGGATCAGAATAGAACACATCCCTAGAGGATCAAAATAGAAAATACAACTGTCCCATAGGATCAGAACATAAAACGTTCCTAGAGGATCAGACTAGAAAGACATCCCGAATGGACAAACCATAATAACCCATAAAGGACACATTAGAAAATGCAACCGCCCCAGAGGATCAAAGCAGGAAAACTTCTTTGTTCTGCCCGGAACCCGGTTCAAGCCATTGGAACCGTATCGACGAGATGAAGAACGTTTTTGTTCTGCCCGGAACCCGGTTCCGACCATAGCAACATTCAGAGCGCATCGAGTTCCAAGCACTCTGGTCGACGAGGTTAAAAAGTATTACTGACCTTGTATGTTTACCAACTGCACATGGGTACGCTGATACTGTTTAAACCGCTTTCCAAAAGCATGCCAAATCCAAATTTTAACAAGTTAAAGGATTAACCACGTTAAATTAGCAATCAAACCAATTAAATCCAACAAATCACTTAGACATCTTAGGGTTGCCACGAAAAAGTAACTAGAGGTTGTATAGGTTATTCAATATGACTTAATAAAATCAATCACACCTAGAAATCCAGTTTTAGGCTTTATACATGTAAGATGATCCCAACCAGCCATTACTTGACTATTTGATAGAAACTGTCAGGTTTAGATGTATGCTTAGGACTAAGTGCTACTTGCCTTAAATGCCAGAATCAAGTCATATGCGTGTCTTATGTGGGTCCTTTTACTGTTTCATACGTGTTCAGCAAATTATACCATGAACTGCATGAATGCTGAGATGAAACAACCAAATATATCTAGTAAATAAACCGATAATTGATAAGCCTAGCACCCGAGTCTCGGGGAGGTCTACAAACTCGGTCTTTTGGTCCGGCGCACGATAATCTTACCCATAAGCGAGTAAGGTTATCCAGTCGGTATAAAAGGCATTTCCTAGCTGAGCTAGGTGGGCTATTATTCACTACCAGAAGAGAAAACATCACTTCCGACAATGACTTTGTCAGAGGCACAAGGAAGAAAGTTGAGACCCAGCAAAGATATCAACAGGAACACATCCTAATCAGGACAGAATTCATCAATCAGCTCGCCAGTGATCAGAAGTGGCCACTAGTATATTGATTGAGAGTAACGCCAAGCATAAATAAAAAACGGGAATATAGAGATGGAGGAAATTAGATGACACATCCTACTATACCTAAAGAGCCTATCCAATAATGAGAGGGCCAAGTTAGGCAAGTTTCATTAGAGTACTATCAAGTATATCTTCCACTTCCGAGCAAATCCAGAATTCCTCCATGCAGCTGCCAACTATTTGGATCAGAAAACCCATGTGTTTAGGTTCTACAACGTCAAGATCTGCTCACTCCTAGAAGAATTCGAGGCAATCCTAGGGAAATACGACAATGCAACTAGAGAAATTACGCTATCTACAGTGGATTACCAGGCAATACGAGGATCGGTACGCTGGTGTAACTTATCACCTGACAACATCGAGAAACTAAGAGAAGGGAATTATCTTCATCTTCTAAATACCATCACTAGAGCTCAAAGGATGGACAAGACATGTGGTAGCTGGTCAAGGATGATCGGCCTATGCCTCTACGCGCAGTTCTTGCTTTGCTCAATCAACGTGCATACGGTTAACCCAGTAATTCTAGTAATTCTGCCATGTTAACCCAGTAATTCTAGTAATTCTAGTAATCAACGTGAGCAAGTCAAGGAAGGAGCCAATCCTTTTCCAGTAATTCTAGAAGAAACCCTTGTCGGCCTAGATAATTTCAATACTACGAGACGTCTTATGGTTAACCCTCTCCTACTATATATTTGGCAATAAGAGAAGCTAAGGATGATTGATCCACCGGGTAACCCGTTACTATACTCACCAAAGAACCTGATGAGCTGCCGCATAAACTAGAACTCATTACTTGAAGGAATTCTCAAAATCGATATCCGCTGGAGGTGTGCCTGGTGGAAGATCAGTCATGTTGTCACAAAATCTACGACGGATGCGTCCCTCTGCCATGTTTATGCGCCACATCATGTCATAAATTGGCCCGGCTATGTCGACAATCCAAGATGAAGCAAGAAATCGTGGAGTTCCCCTCTCCTTTCTTGGGAATACCGCTTTGTCGAGACTTCTTTGATAAGCTTATAATTTGTTGGCCGAGAAGACGGGTAGAGCGACTTTTGAATAAATATTTGGGTCTCCCTGCACAATAATGATGCATCAACTCTACTGATGAACAAAAGGTCCAAAGAAGTCAAAGAACCCCAAGACGAGGTAGAAAGGATCGAATACTAGAGACAAGTGAGCTCGGTCTTTTGCAGGCTTGGTGTCCCTCGTCAATCTAACTGCCTCCGGCGAACTAGAAGTAGTGACCCCTCCCACGTTCGGGCACTTAGGCATCTGTTCTCCTAAACTACCCTGTTGTGTAATATCTTAGTTTAGTTGTAGTTTCTATTTTCACATTCAAATATTTTTGAACAATTCGTTTTGTTTGATTTTATTTAAATTCTAAAGTCATTGACGAACTCCAAGTTTTTTCATTTATGAAATTTCTTGCCTGATGGGCATGTTATTTTCAATCGTTCTTATATGCATGTCTGATAAAATCGAGCCATTCGGCTAATCCATTTAATAATTGGTGTAAAAAAGTAAATAACCTGCAGAGATAATTCTATATCAATGGGTCCTATCCCTGACAAAATGCGATTCAATCTAATTGTCTTAAAAAGGAAAACGACCGGCTATTGGCTTCAAACTACTAGCCAAAAAAGTTTTACGAAGGGGAGGCATTCGTCAAAACAGACCGCCTAGCCCGGATAGGAACCGAAGAGGAGAAGATCCATACCAACAATGAAGTCCACCGCCCAGCAGCCGCCAGCAACCTATCTTGGAGAGGGACGGTCTAAGTAGTAAGAGCCGAAGATCACTAGAAGTCCTTCCTAGGATTACCGGTCAATGGTCGAGTAAAACACTCACATAAAAAAATAATCAATTATAAAAATCCGCAAAGACTAATTGATAACAGGGGTACGACCACTTGAAACAAAAAGTATCTCAATTGTACCAACTATTGAATGAATTTAGTCGAATGGATCTTTTATCATACGTGCATATCCTGATTATTGACTAGTGCATGTTCCTAGAAAGGACAAAGAAATTATCATAAATCTTAAAAGCATAACTTTTGAGACAATGGAACAATTTTTTTTTATGCTAATCAAAAATTTTCACATGCATTTTTCCAGTAGCGTCGTTGATAGTTGAATGCGCATAAACTGTAATAGAGAAAACATACATGGTCCGTCCAAAACAATGCAGCAGAATCCAAAGTCCTGGATAAGAAATTAAGACTCTCATTGAATCAACCAGTTACCTGACCAAAAAACTGAATGCTTCAATGAGGGGGCTATACAGAGTCTAGAATCGATAGACAATAAAGTAATTTCCATCAAGAAGATGAAAAAGGTTGCCAATTTGTGCAAATTTTGACGCTCCGAGCAGGCAACCGTATCTCTATTATCCGAAGTATCAGAGAACAAGGGGCATCAGATCTCCATCAACTGGAAGCAGGCAAGATGGCCTCGCTATCCAGAAATGGAAACTCAGATAGTAGGGGGGCATCAAAGTCCTCACATACTCAGAACGAACACCGAGCTCCCATTTCCAACATCAAAATAGGCGACAAGCCCTTACATTCAGAACATGCATCATGCCTCCTTCTAGAATCAAAATAGGCATCGGGCCTCCCTCTAGAACAGAACAGGCGTTGGGCCTCCCTCCGAAAACAAAACAAGCATTGGGCCTCCCTCCATAATCGAAACAAGTAACGCACCACCACTATCCAGAGCGGAAATCTGGTAGTAAAAGGGCAAACCCAAACGACAAGGGGGTATCAGATCTCCATCTACCATTCAAAGATTACGGGACTAAGGCTTCCCGCAAGGTAAACATTATAGGACTACGGGCTCCTATCACAGCAACATCTCGGAACAACGGCTAAGTACAAACAAACAAATCATCCAGAATACAAAACACATGAACCAGTGTACTGACATAAGGTCATTGTAAATACAAGACCGCATCTAAAAAAGCAAACAAATGCAAGGGGTATGATCGATTCGTTGAAATCCCAATTCTGTACTGGCAGCTTCGTATCTGCGCCTTTGCTCTCGGAGAGCAAGTCGTCATTGCACCCAGTCTGCGCACAACCGTAAGAACAAGCATGGTCTCCGCGAGCACTACGACCTCCAACACCGCAACCACCACGGGCTCCAAGTCCGCCACCATCAACTCTACTGTGCGGGAATCCTACATGGATCCACACGCACCACTATAACGGCTGACCTCTCCGGCATATGACACAAAGAGCCATAATTGATCACGGAAGAGCTCGAAGCACCTCGTTTACTAGCCAAAACTCTACTAGGAGATCTAGGCTCATCTATCCTAGTACGAACAGAACGGGCTCCGCGCCTACCTCTTCCCCGAGAAGACATCAGAAAGAGATCAAGAATAACGCCAAAAGTGTAAAAGACCAAAAGAAGTGGTATATACATGTGGCTCCATAGCCGCCTGCTGAGCCGAAACATCCATAACGATGGGCACCTAACAGCCTGGCACCTCTACTAGAGGCAAACTACCCAGAAGACGATACCTCACTAGATCGTCCAAATAAGTCAACTATGGAGCAAACACAAGCTTCGGGGCTTAATAACCCCCCCCCCTAAGTCAGAACAAAGGGTAGGCGATATGACGTGTCTACCACGCATCATCAACAGAGGAGGATCCTTGGGAACCATACAAGCACTAGGCCCGACCCACCAGCAAAACACGCGCTCGCCTAAAAACTAGGGTTGTCGTTTTGGCCTATGCATCAGACAACGCAAGCCATACCTCTCAATAGCACCCCACAACCAACGAGGCTAGCGATCCCCCGGAGGAGATTTTCTATAAATAAGCATTGTAGTCTAAAGTACAAACCATTCACTGACAGGAGTGTCACTTATATCGATCCCAACCATGTTGTTCAACCGACCTCTACACTCAACTCCCTGCTGAAAGGACAAAGTGCGGGAGAAGTCGCAGAGTCTCAAAAGAGCATGCCAGCCACCAGAAGATTACCAAATCCAGTCAATACCTATCTGGATGGCCCAAACCTGAATAAGGGAAAACAAGAACCAATTAAATAGCGGAAACAAAAGTATAACATGAAGAAGATAAAAGGGTTTAACAAAGAAACTCACATGCACGACCAGCCACATCCCACACAGATGGGATCCCCCACGCACAACCCGCTCCATGTTGCTATACAGATAGGTAAGAGTAGCAGACCCCCCCAGTCATAGGACGCGACGTGATCTAAGTCCTCTAGTACCGAAAATACACATAAATGCAGAGTAGAGGCTTACTTGCAGAATAATGTGGTCCCCAACAAGTAAAAAATAAACGCCCGAGCAAGCAGATCAACTTCCTCTCTGTTCCTCAGAATACACTTTTGATACTGGTCATACAACTTAGTATACTAAAGGGCTCGACCTTTGGTCTCTGGTATAAAACCAAGAACCTCAGAAATATACATGTCGCGCCGGCAGTAGGTCACCAAACCGCTGTCAAATGGCACTGGCTGACCTTCGAAAGTAATCCTAGTCATAAGTGAGAAGTCAAACGGAGCCATAATCAATCCTCCTACCAGCAAATGAAGGATGTGAGTCGTGTCTATCCACCAATCCATTAATGCGTGCAAAGTGACATTATTGCACACTCTCGTCATAGAAAATAATGCACTGGCCAAACGGTCAAAGCCTACAGCGTCCACTCGAGACCGAATAGTAGGGGGTAAGACATAGTACCAAGTCCGAGCGTCAACAAAGTTCCTTGAAGTACAGAACAAGTCCCTACCCTTAAAATACAAAAAAGCATCAATAACGGAGTTAGAAATGCCTAGAAAGTAGGCCGAAAATGCAAAAATCAGCCAGGAAAAGGCCACCCAGAATGCACTGGCGCCAGTAACACTGGCGGCGTTGCCATTATACACTGACTGCGCCACCAATGTAGAGTGGCGTCGGTGCCACTCCATTTTGGCGCTGACGCCACTCGTTTCTCACTCTTCATGACTTCCTTTTGACGGGTCTGATCCATATCTTAGTACATTACAAGTATATTTCGAACGTGTAAGCAATTAAAATGTTTATTTAAGAAGAATGATCTGAAAAAACGTACATTAGGTTGAAATCTAGAGAAAATGTGCTGCTCCAAGCGTAACAAAAGCGGGACCTCCTGGCCCACCTCTAGTATTGAATTCTCCCGGATGGCTTTTCCATCAACATCTCTACACGGTTCCGTAAACCTCCACGGTGGTGCCATACTATGGATGAAAGGTGAAACTTAAAATTGAGAGAAAAGTAAGTTAGGAGAGAAGTAAAGAAAGCGAGTAAGGAAACTCAATTCCCCCAGGACTTATAAGGCACAAACCCTTTAGAGGACGAACGCTTCCCGGAGCCATTTTTATGCCCAAAAGAAGTCATACCAGATTTTATATTTTCGGACCAGAATGCTTCCATAGAGGATCAGAATAGAGGAAACAACCGCCCCAGAGGACTTAGCAAGAGGAAAAAGGAATATCATAAAATAAAAACTCCCTAGTGGACCAAATACAGGAGTAGACTCCCTAAAAGCTCGAACCAATAAAAATTTCCCAGTGGACTATCAGAAAAATGCCCTAGAGGATCAGAATATAATACATCCACAAAGGATTAGATTGGAAGATATAACTGCCCTAGAAGATCAGAACATGATACATCCCTAGAGGATCAGAATAGAAGATGCTACTACCCTAGAGGATCAAAACCGAATACATTCCCGAAGGATCAGAATAGAAAATGCAACCGTCCTAGAGGATCAGAATAGAACACCCAGAGGACCAGGATAGAAAATACAACCGTCCCATTGGATCAAGACATAATACATCCCTAGAGGATCAGACTAGAAACAAATCCCCAATGGACAAACCATAATAACCCATAAAGGACAGATTAGAAAATGCAACCGCCCCGGAGGATCAGAGCAGGAAAACTTCCCTAGAGGATAGATTAAGAAGAATTTCCCAGAAGACGAGATTAAAATGGCTAATGTTAGAAAGACATCGCCACGCCATCTAATACCTGCAGAATACGACATCCAGAACAACATAGCAGCGGTCTAACCTTACATGCCACACTCTGGACAGGAGAGTAATTTATTTTCAAGAACACGAGGAACATTAGAGAGACACTAAGATATGGTAGAAAGACACCAAGATATTTTCTGCAATAGTTCAAATAAACTTCAGACATTTCCGATAGTAATGGAATAACTACGAAAATCCAGGCACCTATGCAATAATGTGGCCCTTGGGATGGCTAGGGGGTGCTGTCCCTTCTAAAACCCGAGAAGTACCGGACATGATAATTACCAGGGGTCCAAGCCATTGGATCACTCTCAAGACGGCTGAGAATTTATAGCTCCATCCCGCGGGGCACACACTAGGGGTCCAAGCCATTGGATCACTCTTAGGACGGTTGAGACTTTATGGCTCCATTCCATGAGGCACACATCAGGCAGTCTGAATATAACGGACAACCTTCAGAATAGTTGAGAAGACCTCTTCCCAGCCAAATAAGGAGTAGAATGGAACTATGGGGCATGTAGCCAGAGTCATGCAACACGACAGGTAATGCTCAGGTTAGGGCATTATCAAACCACTAGCGAGCAAGTATTTCCGACGGTGGGCAGTATCCTTATTGCTTGTGAAACAACGAGTTACTTTTTTTTAACAAGAATTGACCTAGTTTGTCAATTCCAGTTAAAGAGGGGGTAAACTCTAGACACATATTTTCCGGACAGGTAAAAATGATAAGGGATTGAAGAGTCCAATGTTGATTTCTAAGAAAATTTGTTTGGTTGATGAGCAATCGATCCGGTTGTTTGAATTCAAGCATGCGCGATCAATGCATAGCTGCGAACTTGAGGGATTAAATAGTAATTAGCCGTAAATAGCCTATAAAAATCCAAAGAAATTATAGTCTAAGTCTAGAAATTGAACTAATTGCAATATCTTAGAAGTTTATGGGCCAATTTGAGTTTGACATACTAAAATTGACCATACACAAACCCATAGGGTCCCAGAAGCCTTTTTTAATACTTTCGGGCACTAAAAATAAATAGGCAAAAGGGCTCAAAAACTACCGAGCTTTCAATTTTTTTTCAATAACACCCTCACCTTGTAATTTTGTCAATAGCACCCTATTTCGTATTTTTCAATTTCAATAGCACCCTAATTGAGAAAATTAGATGATTTGATTACTATAAGGATGAAAATTTTCAAAAGAACTAAATTTAAAGGTGAAATTATACTTTTTTCTACTTGAACACATTTAAACAAGTCCTTTTAACTTAAAAAAAATTCAAATAAGTCCTCGATAAATGAGTTTAATTTGATGATTTAGGGTGCTATTGAAATCGAAAAATACGAAATAGGGTGCTATTGACAAAATTACAAGGTCGGGGTGCTATTGAAATCCAAAAATACGAAATAGGGTGCTATTGAAAAAATTACAAGGTCAGGGTGCTATTGAAAAAAAAATGAAAGGTGGGTAGTTTTTGAGCCCTTTTGCCAAATAAATATTAGATACACTTTACTTAACCTTAAAGAAATAATACGAATTTAATTTAATTTAATTAAATAGAGTTTTAACTAATCCTAATACTGAAAGGCCTATTAATTCACACACTTTCACTTATCACTTAACACTTTTCAGAAACCTAATGCAAGACGGACTCTAGCTAGTAAACTCTAGGTCTCCCTCACCACTATAAATACACCATTAAGACAACCTAGCTAAAGGTGGCACTAGACACTAATTAGACCCTAGGAATTATTAGTGCTGGCCGAATTATACAGCACACACACAAAACTAGTTGTAACTAGTCCTGAAAAACAAGATTAGACGCTTTAATTACTCAAGAGCAAGCTACTACGCACTGATCCAAAGCTGGATACCATATCCGGATCACTAAAAAACGAGCCAATGACTCATAAAATTACATATGAGGATCCAATTATAGTATTTATCACTTTTCATGCTATGCTGTTCATAATTGCAGAATAATTGTGTTTAGGATGCATGTTTAGTCTATTTTACCAATATTTTCCATAACTTACTCTTGCTATAATTGCCATGAAAACTGATTAGGAGCATGTTTAGGAATGCTTTATTATGTTTTATGCCATAAATTCAAAATTGATTCATTTCTGGTGTTTAGGGAGCATGTCAGAGATAAAATGTCTTTTTATGTGTTCTTGACGTTTTTGTCGCCTTACCTTCAAAACTGCCTCAGAAAAGCATGATTTAGGATGGATAATTCATGTTTGATCATTATAATTCAACTCCAGAATGTTCTGGCATGTTTTCCTTTGCATTTGATGTGTTTTGCATGAAAACCGAGTGAAAATGATGAACCGCTGCCTCCAATGGCATTGGTGCCGCTGCCAGTCCAAGCTGCCTCCTCCTCCATTGTAGAATGGAGCCACCGCCACTCTCACTGGCACCAAGTTACTGCTTCCCCCTTCCCCAGAAACAATCCTAGATCCTTCCGGACCCGATCTAACCTTGTTCACGTATTTCAGGGCTCGTTTGAGCTTGGTAATGGGCCCCGTTTGAACCCACGTGTACTATTTTGAATGTAGTTTCATAACTTGTGTTGTAATGGGTATGCCCCTATTTAATTTGGGCCTCGAATCCCAAACTTGTAACCCGCTAAGCAAACCGGGCCCTAAAGCCCACGATCGATGAGACCGACAACTTCCAGGAGGGATTCCGGGTTCGTTTGAACTCGGAATTTACTGCAGTTCAAGCCATTGGAACTGTATCGACGAGATGAAGAAATGTTTTATTCTGCCCAAAACCCGGTTCCGACCACACTGACATTCAAAATGCATCGAGTTCCAGGCACTCCGGTCGACGAGGATAAAAAGTATTCCTAACCTTGTATGTTTACCAACTGCACATGTGTTACGCTGATACTGTTTAAACCGCTTTCCAAAAGCATGCCAAATCCAAATATTAATATGCTAAAGGACTAACCACGTTAAATTAGCAATCAAACCAATCAAATCCAACAAATCACCTAGACATCTTAGGGTTGCCACGAAAGAATAACTAGAGGTTGTATAGGTTATTCAATGCGACTTATTAAAATCAATCACACCTAGAAATCCAGTTTTAGGCTTTATACATGTAAAACAATCTAGACCAGCCATTACTTGACTATTTGATAGAAACCGCCAGGTTTATATGTATGCTTAGGATTAAGTGCTACTTGCCTCAAATGCCAAAATTGAGTCATATGCGCGTCTTATATGGGTCCTTTTACTATTTTATTGGTGTTTAATTTCTAGCAAATTATACCGTGAACTGCATGAATGCTGAGATGAGATAACCAAATATGTCTAGTAAATAAACCGGTAATTGATAAGCCAAACGCACGAGTCTCAGGGAAGTCCACGAACACGGTCTTTTGGTCCATCGTACGATAATCTTACCCATAGCGAGTAAGGTTATCCAGTCGGTATAAAAGGCATTTCCTAGATGAGCTAGGTGGCGACTCGACATTTATCAAACATTTTCAAAATAGAGGTCTGCCATAAGCCTGGGCGAGCGGCCCCTGAACCCCGCTCCGCTCATAGTGGCGACTCCACTAGGGACGATAAAAACAACTGTTTATAAAACATAAAACAGAAAAATATTTTCAGAATTGTTTTTAAAAACGGTAGCCATGGACCTAAATTGCATGGCTTGCGCCTTATTAATCATTGAATTATACCAGACATATATCCACATGTTGCATTGCATTAGACACAGTTCTCTTCTCACATATTCTCTAGGAATCCCATATCAGCACTGATGCTCATAGCCGCTCTCGCGCTCTGGCGTTGCACTCCAGCGTCCGGAATGTCTTATGCGGAGCAGCACCACTCACAGCCCAGTACCTCGGTTGCTTGTACTCGTAATTGAGGAGCCTCATCAAATGTATATCGGTCTATGGGAGCCTTAAGCCGGTTACTACCAATATCCGGTGACTCAGCCGCATCCATCATAGCTTAGTCACTACCCTTTAGGAAAATATCGAATATAATGTGTGTATTTGAGGCATTAATGTAAATATAAGGATTCTAAATCCATTTTAGAAAATTACTATTTCAAATCTCAGTCTTAGGTCAGGCCTAATAACATTTTTCCAGTTTTCAAAACATATTTTCAAAACATCATGTTAGGCTAGACCTAAATCCAAACTCCGATTAAGTAAAACTCCTTTACTTAATCAAACCTCTAATATCCAGTCCAGTCAAGTATTTGTTCATTTACTTGATTAGCTGTCGGGCTAAATTATATTTCAGATTTCAAAATAGACCGCTAGGTCCACAATCTATGTTTGCACACCTTCAAAAGGGGACAAACAAATTCTTACATTGACTACTGCCTCTTGTTTGTTTAGAACTCTAAAGAGAGATTTGCAGGTATACGCCGACCTTTGCATTGCGATGCGAGGGTCCAGACCAAAAAATCTTAGGAACAAAACCTCACCTGGTATACATGTCTGGGAGGAATAAGGTTGGAAGGAACAATGTCTCTCCATGATATCGAATTATTTTACATGCTACGTGCTTAGTGCTACACGTTAAACTAACCCTTGCATATCATGCATCTCATGCATCCTGAATGTTGTACATCATACACTAACTGTAATATCCCTCACTGTTATGACATAATAATCCGACATGTGACACACGTTTCGTTTAAAATCCGATGAAACACATGTTGTGTTTGATATAAAAATAAATATAATATATTTAGAGGATAAATAAATTATGGTTTAAGGATGAGATATAATTATATTTGGAGTTATAATTATATAAAAATGGATAAGCGTTTATATCGGGTGAAATACGCGTGTAGAATAGTATTTGGAGAATAGAGGTTAAAATAAAATAAATTAATATATCGATATGCATCTCTAATTAAAGAGTAAATTTTTTTGGAAATATCCTAGAAATTAAAACGTCAAAATACAGAATTTTGAACGTAAAAATTGAAGGATATAGAAAATAATGGTTTTGGACACGTGGCAATATAGGAGTGGCGACACGTGGTGATGGATAAGTGGAGACACGAGTCGAGCATGTGCGGCGACACGTGGTGCGCATGCACAATGACACGTGGCGCGCATGCGCAACGACACTTGGAGAGACGTGTCACGCATGCACAATGACACGTGGCGATATTTTATTCTATATATATGAAACGTTTATAGTACGTTTTTCTTCTCCAATCGATATATTCTCTAAAAGCGGTTTGATACGTCGAGCTTGTTTGGTCGATATCTCTCTACACCAATATCGGAATTCGATGTTCTTTATATCAAATTGAAGCCATCAGCGTCCTCTTCAACTCTACCATTTTTGTTTTGTATAATTTGGCTGAAAAATATATCAAATCCGTGATTAAGTTTCAGCCTAAAACGACATGTTTGCTTCGTCGTACTCCGGACAATTTTCTCGTCGTTTTCATAAAAATTATAATCTCAGAAATCCTTTGGTTAAAGATTTTGATATTTGGAGGATTGAATTTGAAGTTCTATGCGAGTCATCGAGGTATGGACGTGGCGAATTAAAGAAACTTGACTGGGATTGATGGATGCTTATTTTGGATTTAAGCGATCATTGTGAGTTTATGCTATTACTACGAGATATTAAGTAAAGTATATTTATTTTATATATATGAAATATTCGTTGCAAAGGTATTAAATTAAATTTGTTTCAATGTGCGATGTGAAAATGATAATTACTAGATACTTTAGCCTTTGCTATTGAGATTGAATTATGAGTTTAAATGGTTTATATAGCTGTTATGGAAAATGTTTAAAAGGTGTTTAATTAAACGTTATTACAATGAAGGAATTATTGATTTGAATCTATATGAATATTTGAGTGTGGTAAAGCTTTTATGCTTTTGAGATATCGATTCATTGTTGATAAATGTGACATGCCTTTTTGCTAATGGATAGTCATTTGATTTGGTAAATGATGCATTAAAGTGTTTGTTGTTGAAATTGTTTTGAGATTGATTTTGTGGCCAAATGGTGATTTGATTGTGCTTAAATGGTTTGAGATTTATGTTGGTGATATGCCACTTTGTAATGATATATGTGAGAGGTGCTGAGTTGTGATATGCACTTGTGATTATGTGCTGAGATAGAGACATGCACATGGGAGAATATTTTGTTTGGTGTCAATGCGCATGACACCGGGCTGAGTCCTGAACGATTGTTGGTGAAGGGAGAAGGGCCGAGCCTGCTAATGGAGAGAAAGGGTTAGCCGTCAGGTGGCCTAGAAAGAGTTTGGTTAGGCTGTAAGACAGTGTTGTGTTCCTGGTTACAGACCTAGGGTTTGGTGAATTATTACAGAGATGGATATCACGATTGTTGACATGATACAATATGTTCATATGATTATGAGTTTTAAAGATGTGGAGCATATTCGGTATGCCTTCTGTGTTTTTGATAAATGATTTAACTTACTTATAAGTGATTTTTATAGTATTAATGCTATAGACTAATTAAGATTCTATTGAGTTTAAAAGTATTTTCTATAAATACTTTCAAGGTATTTGAAAAGTGTGTAGATGTTGAATTCAATTGAGAAGAGTTTTGAAAATGATTTCAAAAGAGTATATTTTACATAAAGTGGGTTTAAAGTGTTTTTACCCTTTATGTGATATTTATTAGTAATATAGGGTCATAGTATTATAAAACACTTTTATGAATGAATATTTAATTTGAAAGCGAAAAATTTACAATGTTTTCAGGCTTGCTACGGGTTACGGGGCTACCACTCCCATTCCCTAGCGTCGCTCTCGACTCGAGATTTTGGGTCGTGACAATTTTGGTATCAGAGCAATGGTTTAGTATACCTAGGCCATTGCGACTGTTGTGTGCTCTGGGATATGATTATTGTGATGTGATTGGTATTGATTGAGTACCTAAGGATACTACTGCGGATATTAGGATTTGGGTCATGTTAATTCCTAAAACATTCTGTGTGGCTTTCAAAAGTTTTCAAATGTCCTTCTTTGAGGTCGAGTCGTGTTTGCTGAATTGTGATTTGGTGGTATTATTGTTCATGATGGAGATGGTATGTGGTAAGTTATGGCATGGTTGATACATTTAGGTAATGTGATTGCTTTAGCATTATACGATTGAAATGATGTGATATATGGAATGAAATATGTTGTGATTGATTGTTTGATTATTACATTGTTTGATTGTTAGACTGTTTGATTGTTAGCTATGTCAGAATATAGGATTAACTGCGATCGATTATGTTTACCTTCCGAAGATGCTGGCACAGAAATAGAACATGGGTATGAGAAATCATGAGAGCTAGAGAATGATCCTAGCGATGCTAAGAATAAGATTTTGGAAAATATTTATAAAGTGAAGTATGATTTGAATGAGGAAAATAATTCAAAAAGGAGATTAACAAAATATAGGTACCCAGTGAGAAAAGAGAAAGTACTGGAGGAATCGGTAGAACCTGAATCACAAAAGTTTTATGAGGATTAGTTTTTGGACAAGGTTGCACGGTGGATAAGTGCTAATAGTACTCTTATGATAGAGATATCCTCTATGAGGTATGAATAGAGTGACTTATGATGATTAAGAAAGAGAAACCACAGGGTAGATGTTCTGAGAGAATGGTTAGAGACGCTAAAGAAAAGTGAAATATTAATGTTTGAGTACACCGATGAATGTATGAAGTTGAACATATATGTTCCTGAACTAATGTCGAATATGATAGAGATCAATGTTAGATGCATCAATGAGTTAGGATCTGAATATGTGGAGTTATATTTGTACATGCATATGGATTTTGAGGATACAATAGTCAAGCACGGTTATAATATAGTGCATTTAGAATAACATTTACAAAGGCCGATCGACCCCGTAATGATGAATATAAACTTTAGTTGTATGAGAACTATAAGGGACAGAAATCGTGGATTAAATTTTACATGGAGATTAAGTGATGCAGGAACTGATCCAAGTGAATTAGGGGGTCATGATCGTAGTAGTGTAAGAAGTGGAGCTACTGACCAGTCTTGAAGTATTTCAAATATATATGTTTGAATGTTAATTGTTATTTGATATGTGTTATAGTGTTTGGATATGTATCGATTAAAGTATTGATATAGTTGTTAAACTTGAACATAGATAGACTGTAGTCGAACCAGGATATAACGATAGATGTTGATAGTGATCGAAACGTTATAGTTGACATCAGAATGATCAACGAAAGAAGAAAGCGAAGAATGATTTTTGCAGAGTTGAAAATGTCTAAAGCAACTTATTAAAGAAGAGTCAAATTGTTTTTAAACGAGTTTTACTTCAAAATTGTGATCACAAAGAAATTTTAAACGAGATTTTCTTTGAATTCAAAAAAAGGAAAGGGTTATTGAAAAGCAAAAGGGGACGCCCTAAGTTTCAAAATGAATTTGAGTTTTAAATAAGTATGCTTGGACATAACTCTGTAGTATCGAAAGAGGTTCGTGATATTAGCAGTGATCGTGGGACAAAGAATTCAAGTACGTTCTGATATTCCGATATAAGAAGAAATTCTTATTGAATGTCCGGATTTCTACCCGAGTAGAAATTCGATAACAATAGTGTAGTATTATCGAGTATCCTATATGGTGATACTGATAATGTAAGATAGGTATATCCTTCGCAATGTAAGGATTGTGCGGCAGATCGAGTGAGTAGATCAATTAAGATCTCTATAGCGAGATATCATACTAGACGTAGAGCAGCATAGTACGAGATGTAGAAAGACACCGAGTGAGAGATAGAACTTGATTGTGCAGAACTATCTTATCATAAGAAGTAAAGCCGTAACGAGTAAGTTGCATTGGTGGTTAAAGATGATGCTAATTCAAAAGTATTATTCCATCTATTATGAGAGTTGATGAAAATAAAAAGGAGTAAGCTAGAAGTAAGGAATGGAGATGAAAAAAAAAGATTAATAGAAATGAATATGGAAAGTGACTCCGATGGAAGATAATCGGTAAGTCTTGTGTATTGATCATAAAAGGGATTCCTGATTTACTTAAAGAGGTATAAGTAAAAGAACGGATAAGTGAAAATAATGAATGGAAGCACGGGAAAAAGTAAGTAAGGACAAAAAATAATAATTAAAGATAAAAGGTGACATGTAAAGGTAAGAATGTTGTGAAACAAAGGAAATGAGTACGTAAGCATGAGAGTAAGAAAAGTAAATAGAGAATGTGAATGAAAGTTGAGATAAGAGTCATATAAAGTGATGGATAAGGATTTATGGATTACCGTAGTGAGAATAAGAATTAAATGGAAAAATGGGATTAAGATTCAAAGTGATTGAGATATGAATGTGTTTTCTTTGACAGTTGAAGTCATGAGTAAAGTGATGAGATAAGAAGACAAGACAGTTGGATATTGGACATATCCTTTCTAATGATTGAAGTTGTAGTTGTAGTACACAATTGTGTATTGAGTAGAGACACAAGTTGTATGATGTAATCAATGAGGTTTTCACAAATAAAAGTGAATTGGATCTCAGGCAGAGAAAATGATCTGAATTATTTCAAAGCGTGCATTCCGGAAAGTAAATGTTATAGCAAGTACGGTGAGTACAAAATCTTTGGATAGTCTCGCGTGCGATGCAGAAACATTAAATAGATTCTTAACTCGGAAATACTAGAAGTTCCTTGAGAAATAAGTTTAATATAAGCTGGTAAGTTTCCGGCAATGGAATTAAGTATTGTTTCTGGGAATTAAGAAGTTGTGAAGTGATAAATGATAGTAGATGAAAAGGTCGTCACAAATGGAAAGTGAAATGAAATTGAGAAAGATAAAATCATAAGTTGTGATATAACGAAGTGAAATCGTTACAGATGGAAGAGAATATGGTGAGATAAAGAGTAAAGTGATAGTTGTATGAACCAGGAAATAAATGACAATCATAAAGACAAGATGTATTGGATTACTGGACGTTGTGTATAGAGCTACTATTATAATAAGTTCATACACTGAAAAGTAGTAAAAAGAGTAAAAGACGTTCTCGTTAATGTGTCATATGAATGGTACAAAATTATTGAAAGATATAAGGAGGGACGTTGTGATAAGTATTTATGGTTAAAGTTATGGTAAGAATAAGAAAAAATAATGTACGTATCGTTTGATTGTAATGGAAATGATGAACGATTGTATAGTGATAACCGAATTATGAATTCTAATATCATAAAGGAAAATAATGTATTGGAATACTCGAAAATTGGATAGTGAGAATTGGATTACGATTTGATGATTGATCGTATAATGAAAGAAAGATGGAACTCATAACTATTTTGGGCATGTTCTTAGTGTGCGACCATATAGGTTCATATAGCGTTGGCAGTGGGCTCAAAATCTCTATTTTGACCCGCAAGTCATAAGTGGCCTCTAGTAAGACATTATGACTACCCAAGCCATATGAATATCGATCATTCGATTTAACCTTTATATAATATTTTAATCTCTTTGTCTCGCGATATCCAGATTGAATATAAGGCATAGTACTGTCATCCTTATAATAATAATCAATCATTAGTTTCCTGATTCCAAGTAGATTGAAAATATTAACTCTTTATCAATTCATTTAGCATGACCGCGCATTTTCTTCAGTCTATCTTTTCAAGGGGCCATATATATCTTACTCAAATAATTGACGAACAAATTCCTTCTCAGTCGCTCATATTTCTCACTTAGTTACTTTCATATCCAAGGACAATCTATTCCATTATTCTATTAAAGATAATGTTAGACTGCATCGAAATGTGAAATAAATATATATAAATTCATGGCGATTTCAAGGTCAAAGGATTGATTTAAGATTACTATAATGAGAGATACTTATGAAATCTATGTAGTATTCTCATGATGGGTCATCTAGTACTTCATTTCTTAAATGACACCTATCATTTGACTTAATACTCATATATAAGATTAGTAAAACATAATCATCAGTTAACATCATACTAGTCTTTATGTATTATTAAGTCTAAGGATAGTTTGAATATAATTCTTTATTAATCCTAAGGGTTTTACTATCAAGTCACATACTTGATACCTTAAGAAGAACTAACCATTCAAGCATTTAATCATAATATATAATGATAATAAAAGTGTCAACTAATAAATAACAAAAGACAAAATCAATACATGGTCAAACATCATTGACCTAGTGCATATCACTAACATTCACACGACTTAATACTCTTTCAGAAACCTAATACAAAACAGACTCTAGTAAACCCTAGGTCTCCCTCACCACTATAAATAGACCATTAAGACAACCTAGCATAGGGTGGAACTAGACAATAAGAAAAATGCATAAACCCTAGAACAATACCCTAGATTTCCGAATTCTACACATCACACACATAAAATGAGTCAAATCCAGTCTTAAAAAACAAGTTTAAACGCTTTGATTACTCAAGAACAAGCTACTACGCATTGATTCGAATCTCGATTCCATGTTCGAATCACCAGCAAACAAACCAAGGACTCAGAACGGTACTTCTGAGGACCCAATTATTTCCTTTATCAATTTTTTTATCATATGTGATTTAGAGCTGCTAGTATGTTTTATTAGATTTCTTGCCGGGTTATTTTGCTGTGAAATTGCCTAGAATTGTCAATAGTTGCCATAAACTACCTTTGCCATGATTTTAATGTAATTTCCATGAAAAGTTGTTTGGTAGCATACTTAGGGCTGTCCTATTATGTTTTACACGTTATATTTGAAATTCAATCTATTCTAGTGCCTAGGTTGCATGCTAGATGTAAATTGCCATAATATGTATTTTTGGTGTTCTTAATATTTTTGATTTAAAATCAATTTAGAAAGCATGATTTAGGATGATTAATGCATGTTTAATTTATTTATTTCAATACAAGTACGTTTAGAATAATTTGTGAGCATTTTGACACGTTGTTTTGAGCTTCGTTTGCATGTTCTCGAGACCCTTAAAGAAGTAGTCACGGAACCTACCAGAACCGCCGACGCCGCCGCTGCCAATGTGAAGTGGCACGGTTTTCATCACTTCCCCAGTTCCCAGAATTGATCCTAGATCCTTCCAAACCCGATTCGACCCTTTTTCGTGTTTCCCGGCTCGTTTGAGCTCAGAATTAGGCCCCATTTAAGCCCACATGTTTTGTATTTAATGTAGAATCATATTCTGCACAGTAATGGGCCTTTTTCTATTTAATTGGGACTCAAAGCCCAAACTTGTAACCCGCTAAGCTAAACGGGCCTTAAAGCCCACGATCGACGCAACCAGTTGCTTCCATAAATGATTTCAAGTTCGTTTGAACTCGTAATCGATCCCGGTTCAAACTATTAGATTTGTATCGAGAAGACAAATAACTTTCGTGCCCTGCCCAAGATCCAATTCCAACCACAATGGCGGTCAAAATGCAGCGAGTGTCAGACTTTCAAGTCGACGAGGTTTAAAAATATTTCTTACCTTGCATGTATATCCCCTGCAGATGAGCATGTCGATACTATTTAATTACTTTCCAAAAGCATACCAAATCCAACATTAACAGGTTAAAGGACTAATCACGTTCAAATTAGCAAATAAAATCAAATTATCAAATCGCTTAGACATCTTAGGATTGTATGTAAAACGTAATTAGAGGTTGTATAGGCTTTCAAGATAATCTAATAAAATCAATCAAACTTAGACATCTAGTTTTACTCTTTGTGCATGTAAAATATCTAGACCAGCCAGACTTGATTCTTTGTTAGAAACTGCCAGGTTTAGATGAATGTTTAGGAATAATTGCTACTTTCCTCAAATACCAGTCAAAATTGAGTCATATACTCTTCAAACGTGTTTACCGCTTTCAAACGTGTTTACCTTCCAGTAATCTATACCGTAACTACATGAATGTTGAGATGAAATATAAAATATGTCCAGTAATTAAAAGCGGACACTGATAAGCCAAGCACACGAGTTTTGGGGAGGTCCACGAACTAGGTCTTTTGGTCCGAGCAGAAAACTAAGTTGTAGCCGTCGGAAATGGCCCGGAGAGTGAACCCCAGGGCTGCATGAACGTGCACCACTACAAGTGCACGATCGTGCAGCGTGCACAAACGTGCAGTACACTGCTGCACGAACGTGCATTCAGTCTTCGATAGGGAACTTTGATTCGAGCTTTTCAGGGCCCGAACGCGACGTGTAAATTTGATTTTGGACAGTTTCAAGTCGTGTAATCAATCGTGATTCGATTGAATTTCAAAACATAAACAAGAACGTTTAACAGGTTTAAAAGAATCTAGATGTTTGAGGATAATTGGGTTATTAAAACAATGTTATGTTTTAATAAATCCCTATATTAATCAAAGTGATTAATGTTAAAACGACTATAAGTCCATACCGAGAACGGTATTATTAATTGAATGAGAAGTTCAGTTAGAATGGTTTATAGACGGAAATAGTCAAAAGTCTATACGTCTATATGTGATGAGTAAATTTAGGATTTCAATTTCTAATAATGTTTTGACGTGTGAATTCCAACTAGATGCGACGAGTGTCGATCATCCAAGTCAAGACACTAGGGTGTTTGACTAGTGGGCTACGAGGATGTCACGATCCAAATTATTGAGCCGCAACCGGCGCTAGGAAACGGGAGTGGTAGCTCCGGAACCCGTAGCAAGCCTCAAATCACTATTAATTTTTCGCAAATAATAAACAGATAACACAACGAAAGCAAATATACATATATAACATATAATCAAGTATTTACACTAACTGTTCAAAAACCTCGCGGGCTCTAGTTATCGTACCCTGTACGAACTGGACTCGCGGTACTATATACATCAGTTAGTTAGTGTATCAAAACATATCACCGGCATCTGGTGCCGTGAACAAAACATACTACCTGTAGCCTATCAAAAACATATAAACAGGACAGCAAGTCATATGTACAATCAAAATGTACTGCTGTCTAGGCTACAACTCTGTCAACTCAGGACCACTACTGCAGTATTCACAGAAGTCAGAAACTATACATACACAACTGACTTCTGGACTTCAAAATTGGCCTCTAGTTAGGTCCACATAGTAAATGCCTGAAAGACATCAAAGGTGAGGGGTCAGTATTTGGGAAAATACTGAGTGAGTTTACATTTACTAACGGTATTATTATAAAAACATAGCATCGCATTTCAAGAAACAATAATATAAAGGTAAAACATATAAACATGTAATTGATCCGTTCGAAACTAATATCCTAGCATGCGACACAACTTTCGAATAATTAAATTATACTAATCATTACATTTCAAGTTGTGAGTCCAACTCACTAGTAGGTCCAACCCACTAGATACGGGGACTCCAGGTTACACCGTAACCGAGTGCTCACTCGTATCAAATCGCTATCAAACTTCGAAATTCTTATTCATACCATGTCATTCATATCAATTTATTTCTCGAATGCAAACACACTAGACTGACTCGATACTGGTGATCACACAGCCTATTGACACCCAATAGGTAGCTAGTTTCTTTGGATCACATACTAGTTCTCGTATACATAAAAACTTAATGAAACATATAATATTTCAATCAATTATATATAATGCGATGCGTGTAAACAATATATATATATATATATATAATAACTATAATATATAATACACGAAAGTAAATGCAACTCACTGTGACCGCAATCCAATCAATGACGTGGTCGATGAAATGATATATCCTCGCTACCCCATGTCTACTGACCTCTCTGCTCGCTGACATGTCTGATACATAATAATTAACGTTTAATAATTAGACGTGAATCTCGTATTCTAATACGTATAACACTTTAAATTCTAGGGTTATATTTCATTCTTAATATTATTCGTGAACTCAATATTCTTTTATCGTATTCACGATATATCCAACTCTATTTCTCGTATTTGAGAAACGTATACTACATTTAACGTTTTCCATTATCGTTGCCCACGTAAAACGTCGAGCTAAAACTTCACTTTTTAAATTATCGGGGTCCTTAATCGTTTTTTTAGGGTCTAATGTTCGAAAATACTAAAATCCCTCTCAATTGGGGCTAAAAGTCCATTTTGATCCCTGCGGACCCACTGTGCGGCCGCAGGAGAACACTGTGCGTCCGCACAGTGTAGTGTGCGTCCGCATGCTTGGAAGTGTGCGTCCGCACGCTTGGAAGTGTGCGTCCGCACACTTCGGTGTGCGAGCCCCCGGAAAATCGATTTCCAGGGCTTCCCGTCCATTCCGACATGGTAAAAACATTCCCCTGCTCAAAACCCGTTCCTCGGTTTTCATAAAAACACAATAAAAACTTCAAAAACGTCAAATTCAAGCTTAATTCCTTAAAACAGCCCCTATTATTTGATTTTTAACCAAATTTCTTGAAGATTTACCTTGAAACGAAGCTTAGGATCGATAGAGGATTCGATTCTGAAGAAATCGCCGCGGAAATCGCTTGAATCGGACGTCGAACGGCGGCGAAACGATCGTAATCGGCGATATTCTCTCGCTCTCTCTCGATTCTTCTTCTTCATCATTTGATTCATATTTTCATTTCTTATATAATTCAGCTAAAGTGCCACTTTGGTCCTTGTTCTTTTTGATTACTATCATTTATCTTTTAAACTTTTTTTTTGTACAATTTAGTCCATAACTAAATCGATTAATTCTTAAATTATAACTTATACGTATTATTTATATCCAATAAATAATACGAAGCTCGATATTAAGACTTTCCCGTCAAAACCTACAAATTTCCATTTTCGACACAAAGTGGCTAAATTACCACTTTGGTCCATGTACCTTATTTTGGACTTTTCTTGACATTTCTCCTTTTAATTCCAATTCTAACTTTAGAATTGAAATATAACCTTAATTTTCTCATAGTTAATTTCGCAAAACCGACCTACTTGAAACTTATTTACTTTATCTTTTCAGAAATTCTTCTGATAACGCCACCCTGGCGAATCAAAACTGGACACGTGGTCCAATTAGATAATTAAATATTTTGGGGTATTACATTCTTCCCCCCTTATAAAAATTTGTCCTCGAATTTTCATAAAATTTGTTGAGACCTTATAATTATCCTTACACTTTCCTCGATGTTCACTAGTACGTTTTAGTCGCAGCTTTTCTGTTACTTTAGCCTTTAGCTCTCCTTTTATAACTTCGTACCCTCATACAGTTGAGAATCTTCTTGTTATCATTCTTGTTCATCTGTTGTCTCTCTCTGAAGTAGTATGGCTTTAGCGTACCTTTGATACTGAGATCTTTGTGTCCTTATCACATGGTTGTCATTAATCATTACTCAATACTATTCAAATCCATTATTCCATTCTTAGTCGTCACCAGGTCGCTACTCATCTCTTCTATACGCGACTAGTCACGACGTTTCGGTTACATCCTTAATGACGTACTTACCTTATTCATACTTCTATAAGTATTTTCCTTTGTAATTATAATCTACGGTTATGATCTTTACTATTGACTGTAGTTGTCACTTTTCTTTCCTAGTGAGTCCTCGTCATTTTCTTACTCCTTTCTATCATTATCCGGCACTTCGTTCCACATCAACCAATCTCTTTCAACTTGCTCCATGTCTAACACATTCACTGTCTCTTAACATATCTAAGCCTGATACATTCTTTACTATCTTTAATTTCTCCTTCTTTTGCTTCTCTAAGCTATGGTGAACCTCACGTCATTCTGTTAATTGTGATTCTTCACTCATTTACCATTGTCTTAAGCGTTTCATTTCACGTTACTTTCGATTGTATGGCTTGTATAATTGCCCTTGTTTACTAGTACTACTCGTATTCTTATCCTCTTCACTTCCTTCTAGTTGTTCCTTTGAGGTTCGTCTCGAATCTCTTATTGACGTTTTAGTCAACGATGTACTTCCTTTACGTCACAGTTCCCTATTCATGATGACCTCATAAGAATCTCGTATTCCTTACTTCCTTTTTAATGTGATTCTCTATATTTTCTAATGCTGACATTAATAAGGTTATGTATCCTTAAAATATCACTTGATGTTCCTCCCTCACATTATTGTCTTCTCGTTTTTATACTTTTAATTTCTCTCCTCCAATACGTCCCTCTGTTGCTACGTTACTTATCTCAACATAAGAGTAATCATTATATTCTTCATTCTTGTATATTCGTTATGTTTCTTTCGTCTAACATAACTCTCTGTCATTTCATCCTTTGTTCTATTATGAGAATAGATATTGTATCCTCAGACATTGTCAGCGCATCGCATCTTGACTGCGTATGCTCTCCGGTGATAACTCCTTATTCACATTCTCCTTTAACTTCACTAGCTTTGTTACAATTAATTGTTAACATAGCTTTATTCTGTTATTAGGGGTTCTTTTACAATTTTATTCTTAATTATTAAGAATCTTTTATTATCCGTCGCAGAGTTTCACATCTGAGTTCACTTACTAAACAAAAGGTTTCAAAACATTCTTTGGCTGGCCAGCTCTTTTAAACCACTTTTCATAAATCGTCTGAAATCATTAGTACAATTGTAGCTCAGAGTGATGACACCTCTCATCACTAAAGAGTTTCTCAAAATCGCATTTTTCTGCATTATTATAAAAATATGATGCATGATCTACATTTTGAAAATCATTTTCTTATGCATTCGTATCGTGATTATGCAATATCATATGCGATGTCTGAGCACAGTTGTACTTCGAAAAATCATAAAAACTTCAAATTTTTTATAAAATTGTAAGTTTACTCTAGATTTGTACACTCTGCGACTATTAACGGCTTTCTTTATTGTTATTGGGTACATTATAAATTTTTGTATTAATATCACTTTCTGTCGTTTTACTGACTATTCTTCTGATACATCATTTCTTTTTCCATATCACCAATAACTCAATTCAATTCAAAGTTCTCCATTACTGTATTCATCTCATCCACTTCTTCCATAAACTTGTTTCATATTATATATACAAGTACCAGTATCAATCTTTCTCATCGATCCTTCTTCAATAACCCGCTTCCTCCTTCGTATCTTCTAGAACGTAATATAGGAATTACGTTCGCAACAATTATATGATGTATGTTTATTATATGATTGTGTTTGTAAGTTATGTTTATAGGTTCTTTTATTAGTCGCGTATTTATTATCATCGCTTCCTATAGGTTCTCGTTACCTGAGGTATTATCCTATAGTCATATTCTAATACTGATATTCTATTATGCAATGCAACAAACATATACACAGCAATGCAACACATTAACACAAATTCACAAAGCATATAAATTGCTAATATCTGGAGGTGCCTGATGCAGAACGCTAGGTTCCCTAATGACTATGCCGGTGTGTCGACCCCTAACTGTTCTACCGGAGTTACTTCCACCTCTTTGCACAAAGTAGGGGTTGGTCCTAACTCTGGAGGACGTGTTGACATAGTCCGGATGGTACTCACGTCTAAAATAGAAGGGTCGTACAGGATCGCCCTCCCACTCACGCTCAATCTCGATCCTACGAGCCATCGTAGTGAGCGTTCCTAAATGTTCACCCACATGTTCATATAACTCACTAAACTCAGGTCCTAAGCCTCTGACGTATCTACGATTGATGCTTTTATTACCTTCATTCAGATCAGGAACTCCCTCAACCATTCGCAGAAAATCAGCAGAATACAAACCTACTGTTAGCATTCCTCGAGAGAAGGAGCGCATCTGTCTCCTAACTTGGTCTAGAGCTATCTGTGCCTGACCGTTTGCTATATCTGCATCTTCTCTCAAATAACGGTATCTCTGCACCCTAGACCAGGAATGCTCGCTTCTGTACTGCTCAACGTCCGACTCTTCTAAGAGTTCCTCTTCTTCATACTCTTCCTCTTGAGGATCTTCTTCTCCTGCCTCTTCTTCTATATCTTCTTCTGGATCCTCCTCAGGACCCTCCTCCGGATCTTCTTCAGGATCCTCTTCCGGATCTTCCTCTGGATCTTCTTCACTATATTCTATTTATGGCGAGTGGACTCTACCTCTATTGCCAGAAGAACTACCAATTTCTGATACAGACATATAGCCATTCTGATAAATTTCTGGCGATCTCCTATTATCTGCGTGGAATCTGTTCTGATGGACCCCAGATGGTTCGCCTATTTTGTTGTGAAATCCATTTTGAAATATAGGAGGCGCTTCCTCCCGTTCTTCAGCAGCATGTGACTGAGCTCCGTTCTGCCCAGACATGCTGAAAAGAAACAATTTTAAACATAAGCGACCATCTGAGCCCATTTCCACATGCAATTCCAATATTACTTATAAAATACTGTAAACATTTAGCATTTAATCCAGCCGCACATAGTCTGCACGTAGATAATCATTTGACCATCCCAGCGCAAGTAATAAACACTTAGTTATCTCAGTCATTCGTAATTTGCAAGCATATAACCATTTTCTATCTCTTAGCGTAAGCAACAAATACTTAGTTGCCTTAGTCATCCGTATAAACAGATATTAATCACTTGCTAGCTTAATAGTCCTGGTTTGCGCGCACTATACCATATATTACTAATGCATATATCAAACAAATGCAGACAATTAAGGTCCGACTCTCTGCTGCAGTAGTTCCTAGGTTTACTTACTTGACAGAGTATCTCAAATCAAACAGACACTCAGACGAACTGGCAGTGGTAACTAGACCAACTGCTCTCAAACAAAAATTAAAACAAACTTGCAGTGGTAACTGGACCAACTGCTCTGATACCAACATTGTCACGACCCAAATTATTGATTTGAGATACTCTATCAAGTAAGTAAACCTAGGAACTACTGCAGCATAGAGTCGGACCTTAATTGTCTGCATTTGTTTGAATATGCATTAGTAATATATGGTATAGCGCGCGCAAACCAGGATTATTAAGCTAGCAAGTGACTAGTATCTGTTTATACGGATGACTAAGGCAACTAAGTATTTGTTGCTTACGCTAAGAGATAGAAAATGGTTATATGCTTGCAAATTACGAATGACTGAGACAACTAAGTGTTTACTACTTGCGCTGGGATTGTTAAATGGCTATCTGCTTGCGAACTATGTGCGGCTGGATTAAATGCTAAATGTTTACAGCATTTTATAAGCTGATATTGGATTGCGTGTGGAAAAAGGGCTCAGATGGTCGCTTATGATTGAAATTGTTTCTTTTCAGCATGTCTGGACAGAACGGAGCTCAGTCACATGCTAGTGAAGAACGGGAGGAAGCGCCTCCAATATTTCAAAATGGGTTTCACAATGAAATAGGCGAATCATTTGGGGTCCATCAGAACGGATTCCATGCAGATAATAGGAGATTGCCAAAAAATTATCAGAATGGCTATATGTCAGTGTCAGAAATTGGCAGTTCTTCTGGCAATAGAGGTAGAGTACACTCGCCAGAAATAGAATATAGTGAAGAAGATGAGGAGGAACCGGAGGAGGATCCTGAAGAAGATCCGGAAGAGGAAGATCCGGAGGAGGATCCTGAGGAGGATCCAGAAGTGGATATAGAAGAAGAGACGGAAGAAGAAGATCTTCAGGAGGAAGATTATGAAGAGGAGGAACTGTTAGAAGATTCAGATGTTGAACAGTACAGAAGCGAGCATTTCTGGTCTAGGGTACAGAGATACCGCGACTTGAGAGAAGATGCAAATATGGAAAATGGTCAGGCAGAGATAGCTCTAGACCAAGTTAGGAGACAGATGCGCTCATTCTCTCGAGGAATGCTAACAGTAGGATTGTATTATGCTGATTTTCTACGAATGGTTGAGGGAGTCCCTGATCTGAATGAAGGTAACATAACCATTAACCGTAGGTATATCAGAGGCTTAGGACCTGAGTTCAGGGAGCTATATGAACACGTAGGTGAACATTTTGGCACGCTCACTACGATGGCTCGTAGGATCGAGACGGAGCATGAGTGGGCGGGGGATCCAGTACGACCCTTCTATTTTAGACGTGAGTACCATCCGGACTACGTCAACACATCCTCCAGGGTTAGGACCAGCCCCTACTTTGTGCAAATAGGCGGAAATAATTCCGGTAGAACAGTTTGAGGTCGACACACCGGCATACTTATTAGATAACCTAGTGTTCCGCATCAGGCACCTCCGGGTATCAGTGATTTATATGCTTTGAGTATTTGTGATATGTGTTTGCATTATATGTGTTGCATTGCATAGTAGAGCATAATAGTTAGAATATGTATATAAGATAATACGTTAGATAGCAAGGAGCTATAGGGAGAGAAATCGCCTATAACGCGCCTAATAAAAGAATGTATAAACATAATTTACAAAAGCAATAATATAATAAATAGAATATAATGCATTTGTAGTGAACGTAATTCCTATATTACGTTCTAGAAGTTGTGAAGAAAGAGATGGATTACCAACAGGGAATCGATGTGAAACATCGGTACCTGCGTTTATAAATGACATGATACAGTGTGTTGAAGAAGTGGATGTGGCGATTATAGTAATAGAGAACTTTGAATTGAATTGAGATATTGGAGATATAGAGAAAGAAGTGATGTGACAGAAGAATAGTCAGTAAAATGACAGAAAGTGACAACAATACAAAAATTTATAAGGCATCCAATAAGTATAAAGAAAGCCGTTAATAGTCGCAGAGTGTACAATCTAGAGTAAACTTACGATTTTATGAAAATTTCGAAAGTTTAATAAAATTTTCAAGATACAATTGTGCTCAGACATTGCATATGATATTGCTTAATCACGATAGGAATGCATAAGAAAATGATTTTTCAAAATATAGTTTATGCATCATATCTTTATAATAATGCAGAAAAATGCGATTTTTGAGCAACTCTTTGGTGATGAGAGGTGTCATCACTCTGAGCTACAATTGTATTGATGATTTTAAACGATTTATGAAAAGTAGTTTAAAGAGCTGGCCAGCCAAAGAATGTTTTGAAATCTTTTGTTTAGTAAGTGAACTCAGATATGAAACTCTGCGACGGATAATAAAATATTCTTAATAAATAAGAATAAGATTTGTAAAAATAGACCCCAATAACAGAATAAAGCCATGTTAACGAATAATTGCAACAAAGTTAGTGAAACTAAAGGAGAATGTGAATAAGGAGCTATTGCCGGAGAGCATACGCAGTTAAGATGCGATGTGCTGACAATATTTAAGGATATAGTAATTTTCTTTATGATAGAATAAAGGATGAAAAGACAGAGAGTCATGTTAGTTGAAAAAACATAACAAATACGCAAGAATGAAGAGTATAACGATTATTCATATGTTGAGATAAGTAACGTGACGATCGAAAGTTATATTGGAAAAGAGAAATTGAAAGTGTAAAGGACGAAAAGACGATAATATGAATGAGGAATATCAAGTGATATTTTAAGGATACGTAACCTTATGGATGCCAGCATTAGAAAATACAGAAATAGAAAGAGAAAGGATACAGACGATGAAGAAGATAATCCAGTAAGATGTGAAGGTTCGAAGTTGGATAGATCAAGAGAGATAATGACGCTAATTGACTGATATTAAGTGAAGTCACTAATATCACCATTAAGAGTTATAGATTGCATTAGCAGAAAGGAAAAAGGTTAAGTTATAAAACTTTAGTATAAGGAAAAAGACACATGTGTAGGTATACGTGTCAGTAAATATAAGAATAATGGATAATATAAAAGAATGTAGTATAGAAAAACTCATACACCCTTGAATTTGGTTAGGTGAATAGAGAAGTGGAAAGCTCTAGAAGTACATTGGAAGGATTATCAAAATAGAACAGTAGTAGAAGAGCTATTATACACGAAGGAAAGACGTAACGAATACAGTAAGTAAAGGATATGATGATATTTCATTGCTATGGACAGATAGGAGTGAACTGTATCTAAAAAGCCACGATGTCATAAGAACGAGAAATGATATTAGTACAAAGAAATCAAGTTATTTAAAAGGACAATTAGAACCATATCATAAGTGTTAAGGAAGCACTTTAAAAAGAAGACGAAGGACAGACTAAGGGCAAACTAAGAAATGATCATAACCAGTACTAAGACGATGCTTTGAAAAGCGAGAATAAAATCGTGAAACTATTCGAGAGTAAGAAGTAGAAGTATAAGATAAAGAAGAAGATTATTTATACAGTAAGAAAGAACTACGATAAAGAAGGTGATGGAAACCTATAGGATTGTCGGGTTTAGGATAATTTAAATATAAAAGTAGATAAAATATCAAAGAGCTATTGGATCAGTCGAAGATTAAAGTGACGAAAAGAAAGAATAGCGTTGACTGAAAAGTCAATAAAAGATTCGAGACGAATCTCAAAGGAGAAACTAGAGGAAAGTGAAGAGGATAAAAATACGAGTGATATTAGTAAACTAGGGCAACTGTATAAGCCATACGATTAAAACTAATGTAAAATGAGACGTTTAAGACAATGATAAAGGATGAAAGATCACGATCAACAGAACGACGTGAAGTTCACGATAGCTTAAAGAAGCAAAGGAAGGAGAAATTGAAAACAGTAAAAGATGTATTGGACTCAATTACGTTAAGAAACAACAAATGTGTTGGACAAGGTGCACGTCAAAAGAGATTGATTGATAAAGGAACTAAGTATCAGAAATGAAAAAGGGAGAAAGGAAAAGTTAAAGACAATAGAAGATGTATCAGGCCTAACTTCGCTAAGAAACAGCGATTAAGATAGATGAAAGGTAGTCTAAAAGGAACTAAGTGGCGTACAGTCGAAGAGAGAAATGGGGATTAAAGACATCCGCCAAAGGAAGAAACGTGGCAACAAGAGGTGCCAGCAAAAACTAAAACTGTAGATTGTCATTATAAAGACAGACACTTGCAAAAGTATGAAAGGGATGTATACGTCATTAAAGATATGGATAACACGTCAGTGACTAATCAAGGATAGACGAGCCAGATAATAAGTAGCGGTGGACAAAAGGAAGATCACGACCAGTTGTAGATGACGTAAGAGTTACGAAAGCAACAGTACATCTAAAGACATACTATTTTGGAGAAACGACAGATGAAATGAGAGTAGCAACCAACAGATTCATAACAGTATAATGGTACGAATTTATTAAAAGGAGAGCTAAAGGCTAAAGTAACAGAAAGAATGCGACTAAAACATACTAGTGAACAATGAGGAATGTGTAAGGACAGTTATAAGGTGTTAACAAGTTTTATGAAAATTCGAGGACGAATTTTTATAAAGGGGGAAGAATGTAATACCCCAAAATATTTAATTAGCTAACTGGACCACGTGTCTAGTCCTGATTCGCCAGAGTGGAGATATCAGTAAAATTTCCGAAAAGATTAAGTAAACAAAATCTAGTAGGACGGTTTTGGGAAATTAATTATGAGGAAGTTAAGGTTATATTTCAATTCTAAAGTTAGAATTGGAATATAAAGGAAAAATGTCGAGAAAAGCCAAAAATAAAGTACAGGGACCAAAGTGCTAATTTAGCCACTTTGTGTCGAAAATGGAAATTTGTAGGTTTTGACGGGAAAGTATTAATATCGAGTTTCGTATTATTTATTGGAGGTAAATAATACGTATAAGCCATAATAAAAGGATTTATCAATTTAGTTATGGACTAAATTGAACAAATGAAAAGTTTAAAGGATAAATTGTAACAAAGAAAGAAAAGAAGGATCAAAATGAACCTTTAACCATTCAATATATGAGACTGCATTCGAATGAAGGAATCATAGAGGAAGAAGACAGAAGGCTCCAGAAGCTAACGCCGATCACGATCGTTTCGCCGCCGTTTCACCGTTCGACGTCTGATTCAAGTGATTTTCGCGGCAATCTCTTCAGAATCGAGAGCTCTATCGATCCTAAGCTTCGTTATAAGATAAACATCTCGAGAATTGGTGATAAATTCGAATATATATGGCTGTTTTAGTGAGATTGAGTTTTAGGATTGAATTTGACGTTTTGAAGTTTTTATAACGTTTTTATGAAAACCGAGGAACGGGTTTTGAGTGAGGAAGTGTTTTTAGCATGAGGGAATGGACGGAAAGCCCCGGAAATCGATTTTCCGGGGGCTGCACTCGGTGTGCGAACGCACACTTGAGCAAGTGTGCGGACGCACACTGAAGTGTGCGAACGCACACAATGCGTTCGTAGGGACCAAATTGGAATTTTAGCCCTAATTGAGCGGCATTTTAGTATTTTCGAAAATTAGATCCTAAAAACGATTAAGAACCCCGATAATTTAAACATTGAAGTTTTAGCTCGACGTTTTACGCGAGCAGCGATAATGGAAAACGCTAAGGATAATACACATGTCTCGAATACGAGAACCAGAGATCGATATATCGTGAATACGATAAAGGAATATCGAGATTACGAATAACGTTAAGAATGAAATATAAACCTTAGAATTTAAAGTATTATACGTATTGGAATACGAGGTTCACGTCTAATTATTAAACGTTAATTATTATGTATCAGACGTGTTAGCGAGCAGAGAGGTCAGTAGACGTGGGATAGCGAGAATATCATTTCATCGACCACGTCATTGATTGGTTTGCGGTCACAGTAAGTTGCATTTTACTTTCATGTATTATATATTACAGTTATTTTTATATATATATATATATATATGTATATATATATATATGTATATATGTATATATATATATATATATATGTATATATGTATATATATATATGTATATTGTTTACACGCATCGCATTATATATAATTGATTAGATTATTATATGTTTCATTAAGTTTTTATATATACGAGAACTAGTATGCGACCCAAAGAAACTAGCTACCTATTGGGTGTCAATAGGCTGTGTGATCACCAGTATCGAGTCAGTCTAGTGTGTTTGCATTTGAGAAATAAATTGATATGAATGACATGATATGAATAAGAATTTCAAAGTTTGATAGCGATTGATACGAGTGAGCACTCGGTTACGATGTAACCTGGAGTTCCCGTATCTAGTGGGTTGGACCCACCAGTGAGTTGGACTCACAACTTGAAAAGTAATGATTAAATTGGACGATATATGATTTGACCATTCGAAGATTATGTCGCATGCTAGGATATTAGTTTCGTATGGATCAAATACCTTTTTATATGATTTACTTTTATATTAGTATTTCCTTGAAATGCGATGCTATATTTTTATATTAACACCGTTAGTAAATGCAAACTCACTCAGTATTTTCCCAAATACTGACCCCTCACCTTTGATATTTTCAGGTACTTAGTATGTGGACTTAGCTAGAAGCCAAATTTTAAAGTCCAGAAGTCAGCTGTGTATGTATAGTTTCTGACTTCTGTGAGTGCTGCAGTAGTGGTCCCGCGTAGACAGAGTTGTAGCCTAGACATCAGTACATTTTGAGTGCACATATTACTTGCTGTCTTATTTATATGTTTTTGATAGGCTACAGGTAGTATGTTTTGTTCACGGCCCCAGATGCCGGTGATATATTTTGTTACAGTAACTTTGGTATATAGTACCGCGAGGCCAGTACGTACAGAGTACGGTAACTAGAGTCCGCGAGGTTAACAGAACAGTTAGTGTAAATGTTAGTGTATTTATGATTTTTATATTTGCTTCTGTTGTGTTGTGTTATTTGTTTATTATTTCCGAAAAATTAATAGTGATTTGAGGCTTGCTACGGGTTCCGGAGCTACCACTCCCGTTCCCTAGCGTCGGTTGCGGCTCAATATTTTGGATCGTGACAATGTTGGTATTAAAGCAGTTGGTCCAGTTACTACTGCGAGTTTGTTTCAGTGCTTGTTTGAGAGCAGTTGGTCTAGTTACCACTGCCAGTTATGTTTGAGTGTCTGTTGGATTTGAGTTGAAGTACTCTGTCAGTAAGTAAACCTAATAACGTGTGGTCTGTATTTGTGTGATATATGCATTAGTAACGTGTGGTACAGCGCGTGTGAACCAGGGCTATCAAGTTAGTAAGTAAATGATCAGCATCTACGTATACGAATGACTGAGACTACTAAGTGTTTACTACTTGCGCTAGGATTGTTAAATGGCTATTTGCTTGCGAACTATGTGCGGCTGGATTAAATGCTAAATGTTTACAGCATTTTATAAGCTTATATTGGATTTGCGTGTGGAAAAAGGGCTCAGATGGTCACTTATGATTGAAATTGTTTCTTTTCAGCATGTCTGGGCAGAACGGAGCTCAGTCACATGCTGGTGAAGAACGGGAGGAAGCGCCTCCAATATTTCAAAATGGGTTTCACAATGAAATAGGCGAACCATCTGGGGTCCATCAGAACGGATTCCACGCAGATAATAGGAGATCGCCAGAAATTTATCAGGATGGCTATATGTCAGTGTCAGATATTGGCAGTTCTTCTGGCAATAGAGGTGTAGACTCACTCAGAAATATTTATATTTCTGACCCCCATTGTTCACCTTTCAGGTTATGAAGTACGAGGTCAGACTTCCATAATAGTCGTCGTCTGTATCAGTAGAGCTACAAGTAGTTGGATACCGAGAAGTCTGTCTTTCTGTTTACAGTAGTTCAACCTATTTTGATAAGCTCTAATTTGAACTACTGTATAAGATATATATTTTAAAAGCTGCGTGTTTTATAAAATGCTTTGACCAGTCGTTTAATGAGATACACTGGTCTTTGATAAAAGCATTTTAGCCTTATATTGGAAACAGAGCAGGTACATAATAAGAGAATGATGTTTGCTCTCTAGTTTCTTGATATACAATAACAGTTTTGCAATCACGTTTTCAATCACGGTTTTGCAAGCACGTTTTCAATAAAGGTTTTAAACTGTTTGTGCAATGAGGTTGCATACCTTTTTATGTTTTACAAAATATTTATAAAGGTTTTTAAGATTTGCTACAGGTTTCGGGCAATCACTTCCATTTCCTAGCGTGGGTGGAAATCGGATCGTGACATAACAGTTGGTTAATTCATCAAACTAAGCACATAAGCATATACAACCAACACACCAAAGAATTATTCCAAAAAAATTATCGAAATAATACCTACAATATTTGGCTAAACAATATTTGGCTAACACAACACAAATTAATACTTAACCACTCTAACATACCAACATGCTTACAAAAAATATCAAACCAAATAAAATAATACCAACCACATAATCTCATGCCTTAACATTTTCACATCCACCATCAAATCTTGCAATTTGTAATCTAAATAAATTCATGCAATTTTTTCAAAAATCATTCGGCTAACATAAACAAAATTAAAACAATTCCAAACATTTCAAGGCATATACTCATGATTCCACATAATCAGTTTATTATATCGTAATTGCATGTACAAACTATTCATCTCTCACAACATATTATTCCACAATTATTACCCATAAAAATTCATATAATTTTTTTAGACTTGTTCGGCATTCCCCCAAAGTAAATTAACATTTTGTTAACATCAAAATTTAATTAGCTCATAGTCCATTCCAGATTAGAGTTCATAAATTTTAAAACTAAACTCCCAAATTATAATCAACATATTTCGGTCCCAAAAGTAAAATTTAATCCTTTTATTATTTTTGAGAAACTCCTAATAATTTATAATCACAATTTAAATTTAATTAAACATAAAATTTCAAGTTGAATCTCTCATTATTTAATCATCAAATATTTCGGCCACATTAAGCCAAAATTTTAACTTTCCTTCCAAAAATTATGATCTAGTTCCTAATTTTACATTCATCCCAAAAATAATTATTTTCAGATTTTTAAAGTTAAAAATACCCATATCATAAGACTTTTGAAACATAATATTATTACCCTAATTAAAATGTGAAATTCAAAAGTCTATTCTTGGATAATTTTAGGAAAATATTCGGCCAACTATGTATGACTTTAAACCCTTTTAATTTATGTGTTTAAATTACTTCTTCTAGTTTAAAAATCCCATAAAATACCCAAAACTATATAATTTCAGTTTTTAATTATTATTTAAATTGCTCTTTAAATTATTCAAGAAAATTAACCCACAAGTATGAAAAATATTTTGATTTTTCCGAAATTAATTTCTACCCATTTATTTATCATCTTAATTTATTTAAAAGTCCCTTTGCATGTAAAATTTGAGTTTTAAAAATCCCAAAAGTTGGAAATTCTCTTTAATATACAAGACCCATATTTTTGATCATATTAAGAAAATTATATTTGTAAAAAAAATCACTTTAAACCACCAAACACATACCATCAAGATCACATATACCTTTTATAAACTATTTGAACACAAGCATATAGCTAAAGGAATGTTTAATGTACCTTATTTTGGCTTGATGAAGAAAATAAAATGGTGTCTTTTGGTTAGCTAATAAAATGGTGTCTTTTGGTTAGCTAGGGTTCGGCAGAAATTAAAGAAAAAGAGAAGAAGAAAAGTTTCCTCTTTTTGCTTAATTGAATTTTTTGGCTCTTTGCCATATCTTAACACCTTAACTCATTGAATGGGTGACACATGTGCATCCATGTGTCCTCTTCAAAATATTCTTTTTTTTTTGTCTTAGGTCTAATTGACTTAAATAAAATAAATAGTTATTTTATCGGTTTTCAAAATACTACAAAAAAACATTTTCTCGAAAATCGTTTTCGTTTTATTTTAACTCTTGTTTAAACTTTCAAAAGTCAAATTCCGTATTAATCAACGTTTTAATATTTTAACCAAATTTTAATTATTATGGCCGAATATTACAAAAACATCATCCATGCAAAAATAATTAAAATCACGTAGTCACTCACGCATTACCAAATACGTAAAATTACTAAATAATTGTTGTAACCTAATAATGGCCTTAATCAATAATAAAAATATCCATATATAGGTTGTAAGCTCCCGGTAAAATTTTCAATTTTATCTGTTTTCTTAAAATTTTATACGCACAAAATATGGGGTATTACACGGAATCACAACGAGAACATGTCGAAGCGAAAATACAACCAAAGTCCATCACAAACCAAATTTTAACGGACAACCAAACCACCAAAACAAGTCAGAAAACATGGGGTATTACAAGGAGGAAGTAATCTGCAAAAAGGAAACTTACTATAAGAAAGCGGTACAGTTCAAGAAGATAATCGATTAAAGACAAGACAATCACTTACATCGATCCCCACAAGGTTGTTCAACTGATTCCTACACTCGATGTTGTGGTAGGGTCTGAGAAAAGTCCCAGAACCTCAAATGTTGGATACCCGAGGAAGGAGGATCTCCAAACCCGGTCAGAATCCTTGTCTGAACAACCCAAATCCGAAAAAGAAAACGCTTTAGCAAGTTAAGTAGGAAAAGCATAAATACAGAGCACAAAAACTGGATGAGTCAGAAAGAAAACCCATATGTACAACGGGCCACATCCCTAAAAGACGGGATCCTCCACGGAAAACTCGGTCCATACTAGTATACAAATGAGGAAGGACAGTAGATCCCCAGTCATAGGACATGGCCTGATCCAAATCCTCTAAAATAGGCAATACGCAGATAGGCAGAGTGGAATTGGAGTTGCAAAACAACGTGGTCCCCAATAGATAAAATATGAAAGCTCGAGTAACCAAATCTATCTCATCCTCTATATCGTTCCCATCCCTAGGAACACAGCCTCTATATTGCTCCCATACTCTAAATACCAAAGGGTCTTCCCCTTTATCTCCGCCACAAAACTAAACATCTCCGTGAAGTATGCTTCTTTCCAAAAACGTTTGCCAAACCACCGTCAAAAGGTACCGGCTGGCCACCAAAAGCTATCCTAATGATAAGTGAAAAGTCCAACAACAGAGTCACAGTCAACTCCCATATTGGTAAATGGAAAGTGTGAGTAGTGTCCATCTACCGCGCCAGCTAAACGACCGAAACCTACAGCATCTACCGAGACCGAACGGCTTCAGGCAAAGTATGGTACCAAGTCCGAGCGTCAACAAAACTCCTTAAGGTACAAAACATCTCTCCACCCTGGAAATTCAAAGACAATCAAGATCGGAGTTATAATCGCCCGAAAGTAGTCAAAAACGACGAAAAAATCAGTCAGAAACGGAGCACACAAAATGCACTAGCGCCACCACCACGACGGTAGTTGCACTAGCTGTGGTGCCACTCCAGATTGGCGCCGGTATCACTCCTTCCTTTCCCTTTTCAGAACAATTTTTTTAATGGGCCCGACCTATTTTTTAGCAAATATTTTCCATAGTTCGGACATAAGAGTATTTGAAATATCTACCGAAAAAAAAGCTCAAAGAAACGTACCGCATGCCAAAATCCAGAGCAAATATGTCATTCCAAGCACAGTAATAGCGGGACCTCTATACCTGTCTTTATCAGAGAAGAATCCCAGGAAGCTTGCCGGTCAGGATCCCTACATGGCTCTTAAAATCTCCAAGATGGCGTCATACTACAAAGGGTTAATTACATATAAATCATGACCTTTGCACCAAGTTTCAAAAATAACATTACCTTTAAAACGTGTCAATTATAGACACCACCTTTCATTTTTTTTTCAATTTCATCATGGACATACTTTATGGTGAAATTTTGCTGACTTGGATGGACGATGGGTCTGCCATGTGTCATGCCACGTCAGCAAAAATGTCACTAAAAATCGCCGATGTTATTTTTGAAAAAGAATGAAAGGTGGTGTCTATAATTGACACGTTTCAAAGGTTATGTTATTTTTGAAACTTATCGCAAAGGTTATGATTTTATATGTAATTAACCCTACTACAAATTAGAATAAAATTACAAATTGAGAGAAATGGAAAATAGGAAAGAGAAATAAGGGAAAGATGAAAATTGACCGGAACCATCTACATACCCGAAAACAAACATACCAGAATTAGAATCTCCAAAGCGCCAAAATACCAAGTCTCCGGATCACAAATACATTAGACTAAATTCCATCCCATGTAGAGCAAAGAATACAGTCGCCCCAGAGGATAGAATATAGAGCGCACCCTCCCCAAAGATTAGAAGCATAGTCGCCCCAGGGGATCAGATTAGAAACACAACCGCACTAGAGGATCAGATAAGAAATAATCCCTAGTGGACCAATTAAAGGAATGCCCCAGAGGACAAAATACAGAGCACAGTTTCCCCAGAGGACAGAATATAGAGTACAGTTGCCCCAAAGGATCAGATTAAAAACACAGCCGCCCCAGAGGATCGAATCACAAATACAACTGCCCAGAGGAAAAATTACAATATCAAACTGGAAGAATTACCCAAAAGACGGAATTAAAACAACCAACGATAGAGAAACATCACCAAGACATCCAATATATGCTAAATGCAACTTCCAGAATAGCATAACAGCGGTCTAACCCTACATGCCAAACTCCGGACTAAGGAGAATCTAGTGTCAAAACGACACCCCATATATTGTCTACAATAGTTCAAACAAGCTTCAAACAATTCCGCTTATTATGGAATAACTATGTAATCCAGGCACCTGCGTAATAAGGTGACCCTTGGGATAGCCAAGGGGATGTTATTCCCTCTACAAATATAAAAGGCTTCGAATAGGATAATTGCCGAGCACCTACGCAATTGGGTGGCCCTTGGGACGGCCAAGGGGATGTTGTCCCTTCTATAAATCTAAGAAGTATTGAACAGGATAATTACCAGGGGTCCAAGCCCTAGACTCACTCTCATGACGGTTGAGAGTTTATAGCTCTATTCCACGGAGCACACAACATGCAATTCAAACTCAATGGACGACCTTCAGGACAGTTGAGAAAACCTACTCCCGGTCAAATGCGGAGTATACCAGAATTAGGGGGCATAAAGTCAGAGTCATGCACCACGACAGGTAATGCTCAGGCTAGGGCATTACCAAAGCACTAGCAAGCGAGTACCTCCAATGATAAGCAGTGTCCTTGTTGCTTGTCTGATAGCAAGTTACTTCTTTAACAAGAATTCACGTACTCTGTCAATTCTCGTTAAAGAGGGGGCAAACTGTAGACACCTATTTTTCGGACAGATAAAAAATGATAAGGGACTGAAGCGTCCTATGATGATTTCCACAGAAATTTTCCCAGGTGACGAGCTATCGATTCGTTTGTTGGAATTCAAGTAGGAGCGATCAGTGCATATCTACAAACTTGAGGGACTAAAACATAATTAGTCGTAAATAGCCTATAAAAAACCAAAGAAATAGTTGTCTAAGAAATTGGACTAATTGAAATATCTTAGAAGTTTATGGGCCAATTTGCATGTTTGACGGACTGAAATTGACCATGCGTCTGAAAGCTTATATTAAAGAAACATATGAGCTATAGATGCCGAATGAAAAGAAAGATCATGAGTATATAAGACTACGACACCGAAAGCATAAATGTAATTGTACGTATAGATATGAACAGTAACATGAAAATGTATATCAATATGTAAGACATATAGTTTGACTTAACCTAATTGCGAAGAGAGTAAAATCACTAGTATAACTATATTTAAGATTAAGTGAGGTTCACTAACAGTAAATATTTCAGGAATAGACACAACTATAAGGTTGTAAACGAGTATTGCGTGAAGGGGAATGAGAATTATAATAACAATACGTCTCGCACGAGTATAGGACGTGAACAAGAAAGAAGTTACAATAAAGCATATCGTGAAGGTAGCATAAGTCAGATCCGATAAGTGAATTTGCATAACGTAGTATGAGTTGACTACTGCTGACGTGGGTATAGAGTAAATAAATACTTCGATTGTACATACGAAGTTATTCTTTCTGAATTATTGCTGGAAGATTTGTAATGGTCAATAGAATTGTTTGAATAAGAGAAGAAGGAGCACGCACTATTTGTGCGATTAGTGTTTCAAATTCTGAGAGAACGTCAGAATTAAGTTAAGTTGTCCAAATGCAAGTGACATTTTGGAGACACTAGAAGTCTTAGATGACAATTAGTTAATATGAGAAAGATTTAAGTGATTAATAATTTGAAAGTGACTAGTACGGCTATAAAAACAAGTAATTTCTTGGATTTCAAAAAACACTGTGCATGTTGGTTGCAAGATTTTTCAAAAATCTTTGCACCATTGATAAGATTAACCAGAGTAGAATGAAAGTTGATTAGGTAAATTAACATGACGTAAGTTTTGAAAACCTAAAGGAACGTAAGACTATATAAATATTGCTAGCATAACCAAAAGATATGTAAAGATTATAGTACTTGGGATACTCTAAGATTCAAGCAAGGATATGATATGATATAACATAATCGAGTTATATAATATGTTCCTCGATAGTTGAGAAAGAACGAGATAACTGCCAATGTATGATTTGGAATTGGCAACAGTTATAATCGCACCAAAAGTTGAATACACTATTAGTGTGATACGACGTGCGAATTATTCATGAGAACAAGAGTTATTATGATAGGAGTCAAGAGACACTACATGTAGGATATAAGGTGTAAGTTACCTACGGATCAAAAAGTAAAGGAAAGTTGGATTTTGACATAACAAAAATATCAAATAGAGATCATACAACTAACTGTAAAGTTAACAGATAGTGAATTAGAAATTAAAGTAGCGCAGCAAAAGTATGAAATTTTACAGGAATAACATGCATACTACACTATTGTGCTAGCGACCATTCAAAGCATTGTCAAGTATTAGACGTAAGGTCTCAAACCTTATAAGTCTATTGACATATACTGATTATAAGTCTAGGATGAAGTGGAAATACTCAACTAGAGTATGTCATGGATATAGATATGCAAAGAAAGGTTTGCGATTTCAGTATTGTTAATGGAATATTGAAACAAGACGACAGACTACGTGAACCAGACATTTATATTCCAAAGATCACATAAAGTGTTTTGTTTTAGTACCATAAAAAGGTATTATGGTGTCATAGAAGTGTATCGATGGAACAATATGAGTAAAGATGTGACAAGGAGGGTAGTAAAGTGTCCAAAAGACCAATAACTCAAATTGGGATACTAATGATCATACGGATTTTTGCAACTAATGTCAGTTTTAGAATGAAAATGAGAAGAGATGTCAAAGAATTTGTAGTCAAATTGCTTAAGTATTAGGAAAGGTTTGACTCGGTATAAGTGATTGTGGATAGTATGATAAAGATCATACATTCGATATTCACAAGACTTTGCATATAACAGCAAGATGATGAGAGTCTAGACGATAAAGATGATATCTACGGATGACTAAAACTTGTAGAAAGTTTCAGGTTTATGACTAGGGGGTGATATCGTTTGTTACCAATAAGTAACAAACAACTTAAAGAAGTAAACCAAGTAGTTAGAATATACACACCCTAAGTGTATAAAAGACAATGGGATTAGGAAAACATAAACGATAATGAATAATCATAAAAAGATCTATAGGAAGGCATTGTGTAACCAAAGAAGTTGATCTTCTTTGTGATAAGAAAAGTGAAGGAAAGAGAGGTTATAGGAAATAGGAGTTGATAGAGATAGAAATCGTGTGAGTACATACAATTGAATAATGTGAGAAGTCAAACCTCATCAACAGAAAAAAAAAGGCATGGAACTAAAAAGAAAGGAGTAGTTGAGATTAAGATGAATACAATAAGGAGTATAACATATGTCATAAAAAAAAAAGATAAAGTTCCACGATGGTTAGATCATAACGCATAAGTAATTGCATGAAGGATGCAAATGATTAGCTAGTCTCATAGTGAGTATACCAAGTGAATGCTAAAAGGATATGGTTTGTAAACCCTTGTCTGAAGATAAGTTTATGCTATGTAAAGCGTAAGGATCGATGTATGAAAAGTGTTATGGAGTTATTTGAGTTACGTGGCTTTAGATTTTAATTCGAGGACGAATTTTTATAAGGAGTGGAGAATGTAATACTCTGTAACATTAAGTAAATAATATATGTCACGAGGTCAAAATTGGATAATCAAAATACTAAAAATAATATTTTGAGGTTCGAATATTAAAGAAAATATTCATGAAAGATTTAATTTTAATTTTCAAAGGATAAAAGGTCAAGGTTGACAATTTTAGGTCGTTAATTAAATCACAGGAAGTGATTTAATGAACCGGGAGTAGGTAAATTAAATTTAAAGCGTAAGTTTAATTTCTAAATGTCCCAAAAGGTTTATTGTAATTCGAGGAGTTTAAAATTTCAATTTGAGAATTTCTATTTTAATAATCGAATTTGAACGGAACTAATAAAGTTTGGAAAATTAAAATATAATAATTTATAAGTCCGAGCTAATATGTTTTATGTCAATATTTGCGAAATAATTTTAAAAAGTTATCGTCAAATTTTTATCAAATTTCGACTTAGTTGTTATTTCAATTAGGACTGATTTGAACCAAATAAATCTATAAAGATTTATTAAAAATAAAAGATAAGTCTGATGTGGAAAAAAATAATATATTTATTCGTTTTATATTTTATTGAATTTTGTGTAAAGTTTCGCAAAATTATAAATTCGTTTCATAATTAGGTGCATACGATAATTAAGAATTGGGTTAATTCCATAAAAAATCACGGTTTTTACAGGGAGTTTCATTTTAATCACGACCTTTAAAAGTTGCCATATAAAACCATGACTTTCTTTTTTTCAAATTCATTATTTCAGTGTATTTTTGTTAACTAATTTTTTCACTAAAAAATTAATGAAATATTAAAATTATAAATTGACACCAAATATTATTATCTTTTAGTTAGAGTATCAAGGATTAGGAAATTGTTAATCAAAAAAATATGCTGAATTTTACTTTGCTGATAAATTTGAAATAAAATGAAAGATCGTGCCTTTAAATACCAATTTTAAAGGTCATGATTAAATGAAACTTTGGATAAAGGTCGTGATTTATTTTTTGGAACTAACCTTTAAGAATTTAGGTTAAAGTGCGTAATTGACCTAGAGGCCAAAGTAGTCATTTGGCCAATTTGTACATATACATGGGCCAAATGAATTTAAAGAAGCAGAATTCAATTCTTCTGCGTGTTATCTCGTTTATTTGCTTCAAAACTTTGAACGAGCCTAGAGTTTTCATTTTCCATCCGATTTTTCAATTTTAACTCAAATTTCTTCGAAAATCTAATAATCTACGAGGTAATAATTGTTATTTTAGATTTGGTTATATATTAAATGGCTTATAAATGAATATATAACGTTAACTGTATCGAATGATCGAATTTGTATCGGTTTAACTTTAAATTGCGGAAATGGATTGAATCGAGTGTCGTGTTGTTGTTCGGTGTTTTTTTGGACGTTTAAGCATGTTGGAAAAGGACCAGAGGGGCTGTGCGAGCGGCACAACCGTTGTGCGCATGCACAACATATAAATGTTGTGCGACCGCACAACAATGTCGAAGACGGGTAGGGCGTTTCGCACTATTTTGAACCATATGTTCGATCCAGGTTTGATTAATTTAGTTTGGTTTGATCCGGTTCGATGAAATTGGTTTGATTTAATCCGGGTCGTTTTAATCGATCGGAAAAGGATTTAAGTGAACTATTAAAAAGTGAACTAGGACGTTTAAAAGATTAAAATGTTTATGAAAAGTAAATGGTTTTGGTTTATTAAAACGTTACGACGTTTTAATTGAGGTATACATAATCAAATTGATCGATAATAAATGGAATAATAAGTCTATACCAAGAGTGCTATTAAGGTTTGAACGAGAAGTTCAACGTCGAAATTAGTATATACTTTTTGTTTATAGATCATTTATTGACGATAATTGTTTAAATTTTATCGTTTATACGATATGACTAAAGTTAGGAATTTGAGGTCTAATTATATTTTTTAACGTTTGAATTCCAACTACGATGAGTGTTGATCTGCCAAGTCAAGGCATTAGGGTGTTTGACCAGGATCACATATTTTGGGATATCGGTTATGTGAGTTTACTTAGTTCTTTTTACATGTTAATATTTAAATTTAAACTGTTTTAAATAAAAAAATCTTACTAGTATAATAGAACCAATAAAGATTCATTGGAACTAACTTCCTATTGGTTGTCAAATAGGACTATGTGATCACCAATATTGTTCTAGATACAAGCCTATGTCTGGTATAGAGGTAATTGTGTCGATGTGTTAGCGATGGAAATATTGACGGTCTTGAATTCCAACTACGATGAGTGTTGATCTGCCAAGTCAAGGCATTAGGGTGTTTGACTACCAGGATCACATATTTTGGGATATCGGTTCAGTGAGTTTACTTAGTTCTCTTTACATTTTAATATTTAAATTTAAACTGTTGTCAATTATATCTCTAGAGCTGCAAGTAGTTGGATACCGGAAAGTTTATCTTTTTAAACTCAGTAGTTCATTTTATTTTTATATGACTCTGAGTTGAACTAAAATAAATGTATAAGTTTAAAAAGTTGCGATATTTTATAAAAGACAAATCGTTTACCAGTATCATATGTTTTATACGGGTTTATATTTTTGGAAAGGTTTTGGTATTGTTATGAAATAGGGCGACCTATGTTAAGAGGCTAGTAAGTTATACCCTAGTTTTCAGAGTTACGATACCAATCTTTTGTTACCGTTGGCATTGTATTTGGACAGGGTTATTATATTATATTTACGCCCTGAGTTCTAGAGATACAATCACAATATTAGAAGTGTGTTTTCATTAAAGGTTTTCTAAAACTTATGAAAAGAAGTTGAAACCTTTGTATATTTTAAAATGCAAAAAATATACAATGTTTATTTTTTTGGACTTGCTACGGGTTTTGGAGATAGCACTCACATTCGCTAACGCCGGTCTCGACTCATGAAATTGGGTCGAGACACATATATTAAATGAAGTACTTTGATTTGAAAGGTTAAAACTTTTAGAAATTTATGATTGAAAAAAATTTCTCGGAAGTAGTATTTGTTGTTCAAGTGATGAGAGAAAATTGAATAAAATTTTGTACAATAAGAGATGTTAATTTTTGATATTTGGAGAAAAGCATAAATTGGAATAAGAGACTCTACAAGTTGGAAGATATTTCAAATGGAATCAACTATTTAAAATATAGAAGGATAAAATATACCTCGAGAGATATGAAAATTCATAAAAGATTGAAATAAAAATGGACGAGATATTTTGCCGGTGGATATATAATAGTATATGAGATATTTCACACATCTGTTGTTCATAACCGCAAAAGTACGGGATTCTTGAAAATGTTAAAATACAAAGGAAACAACTAGGATAAGTAATGAGAGTACACAGAGTTATGAATATTAGAGGAATCATGATGTAAGAGGCGTACTCGGATAAACAAGTCCATTATGAGATTATTATTTAAATATTATTATGTAAGATTTTACACTTGACGTAATTAGGTTATTTTTAATTAGAGGAAAAATTATTTTGAGGGGGGAAAGAAATGTAAACTCCATAATCCAATGACGTAGAAAGTTTAGCATATGACGTAGGCTTTGCCAAATCTCCAACGTAATTGTCATATTTTATATGGTACCATTTGTATGTTTTATGTGAATTATGTGTTGGTTTTATATGTGTTTCTATGAGTAGTTAAGGTTTGGATGTCGATGTGAGAGTAACTCTTAGCGTTTTATCCGAAAAATATGAATTTCAAAGAATTTTAAGGAGTATACGATCATCTAGAAAGATAGACGTTTGTCTGTTTGAATGAAACAAATTCGGTCCTCTGGACGACTTGATAGACAATCGCCTAAGCAGTAGATGATCGTCTAAAATTTTAGACGATCGTCTCGCATGATCTTCGCATAAATAGATCTCAAATGAATTCAGCTTCATTTCTTACAAAAATTTCTCACTTAGGATTTTTTTCTCTCTACAAACTCTAGCTATCTAACTTAAACCCACCTACACTCAAACTCACTTTCAGATACCCTTAAATCAACATCAAGACTATAAGACTATGAATATTAGATCAAGTGGCGTTTTCTTCAAGTTTTCATCAAATCCATCCTTAAACTTTGAAGTTAAATATCTTTTGAATCCTTTGGTGTAAGTGGCAGAGTTTTGAAGGAGTTGATCTTGAGGGTAAGTGGTTCAAACTCTTTTAATGATTTTTTATTTGGATGTTTTTGTTGATGATTTATGGCTTGAGATGTTTGGAGATTTTGAATGAAAATTTGATAATTTTGACGTGCATGTGATGATCCATGCTAATTTCTTGATGAGAAAATTAAATCCATAATTAAGCATGATAAGGATAGTGGTTAATTCCACAAAAAAAATCATAAACTTTATACGAAATTTCATTTTAATCACGACTTTTAAAAGTTGGCATTTAAAGGCACAACCTTTCATTATGTTTTAAAATTTATCACCAATGTAAAATTCGGTGTCTTTTTTCTGACTAAAAATTCCTAATCCTATATACTCTAATTGAAAGATAATACTATTTGGTGTCTATTTATAATTTAGGTCTTTCATTAATGGTTTAGTAAAGAATTTATTCAACAAAAATACACTAAAATGATGGATTTGAAAGAAAAAAAATGAAAGGTCGTGGTTTTATATGGAAAATTTTAAAAGTCGTGATTAAAATGAAATTTCGTATAAAAGTCGCGATTTTTTATAGAATTAACCCTAAGGATAATTAAAATTGATGATTTTGTGTTGGATTATTAATTTAATCTTGAATTAAATGGATTATGATCATGTTTGAGATTTTCAATGAATATGAAGTTTGAATTTGATGCATGCAAGGAATAAATGCTTTCATCATGAAAATTGCTACAATGGGTGTGTTTAGAATTGTTAATTTCATGTTTGGAGAAATTTTGAATGAATTTGGACATGGTTGTACCATTTGAAAGTTGAGTAATTTTATTGTGAATTATGTAAAGATTAAGCATCTTTTTATCAATTGACCAAAAATATGTATTTTTGGTATAAAGGGGATGTTCTAAGATGAATTAATAATTATAAATTATTTTGGATTGATTTGGTATAATTTGATGAAAAATTAAAGTTTTGGGTGTAAATGGCAAATTTTTAAAATCTGGGGATCTTTTTGGTAATTTTCCAAAATTTGTAAAATTTCAGTGGAAAGGGGCTGAAATGATACCCATGAATGTTAAATGATAATTTTCGGAAAATTTGAAAAGAAAAGTGTAAGGGAGTATGAATTTGTAAAGTTTTAAAAATTTAGAAACTTTTTGGTACTTTTACCAAAACCTAACATTTTGGCCAATGAGGGATGTTTTAGGAAATATGTTATAAAAGATGATATTTTAAAGCTATTAATAAGAATAAAATAATGGAACTTTAAAAGAATGTAATTAATTCAATTTTTAAAATATTATATCGGTTTATGCTCCGTTTAAAGATTTTATCGTTTTTGATATTTCAAAGAAAGGAAAAATATTTGTTATGTTATGAATAATTTCAGTTGCATTAAAATGAAACCGGGCTTGGATAAAGAGGCCAAAGCCGATGAGTTATGGAAATTGGAAATGAAATGTTTCTGTCGAGCATTGAGTGTTGCACTCGGCTGACGGAGTACCATAAGGTTTCATAAAAGAAAAATAAAGATATTTCATAAAGTTATTATTTTTTGAAAAAGAGCTATTGTGAAAAGCATTTTGTGGAACTAAACTCGATAATAATTTTGAATATAAAGGTGTTTGGTATTGATTTGATGTATAGGATTTGTGTGAGTATAGATATCAATCTAGAGTTCAGATGTCAAGTTCTATGCATCATTGTTTGTATTTTAATTTATTTATATTGATTAGATTCGTTGCATTCCGGAGCATCAGGATCTGAACCATTATGAATTTTATTGCCAGGAATAAGCGCACGATCTGTGAGCTGTACTTTATTTATAAACAATAATGCATATGGTTTTATATATATGAACTTTTTGGAAAAGAAATATCATATATGTTTGAAAGTCCGATATAGTTTTTACGAAACGAGCTTACCTATTATGCGGCAATAGAACTGCGTGTACACCAGTAATATTGAATCAGGTATGTGATTGGAATTATAGAAAAAAAAATGAAAGGATAATGACGATGGTGTTGAAATACATTGTCATGTGACGGAAGGTCGGTGGAAAATATGGACACGGTCAATGATGACGGTGCTGAAATGCACGGTCATGCAACGATGGTGGTTGATATACTCACAATCTTGACAATTGACGACATTGGAAAAGTATGTACCAAGTCAATGACGATGGAGGTTGAGATACACGGTCATGTGACGATGATGGTTATATTTTCTGTCAAACAATGGATTATGCAACGATGGTGGTTGATATACTCACAATCTTGACAATCGACGACATTGGAAAAGTATGTACCAAGTCAATGACGATGGAGGTTAAGATACACGGTCATGTGACGATGATGGTTATATTTCCTGTCAAACAATGGATTATAAGAATTATAATTGCTATGATTTTTATAGTTATTATGATTCAATGTTATTCGAGGAAATTATTGTTAATCGAGGATTAGAGTTTCTTCTAGTTTCCATATTTGGTTATACGTATTATTATTATTTTATTAATGTTTATTAATAAATGTACAAACTCACCAATTTTAACTAACGATTTAAAGTTGACTATATTCAAGAACCGGTACAAGATTTTGAAGTTGACTTCCGAAATTATTTCTCCTCATAAGCTATTTTGGAAACTTGAAGTATGTACAAATACTTTTTACTTCTAGCAGTTCCATAGTAGTAGTGCTAGTAATGCTAGTAGTACTAGAAGTCTCGGTTTAGACACACCTTGTGTATTTTAGATGATAGTGGAGGCCATCGAATATATATGTATATAGTTTCCATGTTTATATGATAGCGTTTTATGCTCACGAGGTAATGAAAAACGACTTAAATGACTGGCAAGTATGCTAAGTAAATAAGAGAAGAAGGAATGTGTATATGTTTGGTATCACCAAATTAAAAAGATATATGCATGATTAGAGAAGAAAAGGAAAATTGAACGTCATGTATGCATGACGTGTAAGAAATTAAATAAAAAAAAGTAAATACTATGATAAATGATTTTTATTTCATGAAACATGTAATGCTTGTGATTGATTGGATAGTATTAGATCGATAGTTTGTTAGGCTTGCTACGAGTTCCGGAGCAACCACTCCCGTTTCCTAACGTCGATTGCGACTCATGGATTTGGGTCATGACATTAGGTATCTCCTCAGAAAAGACATCTTGATATTCCATCAGTACATCTTATCCATATCTAAGTCTCTTACTACGGCAAAATATCCTTGGCACTCCTTACTTGGCATATGTCGCACCTTCATGACAATCTCAAATTTGTAGGTTATTTTACCCTCTTGTCTTAGGAACGCGAATGGCATACTTCTTAGGATATAAAATGTTACTGTCTTCTTCCAAAAATCAACATTAGCATTATGTTGTGTTAACTAATCCATTTCTAAAATTACATCACACGATAACATCTCAAACAAAAAAAAATCAACAAACATATGATGTCTCTACGCTATCACATGACAAGGATATACCACATCAACATTTCCACTATCACCCATAGAAGTGGATGCTGACAATGGACTTTGCAAATATGTAGGTGTGCTTTTTATTTTCACCACAAAATTGGCAAAACAATAGAAGATATAAGGAGGGTATCTTGCACCACTACATTGGATGTTATCACATCTTGAGGAGTTAGCTCAAAAACTCTTGCTTGTCCTCGCGCAGCTTGGGAAGCTTGTCCTGAGCCTCTACCTCCGGTATTTCACCCTTTGTTACCGCTTCCTCCAAAATTGCGACCTCGCTGGCCACCAAAAGTTACTTCTAATAGAAACTATCTCGACTGCTGGTAAAATGGTTGTGCTACGCTAGTCGACAAACCTTGTTGTCTTGACACTGGACAATCCCTTGCAAAGTGACCTTTCTAGGCACAAATAAAACCTACTATAAGGTGACACGCACCATAGTGTCTCCTTCTGCAATTCAGATAGAATGGGAGTCCCGGTTAATTATACTAGCCATAGAACCAATGAATCTTGATCCATGCCTACCCTTTTTGTGACCTCGAGGACGCACCATAGTATCTCCTTCTTCTATTAAATTACAACAGAGCTTATTGTCCAGCACTCGAGTCTTCATTTCCAGCTCGTGATCCCGAAGGATCACGGTCCTTCCAAATTGGATCAATGAACTCTCCACACGTCGTGCTTTGTCAACCACTTGCACAAAGTCTTTATTTACCTCTATTAATAACCCAATAAATTTAGGCCCTAAGTCCTTCACAAATCTCGTGTTAACCAACACTTGGTCCAACATCAAGTCAGGTGCAGACCTACTCAATCGGCTGAACTCGGTAATATACTTTTGCACCGACCTGTAACCTCGAGTCAACGACAGCAATATGTCTCTATAACTTCCAATTATTGAAAACAGTAAGGAATATTTTCTATGCCATGTTATGAACTTCATCCAAGTAAGCTGACCCATCGATCGACCCTTTCATTGACATCTCAACCAACATAATTGACTCCATTTATAGGTTTCTCACATTTTGCTCAACTTCCTCTAGAAAACCAAGAGCATCGCCTGAGCCGTCAAACTCAATCGGCTTCAGATGCATGTAAGCCTGCACTATATCCTATCAGCATTCTGGTCAACACGTTGTTCCTGTTGCGTCATTTATTCCCTCGTTAAATACTGCATATCCACTTGATTTTTATTTTCATGGCGGCAACTCTCGCTAGAAACTGCTTCATATTTGTAAACAGAGATAGAAGAGAATAATTTCTTGTATTATATTCAGTCAATATACAAGGATATTTATGCAACTCTAAATTCGCCTAATTAGGAAGTTTTCCTAATTAACTAAATCCCTATAATCAAGTATTCTAATTGATACTAATTGATGCTAATTGATACTAATTGATTGACATAGATTACTTCCTACTATATTCATATTCTAACACTCCCCCTCAAGCTGGAGCATAGATATTCGTCATGCCTAGCTTGTTACAAATATAATCAACCCGATTTCCATTTAATGCCTTTGTAAAGATATCTCCTAGTTGCTCTCCGGTTTTGACATATGACATGGAAACCAGTCCCTGCTGTAGCTTCTCTCGAACAAAATGACAATCAATTTCTATATGCTTCGTTCTTTCATGAAACACAGGGTTATTTGCAATATGAAGAGCAGCTTGATTATCACACCATAATTTCGCCGGAATCGAAATCTTAAGTCCTATCTCACTCAAAAGTTGATAGATCCACATTACTTCACATATTGTCTGTGCCATAGCTCTATATTCTGATTCTGCACTTGAGCGTGAAACAACACTCTGCTTCTTACTTTTCCATGAGATTAGATTTCCTCCAACAAACACACAATATCCCGAAGTGGACCTTCTATCGATCTTAGATCCCGCCCAATCTGCATCGGAGAAACACTCTATATGACTATGCCCATGATTTTGGTATAAAATACCACGTCCAGGAGCTCCCTTCAAGTAGCATAGAATCTGTTCCAAAGCATTCCAATGATCAATTGTTAGAGAAGACATGAATTGGCTTACCACACTAACCGAATGTGCAATGTTTGGACGAGTCACCGTGAGATAATTTAGCTTTCCCACCAATCTTCTGTATTTCTCAGGATCATTAAATAACTCTCCTTCCTTTACAAGCTGTGAATCAGGAATCATTGGTGTGCTACATGGTTTGGCACCCATTTTTCCTGTTTCGGTTAACAAGTCAACTACATATTTCTGTTGGCACAAAAGAATTCCTTTCTTACTTCTCATTTCAACTCCCAAGAAGTATTTCAGTGATCCCAAATCCTTTGTCTGAAACTGAGTATGTAGGAATGATTTGAGAGATGAAATGCATGCACCATCACTTCCGGTAATTACAATATCATCCACATACACAACTAAGAGAATTAGGCCATTACCAGATTGCCTATAAAAGACAGAGTGATCAGATTTACTCTTCCGCATCCCAAACTTCTCAAATGCTTGGCTAAAATTTCCAAACCAAGCTCGTGGGCTCTGTTTGAGGCCATACAAAGATTTCTGAAGGCGGCATACCTTCCCACACTCCCCCTGAGCAACAAACCCAGGAGGTTGCTCAATCTACACTTCCTCCTGAAGATCCCCATGAAGAAAGGCATTTTTGATGTCCATTTGATATAAATGTGAGTTATGAGTGGCTGCCAAAGAGATAAATAAGCGAATATATGACAATTTTGCAACTGGAGAGAAAGTGTCAGCATAGTCTACACCATATATTTGAGCATAGCCCTTGGCAACAAGACGGGCTTTTAAACGAGCAACAGATCCATCAGGATTAACCTTCACTGTAAAAACCCATTTGCAACCAATAGCTTTCTTTCCCAAAGGTAAAGCTACCAAGTGCCAAGTGTTATTTGTTTGTAAGGCATTCATTTCCTCCACCATAGCAGCCCGCCATCCAGAATGTGACAAAGCTTCATTAACAGTTTTAGGAAGAGAAATAGAATCTAATGAAGAAATGAAAGCATAGGAAGAAGATGACAAATGGTTATAAGAAACAAAAGAAGACACAGGATGAGTACATTGACGTTTACCTTTGTGAATAGCGATAGGGAGATCAATTTCCGAGATCGGATCCGATGACGAAGGGACTTGCGTAGTAGCAGGAGCAGGACATGAATCGGGAGGATGTTGGCGTCGAGAATATACTGAACAATATGCGGCTTTGGAGTTGGAACAGATCGCGTAACAGTATAAATTAACAAATTTTCATCATCATCTTCCTTTTGAATAGAAGGAGGTACAGAAGGAAAGTATGGTGTATTTTCCTGAAAATTAACATCAGCTGAAACAAGATATTTATCTAAACTTGGACAAAAACATCTATATCCTTTCTGAAGACGAGAATACTCAAGAAAAACACACTTTACAGATTTTGGATCAAGTTTCGTAACTTGGGGACGAACATCCCGAACAAAGCATGTACTACCAAATATCCTTGGTTCAATGGAAAATAAAGACTTTGTTGGAAACAAAATACTATAAGGGGTCAAACCATTAAAAACAGACGAAGGCATACGATTGATTAGAAAACATGATGTGGAAACTGCAACATCCCAAAATATTTTTGGAACTGTCATTTGAAACATAAGAGCCCTTGCGGTTTCTAGAAGATGTCTATTTTTCCTTTCCGCTACACCATTTTGAGATGGTGTGTCAACACAAGATGTTTCATGGAGAATACCATTATGAATCATATAAGGCTGGAATGATGTAGATAAATATTCTTTTGCATTATCACTTCTCAATGTGTGCACAGAAACATTAAATTGGGTTTTGATTTCAGCACAAAAGGCACAAAAATGAGAAAATAATTCAGAACGATTTTTCATTAAATATAACCAAGTCACACGAGAATAATCATCGACAAAAGTAACAAAATACCTAAACCTAGTTTTAGAAATGACTGGACAAGGTCCCCAAACATCAGAATGAACTAACTCAAAAGGAGCGCTAGCTCTTTTATTGACTCTAGGACTAGAACTAACACGATGGTGTTTAGCAAACTGACACGAATCACAATTTAAAGATGATAAACTATGAAATTGAGGACATTATTTTTTAAGCAGAGGAAGAGAAGGATGACCCAACCGGCAATTAGCTTCAAAAGGGGTTACCACTCCGGAGCAAGCAATAGATTTCGGCACTTGCGTATCAAGTATGTAAAGGCCTCCAGATTCATGTCCTTTACCAATATTCCTCTTTCGTCATAAGATCCTGAAATACACAATAATCCGGATAGAATGAGATACAACAATTTAGTGCACGAGTAAGTTTACTGACAGAAATCAAATTGAAAGACAATTGAGGTAAATTTAGAACGGATGATAAAGACAGCAAAGGAGTAGGATTAACAGTGCCGGAACCATTAACACATGAAGTAGACCCATCAGCTAAAGTAACAGTGGAGGTCGACGTATGTTTTCGAAATGTGGAAAAGAGATTAGAATTACTTGTCATATGATATGTGCCACCAGAATCAATGACCCATTTCGAGGATGATGAGATAAGACATGTATTCGTGTTACCTGACTCGGCAAGTGTTGCCACATGATTGGAGGATGACTTCAAAGATTCCTGATACTCGGAGAACTTGGCAAATTCATCTGCTGAAATTGTAACAGATTGTGCAGGTGGTTCATTGGAGGTTGCAATATGTGCTGAAGAATTTCTCTGATTCACATATTGCCGCTTTCTACACTCATGCTTCATATGTCCTGGCTTATGACAGTAGTGGCACACAACTTCTCCTGAACTCTATCCCTGATAATCTCTGGTCATATTCTGTCCGCGAGGACCAAAACTGTTTGATCCTCCTCCTCTTGAGCCTCCTCTATATTGTGAACGTCCGGATTCAAAATTAGTATGCCTGCTAACAAGAGCACCACTAATTTGAACAGCTGAAACTGATGGAACAGATTGAGTGCTTTCTGTACGAAGCACTCGACGAAAAGCATCCTGCAATGATGAGATCTCAGGACTCGAAAGAATCTGGGATTTAGAGGTTTCAAATTCTTGAGGAAGACCTGCCAAAAAGCTCATGACAGCCATCTTTTCTCTTTGAGCTGGTTGAACCTTGACATCAGGACTAAATGGTAATAGCAGATTAAGTTCCGCATAAATTTGCTGAAAATCAGTATAATAAGTTATGAGAGAATGATCTTGCTTTTCAGCACGATAAAAAGCCTTACAAACAACTTACATACGAGAAAGGTTTCCTTTTCCAGAATATAGAAACTCAAGATACTCCATCAATTCTTTCACATACTCACAATGATTACTCAGACCAATTATTTCACTATCAATAGAATTTCGCATTTGCAGAAATAATCTAGCATCTTCCCTTAGCCAGAATTGTTGTGTATCATCTTGAGGTGGATCATCAGTTAAATGATCATCCTTTTTAATACTCTGTAAGTAAAGACGCATAGTTTTACTCTGATCAAAGTAATTCAACCGAGTAAGTTTATGTTCTGTAATTTTTGACATTACTGGAACAACATCAGACATTATAACAGACTTAGTGTCACTCATAATGCAAAAAACAGTAAATTTCAGTAGAACCGTGGATTGAAATAGAGATCCAGACGTGACAGCGGACAGAATCTCACTTTCGAAAAGTGAAAAAAAAATGGAACTGATAACTGATAAATTGAACTGATGAAGAACAAACAGAATACTGATATTGTAAAACAGAAAACTGATATTCTAGGGTTTTATTTGAGCTGGTTAGGCTCTGATACCATGTAAACAGAGATAGAAGAGAATAATTTCTTGTATTATATTCAGTCAATATACAAGGATATTTATACAACTCTAAGTTCACCTAATTAGGAAGTTTTCCTAATTGACTAAATCCCTATAATCAAGTATTCTAATTGATACTAATTGATGCTAATTGATTGACATAGATTACTTCCTACTATATTCATATTCTAACAATATTAAAATTTTAGGCGTTAGGCTGTAGTAGCATTCCTAGTGCCTGCAATTCTTCAATATGCCCCGCTCTAAATTTATCTCAACCTTTACCGCCTCTACAGCCTTTCCATGCCGTATGGACAGGTCTCATGGACAAAAACTTCATCGCGAGCTTCTCTAATATTATGGGCCTCTTTAGCTTCTCCCGCTTCTTCCTTATGTTTTACCGCAGCGCCGACTCGAGCACGTCGTACCTCAACCATTCTATAAATCTAGGAACTCATTCAATAATGATTCCACATACCATTTAATTATACTCAACACAATAAATCATAAGTATTATTCAAAAGTCACGTCTTGAGATAATTTAACTCGGCCATTTCTTAATCCACAATTCGTGAGTCTCAAGAGAATTTAACTCAACCAAGACCTCACCAATTTAAAATAAACAGAAACATTTCAAAAATATGACTCGAATCCTACCTACCGCAATAGTTCCTAGGTATCTCAAAAAACTTATCAAATCACAATCGATAAATGACCTAGAAATATAAAACCACTTACTAACTTTGGCACAATCCAATTTTATGGCCTGCACCGATGTTAAAGAATTAGTAGCTTTGAAAGCCGTATTTTCATAAAAGTACCAAGAAAACATCCAATTTTTAAAAAATGTTTTAATGTCATATGCAAAAGTGTCAATAACAGAAGTTTCAAAATGGCAATCTTTCATATTTCTCAACAAAAATTCTACTTCACGATGAGCAGTATTTTTTTTATTTAAAGCAATAAAAATTAAATTGGAATTTTCAGAAGCATTCCTTAGATTACCATTATAGCCATCATAGAGAAATTTTAACATGTGAATTTTCCGAGAACTATCTCTAAAGCCTGTACAACATCGACAGAAAATCCGGAAATTCTCACTAATCATCTCCCCTATCCTAATTCCTTTCTATAGGGAATCATGCCAAAAAAAATGACTAGCCCAGATTAAAATCGGCATGTCCCACTGAAAATTTCAAAGAAAAAACAATTATGTTACATTTCCTATTTTCCCTACCCCCGATCGACATCATCATGATGCAGAACAATCTCATATTCTCAGATCCAAACACGCTTAAACCAGACTGCCTGTTCCATACTCTTGTATTCCATGGTTGTGTTTGCTCAGCCGGCGCACTACGTTTGGTGTACTGATCAACCAGCATGAGCTTGTAGCAGAAAGTTCTATGTTCTCTAAATGTCAGTGAAAGATTCTAGTCAGTATATGCACTGTTAATCTTTACCCAATATCAGTAAATTCTGGCAATTGCGACCAATCATCAAGACCGGCAATCAAATCAGGAACATATATATGAGGGACAGCTTCAGAGCTCCCCATTTCCAGTGAAAGCTCATTATCCAAACAACAAATAGAATAAGCATCTGTATCATTCATCCAACCATCTTGGTAGACAGGTGGAGTAAGGTCAAACTTTAAATTGGGGTCCGAAGGTGATGCAACATGCGATGATAGTAATACGAGCTCAGCAGATAGGTGATGCATGTCAGAATTCCCACAAGTTTTCTTCGATTTTGACCTAGCTGGCTTCACTGGATCTGAGACGGGTAGCCTATGTTTTCCCAAGGACTGTAATTTTGAACCTGCACGCAACTTTGCATCATTTGCTGAGAATGCTGATGAAGCCCAAGCCAAACTGCCTTCATCGCAACCTCTAGCTGCATCCCTGACAACAATTACGTTTCTTAATTAAGCCACTTCATATAAAAATATCCAATTTCACAATTTCGTTCTTATAGCACCGAACATTAACCGAATCTAAAAATATTTCAAATATTTCAAACTGAACCAAATGATTTTTAAGATCTGTCTGTAACAAAACTGAATTGAAATTTTTTTACTTCTAATACCGAACCAAACTGAAAAATATAATTATTTTTATAATATCAAACCAAACATAACATAATTTGTCAGTTCAAGTTGGGTGTTGCACACCCATATACTAGACATCAAATTAGGTGATAGACATTTACATGATTCATATTCATTGCAATTTTGCCTTGCAAAATCATATCATACGTCCATTTTTTTTGTTCATTTTTACAAAAAGCAATAGTCTCCAAATTCCGGATGATGCTATTTGCATATCCACATTTAAACAACAATCAATATGACCTTAGAACATCTCAATGAAGTAATAAAACCGAAAGAAAGGTATGAAAGGCTTTTGGACCGTGTATGTAATCTTTTTGACAAGGTCCCTACTCATGCTAAAAACATCTAGCAGAAGTCCAGGGAAACAGCCACACATGAAAATAAAATTGCATGCAGTAAGATCAAAAAATATCAATGGATTTTCTTGATAATAAGAGGTAATACCTGAATCGACTCTCAGCCATAACCATGGAGGCTTTTAAATGATTTTCTCCTACTTCATCCTTGCTTATGAACCTTGTCGAGTCAGACACAGGTATTGACAAATTTATGAAAGGTGGGAGTGGAACTGCGGAATCCTCCTTCTCAAATTCCAGAGTTATTTCCAACTTTTCAGAAGTAGAAGGAACAACTTCCATCCGGTTCGGAAAGGAAATTGTGTCATCCATGGGTCTACAGTTAGCATCACGGAGAGCAGATGCTAATTTGCTACTCTGTGATAAATTAGTGAAGTTCATTCCTTTTACAGGTTCTTTCATAGAATTCCAAGATATCTGATTGAAAGAACTAGATAATTTTCTACCAAAATAGAGGCCATTTCTAGATGATGAAAGAGTTTTTTGTCGGTTAACACGTGATGTCATCCTCCACACAGAAGAAAGCAAAGCCGTGAAGTGCTTCTGGAGAAGGAACTCATGATCTGGCTGCTCAGTAGTCATATTTAACAGCTTCTGGATATTATCCTGCCACAGTGAAAAATTGATCAGCAATAGCTCTCTGCATATAATAGGTATTTCCTCAAAAACAATTACCATATTCTCTTGCACACACAATCTGTTGACTATTGATTAAGTTCATTATATATTTATGAAATGCTATTCAACATGACGCACAGGAACACTACCCCACTTCATAGGCTGGGCTTAATGTACGTGCGAGAGAGAGAGATTAGAGAAGGAACTAATGGCATGTCACCTTGCGACACAAACAGGTTGGTTAAGCAGCCCAAAACCATTAGAAAGTATTATCTGAATCTATCTGAATGTTAATCTGAGCATATTTTAGAACTGAAATTCCCTAGCCCAATAAGCACCAAGAAGCAGCCATGAAGGATAAGGATTAAGGGAATCACAAAGACTTAACTACAAGTGCTGTGCATTTCTTTTACTTTTATTATGAGAAAATTAGACTTACCTCAGTTACTTTGAGAAGAGCCTTTCCGGAACCTGCATTGCTCACCTTTTCATTAACAGGATTTTCTGGTCCGGACAACACATACCTTTGGATCAGTTCCCTAAATCTTTCACAACAATGAACTGGATGACGATATCTTCCCCTGTAAAACCCACCAGCAGACATCCCATATAGTGTTTCACTAACCAAGTTCCAATGCGGTCCATATTCATGGACAACAGCACATAAAACTGCATCCTCTTGGGGAAACCATGAGTCAGGTGAGGGTACACAATCTCTTGACCAAACATTCCCTTTCTTTAACTTCTCAGGCCTAATCATTAAAACCCGCTTCACTGGCATGGCTGTGATAGAGATCCTTCCCCCTATTTTGCTTCTGCCCACTGGTTTCTGCTCAAAATCAGCAGCAACCATGATGTCACATGGTTTTAACTCCATGAAATCCTCTTGCTGGTTACCAAACAAATTAGAATCTAAATCTGAAGGGCATGTTTCAGAAACCTTCTTTGACTTGTTAGACTTCTTCTTTGAGCTCTTCCCAGATTCAACATCAAGTATTTCAACTCCCTTGCGCTTTTTCGGCACAAGGAAGACTTCTTCATGATAGCTTACATCATCATCATCTATAGACATAGTTTCCACTGATGGTTCATCTTTCACATGTTTCAATTCAGAAGTGAGAGATTCCTTCTTCAGAGATTTGAACTTGGCTTTCTTAGGTTTCTTTTTGGATTTTGGTTTAGAATTGCTTGGCTTGTCATTCCTGCCAATATAAACAAAATTTGGTCAAATAACAGATACTAACATGGGTACCTAAAATTTCTTGTTCTTCTCTATGTTGTTTTTTTATCTATCTTCATCCTGCATCTTAATCTCTCGCTACTATATGACCACAAACTAAATCAAGTACAAGGTCATTGCCAAATAAATAGCTCAACATTATTCAATACTGAAAAAGTATGCTAAGGACCATAGCTGAGATGAGACTGAAGGAATATCCTTGGTCAACTGTTTGTCTCTTACTTTGGTACTGCAATGAATCATAAAATGAAGTACCTCTGATACTTCAGTGTTACTAGATCATTTACCTAAGACGGAAGACTATAAAATTCTAACAATGGTCATACGTTTGATTTTTAACCTATGTTGATGATGGCAGTATCAGTATAATATTATTATCCACGAATTATCTCAGGAAGTGTTCAGAGTCATCTTACATTACTGAATCACCATATCCATCATCTGCATTTTCTTTCTCTTTAGCTTCAGCTTCCAGCTCTTCCATCAACTATGTGCCATACAAACGGATACATAAATAAACCAGCCATGAATCACATTAGAAGCAAAAACTTGTAAAACTTGCTAACCTGATGTTGAGCTAAGGCCTCAACTTGCTGTCGATATGCTTCGGTTGCAAAATCAGCATCCCATCCTGATATTGGTAGACAAATCAGCATGTAAAACACATATTTCTCATCGAGTTTAAACATATTCTACCCACTTCCAACATATTGCACATTGCACATTAAAACAAATACCAAACCATCATTTGCATCTGGGAGTAATTAACACGGTTAAACAATGGCTCAGAAGAAGTGCAAACATTTACTAGTTTATAATTTTCAATAAATACTAGGGAAAATGCATAAAGGTTGCTTACGTTCATATATCAATGGCTCCTCATCATCGTCAATCTCAGCTTCCATTTCCTCTTTGTATTTCTCAATACGATCAAGTTCCCATTCTGCCTCCTCAAACCTAACTTCAGATTCCATGGCTGCTTTGTCAATAATAGGATCCCATAATTCCAGAAAACGTATAGCATATCTGTCAATAGGACGTAACTGATTCTCAAAGGTTGAGATAGCTTGTCCAGAAGCAGCTGCAGCAGCAGCCATTTGTTTGACATCAGCAAGCATGTCAACGTCATCATCATTGGCAGCATAAGTTAGAGTTTGTTCTTCAGTGGGACCCTTCAAATTTGAGTTTACACCACTGTCTTTACTTTGAATTGTCATCTCCAGATCTGTGGGCTCATCAGCTCTCATATCATCATCATTCACAACTTCATCATCTTCCAGTTTCCCAATGACCTCAGCAAACTCTTGATTATCCACAGCTTCTTCCTGTTCAACTTTCTTCAATGCCATATAATCTGCTTCATCCTCTGCATATTTCAAAGCAGCCTCTACATCTGCATTAGATAAAGAAACCTCATTTCCGTGGCTATGAATTTTCTCTTTCTGTGTATTTTTAGATGGAAGAGCTTTATGACCGGAAAATAATTCCATTGGATCAAGCTTCTTGAAGAACTCAGTGTTGTAGTCTCCACTCTGTATGACTAAATCATCAAGAGCGCGCTTCTGATTAGCTTTCTTTAAGATGTTTTCTTCAATAGTGCTCTCACTAATTAACCTGTAGATATGGACTTCACGTGTCTGTCCTATCCGATGGCAGCGATCTTGAGCTTGTTGATCCATTGCAGGGTTCCAATCACTATCATAGAAGATAACAGTATCTGCCCCAAAAAGATTTATGCCTACTCCCCCACTGCGGGTTGATAAGATAAACAGAAAGATCTTGGGATTTGTGTTGAATCGCTGCATTAAGGTTTGTCTCTCCTCTGGTGGAGTTGACCCATCCAAACGCATGTAAGTATAACCATACATGTTTATAAAAGCCTCCAATGTATCAAGCATTTTTGTCATTTGAGTAAATATCAATGCTCGGTGACCCCCTGATTTCAACTTCCTCAGTAAAACGGACAGTTCCTGCAACTTACCGCAGTCGAACTGTATCAGCCGTCTGTCTGGAAAATACACTTGCCTCCTGACAATCGCAGGTCTAATAGGTAAAAGAAGAGGTAACAGCATTTCAGAGCATTTCTCCTTATAAGTTGGAGGCAGAAACACAGAACTTCCTGATTTACTGCACCAACAAGTGGGAACTGGAGCACGTGCTGCCGGTATAGCAAACATAAATGTTTCAACAAGATCAATCATCTTGTGAAACCGTTCTACTGGTGAAAGAATAACATCAGCAAGCTTAGATGAGTACAAATAAGAGGTCCGATCAACATTTTGGCAATAAAAATCATTAAGAGGATTCTTTATGTTGAGAAGTTCTCGCAAAGATGTTGAATAAATGGGTTTCCTCCGGCACCTCAAGGAATTCCACCATGCGACAGATGCTGCCCGTTCTCTTACTTCTCTTAGTCTCTCCTCAAATACAGCCTTTCTAATCTCTTCAAAAATATTAGTTCCAGGTATCTTTTCCAAATGTTTAGATCGAGACCCAATAACTTCAATGTCATCTACATTGGCACGCTCTTCAATTAATTTTGAAGGAGTTGCAATAGCATTTACTTCATCACACTCCCACGAAGTCATGTTTAAATCAAGGTGAGTAAACAAAAGCCCCAAACTGCAAAGGTCTACGGAGGAAAATGGGACAGGTGAAATGATTGCACATACTGAAGAACTCAGCTGGATGTCCATACCAACCATATCGAACGAACTAATTATTGGACGACCTTCAAATAAATCAGGATGATTGCAAACTTTACGAAGTTGCATAATAATGCTAATCATCCCAAAAAAATTAGCACTTGCAAGGGTAGCCTGTGTCTCTGAGCTAGCAATGAAGTCCTCATACAAATTACGCTGCCTCTTTGAAAGTCTACAATAGATGACATGCTCATGTTTCATAGGGAGTTGCTTTTCGACATCTCTTTTCAGTCGACGAAGAATAAATGGACGAAGAACATTATGCAGACGATCAACCACTTCTTTGTTCACTCTTTCTTGTCCCTCAACCATCCCTGATATTGGATTACTGAACCAATCCTTGAACTCCTGGTGGGACTGAAAGACATGTGGCATCAAGAAATGCATCAAAGACCAGAGTTCCATGAGATCATTCTGCAAGGGAGTACCAGTTAATAAGATTCGTCGTTTTGAATTGAAGTTTAGAAGAGTTTGCCATCTCTGCGACTTCCAATTTTTAATCAAATGAGCTTCATCCAATATCAAGTACTTCCACTTCTTCCTCTTGAAAGCTTTTGAATCCTGTATAACCAGCCTGTAAGTTGTAATACAAATGTGGAAAGAATTCGGTTTCATCCAACCTTGCCTTTTTAGTTTACGCTCTTTTGCACTACCAAAGTAAGTGAGAATCTTAAAAGCAGGACACCACTTGAGAAATTCTGTTTCCCAGTTAAGCATAACACTTGTTGGAACCACAATTAGATGGGGACCCCATATTCCCTTATCGCATGCCAGATGTGCAAGTAAAGCAATCGTCATTATTGTCTTTCCAAGTCCCATTTCATCAGCTAGAATACCATTTAACCTTTTCTCATACATAGTGACAAGCCAATCCAGGCCAATATGTTGATACTCACGAAGAGGGTACTTGACGAGAAAAGGGAACTTCGTCCGCACTTTGGTCGTTGAAAATGTATTTCCAGTTGGTTGCGCAGATCTTGCAGCAGCAGCAGCATCGGCAATCATATTCTCACTACCACTTCCTTCTTCTGCACTTCTATGGTTTTCTTCTGCAATTTTCTCATTTCCTAGTCCTTCTTCATTTGTAAGATGATTGTAGACTGGTGAGCCTTTACCAGATTCCACATTTTCATCCATAGATACATCCTGCTGTGTCTGATCAACAACTTGACTTTCTGAGTAATCTGACAAGTCGTCTGATAAAGCAGATGCATTTTCAGATTCTTCCTCTGATACTTCACTGTTAACCTCCTAAAAATAGACATGGATAATACAGTGAAAATCAAGTTACAACTCGATGAAAGTGAGTTAAAAGAAGAGTCATTCCTACACCTACCTTTTTATACCTTGAAAGAAGTTCTTTTAAGGAAATCTCGCTCTCCTTTTGCAGCAATAAAATCTGTATACCAGCAGAGTTGTATATTCAGAGATAGAGGTTTGATGTTGAAATAAAACTTCATCCCAAAGTGCATGGAAAATAACGATACAACATGAAACATCCTTTTTACCTCATCTGTGGGACTGGTTGGATCAACGTTTTCAAGTTCTTCCTCCTCTGACAAGGTTGTCTCATCATCCTGAGAAAAAACCACATATTACATTCACTGAAATTCTATTTTGCATAATAGAATTATTGTTTACAAAATAAATCTTTATTCCTTCTAGGTATAAAGTCAAGACATACTAAGACTAAAGAAGCGAAATTCATAAGTGACATACATTAGCTTAGAACCTAAGATAAACTCAAGCAATACAAATGAATTACTTCACAAATAAATCACCCATTGGCTCAACCAAAGAATGACCTAGACTAACTTGAAACAAGACATGTATTCAAAGCTATATACTTCCTTTAAGCATAATCAAAGTTCCACATCTACCAGATCACCTAAGAAGAAGAGAAGAAGAAAAAGGGGGAAACAATTAAGCAGTTAAGGGATAAGAGGCAAGCTGCAATATTAGGTACCTTCTCTTCTCCATTAGCAAGAACAAAATCACCATCTTCCTGCATTAAGACACAAATAATGACAAAATGCCAACTTAATCACTGAATTTTTTATCCGACACTAAGGAGAATAAGAAAAAAAAAATTAAAAAGAATTAAGGAAAAAAGTGTGTAACATCAAAAACTAAAGCAAACTTCATAACACCTATTCAGGAAACAATGGAAGTAATAAATCCAACAACTGAGTTCGCAAGACAGAAATAGCATATATCAACAAAAAGGCTAGACATACAAGCCTAAATTTTAATAGTAGAGTTCATATTTGGTATCATCTAGGGAAGTGGACAGTCGAATATAGAATCCTAGCATAACAGCAGGATTCTCCATGAAAAGAACAAGCCTCATAAGAGTACTTGAACAAAAGGAACTGAAACAAACAAGACATCTAAGAGTCGATTATTATAGATGATCATTGCAGTGCCCGTGGGAACCTCTCTAATTAATCAGCAACCAATTCAAACGATTAAAAAACAGGTGTTTATTATCATATTGAGAAGAAGAGTAGAGTCTTCTATATACACCTCTCTAGATTCTAATGGCGTTTCCACATCTTTAAAAGCCCACTAATTAACCCCTCCATATTATTAAAATGCCAAATAACCATCAAAATGGCAGTATCAATTTATTAATGGTTAGATGCAATGAGAACACCTCCAATGATTACTATTATTGGCTCTTGCCAAATGCCTGTGATGCATGAAAACTATGATGAAGGTGCTTTTCTCCATTTCTGAAATAACCAAACTGCCTTTCAAAGAGAAAGCTCTTATTTTTCTTACAAAGTTTTGCTCCTTGTTGACGGGTTGTCATCACAATTGTTTCCAGAGTCGTTATTTCTACATAATAACACAATAATCGAATAGAAACATGTGAAAAAAAACCATGGTCCTCCAAAATTTGGCATTGAATTAAACTAATAAATGCATAATGTCCTAGAGAGGAATAAACCACATCTATTTAAACATTGAAATTCAGTCCATAAATATATGTCCATATTTTGAATATATGTCCAAAGCTTTGAGCAGATTTGAAATCGAAATCCATATTCCCAGCCACCGCCCATATCAATTTGAACTAATCCTCCTTCCTTTCTAAACTTCAGAGACTCCAAAAGACTCACTAAACTCAAGAGTATCTCCACACCCTAACTATGGATTGCTTCAACAACCCTGGTCCAACAACTACCATAGCATCCATATAGAAGCGGATATTGACCAAGGCATCTCCATGCAAAATTTACAAAGATTTTCATTTAAAAAGGTGAATGTAGATAATCAGTAGAATGATAAATGTGCATCATCTACTTCAACAAGATAAGCAAGCCCTTCTAATACCTAAGAAAGTTAAGCCCAGGCAAGCCTATCCTAAGTATATTCATATAAATTATTAAATGCATCAAAACGTAAAGGTGTGACCATAATTGAACACACTCCTAAATGTCTTTTCTTAACATGATATAAAATAAGTGATGCAAATACAATATTAATTGAAAAGGCATTCCCTTAAGACAATATAGACAACATTCTCCAAAATAATCCTATAAATTCTCGAGTCTTTGAACTTGTTCTTTTTTCTTTAGTTCCCTGTTGGTTGCAGCATCCTCTACACCTGCACCCTTAGTTACCTATCGCACACTTGTCCACATATCCATTTTTCAATAACTGCATATGCATTAGCCCGCAAGACTTTAGTAGCTTCACAATGTAATCTCTAAAACACCGCATGCACCCCAAATAAACCTAACTCATTACTATAAGTTCTAATAACAAAAATTAATAAGTACATGACCAGGATGACAAGAGCAACGCTCCTTAACTTCAGTTTGATAATGCAAAAATGGGTATGTAGCTATGTGCAAGCATACTATGTGTTTTTTTATTTGACACAGAAGATACTAACTATGTTGATTGATTCATTGGCATGAAAACAACTTGATGTTGCATGTTGCAGAAACAAGAATAGAGTTCTAGGGACATTTCTGATTAACATGAAATATTCAAAGCTTGTATAAGTGTATGTATGTCCATAGCATTTCTAAGTCCTAATTCCAAGGCCTATAAGTTCAAAAGAACAAAAAAAGTGTCAAATAGCAGAAAATATATCAAGTTGATTACATGCATAATTATGTACTGTATCACGAAAACATGGCCATTAACTTTGTTAAATGAAAAGTAGAAAGCAAAAAAAAAATGAAAAATAAAAGAAAAGGAACATGAAGGTTATCAGCTCAAGATTTAGCTCGTATGCAAAATTTTACCTGATCTTCATTAAAATCATACAACATATGTTCTTCTGCAGGATCACCAACGATATTTGACCGAGTTTTTTTTTCACCTGTCTCAGTTTCAAATAAATGGTTTTCTTTCAACACTGCACCATTAACTTCAGCCTATATTAAAAAAATTGGTATTATGCTGAGCCCTTAACTGACTTCATTAAACATCAATGGAAACCACAAACACATACAACTTACACAACGACGACCAGTATCAACAAGTGAGCTGCTCATATCAGTGTCACTGTCAGCGGATTTATCTTTTCCTTTTCCTACAAAAGAAATTAACACACCATACACATCAAGCACCAATAAATTGCCAGTAGTAAAATGATATCAACAGCATCTTACTCTCAACAGGGTCTCTCCCCTCAATGGTCTGGTAGGCTCCACTTTCACCCTTTTCTGGACTATTTTCTCTGCTAACTGCAAGCAAGTATTGACCAAGTGATTAATGGAATGGAAAAAAACCTTAAGTCAGCCCAGATGCTCTAGACAAGATTGGATATACGCTGAAACTCATGGACCTACTGAAATGTTTTTGATACATAAACTACTACATGTGATTATCTATGGACATAATTCAGCATAATAGGCATAAAATATAAGGGGGAAATAGCATCTCAAAAAATTAGAATGAACAGTCACGACAAAAATATACCATGTTTTGCAGCATATCTCATGAGTAGCTCTTCAAGTGGAACATCCATTTCATTGTTCAGAGCTTCCAATTCTTCTTGCCTTTCCTGTTCAGTTATAAGAGCTTCGTCTTCGTCGATAGTATGCTCATCATCTTCCTAGAAGAACATCATCACATGAGAATATTGTAGAAAGTAGAAACCACCACAGCAGCACTAAACTTTGAGCTTTGAAGAGACCAATATTGCCAATGGATATGACAACATTTTGGACAGCTTAGTAACATTTATACACAGCTACAGTTTCGGAATCTTACAGCGCTTATATACTACCTTGAAGATAAGCTGCTGAGTGTTCTTTCACACGCTCAAAATTTTAAATGTATTCAGGTCTTGCTGAATTGAAAACACATTAATTGAATTGTTTGAATATAATCAAGAAATAGGACCATCTACATGTCTTTAATGAGAACCAACCGATTGTCATCTCTTTAAAAGGATTTCTCATAACTCATAAGAGATTAAAAATTAGGATGTTTTACACTATCTTTTGTTCATCAACAGTTGCATATCCTTTAGATAAATAAAAGGTCAAAGTACAAGACAAAGCTTCAGCAAGTACCTAATCATATCCTACAAGACACATTTGGGCAGTATAAAATTTTAACCTGACAAAACATGCATAGCAAAGGCCGGTTTAGTTTGAGTGCAAAAAGGTTTTTTGAATTTTTATATTCCCTAATTGTGACCATATTCATGCACATAGCAAAAGCCACTCACTGATTCCTCTGATTGCACATCATAATCGTCATCATTGTCTCCAGTATTCGACTGAGGATCTGGGACAGCTGCATTAAATATTGTGTCATGAGAACATATACCTATCCTTCCACAGCCATTTAATAATGACAGTGCCAGTTTCTGCTTACCATCAACTAACTCTTCTGGTTCTTTAGTATCAACTTTATGCCCTTCCTCATGTGCACAATCCTGCAGCAATGGTTTATCAACTAGATTTTCAGCCAACATGGTAGAGTACCTGAACTTACACAAAGCAAAATAAGTTAAATACCACCAAGATTAAAATTTCAAACCAAGCTCTTGGTTGACGATAAGAGTCTAAAACAGAACAAATCACCTCTCAGTTTGTCCTAGAAGGAACTCCAGCTGTTTGTCAAGAGCCTTTTTCTTTTTTTCATCAAGCTCCATCTGATGCTTGTAAAGTACCTGAAACAGTGTAAAGTTTAATACACTTAGGAACTACAGAATATCATGGAAAATGAATATAAATCAATAAATATGAACTTGCCAGTTTCTCTATTTTAATCCAGAACTTCTTCACATCCTTTGTAATATTAAGTGCCACTTTGCGCATACGTTGTTCCTCTTCCTAATCAAATTAAAATGAAAACATTAGCAACCATACTATGCAATAATGACACTCCTCGGAGGTGCCGTATGCAGGGGAACACATGGATGACATGCAATACAGCAGAGAAACACACCGGGAACACGCAAGGGACACAAAAAATCAAGTGTCCCCGCAGTTTTTCCCATTGAAGGAGGGGGCCATGTAAGGAGACACGCCGGGGATGCGGCAGGGGATTTTTTAAAACAGTTATGGGTTGTTTTAAAAACAAAAACGCAGCCGTCTATTCTAATTTTTTCATTAAAACATGAGCCTAACCCTCTCTTTTCAAAATAAAAAAGCAGATCCATTTCTTCTAATTCTTCTAATTTTTTTTTTATTTCTTCAATTTAATCACACAAAAGAAAATACCTACTTTATTATTTCTCCTCAATTTCATAGATTATCTTCTAATTTTTTTTCTTTTAATTCTTTCTTATTTCTTTGATTTAAACACAAAGTAAGATATTCGCTTAATAATTTCTCTTCAATTTTATGAATGCCTCTTCTTTAAATGATGCAAGTGATGATTATTCGTCAAAAACCATATAAGATAATTCGATATATATTCATATGTATTAGATATATAATTAGTTTATCGTGTCTCATTTTTATAGAAAATATTGTTCGCCGTGTTGGTGCTTTGTAGCAACCATAAAAGGGCATAGTGGAACTATTAATGATATTTGCTATTTCTCTTCGAAATTTGTACAATCCTTTGTTTGCAAAATAATTTTTCTTTATAGATGAATATCCTCGAGACAGAAATTAATATAGAACCTTCGATTTCCTTTCTTCTCTGGTGGACTGATCCAGCATGCCTTTGCTGGCTCTCAAAGCAACCTTTTTTGCCTGAGCTAATTTCCATTTTCTCTCAGCCTCAAAGTCCTGCAGATATCCAAATTCATTAGCAGGGGATAGTTGTGGATGGATCTTTCATTCATTAAAGCAAAAGTAAAGAAAATGTAACAATAACTTGAGACATACAAGAATTGTTACAGTATATCACCTTAGACAACCAAACCATCTCTTCCAAAACATGATCCCAATGCGTTTTAGGACGACGAGGTTCTTTAGGAGCTTCAAGAGCCTACCATTGTTAAAAACATAATCATAATCAAAAATCCACCAAGTACCTCAGTAGACGCAAACATTTTTGTTATGTTAAAAAATATCGTCTCTTTTACAATTTAATTTCTTGTTTTAGCAATATATGAGAAAGACGGAAAAAATATAGTTCAATACATAAACCAAGCGGAAAGAATTAAACAGAACGCAGTGACTGAAATCAATTTAATCAATTCTTTCATAATATGCCCTGTCAATCAACTACCACCTAAAAAATATCATACGATTTCATGCATTTTAATTACAGGTTTAAAGTACAGAGAAAAAATAGCTCAAATCTGCTCTTGCTAGAAAGCTACATTTTGCAGGTAATTTGAAATTTGCAGCTAAAAATAACTCAAAAAATTAATTTAAAAAAAAACTACTAGAGCTGTTACCTTTTTTCTCTTCCTATGCATGCCTTCCTTGGAATTGAACTCCATCCTGTTCAAATATTTTTTATTCAAAAACTAAAATACAATAATCCAAAACTAACCCAACCTACTCAAATGCATAAGCAAATATAGTGTATCATAAAAGAAAAACCTGTACAAATATTGTGCGACCTTCTTCTACTAGATTTTCACTGCATGTTTTCAAAAAATAAGAATCAAAAAAAAGCAAAACAAATTTTAGAAGATAACATTGTACCTTAGGTTAAGGTGTGGATCTGATTTCAGCCTTTTCCGTGGCGGTGACAGTCGTTGGCGTCGCTACTCATGGCAGCCGTGAAAAAATATCTCTCTTTCTGGTTAGAAACTCAGAAAAAACAAAAAGCTTAGGGTTTGTGTGTAAAACGGTGTGTTTTGAACCAGAGAGGAAGAGTTTTCTCTCTGCTCTAATTCTTTTTCTTTTTCTTTTTTTTATATTTTACATGGGCCTGGCCTGGCCTTTCTAGATCTTCTGAAGTTTACGAAACGGGAAGGGATGAGGTACAAAATGATCCTAATATTTATCCGTAATTTCACTTGGACCCTTTATGTTTTCCGATATTGATTTGGATCCTCATGCTTCTATCCTTAACAAAAAAACCACACGAGTTAACAAAAACATCCACTCCCTTTAAGCTATCTGGTGTGGCACTCTTTTCCAATCACAAAACTCCAATGTGGCAATGTCGTTTGATAAAAAGTGTAAAAATAACCTTAAAATTTATTCTGAGTCTCACTTTACCATTTAATATTTTACAGATTTTGATTTTGGCCTTATTGTTTTTCGAATTAGATGTCTGTGTTGATAAATATAGCGGGGCATGAATTTAAGGACTTTATGGATATATTTTTTTTTTTGATTTAGTCGAAAATAGTAATATTACAAAAATTAGATGATAAATATTTTGTACTACTAATTTTTGACTAAATCATGATTTTATTTTATGTACACAGTAAACAATTAAAATCAATCGACTGAATTAAAAAGAATTCGTGTTCTTTTTTATATGACTAATTTTTAAATGTATCTAAAATAAAATTTTGATTTAGTGAAACTGAATATTATAAAAAATTGTCATATAATTATTTTTATATCACTAATTTCTATAACTCAAGATTTTGCACTGCCCCCAAGTTTTTGAATTGATGCAATATCATATCTGTTAATGAAGACTTCCAATTTCAAAAATATTAGGGTTAGAGGTTAAATGAGACTCGAACTAAATATTAGGGTCATTTTCATACCTTTTTACTAAAAGGCATCGTCACGTCAGACAGTTTAATGGCAATGGATGTTTCCGTTAACTCATGTATTCATTTTTTATTAAGGGAAGAAACATAGAGATCCAAATTGAGACAATACAAACATAAAAGAGCCGAGTGAGATTTAGGATAGACATTAGGGTCATTTTTGTACCTTATTCCAAATGGAAAATTTTGACACTTCTTAAAATAGGATCTTTTTATGGATACTCATGTATTAACATGTTTTCAATATTGCAAATCGACCTTTTTTTATTGCAAAAATGTTATTTGATTTTATATATATTTAAAAATATCATTTTGATTAAATTATTTTTGAAATATTTTTTTATTAAAATCATAATTTTTGCATTTTTTATTGCTTTATTCTCCGGTAACCGACCACTTTTGGCTGCTGACGACTATCGCTGGTCACCGCCACCGTCGTCATCCATCGTTGTCAAAGTGGTAGTTCAATAGAAAAATTGAGTTCACTATCAGTATATTTTCGGTTTACTTTGAACATTATAAAATTTTGTAAATTAAAATTTACATTTAGTTAATTTTTTAAATATTATACACTTAATAAATTATATTTAACTAGTTTACTATCAGTGCCCTTTAAGTATTATAACCCTTTATGAGTTTGGGCTCTTTGGTGATCGGGCTCTAAGGGGTAGTGTGTTTTCCCTAAAGGGTGTCACTTATATGAAGTGTATTCGACAGGAAAATCAGCTGATCTCTAGCTTTTTTGCTTGTTCCAGGAAAGGCTGATTTTCGTTTCCCATTTAATAAATTATTATAGATAATTTAATGCCCTTTTAGTATTATAAACCTTTAATAAATTATTGTAGATAGTTTACTTTCGATATATTTGTAAAAAAGAAAGTTATAGTGTATGAAAAAGAGAAGAGAATGCTTTGCAAGGGTATAATATTTTTTAAAATATAGTTGATATATTTGTGAGTAAAAAGGTACTTTTGTAAAAAAAAAACTAATTGTAGACACCTATTTTCCGGACAGGTAAAAAATGATAAGGGACTGAAGTGTCCTACGATAATTTTCAAAAAAATTCGTCCGGATGACGAGCTTGTGGTCCGCTTGTTTGGATTCAAGCTAATCAGATATGTACGCAGTTACAAAGTTGAAGGATTGAAACGTAATTAGCTGCAAACAGTCTATAAAAATCCAAAGAGATTATGATCTAAAGAAATTGGAGTAATTGCGATATTTTAGAAGTTTATGGGCCGATTTACAAGTTTGACGAAATAAAACCAACTATACTCAAACCCTTAACGTCCTAAAAGTCATTTTTGACACTTTTAGGCACCAAAATAGATTTGCAGTGCCTCTTTGCTTAATATGTAAGTTAAAATCCAAAAATCTATTATTTAATCCTATTGATAATCCTAATCCTTATACTTTACACTCTTTCACCTCCCTTGTACATATACAACTCTAGCTATCGGAAACCTAACTTAACTTGGACTCTACTACTTTAAACCTTTGGGTATGGTCAATTTAACCCATCATTATTGAATGTTTCAGTCCCTTATCAATATTTATCTGTCCGAAAAATAGATGTCTACAATTATATTTATAGAGTTAGGGTTAAACCTAGGGTTACTAGTGTTAGGGTTTAGAATTCAATTAATGTTAAATAATTTTTTTAAGATTCAATAATTTTATTTTAATATTTTAATATTTTAAAATTCAAAATAAATTAGTTGTATATTTAAAATTATGTAAAAGTCTAAATTAATTATTTGTATATTATTATCTGGATATTGTTGTTTTTTTTCCTTTCAAAATTAACAATTTTATTTTTTTATTTTATTTGTGATAATTCATTAAATCAATAGCAATGAAATATGTTTAATGGTATAAGCGAAGAAAATTAGTTTGATCAATCAAAATAGTATGATATAAAATATTAAAGATCATGTTATATAGATATAAATATTATGTATATGTTTCTCATTCAATGTGGTTGTTTCAAATCCTCCCAAGTTGGCGTGACCATTTATTTGCTGAATTTAAATCTAAAAGTTGTGAAAGTAGATGTCGGGTTGGAACACTAGCATGCTCTCTTTGGCAGGTAGACTCACCCCTGCCAAGTCAGTCCTATTATCTATTGCGGGCTACACTATGCAAACAACTTCATGCCAAAAAGTCTTTACAAGTAAGTTGATCGTTTGGTTCGTGACTTCATTTGGGGAAATTATAATGGGTCTCATAAACCAAGTCTCATTAATTGGAATGATTTATGTTCTCATTGCAATATTGGAGGTGGTGGTATCAAAAATTTGGAAAAATAAAACAATGCTTATCTGATGAAAATTGGCTTTAATATTATTACCAATCTTGGGTTACTTTTGGGTTCAAGTTATAAAAAATAAATATAGGTGGAATAGGAACGGGAACACTTGCAAAGCTAGAGGAATTTGCTTTATTTTAAGGAGGAATTTGTGATATTTTATTTGGCGTTCATTACTATTTGGGAAATGGGTGTACGGTGAAGTTTTGGACGGATAATTGGTTAAGCGATCTAGGTCCTCTTAACCTCCTTACTTGCAGCCCGATGTCTGCTCAGGAGCTTGAGAAAACAGTTAATCATGTCATCATAAATGGTGTCTGGAACTGGGAGTATTTAGGGAGCTTGCTACCTTACTCCATTCTGCTCAACCTTGCTGCAATAAGAGCTCCTTCTATGGCGGATAAGAACGATAAATTCTACTACGAAATCACCTCTAATGGCCAATTTAGTGTTAATTTTGCTTACAATATGAAGAATTTAACTCATTGTGATAATGGAAATAGCAAATGGAAGTGTATTTGGAAGTGGCCTGGAATGTTGGTAGTCCACACAATGCTATGGTTAGCAGCTAAGAAGAAGTTGACGAATTGTGGACGAGGTCGTCGGCACATGACCGACGACACTTCCTGCCGTGCTTGTGGTCACCATTCTGAAGACACAAATCATGTGCTCAAAAACTGTCCTATTGCAATGGAAGTTTGGAGAAAGATCTTTCCTCCTAATAGTAATTCTTATCCATTTTTTTATAATGTTTTCTTTGATGAATGGCTTTTTGAAAATTTACAGGGGAACAATAATGTGCATGAAGCTAAGAATTGATCATCATCTTTGGCCTCACCTGTGGGTTTTATGTTATCAATGCAACAATTTGATCTTCAATAATGTTTGTCGCAGCTCGGATACACTCGTTCTTGAAATTCCCTGGATGTTTGAGTACACCATTCAAGCCCAGTATTACATCTTGCTCTCAATCCTGGCCTAAAGAACAAAAAAGGCTTCTTATTGGCTGGACCCTTCCCCCTCCGACCGTCATCAAGATAAACACAGACGGAGCAGTTTGCCTTCCGAATAGCAACACTGCGTCGGGTGATATTGCTCGAAACAATAACAGTGATTGGGTGTTTGGGTTTAACAAATTGATTGGCAAATGTTCTGTCCTTTAAGCAGAATTTTGGGGTGCTTTGGATGGCTTAAAGATCGCATGGATAAAGGGTTCAAAAATATCATTCTCGAGTTGGATAGCAAGCTAGCGGTTGATGCGCTCCTTCAGAATGACAATTTTATCAATGTCAACTCCAATTTGTTGCTGGCTATCAAAAGCATCTTGAGTTGGGATTGGCAGGTTCATGTTCAGCATGTTCATAGACAAGGAAACCGTTGCGCGGATAGAATAGCGAGCTTTGGCTTCTCCTTGCTTTTGGGGTTACACATTCATGATACCATGTTAGCTGATATTAGGGGTGTAAATGAACCGAGCCGAGCCAAGCTTTATAGTGTTCATGTTCGGTTCGTTTAGCAAACAAGGTGTTCATGTTCGGTTCATGTTCAGTCGAGTTTTGAACAGAGTATTCGTGTTCGGCTCGTTTAGATTTTATAGTGTTCATGTTCAGTCCGTGTTTGGCTCGTGTTCGTTCGTTTAGCCGCTAAACAAACAAGCTCGCGTACAAGCTCGCGAACGAGCTCAATAAATACTAAACGAGCTCGTTCGTGAACAAGCTCAGTTAGTATTAAACGAGCTCGTTCGCGAACACGCTTGTTAAGCTCGATTAGTATTAAACCAGCTCGTTCGCGAACAAGCTCGTTTAAATACTAAACGAGCTCGTTGGCGAGCTTGTTTGCGATCTTGTTCGTTTCGTGGCTAAACGAACGAATTCGAATACGATCTGAATAAATTATAAAAAACAATATCTAAAAATAATCTTTTCCAAACATATCTTTAAATACAACTGATATATAATCCAAACATAAATAAGAAAAGTATAAGCAACCTAAAACTCTAAAAACAAATAAAACAACAAATTGTCCAAAATATTAATAAAAATCAACTCTGAAAGATCTCCTCCACACTATTAATTTTTGATAGGGATCATGTACTGTTTAATATCATCCTTGTCCTGCAAAAAACAAAGACAAATATGAATAATAATTAGATATAATAGAAAAATTTACATATGAAAACAATTATAGTTCAACACATATTCTTTGGTGGTTGCTGTCAATATGTAAACAAATAATAATATGAATCTCCAAATCCAACGGTAAAGGGTTTTGATGTTGAATGTTGTATGATTTCTTCCTGCAAAATTCTACTTAAGAAACCACAGGAGCAATGAGTACTAAAACAATAATTAAACCAATAACAGCCACAAAAGAAAATATTAAACTTTGCATAAAATTCTATTATAATCTGCTCTCATAATATCTTACATACAGATAGCTGGTTATTAATTTTAAATATAGTAAAAGTTTTGTAACTATTGAATATTATACTTCGGAAATACACAAAAACAATAATGATTTGAACATAAACAGTAATAGCTTAATTTTTTACCTAATAATTTGAACATAAACAGTAACTACTTTCTCTTCATTTTTCCTTCTAATTTTTTTTCTTAGTAATTGTTTTTTCTTTGTGTTATGCATATATGAAAGATTAAACACTAAAAAATGGTTGAACCATCTCATACAATACTTTATATACCAAACAACAACTCATAACATCCCTATTCAAACAAACTCTACTCATCACTTTTGCAGATTAAACAATCAACTCAGAAGAATTTTCATACCATCAGATTAAACACACCATAAAATCAATACTAAACTGTATTAAATTTCTTACCTTTGAGAAGCAGATTGGTCGACGATGGAGAAGCCGAGAAGAAGAACGTTGAAGCAGTACAGGCGGGTGAGAGTCTGTTGGAGGCTTGGAGCAGCAGAGGCGGCTGAAACTCTGTTGCAACGTTAAGAGATCGCCAGCGGCTGAGGCAGAAAAGAAAACGAAGAAGAGAATGAGTTTTAGGGTTACTAATTTTGAAGAGGCGGCACATTAGAGTTTTAGGTTTATTGGTTTTATCTTTTAGAATATTAATTTTAGATATCAATTTTATCTTTAGGTTATGAGTGTCTTTTATAAAACTACGTAGTTTGATTAATATATCAAAATTACGTAGTTTTGTTTACTCTATGTAATTTTAATATTATTTAAAATAATTGTATAAAGTAACCTGAATATGTTCGCGAACACCTTATCGATTATCCAAACGAGCTTGTTCGTGAACTATATACGAGCTTGTTCGCGAACTTGTTCACGAACACTTATTCGAGCTCGTTCACGAGCTTGTTCACGAACTACTAATCGAGCTGTTCGTGAACGTAAACGAGCCGAACACCACTATGTTCATGTTCGGCTCGTTTATATTAACGAACATAAAATCATGTTCGAGCTCGATTCGTTTAGAATACGAACGAACATGAACCGAGCTCTTATCGAGCCGAACACCGAGCTGCTCGCGAGCAGCTCAGTTCGTTTACAGCCCTAGCTGACATGTCTAAATTCGTCATTGATGATATTATGGGGATGTCACTGCCCCGTATATGTCGTCCTCTTTAGCTCTGTCTGGCCTTGGCTAGCTCTCCTTTGTATAACAAAATTCATAGTGAATACAGAGCAATCATGATGCTATTTTCTTCTCTCGAAATACTACCATTAAATAACTTTTAAATTTTATGTTATTCTTTGCCATTAAAAGTAATATCATATAAGCTTAGGTTTTTTCCGCTTTCAATATTATACATGGGAGGCAATTACAAAAAAATATATTCAACCACTAAGGGAAAAACCCTTTAAAATAAAAACCAGCATAAATTAACTCCCTAAAGCCAAACCATCATCGTATGCACTATAAAATTTAGAAGAAAATATTCTCAATACATATAAAAAAAGTGCAAGGACCAGTGTACAATTCTCTTATTCCAAACGATTACTAACCACAAGAACGGGAAGATTATAATACAAAAATGCTTCATATAGAAAGAGATTCTGCAAGACTATGCTCATTCTTATGACAAAATCGCATGTAGTCTGCATTATGTAAAATAAATCAAATAAAAGAATAGTATTATCACACTAACCTTGTAGCAAATGAAATCCCAAAGGAAGAACATTAGTACTTGGGTATTACACTGTTGATACAATTGCTGTAAAACTGAATATGATGAGGCTGAGTCGCGGACTAGGTCGCTCTCTTTTAGACGTTTCGCGGCACAGCTCGGTGGTGCAAAGCTGACTATCAACCGTGGCGTCCCTAGGATAAAACAGCCAGAAATACTGATCACACTGCACTGTGAAATCAGCTCTAAAACACTTTCTTTGTATTGCTCTGTGTTTCTGTGTATTCTCAAATGAAAAATGAAGCCAGTATTTATAGGCTAAGAAAACATAGCTGCTGAGTAAACAATTAATACAGAAAATGATTTCTGATTAATGAAGGAAAACAGCAACAGTCAGATGGAGTGGAAGAGTCATTACAGTTACAAAATAATTGAATAAAAAATCATTAATACTTTTGTATGCAAAAAATAAAGTTCTAGCCGAACCGAACCACCCACCCAACCCAGACCAGACCAGGCCAGGCCGACCGACCGACCGGACGAACGGCGCGCGCGCGTGTGTGGTAAATCGGGTAGGATGTAACTCCTAGCCCGTTCACAAAATTGGGTACCCCTTGGGGCCCAAACCCATATGAGAAAAACCAAGTTTATAAACCCAATGTATTGAGTTCTCCTAAGCAATGTGGGAAAACCACAAAACTCTCTATCTTCTCATTTCAAGTTACAAGGCACTTTTTCTTTTTCTTTTTTTTAAATTCAATATCTTTTCAACAATCCCCCACTTTGAATTTTTAAAAATAGTTTCTCGAGCAATTTCTGTTAAGATTGTGCATAAACAAAGGTATCTTTCGATTTGAACCTTTGCGTAGTGAGTAAGATTCTGATTCAACAAGAGTGACTCGTAGTCTTGAACTCTATCTCGGACATCAAACCACGCACGTTCTTTTCATAAGTGTTTTTCTAAAGCCCGTGCATTTATGGCCCTGCACGTCTATCCCAGTTTAGTGAACGCTCTAGAAATTTTGCCTCAAATTTCATAGGAAGCGGCCCCACTTCCACATTCACAAAGGTGAAGCTATCAAGAGTACTCCTATAGCTAGGTACTCCACTCCATATGGAGTATAGACTTCATTAAGAGATTCTATTAACTCATCCTTTTCTCGCTTTAGGAATCATGCATTAATTTTGCATGTTCTGGCTCATATCATTCATAACTTGTTATTACCCATTGAACCTATTTCTTGGGATCTCCAGTCAGTTAGGTCGGGTTACCATTATGGATGATTCATTCAATAGGCAATAGTCCCATTCCTTTTGAGGTTTTATGGACTTTCTCTCTAGCTAATCCTTTCGTCAAAGGATCTGCTAAGTTATCATCAGTGCGTACATGATCCACTCTAACAGCCCCTGTTGAGATAAATTCTCTAACAGTGTTGTGCTTACGACGTATCTGTCGTTTCTTACCATTATAATAACGGTTCTCAATTTTTGCAATAGCCGCGGTACTATCGCAATGGATCAACACAGCTGGTATCGGTCTTTCCCATAAAGGAATCTCAGCTAGCAGGCTTCTTAGCCATCCTGCTTCTTCACTAGCAGCAGCTAGTGCTATCATTTCTGACTCCATCGTAGATTGAGCCAGAATCGTCTGTTTCTTTGATTTCCAAGAAACAGCTCCGCCAGCTATACTGAAAATATAGCCGCTCGTGGCTTTGGAATCATCTGACAATGTATTCCAATCTGCATCACTATACCCTTCAAGTACAGCAGGATGCTTCAGATAATGTAATCCAAGATTCATTGTTCTTTTAAGGTATCTCATAACCCTTTCAATAGCATGCCAATGCTCAATACTAGGTCTACTAGTAAACCTGCACAGTAATCCAACGACATATGCAATGTCGGGTCTAGTACAATCAGTGGCATACCGAAGGCTGCCAATGATGCTCGCATATTCAGACTGTCGTACACTATCACCAGTGTTCTTAAAAAGTTTTACACTTGGATCATAAGGTGTACATGCAGGTTTACAGTCGAAGTAGTTATATTTCTTTAGAATCTTCTCAACATAGTGAGATTGATCTAAAGAAATTCCTTTTTCAGATCTAGTTATCTTTATGCCAAGAATGACATTCGCTTCACCTAGATCTTTCATATCAAAGTTGGCACTCAACATTGATTTCACAGCATTCACAACATGAATATTTGATCCAAAAATCAGCAAGTCATCTACATAAAGACATATGAAAGTGCAAAGTTCCTTTTCAGATTTGTAGTAAATACATTTGTCACTTTCATTCACTTTAAAGCCATTTGAGATGACAAGATTATCAAATTTCTCATGCCATTGCTTAGGTGCTTGTTTTAGACCATACAAAGATTTGTCTAACTTGCACACCTTCTGTTCCTGACCATGTATTACAAAACCTTCAGGTTGATCCATGTAAATTTCTTCCTCCAGTTCACCATTTAAAAAAGCAGTTTTAACATCCATTTGGTGTACGACCAAATCATATAGCGCAGCGATCGAAATCAGCACTCTAATGGATGTTATTCTAGTAACAGGTGAATAGGTATCAAAGAAATCAACGTTTTCACGTTGTCTGTAACCCTTGGCTACAAGTCGAGCTTTGTATTTGTCTACAGTACCATCAGGTTTCAATTTCTTTTTTAAGATCCATTTACAACCTATGGTTTTGCAACCGGGAGGCAGATCAGTCAAATGCCATGTATGATTGGACTCTAATGAATCCATCTCATCATTTATGGCTTCTTGCCACAAATCAGAATCTAATGAAGTTAAAGCTTCCTGGAGGTTCGAAGGATCCTCCTCTAAAGAATAGACATGGAAATCAGTTCCAAAGTCTTTCGAAATTCTAGCTCTTTTACTTCTTCTGATCTCTGGTTCTTTATCATTAGTAATCTCATTATTCCTGACCACAGGAACATTACTAGATGATTCGCCCCCACTATTTCCTAATTTAAAAGGAAATTTCTGTTCATAAAAATCAGCATCTACTGATTTAATAATAACTCGTGCAGTCAAGTCATAAAATCTATAAGCCTTTCTATTGACTGCATACCCAATGAAAACACATTCATAGGCTCTGCTTGCTAATTTTATTCGTTTCGGATCAGGAATACGAACATAGGCTAAACAGCCCCAAGTTCTCAAATAAGACAAATTTGGTTGTCTTTTCTTTAGGATTTCATAAGGTGAAATCTTCCTGTTTGATTTCGGGACTCTGTTGAGTATATAACAAACAGTCAACAGAATTTCACCCCACCAATAAGAAGCAGCTCCAGAATTCAATAAAATAGACACTATTGCTTCTGTAAGTGTTCTATTTTTTCTTTCGGCTTTACCGTTCATTTCAGGAGAATAAGGTGCTGTTCTTTCATGCACAATACCATGTGAGTTATAGAATTCTATAAACAAGCTAGATTCATATTCAGTACCTCTATCACTGCGAAATCTCTTGATTTTCTTATTGAATTGATTTTCAATTTCTGTTACAAATAACTTGAACATGTCAAGTGCTTCACTTTTATTTTTCATCAAATACACATGTGTAAAATCAGAACAATCATCAATAAAAGTGATAAAATATCTTTTACCATTTCTGGTCAAGGTACCGTCAAGTCCACATATATCAGAATGTATTAAATCTAAAGGTTCAGATTCTCTAATTACTGATTTATGTGAGTTTTTAGTTATCTTAGCTTGACTACAGAATTCACATTTTTCAAACTCAGTTTGGTTCATTTTAGGAATTAATCCTAGGGTGCTCATGTTGTTAATTATCCTTTTATTTACATGACAGAGTCTTGCATGCCAAGTATTAAAATCACAAACCATGTAAACAGAAGCAACATCTTTATTGATAATTTCAACATTCAACTTAAACATACCCTCACAAGCATAACCCTTTCCCACAAAAATACCATTTCTAGTAATGGTGTACATATCTCCACCAATAGTCTGAAAGAATCCAGCCTTGTTGAGAAGATAGCCAGACACCAAGTTCTTCCTCATCATAGGAGTGTGCATCACATCCTTCAAGATTAGTGTTTTTCCTGAAGTAAATTTCAGTTCAACACTTCCAATTCCAGCGACAATAGTGGTGTGAGTATCACCCAGTAATACTTTCTTATCGTCCACGGCAGTGTATGTTTTGAACATAGCACGATCGTGGCAAACATGGCGATTAGCGCCCGTGTCTACCCACCAACCACTTGATCCACCAACAAGGTTGATCTCAGCCATCATTTCTGTTATCATAGCCGTAAAAGGCTCTTCAGTCAAGTTAGCTTGTGGAGCAGTACTTGGCTTGTTCCGACACTTGCGTGCCATATGACCCGGTTTTCCACAGTTAAAGCATAGAAATGGTGGCAGGTCATTCTTAACAGGTGGTGCCTGTTTCACAATATGGTTCCTTGAAGGATTACCATTCTGGTTCGCTTTGTTGCGATTCACATTTTGGTTTTGGTTCGAGTTGCGATTCTGATTCTTAAAATTCTTGCCATTAGGCTTCAGACTCATCGAACTAAACTTCCTTGTGTTGTTAGAAACAACCAGCACTTCATCTTTTAGATCTTGTTTTCTCGCCTCTTCCTCAATCCGAAGACGAGTGATCAAGCTTTCCAGCGAGAACTCTTTTGTTTTGTGCCTGAGAGAATTCTTAAAGTCCCTCCACGAAGGAGGTAATTTGTCAATTAAAACAGCAACTTGAAATTGTTCATCAAGAAACATACCTTCGGAGATGATCTCATGAGCTATTTTCTGCAATTCATGGGATTGCGCCTCGACAGATTTTTCATCAGTCATTTGATATTTGAGGTAGCGGCTGACTGCATATTTTTTAGTCCCCGCCTCCTCGGTATCATATTTCTTTTGCAGCGCCTCCCAAGTTTCCTTTGCAGTCTTTCCATCATTGTAGTAATCATAGAGATCATCACTTAGTGCATTGAGAATAAAATTCTTGCACAAGTAATCATTAGTCATCCACTGTTGAAGTTCACCGTTCTGTTTTTCCTTTTCTTCTTCCTCGGCAGTTTCATCAACGACAGGTATTGCCATTGTCAAAACAGAAACCACCTTCTTGATGGTTAGGAAAAATTCAGTCTTCTGTTTCCATCTTTTGAAATGCAAGCCTTCAAACCGGAATGGTTTGTTGGCATCAACAGTAGAAGAACCGTAGGCAGCAACCTCATCGGTATTCATGGCAGCAATTGTAAAGGGACACGTCTAAAAATTGTTGATACAATTGCTGTAAAACTGAATATGATGAGGCTGAGTCGCGGACTAGGTCGCTCTCTTTTAGACGTTTCGCGGCACAGCTCGGTGGTGCAAAGCTGACTATCAACCGCGGCGTCCCTAGGATAAAACAGCCGGAAATACTGATCACACTGCACTGTGAAATCAGCTCTAAAACACTTTCTTTGTATTGCTCTGTGTTTCTGTGTATTCTCAAATGAAAAATGAAGCCAGTATTTATAGGCTTAGAAAACATAGCTGCTGAGTAAACAATTAATACAGAAAATGATTTCTGATTAATGAAGGAAAACAGCAACAGTCAGATGGAGTGGAAGAGTCATTACAGTTACATTAATACTTTTGTATGCAAAAAATAAAGTGCTAGCCGAACCGAACCACCCACCCAACCCAGACCAGGCCGGCCGAACGGACGGCGCGCGCGTGTGTGTGGTAAATCGGGTAGGATGTAACTCCTAGCCCGTTCACAAAATTGGGTACCCCTTGGGGCCCAAACCCATATGAGAAAAATCAAGTTTATAAACCCAATGTATTGAGTTCTCCTAAGCAATGTGGGAAAACCACAAAACTCTCTATCTTCTCATTTCAAGTTACAAGGCACTTTTTCTTTTTCTTTTTTTTAAATTCAATATCTTTTCAACATACACTCCCTTAGAATCATGATTTCAATAAAAAAAAGGCTAAAATAGGCTAATATCAACAAATAAAAAAAGCTATTAATAGATATAAATTTTAAATCAAATCAGAAAAAGTAAATTCTTTGCAGCATTTTTTGGCTAGCACTAAATGAACTTGTAACCGTGTTTAGATCTTTCTTTTTTCTAAAAATAATAAGATGAAAACTTGCATTTTGACTTCTTTACTTCCCGATAGTTCATATTATTAAGATTCTCATCACACACCTATAAATATGAAGATTAGTTATCACAATAAAAACAGATAAAAGGTAATTTGTACATAAACCAACACATCTCAATTTTGTATATCAATATAATTTGGTAGACTAACCTGATCCTTGGAACCATGGACCTTGCAAAGGCGATATAGCTTAAGTTATACCTGTAAATTATGAAAAAAAATTACAAAGTTCACAATGATTACTTAAAATTCTGAATAACTAAGTAGTTAAAATGAGAGCATCATGCAAAGATAAAACATACCAAAGGCCAAAAATATCACATATGAGGCGATATAACTGTTTTAAAGTTATTAAGGACAATGAGCTTTTTGCTATGTTATAAAACTGCTTTTGAATACCAATACATAAAATAGAAGATAAGTTGCATCTGGATATCAAAATCACATCGATTGCTGATTAGTAGAGGGAAAAACCAAACAAACCACCACTACTACATAGTAATATACATAGTGTGGACAATGCCAAAAATCACAAAACGGACATTAAATCTAGACTAGCCACCAATATTAAATATAACTATAAAATACAAAATGAATGTCTATTTTTAGAGGCTTAAAACATACTATCAAAATCAACAACGATTATAATAAATATAAATATAGCAACCAATGCAGCAACTGAAATACATCAGTAGTACAAAGAACAAAAGGACAATAGCATTGAAGCCAACTTACATTAATAAACTACAAAACACATAAAAAATACTGTAAAATTTAGTTTAAAGTTGCAAAAAAGTAATAGCAAAATAACACATAGAATAGGTGTATAAAGAATAGCATGTGAAAGGTAGTATAAACTTTAGTAATGTTGCCTTTTCAGACACCATTATTTAACTAATCTCCTTTTTCGTCTCCACTTTCACTATCACATAAATCTTTATTTTCATAACTGTCAACATTATCATAGTTAATCATAGTATCCTTCTCTTCATCACTAGAATCTTTGTTAGAATGTACATTACTTGAATTTGATATTTGCATTTGAAGCCCAACAATAGCATCAACCTCATCTGGCAGTACATCTCTACGCTACAATAATTCTAAATCTTCACCATCAACTTGTTCGACTTCATGAATATAACCATCCTCGTATTGTTGATAATGCTCATCATTTAATATTGAATCTTGATTACACATTTCTTCCTTCTTTGGGACACCATATATATTTCTATGATATGAATTTTGCATAAATTTCTAAGGATTCCCATTTTTCACATCATTGACATAAAAAAAAACTCGATTCACTTGAGAGATAAACACAAAAGGATTATGTTTGTACTACTTGCAGCTCGAGTTAACAGTAACTAAATTACCATATGTTTTAATCCCATTTTTTATCCCCAACATTCCACCAGTCACATTTAATCAAATAAACATGGTTTCCGTGAACATACTACAAGTCAATGATATCTATTAGCACGTCGTAAAAATTAATTCTTTCAAATTATGCTCTCCTTTAACTGAAACTCCACTATTTTGAGTTCGACGAAAACTATCACGTTCAACCGTGTTAAATCTAACTCCATTCACAATTATACCACTATACCTAGCAACTCGTATATCGAGATCTGACCCCAACACATATAAATGATTTATTAAAGTAGTCAAATCATTGAGACGTGGGTTTCAAAACTGGAAAAGTAATTAAATTGTGAAACTAAGATCAATTTTATATTATTTTAATTTTGATAAATAAACATTATTTGAATTCCACGTTAATGTTTAATTTAGAGCATAATACTCACATACTGTTTGAACCAAGAGGTAAATCCTTCATGGTGTTTTTTTTGCACGTCAACGAGACTTTCCTTTTCCAATTCTTTAATGTGCATACTGTTAAAGAATTAAAAAATTAGATAGAAGTGTAAAATTAAGGTATTTTAAAATTTTACAAAATGTTTTTCAAAATAAAATCACTTACTTTATATATTCATCTATATGCTCACAATTATGAAGCACATACCACTATATTTTTTAAAAATCAGAATGTGATAACTTTTCATATGTTAGAGCCCCCTAAAGGTCTTGCATTGTGGGAAATTATGGAAAATCCACTATGTACCCCCTACTTGCATTAGTAGATCATAATTTCTCTCAACTTGATTATATCTTGTCTCAACTCCATAAAAATACAGTGAGAAAAAGTTCAAACATTCTTTAGTGGTATATGCTTCAACAATTGAACCCTCTGGCCGAGCTAAATTGTCACGACCAAATCTCATGGCCCGAGACCGGCGCTAGGGAATGGGAGTGGTTGCTCCAAAACCCGTAGCAAGCCTAAAAAAGTAAAACAATTTTTCGCGAATATCAAATACCATGCATGACATACTCATACGTGTCATGCTAAACACATGCCAGGTATACTTGTCTTCTGGCAATCACAAATCATTATGACGCAGCAAGCATAAAACATTCATAACTTTAAAACATTAAAGTTATATTTATAGAAAACCATTTGATACAGACTGAAATACAAAACATCTATCTACTGCAGCTCTAAGAGTAAAGTATTGATTCTTTACATACTTTCAAAATATCAGACTTCTGGAAGTAGGATAGAAGTCCGTTGCTTCAAAAATTCTTTTCACCCGAGAGGAAAACCGTGAGGGGTCAGCATATGGGAATATGCTGAGTGAGTTCATACATTTACTAATAAGTACTCAAATAAAACATAAAACAATGCAATAGCATTCAAATCACGTGCAGCCAAGTACAAGATCCGATTGAAACCCTAATCCTCGAACGTATCAATCATATATAATCAAATCAAATTGATCCAAATGGTCCGACCTGGGAGTGTTCACACTCTACCACGTCGATCGCGACCAAAATCTTAATCCCACAGTGTGAGTCCAACTTACTAGATACGGGGCTCAGGTTACACTGTAACCGAGTTCGCGATCGTATCGAATTCATTGTCGTACTTCAAAATTCATATTTATGTTCATATTCATAATCAAGTTTACAGCTGTATCAAATAAAAACTGGTGATCACACAGTCCTATTGTCGCCCAATAGGTAGCACGTTCCATCAGATCAATACTGGTTTCAAACCAATCATATATGTATTTCATGTCAAAACATTGCATTGGAAGCATTCAATTCAAATGTAAAGCAATATAAAATATTTGCTTATGTAAATACATTAAAAGTAAATTATATAAACTCACTGAAAACGCTTAGCCAAAAATACGTCGGGCTCACAAACGTCAAGCTTTCCGAGCTCTTGGTCCAGTTGCTTCTTGCCTCGCCGGATCTAAAACGATTTAAAACATGAATAATTCAAATCAGAATCCTTTTCTAGGATTGACTCTAGACTCAAGACACAACACGCTACACTCATTAACCGTCGTGCTTCTCACGCGTATATTCCGATAAACGGTATCTAACTCGTTTACGGATCGAATATCACTTCTAAATCAATTCTCGCTTAACCTCGTTAGTTTAACGTCTCAAATTAATCGATAATTAATCGATTTCAAATCTCGATACGCGAATACGAAACGGGGTATCAAAATAAAACAATTGGGGAAAAAGGGTCCAGGTGCACGTTCGTGCACCTCATGCTGGTGCACGTTCGTGCACCCTGGTGCACGGTCGTGCACCTCATGCTGGTGCACGTTCGTGCACCTCATGTGCACGCTCGTGCACGGCCCCCCGGAATCCGTTTTCCAGGGCTTTCCGACGTGATACACACCTAACTTTACATTCCAACACATCGAAAATGCTAAATCGAAACTTAAAACAACCAAATTCGATTCTAAAACCGTTAAAACGATAAAACCGTTCCGTGGCCTAAAACTTTAACTCGATATATCAAGAAATTTATCCATCCAAACAACAAAACGTCAAGCTTACCGTGATTTGCCACTGAAATACGATCGAGTCAAGCTATGGAACGTCGAAAACGGACGAGAAATGGAGATCGAGCTACGAATCGTAAGAAATTTGACGAAGAAAGGAAAAGGAAATGAAATGGATTCTGGATGCTTCATTCCTTCATCTGAATGGTTATATATATAATGGTCAATTTGCACTTTGGTCCTTGAAACTTTTCAAAAGTTTCAATCTAGTCCAAAACATATCCACGTCCAAATTTTAAACGGTCTCCGATTGACTCAAAACTTTTACCATAAATACTATAAAATATTTCGCGGACTTTGGCGAAATAAATTTCATTATGGGATTTATAATTTATTTTATATTAATTTTCGAAGTTATTTCCTTAAATCCTGCTAATTCGCTCAATAAAATTTATTCAAGATTCCTGATATAATTAAATTAAATTCTTCTTAATTTAATTTATCGGAATTCACGACACGTGGCACGACTTAATAATTGGGGTATTGCATTCACCCCCCCTTAAAATAAATTCGTCCTCGAATTTAAAACTTTAGCCACGTACCTTGAGTGAATAAGTAAGGATATTTCTGCCTCATATCTTCTTCTGTTTTCCACGTGCATTCTTCTACGGACTGACTCCTCCAGAGAACTTTTACCATCAGAATATTCTTTGTCCACAGTTGTCGAATCTTCATCTCATGCTTCTTAAGCTGTCGCGAGTTGTACACGATTACTCGATCATGTTGCATTAGGACACATCTTAGTCCAACTTTTGACGCATCACAGTATACTGCGAATCCTTATGTTCCTTCTGGTAGTGCTAAAATTAGTGCCATCGTCAGACACTCTTTCAGTTTCAAGAAACTGAGTTCACACTGGTCCGTCTAGTTGAATTTTGCGTTCTTCTAAGTCAGCTTTGTCAAAGGTACAGCGATCTTCGAAAAATCCTGTACGAATCGTCTGTAGTATCCCGCTAAACCGAGGAAACTTCGAACTTCCGTAACTGATTCAGGTCGTTTCCATTCCATCACGGCTTCGATCTTCTTTGGGTCAACCTTAATGCCACTCTGTGACACTACATGACCCAAAAATCTACTTCCGTTAGCCAAAGTTCAAACTTAGAGAATTTGGCATACAACTGATGTTCTCTTAGCGTCTGTAGTACTATCCGCACATGCTGTGCATGCTCTTTTTCTGTACGTTAATAGATCAAAATGTCGTTGATAAATACGATCACGAACTGATCCAAGTACGGTTTGAATATTCTATTCATCAAATCCATAAATGCTGCTGGCGCATTCGTCAATCCAAATGACATAACAAGGAACTCGTAATGCCCGTATCGAGTTCGAAAAGCAGTCTTCTGAATATCATTATCGCGAATTTTCAGCTGATGATAGCCTGACCTAAGATCGATCTTGGAGAAGTACTTCGCTCCCTGTAATTGGTCGAAAAAATCATCGATCCTAGGTAACAGATACTTATTCTTGATCGTCACCTTGTTCAATTATCGATAGTCGATACAGAGTCGAAGCGATCCATCCTTCTTTTTCACGAATAGCACCGGTGCACCCCATGGGGACACACTCGGCCAGATGAAACCACGATCAAACAATTCTTCCAGTTGATCTTTCAACTCCTTAAGCTCTGCAGGTGCCATACGATAAGGAGGTATCGATATTGGCTTTGTGTCGGGAGCCAATTCGATACAGAACTCAATCTCGCGATCTGGAGGTAATCCAGGTAATTCCTCTGGAAAAACATTTGGATATTCTAACACAACTGGTACATCACTCACATTTACACTTTTCTTCTCCACGTCTCGTACTACGGCTAGGAATCCTTGACATCCCTTCCTTAACATACGATAAACTTTAATGGCTGAAATGATACTCGTAGGAGATTCTATCTTATCACCCTGAATTGAAACTGGTTCAATTCCAGGCGTGTTAAACGTTACCGTCTTCTTTCGGCAATCCACATTGGCGTAGTGCTGATCTAGCCAATCCATTCCTAGTATGACGTTAAAAGCTAATACTTCGAGTAAAATCAAGTCCGCTAATAAATCTCGTTCTTGAACTTTCACGGGACAAGATGGATAGACGATACTAACTTCTATACTTTCTCCTACCTGTGTAGCTACCGACAAATGATTCTTAAGGTACGCTGGTTGCACTCCTAACTTACTAGCGAAGCTAGGCAAAACAAAGGAATGCGTAGCGCCCGGATCAAAAAAAATTAGTGCGTCTTGAGAAGCGATAGGAAAGGTACCTTGCACGACTGCATTGGAAGCCTGAGCCTCTTGAGGATTCAACGCAAAAACTCTAGCCTGACTTCCACCAGCCTGTGAAGTTTGACCAGTACCACGACCTCCGCCGTTTCTTCCTCCTCGATTTACATAACCACGGCCTCTCTAGCCAGTGAAGGTACTTCCTGTCTGATCATACCCTGACGCTGCTTGGTGTGCAGCTCTCTGCTGCTGATAAGAAGGCTGTACTACTGTAGTCATGGAGCTTTGAGGCATCTGCCTCAGACAATCTCTAGCAAAGTGACCTTGCTGGCCACAGTTGAAACACGCTCCAGAAATGATGCGACACACTCTGTAGTGTCTTTTATTGCAATTCAAACAAATAGGTGCTCCGCCTCCCATATCGCTCATGGATCTGGCACCAAATCCTGTGCCTGAGGCACTAACCCTAGTTCCATATCGAGCCCTCTTATGCCCTTGCCGACGTGGTGAGGGTCGAGAGTAACTTCCTACGTATGACTAGCTAGGTGCGCTCTGCTGCAGAACATATTACTTCTCGTAGGCGCAACATTCGAAGGATCAGGAATCTTTCCCAAAATGGATCAGAGAAACTTCCATTTGTCTGGCGTTGTCGATTAGTTGCACTAGAGTTCTTTCGATATCAGATGTCAAACTCACAAATTCGGCTCCTAAACCCTCCACAAACCTCGAGTTCACTCTGACTAGGTCAGCAGTTAGATCGGGTGCGAATCTGCTCACTCTAGTAAATTCAGTCACAAACTCTTGCACAGACTGATTGCCCCTACTCAGGGTCAGCCATCGATTACGATAGCTCTCCGTCACCGCAAATGATAAGAAATATTCTCTGTAGCAATTTACAAACTCAACCCAAGTCATAGTATCCATGGTTGGCTGAATGTGCTGTTGAAACCAGTCTTTCGCGGGTCCTTGCATAGACATTTCTACCATAATGATGGTTTGTCTCTCGTTAGCTTGTAGACGTCGAGCGTTACGTTCTACTTCCTCCAGGAAGTCTAAAGCATCGTCAGAGCCGTCAAACTTAGTTGGCTTAAGCCGCATATAAGCCAAGAAGATATATCTATCAGTGAAAGCGATGTTGTGTAACTGTTGCTGCTGTAGTTGTTCACGATGCATATTCTGCACTTCTGCCTTATTGGCTTGCATAGCCGAAATTCCTGTAAGAAACTGATTTAAGTCGAAACCTACGACATTAGGTTGTTGGGCTTGCGCTTGCACCTCTGGTGCCTGAGCATAGGCCTCTTGGCCTCCACCTCCACCATGAACAGAAGACTCATCTTGAGCTTCTGGGTGTACATCATGTGCCCCTTCTATAACATTTCATGCTGCACCGGCAGCTCGCTCTTCTTCTTGTCGTTGGTCAGACATCCTGACCAAGACAAACAGCGTTACATAGCCGCATAAACGCATATCATCGCAAACATATTCATATATAACGCACATTTCATCACATGCGAACACGCACACTTATAACATACTCACATCCTAGAGGGAAAGCTGAAAGTTTGAAAACCAAATGAATACGTAACAAGGACAAAACTCAAATCCAATGTGCTGCAGTAGAATTCCTAGGATTCTTAATCACTTGACACTTCACCGAAATAAGCAATGGTAATTGGACCATGCTCTGATACCAACATTGTCACGACCCAATCTCATGGGCCGAGACCAGCGTTAGGGAATGGGAGTGGTTGCTCCGAAACCCGTAGCAAGCCTAAAAACGTAAAACAATTTTTCGCGAATATCAAATACCATGCATGACATACTCATACGTGTCATGCTAAACACATGCCAGGTATACTTGTCCTCTGGCAATCACAAATCATTATAACGCAGCAAGCATAAAACGTTCATAACTTTAAAACGTTAAAGTTATATATACAGAAAACCATTTGATACAGACTGAAATACAAAACATCTATCTACTGCAGCTCTAAGAGTAAAGTATTGTTTCTTTACATACTTCAAAAATATCAGACTTCTGAAAGTAGGATAGAAGTCTGTTGCTTCAAAACTTCTTTTCACCTGAGAGGAAAACTGTGAGGGGTCAGCATACGGGAATATGCTCAGTGAGTTCATACATTTACTAATATGTACTCAAATAAAACATGAAACAATGCAATAGTATTCAAATCACGTGCAGCCAAGTACAAGATCTGATTAAAACCCTAATCCTCGAACGTATCAATCATATATAATCAAATCAAATTGAACCAAATGGTCCGACCCGGGAGTGTTCACACTCTACCACGTCGATCGTGACCAGACTCTTAATCCCACAGTGTGAGTCCAACTTACTAGATACGGGGCTCAGGTTACACTGTAACCGAGTTCTCGCTCGTATCGAATTCATTGTCGTACTTCGTACTTCGAAATTCATATTTATATTCATATTCATATTCATAATCAAGTTTACAGCTGTATAAAATTAAAATTGGTGATCACACAGTCCTATTGTCGCCCAATAGGTAGCACGTTCCATCAGATCAATACTGGTTTCAAACCAATCATATATGTATTTCATATCAAAACATTGCATTGAAAGCATTCAATTCAAATGTAAAGCAATATAAAGTATTTGCTTATGTAAATACTTTAAAATTAAATTATATAAACTCACTGAAAAAGCTTAGCCAAAAATATGTCGGGCTCACAAACGTCAAGCTTCCCGAGCTCCTTGTCCAACTGCTTCTTGCCTCGCCGGATCTAAAACGATTTAAAACATGAATAATTCAAATCAGAATCCTATTCTAGGATTGACTCTAGACACAAGACAAGACACGACACGCTACACTCATTAACCGTCGTGCTTCTCACGCGTATATTCCGATAAACGGTATCTAACTTGTTTACGGATCAAATATCACTTCTAAATTAATTCTCGCTTAACCTCGTTAGGTTAACGTCTCAAATTAATCGATAATTAATTGATTTCAAATATCGATACGCGAATACGAAACGGGGTATCAAAACGAAACAATTGGGGAAAAAGGGTCTAGGTGTACGTTCGTGTATTGCGGTGGGTGCACGTTCGTGCATTGCGGTGGGTGCACGGTCGTGCACCCTGGTGCACGGTCATGCACCTCATGTTGGTGCACGGTCGTGCACCCTGGTGCACGGTCATGCACCTCATGTTGGTGCACGTTCGTGCACCCTCTAGTGCACGTTCGTGCACCTTATGTGCATGCTCGTGCACCTCGTGCACGGCCCCCAGAATCCGTTTTCCGGGGCTTTCCGACGTGCTACATGCCTAATTTGCATTCCAACACATTGAAAACGATGAATCTAAACTCAAAACAACCAAATTCGATTCGAAAACCGTTAAAACGATAAAACTGTTCCGTGGCCTAAAACTTTAACTCGATATGTCAAAAAATTCATCCATCCAAACGATAAAACGTCAATCTTACCGTGATTGTCCACTGAAATACGATCGATTCGAGCTATGGAACGTCGAAAACGGACGAGAAACGGAGATAGAGCTACGAACCGTAAGAAATTCGACGAAGAAAGGAAAAGGAAATGAAATGGATTATGGATGCTTCATTCCTTCATCTGAATGGTTATATATATAATGATCAATTTGCAATTTGGTCCTTGAAACTTTTCAAAAGTTTCAATTTAATCCAAAACCTATCCGCGTCCAAATTTTAACGGTCTCCGATTGACTCGAAACTTTTACCATAAATACTATTAAATGTTTCGCGGACTTTGGCGAAATAAATTCTATTACGGGATTTATAATTTATTTTATATTAATTTTCGAAGTTATTTCTTTAAATCCTGCTAATTCGCTCAATAAAATTTATTCAAAATTCCCGATATAATTAAATTAAATTCTTCTTAATTTAATTTATTGGAATTCACGACACGTGACACGACTTAATAACTGGGGTGTTACATGAATTTCATACAAATGTTTCTAAAGTACACATAAATCTGCGCACCAAATTAAATATGAATCAGAATAAGAAAATATTAATACACATATATGCTTGGAACCGCAGTAAAAAAATAAAAATATAAAGATATATTTAAAGTAACCTTTTAATAATATATATCCAACGATAGTGAACTAGGCCTCCTAATTTTACTTCATGTGGCAGATGGATTGCAAGATGCATCATAATCACAAAAAAGGATGGAGGATATATCATCTCAAGTTTACATAATATAAAAATGATACCACTCTGCAATTTCTCTATTGTGGATCTTTTTAAAGTCTTTGAACACAACTCCTTAAAAAAAGAACTCAACTCTGATAATGCGGTGTAAACTTCAATACACAAAGACCCATAAATTGCTGCTGGAAGTAATCGTTGCATGAATACATGATAATGACTTTTCACCCCTGAAACTTTACAATCATGAATGTACACATCGAGAAAGATTGGAAGCATATCCATCAGGCAACTAAATCGATTTCATCCATTCATAATATTTTCTCCTCCCCTCGTCGGTAATGTATAACAAACAAGTGGCATTGGAAATTTATTACCTTTTGGTTGTAAATATAATTCCTTCCTTATACCTATAGCTTCTAAATCTATTCGAATCTTAATGTTGTCCTTAGATTTTCCATCCATATTCATCAATGTCCCGAAAATATTTTCACATACATTTTTTTCAATATGCAATATTTATAAGTTATGACATAATTTTAGTGTTTTCTAGTAAAGCAATTCGAATAATATACTTCGCTTTGTCTAATTAAGCTCTTATGGACTTCGTTTACGCTTTTTTAGTTGTCTTCCCAAATATAAGATCCGCAGGAACAAATTCTAACTACCTTAGTACTTCATCCCCAGTCAATTCTTCAGTCTTTGAGCAGGGCTCAAGTCTGCCATCAAATTTTCTACTTTTTCTCCGAGAATGTTGGGTATGCAAGTATCTACGATGACCCATATAACATTGCTTCCCTCTATTTTGCAAAGTTAGCCAACACGTCCCCTTATTACATACATGACATGCTAATTTTCCTTTTGTGCTCCATCCAGATAACATTTCATATGCTGGAAAGTCATCAATTGTCCATAATAATGCAACATGTAATTGAGTACTCTTACCACTATATGCATCATATGTTGGCACTCTAGTCTCCCATAATTCTTTTAATTCATCAATAAATGGTCTTAAATATACATCAATATTATTTCCAGGAGAATCCTTACCCGAAATAAGCAAAGATATCATCAAAAATTTCTCTTTCATACATTTCCATGCTTATATGGCGTTATGCTACAATTTGAGCTCATATTTCCAAAAGGGTTAAATCCATCACTAGCAAGGCTAAGAAGTACGTTACGAGCATCTTTAGCAAACCAATCATGTTGCATGTTAAAATCTTTCCATTCATCAGCATCAGCTGGATGTTTAATCATCTCATTATCTACACGTTTCTCTTTATGCCACCTCATATTTGCACCATTATCTTTACACATAAATAATCTCTGAAGTCTATGTATTAAAGGAAAGTGTCTAAAAACCTTCTAAGGAATCTTCTTGCGTTTTTCCAAACCTAATTTGCATCTAGGAGCCTTACAAGTTGGATTAGGACATATGTCAAGATTATCATTTTCCTTCCAAAATAGTACACAATTATTTACACAAGCACCAATAGTTGTGTAACCAAGTCCTAAATCACGCATCAATTTTTTGACCTCATAATTTGAGCTGGAAAGCGTTTCACCTTTTGGGAGTGCAACCTTAAATAACTCTAAATTTAGATTAAATGATTTATTACTAGAATCAGTAAGGGCTTCAATAATGATCACAATGAGAATCATTTCATAATTTAGCAAATTTTTCTACTTATCCTTCTGTCATGCTATTATCCTGATTAGACGGTGTCTCTTCCATATCAGTTTCTATAAAAGTAGCATTACACATATCATCCAACATTTCTTAAACATCATTAGAATTATTCTCTGCTTTATTCATGAAATTAATAGATTTGTCTAATATAGTAGTACTGCCGGCCATATTAGGTTGAAAAGTCTCACTGTGAGGTATCCAATGTGTGTTGTTCTCAAGAATTTCATGCTGAAATAAAAAATATTATACATTAATTTCTACATAGTAAAACAACAACAAAAAAATAAGAAAAAAAATAAGTATTAAAACACTTAAAGACACAGATAATGAGCAAATGCATTACGTCTAGTTGAAAACTATATATCAACAATTAACAATTCAAAAAAAAAACAAAGTTAATCAATTTTAGACATAAATAAAATTAACATTCATCAAATATAATTGATAAACGGTATCTGGGTCGGGTCAGGTCTGCTCCACTGAATCCTGAATAATCACAAAAAAACCCCGTCAGAAGGATGCCGGGTGATTCTGGCAAACCACTATGACGGTCAAGGCAATATGAGTAATTGAAAGAAAAGACAAGTGAAAGAAGGTATGAGTTGAGAGAAAAAGAATATTAAATTTTCCTATTTTTGTGTCAGGGACTTTTATAGTTGAAGGTTTGTTATAGCCCTTAGTTGGTGTAATACCTCGTAATTTTCAATAGCCAGAATAGGTCTGTCAATATACTTTTATTATTCGGGAGTACAAATATTAAATCGAAGGATAAATTTAATTTATAAGAGTCACTAAAAATGTATTGAGGTTACATGAGGTTAAAATTTAAATTTTAATAAACAAAATTAACCAGGACTAAAAAAATCCTTATAAATTAAAATAAAATCATTAATAAGTCCCAAAAGAATAATTTTGGTGTAAATATTCGTGAAATAATTTTAAGCTACCGTCAAATTTTTATGAAATTTGGACGTAGTGATTTTAGTCAAGTGGGACTGATTTGTACCTAATAAATCTTCCATAATTTATTAAAAATATGATATAAGTCGAATGCAAATATAACTATATTTTTATTCGTTTTATATTATATTGGATTTTTGGTTAAAGTTTCACAAATTTGGAAGTCGTTTCCGTTTAGGCTATAGACGACTAATTAAGAATTAGGGTTAAAGTGCCTGATTGAGCTAGTACTAAACGACACTTTAACCATTTGGTATATAAATAAGAAAATTGAATAAGAAATGAAACAGAATCATTTCTTATTCATTTGCTTTCTCCATTTTTGCGTCTAGAGAAGCAAAACTAGGGTTTCACAGATTTCGATCTGTTTCGCAATTCCGACTCCGATTTCTTCGATAATACGCACGTATTCGAGGTAATAACCGTTAATTTGAATTCAGTTATTTATAATTTGGATTATAATTGAGTTTATAACGTTGACCGTATTGAATCGATTGAATTCGTATCGGTTTAACATTTTAGTTTTGAAATTAAGTTGGATTATGATTGAATATACATTTTTGGTGTTTTTCGGAGTCCTGAGTAGGTCGGAATGACCCGGGAATCAAAATTCCCGGGGCTGTGCACGAGCTACACGAACGTGCATCAGCCAAGGTGCATGAATGTGCACAAACGTGCAACCACCCGCTGTGGTATGCACAGCAAGTTAGTCGTCGAAGGGGAAGGGGATTTCTAAGGGCTTTTGCCCGAGTAGTTTGACGCGCGTTTCTTCGGTTCGAAAACATTTTAAACAAAACCTTAGAGTTTGAATTTAACGGGCCGTTAAATGTAAACGAGGATGTTCGGAAATTTAAACAAGGTGTTTAACGCCGAGTCGAGTTTGAGTTTGGTTTGTTTAATGTTTATACCGAGAATGGTACTACGGTTTGAACGAGATATTCAAAGTTTGGATTACTTCAAACATTATAAGTTAAGTTTTGTTTGTAAAGTCTAGACTTAGAAAGTCTTATTCTTGATTTGTGAGTAACATTTTAATATGTATAGATCAGACGAGTAGTCGATCAGCCAAGTCAAGACACCAGGGTGTTTGACTAGTGGGCTATAAGGAGCATTTGCTTTGAGGGATATCACTTCAGTGGGTTTACTTTTGTGTATTAATATTAAAAGTTTATTGATTATATTATTATAATAAATGCATTATTATATGATATATGTGTATTTTGATTATTACGATGTTATTTTGTATAGTAGTATGAAAACCTATATAGATCCAAAGAAACACAGTACCTATTGGATGTCAATAGGACTGTGTGATCACCGATATTGGTCTAAGTCTTATGTGATTGTGAATGGGAATAAGTTGGACTTCCTTTGTTAGATACGAGGTAACTCGGTAAAGTCCCTCGGTAGAGAATATTCTCGGGACCTGTATACAGTGAGTAACTCGGTGGTATTCTCGGGACTCACAATTTTTGATTAAGTAGTGGTATCAATAATCCGGTTGAATTTCTCGGGACTGTGCTACATGGTTTGGTAACTCGGTTGATATTCTCGGGAACAAGCCACTTGGATTAAGTTTTATTTAATTTGATTCGATATAGTCTAGTATGAGTATAGAGTGTGTATTTTGGATTATGGTTTTAACTAGATTGAATATTTGGCTATCTATTATGAATGGTTTTGATATATGCGATCTTATTTTATTTAATATGCATTAGTAAAGTGAACTCACTCAGAAATATTTATATTTCTGACCGCTCATTGTTTTCCCTTTCAGGTTATAGCTATGAAGTCAGGCTTCCACAATAATTCCTGAAGTCTTTGTTTATATCTGTAGAGCTAAAAGTAGTTGGGTATCGGGAAATCTGTCTTTCTGTTTTCAGTAGTTCAACCTTATTTTGATAAACTTTAATTTGAACTACTGTATATGATATATGTTTGAAAAGTTGCGCGTTTGTCTAAAATGCCTTGACCAGTTGTTTAAAGAGGTACACTGATCTTATGTCAATATCATTTTAGTATTGTATTGGAAACAAAGCAGGTACGTCATAAGAGATTGATGTTTGCGCTCTGGTTTCTTGAAATACAATAATGGTTTTACGATCGCGTTTTCAAAAAAGGTTTTAAAGTGTTTCTACAACGAGGTTGCGAACCTTTTTATGATTTAAAATGCGAAACATTTGTAGAGATTTTTAGGCTTGCTACTGGTTTCAGAGCAATAACTCCCATTTCTGAGCGCCGATTACGGCTCTCGATTTTGGGTCGTGGCAAAGGTGGTATCAGAGCCATGGTCTAGGACTTTAATGGTCTAAGGTTCCATTGTTCTTTTATGATTTGTAGTTTGGGGTATGTGTCATAGGTACTCATAAGAAATATCGCAGCACATATGATTCGGGTCATGTCTTCTACACATATTCTTATGTTTCATAAGTTCTCAGCCTTCCTTTCTTGGGATATAAGACTGGAACATACACATGCCTGTGATGTAGATGACTCGATATCGATGCTTGATTATCAAGCATGGACTAACATAAAGATGCTCTCGAAGTCATTCGACAATGGTAACAAGGAACAATTGATAGAATATGTATGGTTCAGAAAAGTGGAGTAGTTGTGGAGGAAATCTTACTGCTTACAGAGTTTAAGGTCTGAAGAACTTAAAAAACTAAATGGTTATAACGTGTTGAGGTCATTTATTTGAATGATTTTGAGAGTATAATTGTACCTAGACCCGCGATAGTCATTTATTACTGCCATAATATTTATAGAAAGGCATCACTACATATATGAATGCATGCATCAGTAGAACATGCATCACTTAGAGAAAATTAAGTTGTAGCAACTCTTTAGGGATGAGAGACGTTGTCACCCTAGTACACAATTATGCTGATGTTTTAAAGGGGCTTGAAAGTGAATTTTGCAAAGATTCGTTTTCTTTGAAAGTGTTTCAAAGATAGTTGAAATGTTTTGCAACGTCTTTGTTTTCGATGTAAGTATACCTAGACCAGAACTCTGTAATAAAAGTTAATCATTGAGGTCAAGTTGTAAGTGATCCTCGAGGAAGCAACGAAAGAGTACAAGAATAGAACTAGGAGAATATGTTCTTTATGATCAGGAAAGTATGAAGTGAGTTTTTTGTTTGTTTTAGATGATGTTTATAGATCGACAGGGTTTAGTAAAACCCTGATATTATTGGATTGAGCCGTTGGATCGATTTTATTGCAGAATTTCATAAGACGATTACCTAAGGTTTCAACATTACGATCGTCGAACGGAGAGCTAGACGATAGTTGTTTATGAAATTTATGATTGGAAACTTGCGTGAATTTTGGCAATGAGCCAAAAGTACAAGTAACAAGAATATGAAGTTAGGAGTTTGATTAACTTAGGATTGTGAACCTAAGCTCCGTAAAAAGGCAAATATTTTAGTATATGTGGTAAATGAAATTTGAAATGCTTTATGAAAAGTGGTTTCAAAATGTGAAAATTTTGATAACTGGGCCTTGTCACTATGAAGTCTTGGCCGACTTGTGATGGAAAAACTGAACCTTTATCGGAGACGATCAATACAGGAGCTCCGTGTAAACTGACAATCTTGTCAATATACACCTGTTGCATTAATAGGACATGCATCATATGCATTTTGCTCAGACAAGAGGTAAGTTGTGGCAACTCTTTGGGGATGAGAGACGTCATCACCCTAGAGCATAATTATGCTAATGTTTAAAAAGTTTGAATGTGAATTTTATAAAGAGTTATTTTCTTTGAAATTCAAAGACGATTGAATTATTTTGAAAAAGATTTGTTTTAATATAAGTATACCTAGGCCAGAACTCTGTAACGAACGTGAAATGCTTGAGGTCAAGCTGCAAGAAGTTCACGAAAGCACAACGAATGTGTACAAGAGCGCGGGCTGAAGAGTTATGTTTTTGAAAGGTACGAAGTTAGTTATAGTTCCACGATCTATAATGTGATTAGAATAACAATACGTTAGCTAGTGTTACCCTAAAATGATTAAGGGCATGAAAAAGTTATAGAAAAACTATAAGTCTCAATTATGGAACGTACGACAAGATGTACGACCAGTGTTAAACAGTTAAGTTGGAAAATTTTAAGAAATAAAGTTGAAAGTAAATTCAAAATTGATATCATTAAACTTGATAATGAGTTGATATCATTAAATTAAGTTCAAAGTTGGTACTGTCCGCAAGGAAAGTACAATGTAGGAGGAGCGATAAGAAAGTATTAAGAGTTTAAGAGTATGGACAAAAGATGTAACTGAATAAGAAGGGAGACAAAAGGGAATAACATGATGTGATGGATTACAAGGATTTGGAAACATAAGTCAAGTATTATAGGGTTGACAACCTGTAAGTAAGGATACAATGAAAGAAAATGATGAAAATGTATAAAGTGCAATCAGAGAAGAAATGTAAGACTAAAGATATAAGAAATCTTCAAAGGATAATGGAGTAAAAGAGTAATAGTTAATGTCAAGGTATGCAATTGGTTATTGCATGAAAGACAATAAGAGTTCGTATATTTACAAGGCAAGTATACGATTGGTGACGTCAGTTAGAGTAATGTTTGTGCTTTTTGAAGCATATAATGTGATGTGTAGAAGTATCGTTTGGGTTATATAAGTAAGAGATTAAGTGAATGTAAATTCGAGGATGAATTTATATAAGGGGAGAGAATGTAACATCTTGTATATTTAAGGAATTAAATATTGCCAGGTGTCAATATTTTATTACACAAGAGTATATAAAATTAATTCAAGGTAAATTTAATTTACAAGTGTCCCTAAAAAGATATTATGGCTATAGAATTTTAAATTTAAATTTTGAGAATTTTAATTTGAATATTTATATAATTATCGGGGCTAAACAATTTAAAAATTAGAAATAAAATAATTTATAATTCCCGAACGAATATTTTCGGTTTCAATATTCGCGATATAATTTAAAAAGGTTATCGTTAAAGTTTCATAAAATTTGAATGTAGAGATTTTATCAAGCAGGGTTGATTTAAACCCAATAAATCTTAAATGACTTATTAAAAATAAAATATAAACCCGATGCGAATAAAATTATATTTATATTTGTTTTATATTTTATTGGATTTTTTTGTTAAAGTTTCACGAAATTTGGAATTAGTCACTGTTTTGCCTACGGACGACTAATTTAGAAGTTGGATTAAAGTGCATGATTGAACTAGTACTAAAAAGTGTCTAATACCACACACACACACACACACACACATATATATATATATGTTATAATTTGAATGAAATGAATAACATAAGTTCATTTCTTTGAATCTAAAGAAAAGATTCACCTGCTTGGCTCTCAAACGACGTAAAAATTAGGGTTTCGACCCGTTTTGATCATTTCTCGATTTTAACTCTAATTGTTAGACTATTACTCTATTAATCAAGGTATTAATCTCATATTCTATATTTAATTCGATATATTTTGATTATATATTCGATTATTAACGGTCATCGAACCGATCGATCAAATTATACGTCAGAATTGTGTTTTGATTACATATACATGTAGTAGGACATTGAACTATTGTGTATACAGCGTTCCGAGCATTCGGAGGAGCTCGCAAGGCCCAGAAATTTTAAATTACCAGGGTTGAGCGTGCTGTACGCCCGCACAGCTTGAGCTGTGCCGCCGCACAACGATTTGACAAAGGGGTTTACGGGGCTTTAACGAAGGACTTTCGGGGGACGATTCTGAGGGGTTTTTGCCTAGTAACTCGATACGTTATCCGCCGATTCATAAATGTTTGAAACAGACGTTTTAAACCTAAAAGTAAATGTTTTAAAAGGAGATTTTAAAAGTAAAACCAAACGTTTTAAACGGGCTTTTACAGATGTAAAGTGGACGTTTAAACGGTTTAAAAGATTTAGCAATTAGTTTTGTTAAACGATTAGTATATGACTATAAATGTTTTGACAATTAAGTCTATACAATAAAGTGATTTTTAGGTATTGTTATACCTAAAATGACTTCTAAAGAGAAGTTTGAACGTTTTCTCAAAGTGAGAATTATTCATACGGTTTTGAAAAGAGAAAAGACCATAAGTGTTACATGTTTATGTGATAACATGCTTTGTCTGGAACTAGGTTCCTGAACCTAGAAATTTATGCATGAAACATGTGTTTATGTTTTATCTTATTTGTTTTGTGTGTTTGATCTGACCAGCTGTCAAGCAGTCAGACCCGGACACCAGGAAGTTGGCATACATACTACAGGAATAAGTATCGGACATAGCAGTGTTGTGACTCTATATGTTTACTTTTGAATATTAGTATTCAACCGTTTTAAATCCAGAAATTGCACTAAGTATGAAACTTAGCCAGGAGAGATTCATTGCAATGAGCTATCTATTGGGTAAAATAGAATTGTGTGATCACCGGTGTTAATAAAGTAGATCGAGTAATAAGTATTATAAGCATATGCATGTTAAAGTTAGGTCATATGATAGTGCAAAGTTGGCTACCTAGACTTAACGGGTGGTCCTGAGGTGGCAGTAATTCCGTTTACGGCCCAACAACCTTAAATAGAATTAAGATGGTTGAGATAGACTTCACGGTCCATCCTGTATTAAACAAAATGGCATATATTGTAGTTCATACAATAGTATAAACGTTAGAAAGTGACAAGGCTAGGGTTTCATCTAAATCGACAAATTGGAAATATTTTTATATACTAATGTTTCTGTATATGCGATTTTGGTATTTAACTGTAAACCTATTTACTCACTCAGATATATTTATATTTATGACCTCGTTGTTGTTAATGTTTTCCATGTATCGAGCTTTAGGGTGATCGAGCTTCCGTACTCTTATTTCAGGGAAGCTCTACCTTTTTGACATGTACATGTTATTTTGTACTCTTAAAATTCTGCATTAGTTTAGGACAGTTGCCTGTAGCCTTGTTAGCAGTTCGTTGTTTATCTAATCTAGCATGAAACTGGTGCTTTTATATATACCATTTTGGTGGTTACATATAGGGCGTTGTATAGTTGTTACCGGTCTTTTACATATGTGTTTAGCGGTCTGTTTTTTGGGTTATGAAAACAATATGTTATATATGTATCGGCTATATGTATCCAGTCCGCCATGTATATATATTTTTATAAGTTTAATATAATGCTTTTGCAATGTAAAGGTGTTTGCATTATTTTGTTAAGGGTTAAATGCAAATTCATACACCAACTTGACCTAATTTGCAATTACAACATAAACTTTTAAACTTGGCAATGTTGGTAACCAACTTTAATTTCTTGGCAAATTGGTACACCGACCAATCATAAAATGGCGGTTTATTACAATGTCCACGTTAGTGTTTTTTGAGTTTGGTGTATCGATTTGCCAAAAGTGTAAAGTTGGTTACTGACATTGCCAAGTTTTAAAGTTTATGTTGTAATTGCAAATTAGGTCAAAGTTGGTGTATGAATTTGCATTTAACCCTTTTGTTAAACATATTATTATAGTAAAGTTTGGTGTGGTTTGAAACAAGGTCAGCCCTTAGAGAAACAGCCTCCTTCCTCTACGCCTCTTGATCAACGAGAGCGGACTCCACTTGATTCGACACAAAATGAAGACAATCCGTCTTCATTGCTAGCTCGCACTCCTTAGAAACATATTGTTCCTAGGCGATACGAAGCCCGTCAATAACCGTAAATAAGCCATTACAAATATAATCATACAAGTCGTTGTCTTCTAGGAAAGAATAGTGCGAAGGAGGTTTGATCCTCCCAATAAAATCCCAAAGCTAGCAAAGAATGCCCAGATCGTTGCACCGAATACCATAAAGGATAACAATGTGGAAAATAGTATGAATGACAACACTAGGAACATTGACAACAGTATCACCAACAACATTAGGAGAGGAGGCAAAAGCAACTTGCTCATTTCCGCTAGGAGGACGAGAAACTAGACCCATAGAGGTAGTCACCGCTGTTGAAGAAACGGGATGAGCTAAGGGGGAAGGAGTATTCTCAGCAACTTCACCAGAAGTGGACGTCCCACCAGCGGAAGAAGGAGAGGGATCCCTACGATATCCCTTCTTCTTCATCGGTAGAGGCAAGTAATCCTCACGAGGACGTTACTGAGAAACAACATGAACCACGTCACCCTCAGTGGAAACGGAGACGGCAGACAAAGACTGACCTACAAAAAGAAAAGAAGAGACATAAACAAAACAAATAAAAGAAAGCGTTAAATGCACCAAAAAACTAACCAAAGAGAAGGATGCACCAGTTGAAGGAGCAGCAACCTCCAACGAAAGAACAAGAGGGGCGACCAAATTCCAGATATAGTCACTAATCAAGGTAGTGTACTGAATCATTTTCTCATAGTAAGCAGTACCTATCCAGTCCATGAGATTCTACTTAGGCTGAGGAACATCCAAAGAGGCTTTCGGCTCAATATGGGAGCGCCATTGTTTGGGACCAAATGGCTTACTCGATTAGAAATAAGGAAATATCTATCTTTTAGCTTCCGTAGAGCATCCGGGACGTCCTTAAACATCTTCAGGCCGGACCAAAAACTTAAAGTGTAAAACGGCGAGTCCCTATGAAGGTAAGGAGAGTCCAAGTCAATGTCAATTGCTCGCCATGGAGAAAGTAGAGAGACTTTAAGCAGATCATTTGGCGGATGGCGTTTGGATGCAACTGAGAGAGATCGATACACCATAAATTAAGAAATAGGAGCACCAGATGGTCCAAAGGAAAATGGAGGCCGCCCAACATTTGCTCCTCAAACAAAAATGAGCGAAGGGGAGGAGGAAAGGCGTTGGGAAGAACATCACCGTCGGTCGCAAATATGCACACTAATCAAAACATAAATCGCATATAAAACATTTTATTATGCAGCCAGACAACCGATCTAGATGACACCCTAATCAACAAATTTCCTAACCGACAAGCTATAATGTGAACCACAATACACACACCATAACAACATACATACTATGGACCGTGAACAAAGTTACCAACGTCCAGTTCTATATCGGGTATCTGAGCTGTGAACCATGTTACCGACGCTTCAGAAATACCCGTTAAGTTTAGGTCGTAAACTACGTTACCGTTACCATATGATTTAACATAATCATAATTAACTCTATATTGATATCACAAGCTTAATCTAGTGTATCAGTACTGGTGATCACGCAGCCCAATAAGTAGCTCGTTCCAATGGATCTATATTGGTTTTAAATCGACTCAATGCAATGCGATTTAAATGAGTTATAAAACATTTTAACATCAATATTCAAAATTAAAATGCAAACTCACAGAACCGCAATTCCCAAAACACAATTTGCAAACTTGCTACTCCTCTTCGGATCTAGTTAGAATTATATTGTTAAAACACAATTCAAATAAGAATTCCAAATCTAATAACTAGAATCTTTCGATAAACTAGACATATACGTTTTACTCTTTTAAGCGTCCTAGTTTATATTCTAGAAGATTGCTAAATAAACAATTGAACGTACGATTATGAGCGGAGCAGGGTTCGTGGGCCACTCGCCCAAGGCTTATGGCTGACTTCTCGATATGGAAATAGTTTGAAAAATTGAGTCGTCACCTAGTTCAACTAGAAAATGCGTTTTAACCGACTAGATAGCCTTACTCGCATCCGGTAAGACTATCATGCATCAGACCAAAGACTAGGGTTCGTGGACCTCCCCGAGACTCTTGTGCTTGGCTTATCTGTTACCGGTTTTATTTACTTGACATATTCGTTTTATATCTCATCTCAACACTATATTCAGTTCACAACATATGAAAGCTGTAAATAAACAAGTATGAAAGTAGTAAACACGTTTGACGAGCATATGACTCGATCTGAACTGTCATTTGAGGCAAGCAGTAGGTACTCCTAAACATACATCTAACCTTAGAGGTTTCTACCAAGCAGCAAAAGTCTGGCTAGTCTGGATATTATACATGAACAAAGCCTAAACTGGATCTATAAATGTGATTGATTTATTTTATTAGGTGAATTTTGAAAAACCTATACAAACCGTTACTACTATTCGTATTAGTCCTACGATGTCTAAGTGATGGGATGAAATTGCATTAATGGGTCAATTTTAGGTGATTAGTCCTTTAACCGGTTATTATTGGATTTGGAATGCTTTTGGAAAGCAGTAAACATTGTAGGCATGCTCAGGGGCAGTTGGATATACATACAAGGTTGGAAATACTTTTAAACCTCGTTGACTTTTGAGTGCCTAAAACTCGGCTCGATTTGACCGTCGATCCAGTCGGATCTGGCTCTCGGTCAAAACACGGAAGTTGACCACGTCGTCAATAAAAAACCACTGGTTTAAATCAGAGTTCTTCAGAGTCCGGTTGAACCCGGAAATTGGTCTAGAAGTTGTTGGTTAGATTGGACCTGGTTTGATGGGCCTGGTTGACTAGGCAGATTACAATAGCGGGTTTTGAGGCTCTAAAAATATTGGATTAAGCCCATTTACTATTACAAACAGGTCCTACAACTAAAATAATATTTTTGGAATAAAACTGAGGCTAATTTGGAGTCCGGATGAGCCCGAAAACACGTTTGGAAGTTTGGATCAAAGTTTGGAAGATTTAGGAGCGAATTTGGGAAAGGCTGAGGAACGATGAACACAGCGTCAGTGTGACTGCCAGCGCCGGCAGGATAAGGTGGCATTGCAGCCAGTTTGTTTTGGCGGCGCCGCTGGTTATAGCGGCGGCGGCGGGGGATTTTTGACAGCAATTTCCGGATTTTGTTTTGCTTCGTTCTCACTCGTTTCAAGTCCGTTTCTCATGCAAAATTAGTCAAAATCGCATAAAATCAAACAAGAAATCCAAATATGACATAATCAAAGTGCTTAAAGCTAATTTAAACAAAATTATGTTTTTGGGCAGCAACTTCGAATTTTGAGTTTTCATGGCAAATAAGTTTAAAATTACACCTAACATGCATCCTAAGAGCTACAATTTACTGGATTTCTAGATTTGAACACTTTAAACACATTAAATCAGTCATTAACATGCTTTTTCATCGATTTCATGGAAATTTGACAGTTTAATTATTAAGCTAAATATGACAATTTCCTGGCTAAAATCAACACATAAACTAACATACACCCTTAGTACACAATTACAACAATTATGACATTCATGGCATGGAAAATCAAAGGAATAAAAATAGAGGGTCCTCAGAACTACCGGTCTGAGTCCTTGCCTCGTTTACTGGTGAAGTGGATGCAGAATCCAGCTTCGAGTCTGTGCAGCTTGTGTTCTTGGAGAATCAAAGCGTTCTTAGTGTTTCAAGACTGGATTCTTGTGTGTGTGTGTGTGTGTATGTTGTGATTTTCGGCTATGGCTAGTCTAATGGTGGTGGTCGAATTCTGTGCCAAGGGTTTATGAATTTCTAGTCCGACCTCTGACTCAATGAGTTAACAGTAGTACTTATAGAGGTCAATTAGGTTTTGGGTTTGCTTAAAGTCTAATTACAAGTTTGTCTTTTTAAAATTTAGATAAGGGTTAAAGAAGTATTAAATGGTAAGTATAAAAATATTAGGATTAGCTATTAATTATATAATTAGGATTTTAATATGTTAAATTCGTACTTATCCAAAGGTGCTAAAAGTTAGTTTTGGTGCTTAAAAGTGTCAAAATGGCTACTAAAGTCCTATGGGTTTGGTCATGGTCAATTTCCGTCCGTAAAACTTGCAAATTTGACCATAAACTTCTATGATATTGCAATTAGTTCAATTTCTAGACTTAGATTACAATTTCTTTGGATTTTTATGGGCTATTTGCGCCTAAGTGCGTTTTAATCCTCCAAGTTTGCAATTGTGCACAGACTACGCCTGCTTAGATTCCAACAAGCCAATTGAAAGCTCGTCACCTGGACATATTTCTCTAGAAATCATCATTGGACGCTTCAGTTCCTTATCACTTTTTACCTGTCAAAAAATAGGTGTCTAAAATGATTCAAATAAGAAATGGAACGCTCGGACACCGGGAAAACGATGTCGAAGTGTGTCCGCACAGCATGAGCTGTGCGTTTGCATAGCCCTCGCACGAGTTATGCACAGCCCTTTGGCTGTGCGTTTGCACAACCACAGTTGACTTCCCCCGGGCTTTCTGACCTGTTCCGACCTACTTTTCTCCTCCAAATACTAAAACACAATCCAAACAATCCAATTCCGCAATCGGAACGTTATAAACTCAAATATAATCCAAATTAAAATAACCAAATTCAAATTAACGGTTATTACCTCGAATACTAGAAGATTCATAAAGAAATTTGAGTTAGAAATGAGAAATCTGATTGAAATTGGGGAAACCCAAATTCTGCAAAGTTACAAAGCGAAAGAAGATCAAGAAGATGGTTTCTATATACAAATTCAATTGAATTGAGTTTGTATATATAGTTTGGTTAAAGTCCAAACTATTCCCTAGTGACTTATTGTCACGACCTAAAATCTTAGGTCGAGACCGGCTTTAGGGAATAGGAACGGTAGTTTCGAAACCCGTAGCAAGCCTAAAACACTATAAACGTTTTGCGATCTATCAAACAATCAATCACAAAATGTTTTCATAAAAGCTTTTCAAAGCGTTACGTTTATAAACGTCTATCCTCATCTGAAAATGTTCATAGAAACCTGGGTCTTATAATTCGATGTCTCACATCCACTTTAGCCCGTTTCACATCAAAACAAACGGTTAAAATGCAGTTTTAAAACCTTTCATACATATAAGAGTATAGATAAACATTTAAAACCGTTTAACAAACCATATATATACACACTAGGACCTGACTACTGCAGTGCTACTGACTGAAACCTTATTTCTGTATGTACATCAAGCACAGACGTCTAGAACAAGGGTATAAGTCTGTCACGTCAAAAATACTATATACCTGAAAATAGTTTATATCGATGAGGTCAGTTAAAACTGAGTGAGTTCATAAGTTTACAAATGAGTATTATATGAAACATTCAAAACAATGCTTTCAATTCAATCATTCATATCCATCCATGTATAACTTCCGATCGAAACCCTAAACCTTAGCTTGTCACATCGTAATCCATATTGAATTGAACTTTTGACTAAGTCTTTGTTACTTATTCCAGATGGTTTGGTCCCGGAATAATTCAACCGAATTCATTCATAACCATATGATATAGTCTCGGGATATTTCAACTCGTATCATTTCTTATATTCAAATATAACATCCTGTATTTCTAAGGGATAAATATTGCCACGTGTCTAATATTTAATTAGACGAGAGTACGTAAATTTAATTTAAAGATAAATTTAATTTACAAGTGTCCATAAAAGTATATAATGGCAATAGGATTTCGAATTTAAATTTGGATAATTATATAGTTAACAGGGATATTATAAACTTATGAATTAGGTGCAGAACAATTCATAAGTCCCATGCGAATATTTTTGGTGTCAATATTCGCAAAATAATTTAAAAAGGTTATCATGAAAATTTGATAATATTTGAAAAGTAAAAATTTTATCAAGCGCGGTCTATATGGACCTAATAAATTAAAAATAATTTATTAAAAATAAAATATAAATCGGATGAGAATAAAAATTATATTTTTATTCTTTTTATATTTTATTGGATTTTTGGATAAATTTTCACGAAATTCAGAAGTCGTTTCCGTTTAAACTACAAAAGACTAATTAAGAAGTTGGTTTAAAGTACATGATTGAGCTAGTACTTAAACGCACTTTAGCCAAACCTATATATAAAATCGTTCATTTGAAATTAAGAGGCATAAACCTCATTTCCTCAACTCAGAGGAATAAATTGAGCGGCTTAGCTCTTTAGAGGCAATGATGTAATAACCTAGAATTTCAGGATTTAGAAAAGAAGCGATGAGTCTTATTTCGAATTGTCAAAATGAGAAAAGTAAGAAATTAAACGGAATATTGGATAAAGAGAACACGAGTAGGTCGATATTGGAATTTTAATAAGAAATTTTTTAATAATAATATTCCATAAGAAAGATGGAATTGGGTTAAAGAGATAAAGTTGAGAAAATGGCTAAAAGTCCACTTTAGCTGAAAATTTGAAAATGAGTTTTTAATTCCCAGAAAATAGAAATTAAATAGAATATAGACGGAAATTGATATTTATAAAAATAATATTGATAAAATGGTTTTCGATAATTATTAAAGTGGAATTTGGACACAAAAGAGAGAAAAAGTGCAAGTTAGCTCAAAATTGGAATTTGAGCGTTTTTGGCCAAAATTGCCAAAATAAGATATCGGAAAGTGATATTATAAGATATGAGAATAATATTATTTATTTGGAAATAAATAATATGAATTTGTCAGACTTAAAAGATTCAGCGTTTGACGGACTAAATTGGACAAAAGAAAAGTTAGGAATTAAGGTATAAGGAGGTGGCAAACTAAAGGACGAAAGAAGTACTTATGCCATAAATATAAAAACAAAAGAAATGAAATTTAAAATCAGCAAACATCATTTCTCTAGCTGAAATAAGAATGAATCCCGTAGCTCCTTCTTCACAAAATCACAAAATCTTCAATTGGCCATATCTTTTTCGTTTCTTAACGGAATTGAGTGATTCTCGCGGCCACGGAACGAGAAAAGGATCTTATACCGGATTATGGCTTTAATTTGAGGTAAGGATGAGTGATTTCGGTTAGAGTTTCAGCTGAATTATTTCGATTTTAATGATTAAGTTGAGGTTTTATGATGTTTGATGTTTATAGATGATATTGAGCTTGTGAGAAGGATTCTCATGATGATTTGGAGGCTAATATCAATCGGCTTTGAGGAACCATCAAGGGTAAATAAAATCTGAAATCATTGAGTCTTTGATGGAAGTATTTAAATGATGTCTTAGAATATGGATTTGGTTATAGTCATGAGTATTAAGTGTTTAATGAATTGTCTAAGTCAATATGTGTTGTATAGTTGGAATTTTTTGATAGGCAATGGATGAAAGGTCCGGCCAAGGACCTAAACCATTGATACATGAGTATTGATGTGTTCTAGGCCTTAGAATGATAATAGAATTGAGTTAAGTTTGAATGTATGAAAGCTAGATAAATATTATAGAAATCTGTCTTGCAAAATAGCCTTGTTGAGAGGGTTATATCTCAGGTTATATAGCTCCTAATTAAGTTCCGTTTATTGGTATAGAAACTTAAGAGTGTCGTCTAAATATGTTTAGGTTTAAGTTTCTGCAGATTCGGCCTCTATGTGGCCCAAAATGATCAGAACATTACGACGCGCGTAATAGTTCTGGTTTTCTGGACAACCCAAGTTAATAAGTTAAAGACTAGTTTCCGATACCTTCGGGTGTTAGTATTAGTCCGAGACCTAAACGAAACTTGTAGAGGACATTCTGAACTTTAAGAATGTTAGTTTTGTTTAGAGGTCGGATTATTTTACGATAAGAAAACAGAGTCGACTACGGGGTCAATAATGCGACAAGTTATGCAACTTGTTTATCTCGAGTCTAAGTATTTATTGAGTTAGAATCTCACTCGAGATCTATATGATTTCTCCTAGGTTTGACAAGGCAACCTAATAGAGGACAAGGAGCTTACGCTATAACTAACAAGGATTTTGGATAAGCTAGAAGTGAGTATATTTTACTTACTTGCATTATCATATTAAACTTATGTTGTATACTATATGAATAGTATTTAAATGCATCGCATGAATTGTTTGGAATGAGTTGTTTGGATTTATTTGTATTGTTTGGTTTGGATTATTTTTGTTGGCTTGAATTGATTGGATTGGTTTGTGTCGTTTGTGTACGACTTAATTGTATTGGAATGGTTTGGCTTGTATTGTATTATTTATATTGCTTTGTTAATGGGTGGTGCAAATGTGTGGTGTTAAATTGAGATGTAAATGCGCTTGTCAATCATGGTTGAAATGTTCAAGTGAGTAATGTTTGGTTGTGATAATCATTTCATGCTTATATTTGAATATTTAATGATAATTGATAATAGTCGTTGGTTGCCTAAAATGGCAATTCGGGCCAACGACGTGAGATTGAGTTATTGGTTGCCTAAAGGGCGATTCGGGCAAATAACGTAATGTTGGTTGCCTATATGGCGATTTGGGCCAACATTGTGATTATTCAGTTATTGGTTGCCTAATTGGCGATTCGGGCCAATAACAATATGTTGGTTGCCTAAAAGGCGATTTGGGCCAACATATGAATTTTGCGCATAATTGAATATCCTTCTGTAAGCTTGATGTTGATTAGAAATGTGTGAATATGTTTGGTTTGAATTGAACATTGGACTACTATGTTTGTTATAGTTATTGCTTATGTTGAATGGATCATCACTTGAGCTATATTTAAGTTACTTGGAATGCTTATGAATGTATATATTTAGTATGGTATGAAAGTTTTGTGAAGTTGTGTGGTGTGCGCTCGGTTGAATTATCCTGGGCATTATGAATTTTGTGTTTGGTGATTAGCCCATAATTTGTGATGGACAGAAAAGGCAATACCTCCGTTAAGACTAGGCAAATACCTAGAGCAATATTAGTCTAAGACTAAGACTTGCTTGAATTGCCTATTTTGCCTATTTGAATTGATTCAAAGTATATGTATACGAGATGACTATGTTTGCATAAAATGTTTTAAAAATGCGATGCTATTTTGATAATAGGGGCGAGTAACGTATTACTCACTCAGCTTAAAGCTGACCCCCCCACAGTGTTTGTTTCAGGTACATAGACTCTGCACTTGGCTAGAAGTCCATTCATTGATCGGAAGTCAATCTTGAAGTATACAGTTTGGACTTCCGTAGTTGCTGCAGTAGTGTTTTGTCTGACATAAGTTGCGGTCTAGTATAGTAATTTCATATGATCTCTTTGTAGTTATATATGTTTTGTACACGGAAGGTAAATACCCGTGATGATATGGTTTTGAACACTAGTATGTGTCGGGAAAGTACGTACAAGATAAGGAAACAGGAAGCCCAAGTATTTTGTATCAGTAAGTTACTAGTGTATAAATATGTGTGTGTGTAAATGCTTCCGCTTATAAGGTCAATGTATGATTGATGTTTTTAAGAAAACGTTCTAGTGGTTTTTAGGCTTGCTACGAGTTTTGGAACTACCATTTCCATTCCCTAGCGCCAGTCTCGGCTCGAGATTTCGGGTCGTGACAAATGAAGCTAGGGTTCAGATTCGATCCAACCGTTTCTCGATTCTAACTACATTTCTTCGAGTATTACTCAAGTAATCGAGGTATTTAACCCGTATTAATCGTTTATTTTGATATTACGATATATTTTGAATATATATATTCGTTTATAAACGGTTACCGAATCGAATGATTGATTTATACATTCAAATTGTGTTTAAATTGTGTGTACGTGTATAGGACGTTTTTTTGACGCTTTGGGCAAACATATCACGTCGGAATGACCCGGGAATTGATTTTCCCGGGACCGCGTGTGCGGTGCGCCCGCACAAGCCGGCGGTGCGCCTGCACTGTGCGAGCGTACAACCAGTCAACCGTGCGCCCGCACTATGCGAGCGCACAATCAGTCAACTGTGCGCCCGAACAGGTAGTTCTGTGCAAACGCACAGTGACTTGAAAGGGGGCGTACGTGGGGACTTTGTCGGACTTCCGGGGGGGCAATTTTGAGGGGTTTTGCCTACTAACCCGAGATGTTTTCTGACCGAACCTAAACCATTTTAAACAAATGTTTTAAACCCAAACCTAATTACTTTTAAAATGAGATTTTAAAAGTAAAGTTAAACGTTTAAAAAGGACTTTAAAAGAGTTAAAGTCGACGTTTAACCAGTTTAAAAGATTTAGAAACCGAATTTGCTAAATAATTATTATACGACTGTGAATTGTTTTGACAATCAAGTGTATACTATTAAATGATTTTAATTAGGTATTGTTATACCTAAAAGGACTTCTATAGTGAAGTCTAGACGTTTTCATAAGGTGAAAACGGTTTATATGATTTTTTAAAATAAAGAGACCATAAGCGTTATGTGTTATATGAATTAAATGATTTGACTAAACCTAGATTTCAGGATTTAGATGTTTATACCAGAAATGGGTATTGATGATTGTATTATGTGTTTTCTGTGTTTGATCCGACTAGCTGTCCAGTAATCAGACCATGACTCAGGGAAGTCTGTCTCACATACGACGGTGCTAAGTAGTAACTTAGCAGTACTGTGAGTTTACGTGTTTACTTTTGAATATCAGTATTCAACTGTTTTAAATCCATAATCGCAGTAGTATAAACTAGCCAAAAGAGATCCAGTAGAACGAGCTATCTATTGGGAGGCATAGGGTTGCGTGAGCACCGACACCGATTCTAGATATACCTCTGTCGAGGTATAGAGTTATGTCTGTCGTGTTAAGTCATTGGGAAAGTGAATGCCCTGGCTTAATGGGTAAACCCTTAGACGGAAGTAATACGGTTACGGTCGCGGGTCAAACCGCGATGGTAGTTTCTGATTACGGTCCAGGTACCAAGGATACAGAATAAGACGACAGTGATTCAGTTCACGGTCTTTATTATGTTGTCTATAAGCTCGTGAGTCGAGTTTGTCTATTAGGACAATTGTGGATTAGGGTTTCATATGGATCGATATAATTGTTTTATATATATTATACGATTTTGGTATTTATCTGTAAACTGTTTACTCACTCAGAAATATTTATATTTCTGACCCCGTTGTTGTTTTCCATTTTCAGGCAACGAGCTTTGAGGTCAGTTGAGCTTCCATGTTCCTACTTCAAGGGAGCTCTTCTTTGGTATTGTACATATGTTTTGTACTCTTAGAATGCTGCAATAGTATAGGTTTGATATGCCAGCAGCCGTGCCACTAGTCCTTGTGTAGATACTCTGATAGGATCTAGGGCACCTGTGTAGGTGGCTGCATAGTGGCATTATATATAGTTACCGAGTCGGCCTCGTGTGTTTTTGGGAGGGTCAAAAACAATATGTTTTATGTATGCCGGCTATTTGTAACTGGTCCGCTGTGTATTTTAATATGTTTAATACCACCGTTGCAAGACGCAGAGGTGTCCGCACTATTTTATTAAACATATTAACAGTGACGTGTGGTTTGGAACGGGGTTGTCTATGTGTTAAGTCAAGCGAGACTTAAGTCCCTGGTTTCCAATGGTTTCCAATGATCACCACGCTAGGTTTTCAGAAGGAAGCGAGGGTTGAGATGACGCGGTCATCCAGCCAGAACTTATGAAAACTATAATTTCGCTTATATGTATATCTCAGAAACCGTGTTACTTTAAAAGAGAAAAGTTAATGGTATTTTTTGAAAACGGATCGTACACGAGATGCGATCTTTTAATAATATTTGCGAAAAATTTCTAATGGTTCTAGGCTTGCTACGGGTTTCGGAACAACCATTCCCATTCCCTAGCGCCGGTCATGACTTGGATTAGGGTGGAATTCGGGTCGTGACACCAAAGTTATCGAGAAACTTGTTCTTGATGGTTTGGTCCTGAGATAGTTCAACCGAGTTTAACCATAACCATATGGGACAGTCCTGTGATAGTTCCATCGAGTTTAACTCGTACCATTCTTATATCCAACTAATCAAGGTGAGTACCGGGATAGTTCCACTGAGTTCAACTTTGTGTCTCTCACGAGCAAGGAAGACGTCTTCACAATTCTGATCAAACGAAGTACCATAGATCTCTTGAACTTAACTGGTGATCACACAGTTCCTATTTCTGCCCAATAGGAAAGCTTGTTTCATCGGATCTATACTGGTTTCAAAGCAATGATGTATGCATTTCAAACAAAGAATTTCATTCATAAATAATGTTATGCAATTTGTATAAATATTTTGCATTTAAAGAAATTTACTTTTAATACTTTAAATATAAATATCGATATAAACTCACTGCTTGCTATCCAAAAACTTCGATCAATTAATTCCCGTCACGTTCTCTGAGCTCCTTGTCCGCTAGTAGATCACCTCGTCGGATCTAGGAAAAATAAATAATACATCTCGAGTGAGAATCTATTTTAATAAACACTTAAGACTCGAGAATAACCCATGTTCATCACTCGTCGTATTATCGCGTCTAAACCCCGATACATTTCTATTTACTTATCAATATAGCAATTTCCATATCTTTTATGTCCAATAGGTTTATGATTTAAACCTACGTTTCAAAGTGTTATTTGATTTATTTATCAAATAACTATTTCTGGGTTACATGTCAAACTTTACTTTTGAACTCATTTTATTCCGTCGAACTATCGACCTCATATTTGATTTCGTTCGTTATTTGGTTTCCGTATCGATTAAAATATCTTACTATATAAACTTATCCTTACCCTTTTTATCAATTTCATGTTTCCAAATCATTGTTCAAAATGATTTATACGTTAATTAGAATCGTTTGATGATTTATAGTAAAATTGTTAAACTAGCTCGCGTAACTTCGTACCGAAACTATTACGCGTCGGTACTAAATTCCTATCGAAATCATACTTCTTTACTTAAACAATTCAGTCATAATAATCCATCATAACCTTATAAAATCCAAGACTTTATTATCATTAAAATCATTTGGACACGAATTACTCATTTTTGCCGAACCATTCATGCATTTTTCAATCAACATTTCTCTATCAATTTTAACTACAATTAATCCCTTATGAACTAAATTCAAAGCTTACAAACATTACTTGAATAACTTATCTCAAGCCTAGCTTGAATTCAACATTTGGCTGAAGCCCTTAGTCCATTTCCTATTTAATTTTCATTCTTAACTTCAACAATTTAACTTAATCACATAACAATCTATAACTCATTCATCAAAACACAATTCTATGACTTAGCATCATTAATTGATCAAACACCCTAACCTCATGAGGTTGCCGAAATCCTAACAACCATCCAATTTAAAATTTCATTCATTGTTTATCAATCCAACACCATTTCTATAGCTTAAAACATCAATCATCAAACATTCAAATCTCTATGCAATTGCCGAACACTTAGACCAATTCCTCATTCAATTTGGTCAATCAAAACTCAATAAATTTTAAAAATTAGCTCACCTTGGTTGTAGCTTCAAAACCAAAGGTCTAGCTTCAAATTTCACCATCACAATTGCTCCATTCAAGCTCATAAACGCCTTACACAATCAAACACACAAAACCCCTAATTAACCTCCAAACCCTAACTTGTTCTTAAACCAACCAAATCATAAATTAATAAGCTTACCTTGCTTACCTTGAAGTTTATGATTGATTAGCATCCAAAACCATGAAGTTTGGTGAAGAATTCATGGAGCTAGGAGGAGGATGGTGAGTTCGGCAAAAATAGAGGAAAAGAGAGGGTTTGATTTTTTTATTTTAGCTATCATAGGAAATGAAGAATGATAGTAATCCCTTACTTATGAAGTAGATGATGTCATCAAGTGGTCAAAAGCCCACTTAAACTTGTTTAATTTACATTTAAACTCAATCGATTAACCGACGTGCTTTCAAACCACCTCGAAAATCCTTTCTTTCTCTTTTTTGTTTATGAGAAATGAAATGAATAAAATTCATTCCCTTAGCCACCAAGTAAGTGATGTCATTCTCTTACTTGGTAAGTTGTTGGCTAAAGGTCCACTTTGACTCGAAGTGGCTAGAAGTCCATTTTAGCTGAAAACGGCTAATTTACACTTTGACTGAATTTGGAGATTAACTGGCGTGCTTAACTTTTGAAAATCCTTTTTCGATTAATTTTTAATAACATTTCACGGATGTTGGTGTGAAAATTATTAGCTCGGGATTTATACTTTATTTTATATTAATTATTTTGGCTTTCACTTAGTCTTGCTAATAAATGCTCCAACAGACAATAATTTCCAGTTAAAATTAATATTTCGCGATCCATTTAGTAATACTTATTGCGATTATACTTTTTAGTTCGATTCTCATTCTCGACCTACTTGGCCTAAATTTCACAATTTAGGACACGTGACACAATTCAATTATCGTAATAGTTTCAGGGTTACTACACTTACGCGTCACTTTAACTCAAATTTTTAATCATTCGTTCGTACCTAATGCGGAAACTAACTCGTAATTTCATGAAACTTTATCAAACAGTTTCATAAAATATAAAATTTCATAAAAATATAATTTTTATTCGCACGAGACTTATATTTTATTTTTAAATTTTTGAAGATTTATTGAGTTCAAATAAGTCTCACTTAATATAAAAATTACGTCCAAATTTTATAAAAATTTGATGATGGGTTCCTAAAATTATTTTGCGATATATTGACCTTAAAATGTTCGCTCGGGACTTATAAATTATTTTATTCTAATTTATAAGCATTTTCTTAATCCCGATCACACCCCACTTTTAAATACCCAAATTTAAATTATCGTAACCTATAATTACAATATATTTTTAGGGATATTTATAAATTAAATTTACACTTAAATTAAATTTACATACTCCCGTTCTTTTAAATCACTCCTTGTGACTTAATTATTGACCTAAGATTTTTGGGGTATTACATTGTCCCCATCTTATAAAAATTCGTCCTCAAATTTAAATTAGAGTCATGTACCTTGTGGAAACAGATAAGGATATCGATTTTGCATATCTGCTTCTGTTTCCCGCGTACATTCCTAGACTATGTAGTTCCTCTACACTACTTTCACCATAGGAATTTTCTTGGTGTGTAGTTTTCTTACTTGAGTATCTACTATTTCAATAGGTTCTTCCTTGTACGAAATTTCTTCGCTAACTTCTACAACTTGTGGTTGTATAATGTGAGAAGGATCTGCGATATACTTTCGCAACATCGATATGTGAAAAACCTGATGAAGTTGCAACATATCTAAAGCCACTGCTCCCACACATTCCACAACTTGATATGGTCCTACATATCTTAGAGCTAACATTCCTTTCTTAACAAACCAAACTACTCCTTTTATAGGTGAAACCTTAAGAAACACATAGTTGCCCACTTAGAACTCTACCTCTTTCCTTTTCTGGTCTACATAACTCTTTTGGCGACTAAAAGTAGTTTCTAGTCGCTTCTTAATCAAATGTACCTTCTCTGAGGTTATCTAGATAATCTCTGTTTCCGTTAATTTTCTTTCTCCATCTTCCGCCTAATAAATAGGAGATCGACACTTCCGTTCGTACGACGCCTCATACAGAGCCATTTCAATACTGAAATGATAATTGTTGTTATATGAGAATTCTAGTAAAGGTAGATGAACATCTTGGCTACCTCCAAAATATAATATACACAATCAAAGCATATCTTTCAAGGTCTGAATAGTCCTTTCATACTGTCCATTGGTTTACAGATGAAAAGCGGTACTAAAGTCTAACCGCGTTCCTAAAGCTTCTTGTAAACTTTTCCAAAACCTAGAGGCAAAACACTGAACCTTGGTCTGAAACAATTGACACAGGTTTCCCGTATAAACTGACGATTGCATCAATATACACTTGTTCCAACCTTGCCGCAGTATAAGAAATCTTAATAGGGATGAAATGTGCTGAGTTTGTCAGACAATCCACAATCACCCATATTGAATCAAAACCTTGCTGTGTTTTAGGTAGACCGACTATAAAATCCATTGTAATCCTATCCCATTTTCAATATGGGATGGGTAATGGTTATAGAAATTGTTGATATAAATACCAACTCGTAGTAAATATGGAAGTCAGATATCGATCCCACGAGGAGTGAAAATAAGAGCGACTGACGAGAATGAATTTTAGTTGCTATTCAATTCGTTTAGTAAATCAAACAATTGGATTGGTAATTATCACTACAAGAACTTAATTAAACTATGAACTAATCGACACAAATTGCAATCACCAACTTAGAATTAATAACAGTTGTAAACAATAAAGGAAAGCGTCTAGGGGTCAGAATTACACCTAAATGTTCAAGCCTACGGGATATGCCAATTTGGCACAAACGAGGACTGAATCGCTTCTAAAGTGCTACTCCCGCTCTCTCGAGCCTCAAAGAGCAACAAAACCGCATCAAACTAAGCATCAACATCTAGCTCACTCTTGTGATCCTAAACATGGAAGTCAATAAAATGCAATTGATCATTCAACTCTAAGGTAGCCTAATATCTAATCCGCTCTCGCGGTATCAAATCCTAGGCTCCTAATCTTGCGAATACATTCATTTAGCCACCTCTTGATGTGCTAAGCAAACTAACAACAAATCTAGGATAGCTAATCCTAGGTGGGCATTAAGCATCAAAATTAGAACAAGTTTCTCAACCAAACAAGCATATCTCCTAAAGCTAAGCATTCAAGATCTCATTCTAACCCCCAAACATGGGGGATTAAGCTACTCATGGCTAAAACAACAACAACACTAATTAATTGAGCAATAAACATTAATAAGTAAGGAATATTTACCCTTGTAGCACTAGTAATCAAGAACATGAAATAGATAATATAAATCTTCAATAATAGAATTTCAATCTCTATTAAAAAGCTTCAAACATTCAACAATGGAGGAATCTCCAAATCCCAAAGATGATTACTAGTCTAAAAGAAGAAAACTAAGAGAATATTCAAAAGCTCATAAATGTTGCATAGCCTAAAAATGAGATAAAGTGGTATATATAGGTGTTATAAAAGTGGAAACAAAAGACACCCACTAAAAGAGTGTTGGGCAAAAAATGGAAGTGAGCCTTGAGTCTTGTCTTGTCTTGAAATTCAAATTCTGAGCCATCTTTTATGTAGCTCGATTGAGCCATTCACTTATGGGTGAGGGCTCGATCGAGCCTTGTGCCTTGAGGGATTCCCTGGATTCATTTGTTTATGGGGATCGATCGAGCCCCTCTTCATAAGTGAAGGGCTCGATCGAGCCCTTCTTTTATTTCCCCAAAGATCGCTCATTTCTTCACTTTTCGACTAGCTTATTTTCTAATACTTGAATTCTTCCTTCTTTAAGCCCAAAATACTTCGTATTGCTCCGTTATCCCTGAAATGCTAACACATACAATAAGCACACAAACAATGGGAAAAAGCACATCAAAGTATAACAAAAGCATGCGAAATTGACTCTTAAACATAGGTGTAAATGCACCTATCAAACCTCCTCACACTAACCCCTTGCTTGTCCTCAAGAAAGAAATGAACCTCACTCAAGGACGTATGCTAGCTAATGATCTCACGTCCACACACATATCAATCAATCAATCATACTTTGACTAATGAACGCCCGAATGAATGTCTCATTAAATAACAACTAATGGTGATGCAAATAAGCGATAAATGCAATGTTAATGACATAAGTTGATGACATCAAGACTACAATCACGAATCAAGGTTGTTGACACATAACATGTTTAAACTTGCCATCTTATGCGGGACGTGTAAACAAATTGGATACAAGCTACGTTCGCCAAAACAAGGCATAGTTGGTCCAATTTCGAGCAATGGTGCATACTTCACTATATTTCACTCGCTTAAAAAGATCAAGGTGCATACAAAGAATACATGCAAAGTCACCATAGGCTTGCTCAAAGTCTGTAATCCACTACTTAGTTCGGTTTCCAACAATTATCAAATGGACTTTTAAGGGTTGTAATAGGGTTAATGGTTAGGGGTAGGTAAAAAGGTGGATTTTTGGCTAAAAACTTGACTTGAAAATTAGTTTCAACTTTAACTTTGGTGTATCTTGGAATTCTATACACAAATGAACTTTCTTTAAATAAACATTTTATGGCTTCATTTATTCTTTCTTTTTCTTCTTTTTCTCTTTTTCCATTTTTTTTTCTTTTTCTACTATTGTTTATTCTTTCTTTCTTTTGTTTTTCTTTTTCTTACTGTACAAGGCACTTTTCTTGCTATACAGTAGTTCACAATTCATCAATCATCACACTAGATTCTTCTTCTTTTTAAGTGAGTTATTCAAGCCAAGTTTTAGGGTGTTTTAAGAGGTGGATTTAAAAAGGGTAAATTTATGTGAAATGTGGGTTTGAAACAAAGAATTGACTAAGGCTCAAACTTGTGTTATCTAGGGGTAAAAGGGTAGGTTTTTGAGTGAGTTTAAAAGAGTGTGTAATCCTAATTGTCATTATCATTTAATTACCGAAAACTCAACTATGTAATCTTGAACGGACATAGGAGTAAGTTCTAGGACTAAAACATGCCAAAACGCAACAATAAAAGTAGGCTCGAAATTTTCAAAATTTGGTCGTGTTTTGCCATTGCTAGAACTACACAAACTATGCCAAGAATGCCTAATTTCCCTAGGATTCACAATTTTATCACAAACACATCATGCTTCCACATTAAGCTAGTTGGTCATGCATTAGAGGTCAACAAACGCTTATAATCGACTTCACCCTAATCCTATCAACGCATGTCATCTAATTGGCATTTCGCTAAGCAAGCATTAATAAAAATTGTTAAACAAGAAACACCATTCTAGACATTCATTAACCAAAACATAACATTGATACAATACAAGCATTTGATCAACTTAACTAGCATACTCAAAGTACCAAGCTAGGGGTTATGCTTCAAAAGTTTGACCAAAATTCTTCCAAACACCAAAATAACTAACACACAAACTAAAACACACTTAAAACAAACAAAGCATCAAAAACAAAAAACATAAAAACAAGATGCAATTTCACAACCAACCCTCCTCACACTATTTCTAGCCTAGTCCCTAAACATGAAATAGATAAAAATAAAGCGTGAAATTGAATGAGAAAGAGTTGGAGAGAATCAAATCTTATTAATCGAATGCCGGGGGTTCCAAAGATGGTGTAGGCGATGGATAGCGTGGCCCGCCTTGGGCGTTGAGATAATCCCTCAATTTCTCCTCTTTCCTTCTTTGCCTAGCCCGAAGGTATTTCATCAAATACTGTTACTCTTTCATAAATTGACGTTGTTCCGCCTCAAAATCACTCGGAGCTTGTTGTTGGCTACCTTGGGCCCCTTGAAATTCAGTTTCGGGTCAGTTCTCCCATTCCGCACATTGCTCACCTCCTCGAGCACTAGTCCCCGCTATACCTTTTCCTTTCCTCCGCACTTGCTCCTTTTGAGGCCTTTGCCTCGGAGCCTCTTCTTCTTGTTCTTGCTCGGCTTCCACTTCTTCATCACTCGGAGATGGAGGTCTTGCGCCATGTCGGCTCATATAGGCGGCTCTTCGGTAATAGGGCATAATTTTTGCTTTCTTGACATACGAAGATGCCCTCAAGATCACATAGGAAAAATCCATGTTGATCAATCTCGGCTTCTCCCATTTGTACTTATCCCATTCCACACCTTAATTCCTTGCAATTATAGTGACAAACCATTCAAAATCGATCTTCTTTGTATGATCCCGGATTTCACCAATATTACGCAAAAGCCTATATGCCGTGTTAACTCGGTAATCTTTCTCTCCCCGGTGTAGTATGGCATTGAAAGCCAAAAGATCCTCTTTAGCCAATTTGCTATACTCATTTCGACCACCAAATGTGTGACCGAACCATTTGAGTACCACCACATGTGCGGTATCCATCACTTCATTAGTTTTGGACGTGTTTGAGTTATAATGATCCAATCCTGAGAGTTCCTTCCAAATGGCGTGTTCATCAAAACCAACCCTCGGAAGGCACTTCAATCCCCTATTCGTCATATCAAATTGGAATGTTAAATCCGTCATATCAAAGTACCCTTCCTCGCCATCCATTCGGAATTCAAAACAAGTGAGATTGTCCCCGCTTATCATCAATGTTGTGAAGAATTCATAGGTTAAAGCTTCGCAATACACATGTGAGAATTCCACTAATTGGCGCAATTCCAAATGATCGAGAAGCTCCTTCATTTTCTCTTCGATACCCAAGCTTTGCATGGTTTCCCAATCGATTTGGAACGATTTAGTGATCCCTCTTGCTTTGAGTTTTTCATAAAGTAGTCCTTCCTCCTCAGAGCGGATTCGGAATGGGGCGTCGAAACGTCTTGTGAGAGAAGCTGAAGTGTTGACTCCTGCTTCCTTTTCCCCGGAGGCGGTAACTTTCCGGCGAGAGCGTATGGTGGTGGAGGGTGGTGCTTGTTCTTGAGGTGGTTGATCGTGAGCGGTCTCTTTTGATTTCCCGGATTTAGCCATGGGTAGAGTGGGGAAAAGGGTGTTTGAAAATGTGGTTTGTGTGGAGTTTCGCCGGAAGATGGTGGAGGTAAGGTGGTGGCCAAAATTCTTGAAGAGAAGAGGAAAGCTATGGAGTTTTCTATATTTGGTATAAATAATGGGGAAGAAGATGAATGAATGTAGACATATATGGTAAAAATGAGGGGGAAACACCTTTGAATTTGAATTTTGAAATTGGAAGCTCAAGATGAAGACACCTCATCTATCCATATGAAGTTTGTTTTCTTTGAATGGGTTTAGATCATGCCACATCATCAATCCAAGACTTCCACCTTTGAACCAATCAAATTAAAACAATTCAAAGCCGCCTTCACATGCATGGCTCGATCGAGCCCTTTGTTTTGAGTTTTGGGCTCGATCGAGCCTTTGTTGGGAAAAATTCCTGCTTTCATTTACAAAGGGGGCTCGATCGAGGCACTTCACTTATGAAGGAGGGCTCGATCGAGCCCTTAGTGTAAAAGGGAGCAGAAATTTTTTCCTTTTTGCTTGATTCCTTCACACCAAGAACGAAAGATACCCGACATTAAATCGAACATAAAAAAGTAAAAACAAAAACACAAAAACACAAAAACAAGAAATCAAAAGTTAAAAACATAAGATTAAAAGTAGGAAATCGGACCTCTCGGGAGTTCTTGTTTAAAGTCGAAAGCTCGACTATCAAACGGTGAACTCAAGTAGGGTTGGTGAAAGAAACTTCATCTTCCACACGATTGGTCAATGGTCCGAGATATGGTTTGCATCGATGCGCATTGACCTTGAAGGTCTCACCCTTTGAATTCTCCAATTCCACCTCACCGTGATTTGCCACATTTCAGATTTTGAATGGGCCACTCCAACAGGACTCAAGCTTTCCCGGAAACAACCGTAATCGAGAGTTATAAAGAAGGACAAATGAACAAACCTCTAACACTTTGGGGGCGATATTGGCGTCACGCCAACGCTTCGTTTTCTCTTTGTAGAGCTTGGCATTTTCATAAGCCATGAATCAGAATTCATCCAATTGGTTCAATTGAAGCAACCTCTTCTCCCGCGCCGCCTTAAAGTCAAAATTGAACTTCCTGATATCCCAATATGCTCTATGCTCAAGTTCTAGGGGAAGGTGACACGCCTTCCCATAGACAATACGGAATGGCGACATACAAAGTGGAGTTTTGTAGGCCGTCCTATACGCCCACAATGCGTCATCCAACTTCAAAGACTAATCTTTCCGGGACCCATTTACCGTTTTCTCCAAAATTCTCTTCAACTCGCGGTTCGATACTTCCACTTGCCCACTAGTTTGGGGATGATAGGGGGTAGCGACCCGGTGATGCACATTGTACTTCCTCATAAGAGCCTCGAATTTCCGGTTGCAAAAATGCGAGCCACCGTCACTAATAATCACTCTAGGCGTCCCAAACCGATTCACTAACCTTTTAAGGAAACTCAATACCACTTTAGTGTCGTTAGTAGGAAAAGGCTCCGCCTTTACCCATTTCAAAACATAATCTACACACACCAAAATGTATTGGTTTTTAAATGAAACCGGGAAGGGTCCTATGAAATTGATGCCCCAAACATCGAAAATCTCCACTTCTTGAATTGTGGTCAAGGGCATCTCATCACGCTTTGAAATATTACCCACCCTTTGGCAACGGTCACAATGGTCGACAAACTCTTTGGCATCTCGGAAGAGAGTTAGCCAAAAGAACCCGCTCTCAAGTACCCTAGTGGTTCTTGCCGACCCATAATGCCTGACATTATGACAAGAACTTAAGATGGACATCATTTCCCCCAAAGCTACACATCTTCTTAGCATCCTATCCCCACATATTTTAAACAAAAAAGGATCATCCCATAAATACCTCTTAACGTCGAATAGGAACTTCTTTTGTTGATGAGATGTCAAGTCCAGAGGCATGACTTCCGACGAAAGATAATTGGCAAAATCGGCATACCATGGCGTTTCCACTTCCCGAATCATCATGAGTGTTTCATCCGGAAACCACTCATTAATCTCCACACCAATAGGAATCGGCTCAGGATTCTCAAATCTCGACAAGTGGTTCGCCACCACGTTCTCCGTGCCCTTTTTATCCCGAATTTCTATGTCGAATTCTTGCATTAAGAGAATCCAATGGATGAGTCTTGGCTTAGCGTCTTGCTTGGTGAAGAGGTATCTCAATGCGGCATGGTCGATGTAAATGATACACCTTGAGCCAAGCAAATATTGCCTAAACTTATCTAAGGCAAAAACTACCGCCAACATCTTCTTCTCGGTAGTGGTATAGTTAAGTTGCGCTCCTGCCATAGTCCGACTAGCATAATAAATCACATGCATCTGTTTGTCCTTCCTTTGCCCCAACACACAACCCAACGCTTGGTCACTAGCGTCACACATAAGCTCAAAGGGCAAACTCCAATCCGGAGATGAAATGATAGGAGCGGTTATAAGCGCCTCCTTTAGCTTCTCAAAGGCACTATGACACTCCTTCGTAAACTCAAACGGTGCATCCTTATCTAGCAAACTCGTCAAGGGCCTTACGATGGACGAAAAACCCTTAATGAACCGACGATAAAAACCCGCATGGCCCAAGAATGCCCGGACTCCTTTAACTGTAATTGGAGCAACTACCTTCTCAATGACCTCCGTCTTCGCCCTATCCACTTCAATACCCGCTTCCGATATCCTATGCACAAGCACAATACCTTCGTCTACCATGAAATGGCATTTCTCCCAATTAAGCACCAAATTGGTCTCCTCACTTCGTGCTAACACACGCTCAAGATTCGCCAAACAACCATCAAATGAATCACCACAAACAAAAAAATCATCCATAAATACCTCCATTATGTCCTCCACCATATCGTTGAAGATCGAGGTCATACATCGTTGATAAGTTGCGGGGGCATTGCACAATCCGAAAGGCATCCTTCTATAAGCAAAAGTACCGTAGGGGCACGTGAACGTTGTTTTCTCTTGGTCATCCGGGAAGATGAGTATTTGATTATACCGGAGTAACCGTCAAGAAAGCAATAGTATTTGTGACCCGCCATTCTTTCAAGAATTTGGTCAATAAACGGTAGTGGGTAGTGGTCCTTTCGAGTCTCCGCGTTCAATCTTCGATAGTCGATACAAACTCTCCATCCGGTCACCGTTCTAGTCGAGATTTGCTCTCCCTTATCATTATCCACTACGGTAATTCCTCCCTTTTTTTGGTACGCATTGGATCGGGCTAACCCATCCACTATCCGAAATCGGGTAGATTATGCCGGCGTCCAAGAGCTTTACGATCTCTTTGTGCACTACTTCCTTCATATTGGGATTCAATCTTCTTTGCCTCTGAGTACACTTCTTGGCTTCATCCTCAAGGTGGATCTTGTGCGTCAATGTCGGATATTTTCCACCCCATAGCTAACACATGATCTTTCACAACTTGCACAACCCTCCTCTCTTGATCCTAAGAAAATTTATTGGAGATGATTATAGGTAAAGTTTCGTTCTCCCCATCAAAGGTGCATCAAAGGTGCACCAGAGGTGAGACGGAAGCGGCTTTATTTCAACACTTGGTGGCAACTCGGAAGATTGTGGAGTCACATCATTGCTCTTGTTCAAACTATCCGGTTTAGGTTCATTCTTTTCGGTGTATTCATCATCCACAATCCCGGAATGAAACGAGACTTGAGAGATTTGCTGAGGAAAAATTTATGCCCCCTTTAATTCATGGGGCTCTATCGAGCCTTTCATTAAAAGGGAGGGCTCGATCGAGCCCTCAGTGTTAAATGAGGCAGAGATTTTTCCCTTTGTAAAACTTGACAGCTCAAAATTTTCAGAAATTTCCCCCTTTGCTTGGTTCAACACTTTCACATTTTTTTGGAGTTGTTCTTCCACCATCTCATCAACCAAGTCAATCCTCATGCAATCCTCCTCCTCTATGGCATTCCGCATCACTCTCTTCATATCAAACTCCACACTTTCCACATCAATTCTCAAGGTGAGCTTGCCGGCATGAACATCGATAAGAGCATGCCCGGTATTCATAAAGGGGCGACCAAGGATCATAGGGCATTCCTTGTCCACCGCATAGTCTAGGATCACAAAATCTACCGGAAAGATGAATTTATCCACTTTAACAAGCACGTCTTCCACTATCCCATACGGCTTCTTAAGAGAGTGATCGACAAGTTGCAATACCATCGAGGTCCGCTTTACCGGTTGATCACCAAACAAGGACCTAAAAAGAAACAAGGGCATCAAATTAATACTTGCACCAAGATCACATAAGCAATTTATAGCATTCATATTTCCTATAGTGCAAGGGATAGAAAAACTCCCTGGATCCTTAAGCTTTGTCGGTAAGTTGCTTTTTGGATTATGGAACTACAATTTTCCGTGAGGGGTATTGTCCCGCCTTGTTCCCAACTACGCTTGTTCATAATTATGTCTTTCAAGAACTTTGCGTATTGGGGCATCTCTCGGAGTGCACCCGCTAGGCTAAGGTTAATTTGAAGTTTCTTGAACACCTCAAGGAACTTATGGAACTTTCCATTGTCTGGCACTTTTCTCAACCAGCTTGGGAATGGAACTTTCGGCACAAAAGGCGGAGGTGGTGGAAGTCTAACATATATTCTTCAACATCAATAGCCACCTCCTCACAAGCACTGGGTAGTTTTTGACTAAAGCTAGCAACATCAATCACCTCTTGAGGCTCATCCTCCTCAACAACATGTTTCTTCCCATTGGCTTTCTCAAGGTTCCTCCCGCTTCGAAGCTCTACCGCTTTAATTTGCTCTCTTGGATTGTTTTTCGTAGTGGATGGAAATCCCCCTTGAGGTCTACCTTGAAGCGAAATTTCCATTTGGAAGATTTGGGTTTCCAAATGATGGATGGTGGAAGCTTGGTTCTCCCTTTGCTCCATTTTTTCCAACTTCTCTAGTACCTAGGAAAGCACATTTCCCTCATCCGTATTATTTTGTGGATGGAATCCGGGAGGGTGTTGAGGTCTACCACCATAATTATTTCCTTGCCCTTGGTGGTTGTGATAAGGACCTTGTTGTTGGGGTCTATTCCCACCTTGAAAACTAGGACCCGCTTCTTGGTGCGCTTGAGCATTGCCTTGCACCTCTTGATTTCTCCACCCAAAATTAGGATGATTTCGCCATCCGAAATTATAGGTACTCGAGTAGGGAGCATTTCTTTGCCTTTGACTTCCCACATAGTTTACTTGCTCACTCCAAGCTTGCCCCGTGGCATAACACTCACCACTACTATGATTGAAGTCCCCACAATGTTCACACCCTACTTGGACATATGCAGCAGGAGCATTCTGGGGGGTCACTTGCTTCTTTAAGGCATCTACTTGACTTTGCAAAGATGCATTCATAGCCTTCATGGCTTCAAACTCTTTTGATTGGTCAAGTGTCATCAATGCTTCTTGAGCCGGTGGCCTTCTTCTTTCCAAGGACCAATTGCTACTAACCATAGCCAATTTCTCGATCAATTCATTTGCTTCATCATACGTCTTTTGCATCAAAGAACCTTCCGATGCCTAATCGATAGTAGACCGTGTAATCTCACCCAAGCCATTATAGAATATTTGGAGCACATGCTCCCTTGCGAGGCGATGATTAGGGACATGCCTTTGGAGGTCTTTGAACCTTTCCCATGTTTTGTAAAGTGATTCCCTCTCATATTGATAGAAGTCAATGATTTCTTTGTTTAACTTTGCGGTTCTCCCCATCGGAAAATACTTATGGAGAAAAGGTTGAATAAGATCCCTTCAATTGTGTATCGATGCATTAAGTAATGAACGAAGCCACAAACTTTCCTTGTCCCTTAGTGAGAATGGAAACATTCGGAGCTTGATTTGATCGGCGGTGATATTATGAAGCTTGAATGTATCCAACACTCCCAAGAACTTTGCTATATGTTCATTCGGATCCTCACTTGGTAACCCATAGAAAATGCACTGATTCTCTTGGAGTTAAAATCGTGTTAGGCTTGATTTCAAAGGTGGCTGCTTGGACCGATTGAGCAAAACATCCATATGCGGCATTATCCACATCCGGGAGGAAGAACTCCCCCAAGGTTTACCTTTGCGGTTGATGGCCTTGCACTTGAGGGCGGTCATGCCCTTGGTGCTTTTGCCGAACTCCCTCATCGAGTGGAGGAGGCGGATGTTTCCATACTCCATCAACTTGAGGATGATATTGCTCTACTACATAGTCCTCTTCCCCATGTTCCATGATAACGGGTCTACGATTTTGTAATATTTCGAAAATTTGACATCGTCAATTGGACCACGTGTCAAGTTTTAAATCGCCGGAGTAGCGATAAGGGAAAAATTAAGGAAGGAATTAAAATAAATAAGACCCGAAAAGGTCGGTTAAGAAATTTCAATATGGAAATCTTAGAAATTTATATCGAATAAAAGAGATTTAAAGGAAAAGCCAAAAATTAAGTGTAAAGTCCGGTATTATTAATTATTGGAAATAATTAATAATATAATTGAGATAAATTGATACAAGAATATCGCTGAGAAATATTAAATTTGAAAGACGTATTATTTATTTATAAAGTTTAAAAGAGAATTGGTTAAGATAAAGAAACGAAGGATTAAAAGGATAATTAACCAAGTATATATATATGTAATGATATGAATTAAGGAAATCGGAAGAAGAATCATCGAGAAGATGGAAGAAAGGAGAGGAAGGCGGCGATGATCGTCGGCTCAACGTGGTTTCGCTGTTTCTCGCTTTAATCGCGCGTTCTTTATATCGATTTGTTTGGAATTCAATTCTCTACCATATTCAAGCTTCTAATCAAGGTAAGGAATGAGATTTTGATGGCAAAATAAATGATTAGGGGCTGTTATATGTCGTACCATTTTGGAATGAATCAAAATCATGTTTTATAGTTGTTTTTGATGAAATTGAAGTGGGTTTTGTGTTAAGATGAAGTGGGTACATGTCGAAATGAGTTATAGGAGTGTTTTGATGTCAGAATAGGTTTTGGATCTGCTGAAATCGCGCCCAGCGAAGAGTGCACGACGTGGTGAGCTTCAGCACGTCGTGCAGGCCAAAAATGGCCTGTGGACGATGTGCCCCCTTGATTTTTAGGGGGGGGGAACGACGTGCATAGAGGGGGGGGCATGACGTGCCCCTCCCAAAACAGCTCGGGCACGACGTGCCCTGCCCCGATGGTGACTTCCGGGGGTTCCGATGAGTGAAAAATGGTTCCCGTGAGCCTGAAATGAATATAATATGTTGATGGAACATAATTGAATTCAATAAAAAGGTACGGATATGGTCACGAGTGGCCGGTTAAGTAAACAACAAAGTAATTAGGTTAACGTTTTAGCGAGTGAATAGAGGAGTCACGTTTTGGAGTTAATTGAAAGAGTAGGAAGTCAATAAAAGAAAGAAACTTGGAATTTGGTTTAGTCCTTCATCTACGATTGGCGTTTATGAATTAAACGTTCTGATATTATCATGTAACATTGGAATCGACGAATCACCAGGCCGACGAGCTGGAATAGATACGTGATCGAACGACGCATAGAACCTGCGTGATTGATTAATGACATTGCGATTTTTGGAATAGCGGTTTCTATGAGTTGCAATTTACTTTTGCGTATTATTATAAAAACTAATTTCTTATATTACGAATACTATTATTAAATACATCGTATTTATATGACTTGCTCGTATAAGATACTGTTTTGTTTGACTGATTTGATTATATGAATGATGTTTTATTCATTGCTTTGAATACATGAATCTAGTATGTGATCTGAAGAAACTAACTACCTATTGGGTGTCAATAGGCTGTGCGATCACCAGTACTTGGGTCAGTATAGCGTGTCTAACTTGTCCTTGAAATTTTGAATATATATGATATGAATATGAAAGTTGGATATGTGAAAGATAGATACGAGGTTGAACTCGGTGGAACTATCTTAGGACCCGTATCTAGTGGGTTGAACTCAGTTGAACTATCTCGGGACCCACAACTTGGGATTAAGAAGTGGCATGAGTTGAACTCGGTTGAACTATCCCGGGACTATGTCACGTGGTCGCGGTTGAACACGGTTGAACTATCTCGGGATTGGACCACTCAGATTAAGATGATTCGAAATGGTTACGATGTGATACAAATAAGACGAGTTAGGAGATTAAGATTAGGGTTTCGATCGGATCTATTACTTGAGAATATTGTGCTGTTTGCTTATATCATGTATTGAGTTATATATGTTTATGCGATGTAATATTTTTATAATACCATTAGTAATCCGCATAGTCACTCAGTATTTCCTAAAATACTGACCCCCTCACTCTGATGTTTTTCAGGTAGTCAGAGTCGGATCAGAGAAACCGTCTTCGTTGTGCCAAAAGTCGATTGACTTGAACAGAGTATGAGTTCCTAGAGCTGCAGTAGTCAGTAGGTGTCAGTATAAAATCTGTGAATTGATTTCAAACAGTTATTTTGAATGTAAACTCTGATATAATATTTAATATCTATACTTGTATTATCTAAAAGAGTTTTCTGGAAATGTATTATATATGATATTATGTTTTTATTTGCGAATTTTTTTTAGTAGTTTTAGGCTTCCTACGGGTTCGGAGCTACCACTCCCATTCCCTAGCGCCGGTCTTGGCTCAATTATTTGGGTCGTGACAAATATTCCCGCCTCACACTTCTTTTGAAGCCCACGAGGTTGTCTTGAAGCGGTTGTAGCGGAAGATTAGCCCTTCGTGTATTGTGCATACAGTATAGTTGATCTCCTACACAAACAAAAACAAGCAAACCACACGTCAACCCGAAAAGAAGCAAAAACAACAATAGTAACAAAAAGAGAAAATAAAACTAAGTCGACCGAACTACAACTAATTTCAATCAATCAATAAACACTCGTCACTCCCCGGCAACGGCGCCAAAAACTTGTTGATATAAATACCAACTCGTAGTAAATCCGGAAGTCAGATATCGATGCCACAAGGAATGAAAATAAGAGCGATTGACAAGAATGAATATTAGTTGCTATTCAATTCATTTAGTAAATTAAACAATTGGATTGGTAATTATCACTACAAGAACTTAATTGAACTATCAACTAATTGACACAAATTGCAATCAACAACTTAGAATTAATAACGGTTGTAAACAATAAAGGAAAGCATTTAGGGGTCGCAATTACACCTAAATGTTCAAGCCTACGGGATATGCCAATTTGGCGCCATCGAGGACCGAATCGCTTCTAAAGCGCTACTCCCGCTCTCTCGAGCTTCAAAGAGCAATAAAATCGCATCAAACTAAGCAACAACATCTAGCTCACTCTCGTGATCCTAAACATGGAAGTCAATAAAATGCAATTGATCATTCAACTCTAAGGTCGCCCATTCTCTAATCCGTTCTCGCGGCATCAAATCCTAGGCTCCTAATCTTGCGGATACATTCATTTAGCCACCTCTCGATGTACTAAGCAAACTAACAACAAACCTAGGGTAGCTAATCCTAGGTGGGAATTAAGTATCAAGATTACAACAAGTTTCTCAACCAAACAAGCATATCTCCTAAAGCTAAGCATTCAAGATCTCATTCCAACCCCCAAACATGGGGGATTTAGCTACTCATGGCTAAAACAACAACAACAACACTAATTAATTGAGCAATAAACATTAATAAGTAAGAAATAGCTACCCTTGTAGAACTAGTAATCAAGAACATGAAATAGATAATATAAATTTTCAATAATAAAACTTCAATCTCTATTAAAAAGCTTCAAACATTCAACAATGGAGGAATCTCCAAATCCTATAGATGATTACTAGTCTAAAAGAAGAAAATTAAGAGAATATTCAAAAGCTCATAAATGTTGCATAGCCTAAAAATGAGATAAAGTGGTATATATAGGTGTTACAAAAGAGGAAACAAAAGACACCCACTAAAAGAGTGTTGGGCCAAAAATGGAAGTGAGCCTCTTGTCTTGAAATTCAAATTCTGAGCCATATTTTATGTGGTTCGATCGAGCCATCCACTTATGGGTGAGGGCTCGATCGAGCCTTGTGTCTTGATGGATTCCCTGGATTCATTTGTTCATGGGGCTCGATCGATCCCCTCTTCATAAGTGAAGGGCTCGATCGAGCCCTTCCTTTATTTCCCCAAAGATTGCTCATTTCTTTGCTTTTCGACTCGCTTCTTTTCCGATACTTGAATTCTTCCTTCTTTAAGCCTAAAATGCTACGTATTGCTCTGTTATCCCTGAAATGCTAACACATACAATAAGCACACAAACAATGGAAAAAAGCACATCAATGTATAACAAAAGCATGCGAAATTGACTATTAAACATAGGTGTAAATTGCACATATAAGAAATCCATAAGGTCATTGATGTTCCAATTTAACTTGTTGACATGACGGACATGTTGCTACAAATTCTGCTATGTCCTTCTTCATTCTGTTCCACCAATATACTTTCTTAATATCACAATACATCTTTGTGGATCCCGAATGAATACTGTATGTCGAACCATGAGCTTCCTCCATAATCCTTGGTCTTAAATTCTCAGTGTCTGGTACACACAATCTGGTACCATACTTCAATGTGCCATCCACAATATTGAAATCTTTAGATTTTCCTTTTCGAACTTCATCCATTATACGTTTCAGTTGAGGATCTTTAACTTGTAGTTCCTTAATTTGATAAATCAATGTTGGTCGTACACTTAACTGAGCTAACAAATTTCCAAGATTTTAAACCTCAAATCTGATGTTCTGAACGAACAACATATAAATTTCCTTGACTAATGGTCTTCGCCACACTGTAGTAACATGCACGAGGCTTCTTTTAAATTTTCTACTTAGCGCATCAACTACCACATTGGCTTTTCCCGGATGATATTGTATAGTGCAATCGTAGTCCTTTAGCAACTCCAGCCACCTTTTTTTGTCTAAGGTTGCATTCATGTTGATCAAGGATGTATTTTAAACTTTTTATGAAATGTGAATATCTCATTGTGAGCGGAGCAGTATCGTGGGCCGCTCGCCCAAAGCTTATGGCTTACTTCTCGATCTGGATATGGTTTGAAAAATGGATTCGCCACCTATTTCAACTAGGAAATGCCTTTTAACCGACTAGATAGCCTTACTCGCCTCCGGTAAGACTATCGTGCATCAGACCAAATACTAGGGTTCGCGGACCTCCCCGAGACTCTTGTGCTTGGCTTATCTTTTACCGGCTTTATTTTCTGGACATATTCGTTTTATATCTCATCTCAACAGTATATGCAATTCACAGGATATGAAAGATGTAAATAAACATGTATGAAAGCAGTAAACACGTTTGACGCGCATATGACTCGATCTGGATTGGCATTTGAGGCAAGTAGCAGGTACTCCTAAACATACATCTAATCTTAGAGGTTTCTAGCAAGTAGCATAAGTCTGGCTGTTCAGGATTGATTACATGCACAAAGCCTAAAATCGGATGTATAAATGTGATTGATTGATTTTATTAGGTGAGTCTTGAAAAACCTATACAACTGTTACTACTTTTTCGTATTAGTCCTACGATGTCTAAGTGATGGGCTGGATTTGCATTAATGGGCCAATTTTAGGTGATTAGTCCTTTAATCAGTTATTATTGGATTTGGATGCTTTTGGAAAGCAGTAAACATTGCTAGCATGCTCAGAGGCAGTTGGATATACATACAAGGTCAGAGATACTTTTAAACCTCGTTGACTTTGAGGGCCTGGCACTCGCGCGGGTTTTGACCATCGGTCTGGTCAGAATGGGCTTTCGGTCAGACCACGAGAGTTGTGAGTCTCGTCGATCCGGTTCTAATGGTTTGATCCGGAGTTGATTCCAAGTTTGGGTTAGCCCAAAATCGGGCTGGTTGGCTGGGCCTCGAGCTCATGGCCCGGTTTTATACACTATGTTACATATATGGGTTTGGCCCATTACAATATAAAATTTGATTCTACACTAAATTATCTACATCTGGGTTCAAACTGGGTCTGATTTGGAGTCAGGATGGGCCCGGAAACACGTTTTGAAGATCGAATCGAAGTTTGGGAGATCTGGAAGCGAATCTGGGAATAGGCGACAAGGACGAACACGGCGCCAGTGTGACTGCCGGTGCCGGCAGGATGAAGTGGCGCCGCTGCCACCTTGTTCTGGCGGCGCCGCCGGTTTGATTGGCGGCGGCGGCACTGCGGACAGCAGCAACAGAAACAGTTTCCAGCATTCGTTTTTTAGCGTTTTTAGCTCGCTCGTTTTTGAGCCTGTTTTTCATGCAAAAAGAGGTCGAAAGGCATAAAAATGAATCAAACATTTTAAATAGGACATGCAAGGAGTATTTGCATCATCAAAACTATCAAATCGCAATAGTTATTGAATTTAGACATATTATGTCAAATAGACCTGTAATTAACCTAAACATGCATTTTATGTAATTTTAGTGTCTAGATTTCTGGATTTAAGCATACAAAACATATTAATTCATTTATTAACATGCTTCCTAGTTAATGGTCATGGCAATCATGACAATATTCTTAAAATCAGCAATTATGGCAAACACATAATTCAAGAAATTTATAGTAAAATAGCCTAAACGTGCAGTCTAAAAACATAAAATCTAGCAATTCTAAATAATCATGGAAAAAAGTGATGGAAAGAAGATTAGAGTCCTCAGAGGTACCGGTCTGAGTCCTTGGCTCGTTTACTGGCGAAGTGGATGCGAAATCTAGCTTCGAATCTGTGCAGGGCTTGCATTCTTGGAGAATCAAAGCGTTCTTAGTTGTTTTTCTGGACTGGATTGAATCGATTTTCTGTGTATGTGTGCTACAATATTCGGATATACTAGGGTTTTTAGGGGGTGGTCAGTTTTTCTCTTCTATTTTATAGGGTTTCTGTGCCACACCTTTAGTCAGGCTGGCTTAAGGCTGTATTTATAGTGATTAGGGGTGACCTAGGGTTTCCTAGAATCTTCTAGAACATTCAAGAATATTCTAGGGTGAAAGTGTGTGAAGTGATAAGTTTTTAGGTGTTAAGATTAGTTTTAAACTCTATTTTCTAGATAAATTCGTATTAAGGATTAATGGCTAAGTAAAAGATGGTAAAAGTGTGTTTTGGTGCCCGAAAGTGTTAAAAAAGGTTCCTCGGGCCCTATAGGTTTGGTTAAGGTCAATTTCACTCCGTCAAACTTGCAAATTGGCCCATAAACTTCTAAGATATGGAAATTAGTCCAATTTCTAGACTTAGATTACAATTTTTTTGAATTTTAATGGGCTATTTACGCCTAATTGCGTTTTAATCCTCCAAGTTTGCAGCTGTGCACAGATTACACCTGCTTAGATTCCAGCAAGCAAATCGAAAGCTCTTCACCCAGACAGATTTCTCTGGGAATCATCATTGGACGCTTCAGTTCCTTATCACTTTTTACCTGTCCGAAAAATAGGTGTCTACACTCACACATTGCACCATACAAGTAATGCCTTCAGATTTTCAGCGCAGCAATTACCGCTACTAATTCCAAATCATGAGTCAGCTAGTTCAATCCGTGCTTTTTTAGCTGTCGAGAAGCAATGCTATTATAGTAGACTATAAAACCTTCAATTCTTTCAGGTGAAGATAACACTAGAGCCATTGTCAAACACTCTAGTAGTGTCTCAAAAAATCCTGCACAAATGTGGAATTCCCCAAAATATTTAATTAGCAAATTGGACCACGTATCCAGTTTTCAGTCGCCGGAGTGGCGATATCGGAAAGTTTTCCGAGAAATTAAAATAAATAAAGTTTTTATAAATTGGTTTCGCGAAAGTAATGAGGCGGAAATTAATGTTATATTTCAATTCTAAAGTTGAAATTGGAATTAAAAGGAAAAATGTCAAGAAAGGTTCAAAATAAAGTTCAAGGACTAAAGTGGTAATTTAGCCACTACGTCTCGAAAATGGAAATTTTAGGTTTTGACGGGAAAACATTAATATCGAGCTTCTTATTATTTATTGGATATAAATAATACGTATAAGTTCTAATAGAGGAATTAATTGATTTAGTTATGAACTAAATCGAACAAAAGAAAAGTTTACAAGTTATATTATGTAGCAAGGAAAGAGAACAAGGGTTATAGCAGCCTTTTTGCCATAATATGTAAAAGGAAAATTATGGATTAGAGGAGGAAGAAAGAAGCATCCAGAGAGTTAGAGAAATATCGATCGATACCGTCGTTTCGCCGCTGCTTCTCTGTTCGACGTCTGATTCGAGCAATTTTTGCGGCGATTTCTTTAGAATCGGAGGCTCTATCTATCCTAATCTTCAAATTAAGGTAAAAATCTCGAAATTTGGTGTGGAATTCGAATTTATAGGCTGTTTTTAAGCGGGATATGGAATTTAACGTTTTTGGATCGTTTTTAGCGTTTTTAGAGAAGCTACGATACGGGTTTGATGGAAAAAGGGATTGAGTATGTGTGTGGTGCGTAGGAGCACGAAAGGGCGCCCGGAAAATGGATTTCCGGGGGCTGCACATCTGTGTGAGAACGCACACCGAAGTGTGCGGACCCACACCGCAGTGTGCGGACGCACACATAGGTGTGCGGACACACACTATTGTGTGCGAACGCACACTTAGGTGTGCGAACGCACACCAATGTGTGCGGACGCACAGTGCTCTTGTGCGGCTGCACAGTGGGTCCAGAGGACCAAAATGGACTTTGTGCCCAAATTGAACGGGATTTCGATATTTTCAAATATTAGACCTAAAGACGATTAAGAACCCCGATAATTTAAAAAGTAAAGTTTTAGCTCGACGTTTTCGATGATTAATGATAACGAGAAACGTTAAGAAGTTATACGATTCTCAAATGCGAGGAGCAGTATTCGTTAAGTCATAAATACGACTAAGAATTATTGAGCACGTGAATAACATTAAAAATGAAATTAAACCCTAGAACTTAAAAGTAATATATATGTAAAACACGAGATTAACATCTAACTATTAAACGTTAATTAATATGTGTCAGACGTGTCAGCGAACAGAGAGGTTAGTAGACGTGGGATAGCGAGAGCATATCATTACATCGACCACGTCATTGATTGGATAGCGATCACTGTGAGTTGCACTTTACTTTCGTGTATTACATATTAAAGTTGTTTAATACTATATTTTATATATACGTGGATTGTTTATATGCATCGCATTATATATGATTTGATTAAATATTATATGTTTCTATCAAGTTTATATACGAGGAACTAGTATGCGATCCGAAGAAACTAGCTACCTATTGGGTGTCAATAGGCTGTGTGATCACCAGTATCGAGTCAGTCTAGTGTGTTTGCATTTGAGAAATGATTTGATATATACATGTATGATATGAATATGAATACGAATTTCGAAGTCAGACAATGAATTCGATACGAGTGAGCACTCGGTGACGGTGTAGTGTGGAGTCCCTGTATCTAGTGAGTTGGACTCACACGTTGGGATTAAGAGATAGGCCATGATCGATGAGGTAGAGTATGAACACTCCCGGGTCGGACCTTTTGTATCAGTATGATTTGATTATTCGAAAGATGTGTCGCATGCTAGGATATTAGTTTCGAACGGATCAAGTACCTGTTTATATGTATTATTTTATATTATTGTTTCCTTGAAATGCGATGCTATGTTTTTATAATAATACCGTTAGTAAATGAAAACTCACTCAGTATTTTCCCAAATAATGACCCCTCACTTTGATGTTTTCAGGTGCTTAGAGTGTGGACCTAGTTAGAAGCCAGTTTGGAATCCGGAAGTCAGCTATGTATGTATAGTCCTCTGACTTCTGTGAGTGCTGCAGTAGTGGTCTAGTGTTGACAGAGTCGTAGCCTAGACAGCTGTACATTTTGATTGTACATATCACTTGTTGTCTTGTTTATATGTTTTGTATGCTACATGTATTATGTCTTGTTCGCGGCCCAGTTGCCGGTGATATGTTTTGATACACTAACTTATGTATATAGTACCGCGAGACCAGTTCGTACTGGGTACGGTAACTAGAGCCCGCGAGGTTTTGAACAGTTAGTGTAAATATTTGGTTATATGTTATATATGTGTATTTGCTTCCGTTGTTTGATGGTTTTTTATTTATTATTTGCAAAAAATAAATAGTGATTTGAGGCTTGCTACGAGTTCCGGAGCTACCACTCTCGTTCCCTAGCGCCGGTTACGGCTTAATAATTTTGGGTCGTGACAAAATGTCCTGTAGTATGCTGCCAAACACAAGAAACTTTGTATCTCAGTGACTGAACTTGGTCGATTCCATTCTACCATAGCTTCAATCTTCTTTGGATCAACCATAATTCCATTTTGAGATACTATGTGACCAAAAAATGCCACCTCTTTTAACCAAAACTCGCACTTAGAAATTTTTTTATACAACTGGTGCTCTCTTAAAATCTAAAGCAGTATTTGCAAATGATTGGTATGTTCTTCTTCCGTACGCGAATAAATCATAATGTCATTGCAGACACCTATTTTCCAGATAGGTAAAAAGTGATAAGGGACTGAAGCGTCCATTGATGATTTCCAGAGAAATCTATCCGAGAGACGAGCTATCGATTTGCTTGCTAGAATCCAAGCAGGCGTAATCAGTGTATAGCTGCAAACTTAGAGTATTAAAGCGTAATTAGCCGCAAATAGCCTATAAAAATCAAAAAAGATTATAGTCTAAGTCCAAAAATTAGACTAATTGCAATATAATAAAAGTTTATGGTCCAATTTGCAAGTTTAACAGACTGAAATTGACCATATCCAAACCTATAGGGCCCCATAAGCCTTTTTTTAACACTTTTAGGCACCAAAACTGACTTTTATCACCTTTTTAATTAGCTAGCAAGTCCAAATCCGTATTTTAAATGTAAAATTCTAAGGTAAATAATTTAGAGATAATCATAATCCTAATGATCTATCACTTAACACTTCATCAACCTTGAATCAAACTCCAACTAGGTAAAACGGTAAATTAACTTAAAGCTAACCCTAGAAACTCTAATTTTCCCAAAAAAATATAGCATTAAGACAGCGTAGCCAAAGGTTGTAATAGAGCACTAAAGACCTTAGAAAATTCGACCCCCTAGCAAAACCCTAGCATTGGCCGAACCGTCACACCACACACACGCACAAAAATCACTCAATTTCAGTCCTAAATACGCTTTAATTCTCTAAGAACATAGCCCTGCCCATATTCGAAACTGGATTCCGCATCCTTTTTGCCAGCAAACGAGCCAAGGACTTAGAACGGTACTTGTGAGGACCCTCAATTCATTCTTTATCACTTTTTATGCCATGATTTATTTGCAATTGCTTAATTTTGTCAAATAGGATGCATGTTAGCTTATTTTTGTTGTTTTTGCCATAATTGCCAAATTATGTATTCTTGATGAAATTGTCATGTAGATTCAAAGATTTTATGATTATAGGCTATTTTAATACACATTATATGCTAACAATCCAGAATTATGTCAATTGTACAACTTATAATGCATGGTATGATGTTTTTAAGCTTGTTTACCTAAAACTGCCTTAGAAAAATTCACCACGAAATAAGCTATTTTAGTATTTTAATTAGATGTTAGACACTTTAAATCAATCTCAGTATGTGGTTTTTGCATTCCTTGCAATGTTTTTAAAACTAGACCGGAGATTGAACCGGCTTCAAAGGGGGGTTCATGGTTCGACCGGTTCAACTGGGTTAGCTCGGAAATTTTAATTTTTGATAATTTAAAATAATTTAATTCAAAAATATAAATAATTTATAAATATATAAATAAAAAGTATGATAAATTATTTTATTAAATTTAATTATACAAAATATAATAATAAATGTTGGCAATGACCATTAAATTTGGTTTTTGTTAATTATTTCCGAAATTATCACCCAAAAACTCATAAATCCCATTTTATACCTTCCAGACCGCGGAACTGTTCCGCGGTTTGTGTAAACCGCGGAACAGTTCCGCGGTCTGTCCTACGTGGCTCCTCGCTGGAGGAGCCACATAGGCAAAAGCAAACCGCGTAACACTTACGCGGTTTGCATTGCCAACGTGGCAAACCGCGTAAGTGTTACGCGGTTTGCTTGTGCAGCCAGGGAATTAATTCCCTGGCTGCACTGATTGGGAGAAAATTCTCCCAATCATTTTGATTTTATTTTAAATGATTGAGAGGTTTTCTCCCAATCATTTAAAAAAAATTTAAATAAAAATTTAAAAATGAGAAAACCTTTTATTAAAAAAAATTTACGTTTTAATTGTTGAACTTTTTAAATTTAAAACATTTGAATTAGTTAATTTTTTTAACATTCTACAAAAATAAAGTTATAAAATACTACAAAATAATTATATTAACAAATATTCAAATATAATTTATACTTCATAACAATAACATATTTAATAAACTAAAAATTACAAATTAAAAAAGATTACTACATCAGATAATAATGTACAAAGTACAAAAAAGAAATCACCTAGGAGTCCTATCGTCATATCTGCTAGTTACCGGGAGGTTCGAGCGCAAGTTGTTTCTGTTACGGTTCGCCCGACGGCCTGTACTGATGGTGAGGTAACGTCGACCTGGGCGACCATCACCATCTCCCTCTCCTGCATCGGCGTCCTCGTCGTCGGCTCCGTCGTCACCCTGCTGGTCCTGGGGAATGGCCGTACTCGTCGTTGCTGGTGGCGGGGTAACAAATTCTCCTTGTTGGCGGAACATCATCGCCTCCATGCTGTCTAGACCTAACCAACTGCTACCATATGACAGAAAGTCTGTAGTCCCAGGTGTCTGTGGAAGTCCCTGTGAAGCTGGAAAGTCCTGTGTACCCTGTGTAGGCTGATCCCACTGCACCTGAAAAGGAGGCACCGTAGGTGGTACATAAGTAGGCGGCGGTGGAACAAAAGGCGAAGAAGGTCCTGGTGGCACTGGATATGAACACGACCCCTCAAAATAGTGATGTGCCGAATCCCCGTAAAACTGGCCAGAAGAAGAAGGAGGACCCGATGAAAAGGATGGCGGTGCAGAGCTGGACCCCGCGTAATAGTAATGCCCTCTGAAAGGATGAAAAACCACTGGGGGAGGCATAGGATCAGTCGGACGCTGAGGTGGTGCAGGGGGGGTGACGCCGCTGTCGCCGTCGATGTCGCAGTGTAGTCGGATCTATCGGCGCGTCAGGTATGACTGGTAGTCGATGCGGCGGTATAGAAGGCTCGATAGGGGGCGATGTAACATCACGGCGGTCCTCTCTAGTGCCTCTCTGTGTGCTGGCTGCGAACCGCCGAAGCTCAGTGTCAACAGGAGCATCCCTACGTACACGCTCCACAAAATCGGCCTGCAAATAAAGATATAATACGTTAAAAAAAGTAGAAAATTAACCCACAATTTATTGATTAATTAATTGAAAAACATATAATTTAAAAAAATACCTGTGCTCCGAGCTCAGCGCCCTGTCGTGTGATCCAGCGACGCGTGACATACCGAAACCAATCCATATACTCGGAATGATAATGAGGTGGGTCCTGGAGGGGCTGTCCTGAAATTACAAACCGGAGCCGGTCGTCCCACACACGAATGTAGTGAGAGTGTGTCTGGATCCAAGATGAGCTGCTCTTCAGGGTAAGGGAGTGTAGTGAGTGGTCCTGAAGTGGGGCGTCTGGAATACCCTGCTGCAATCCGAACTGCTGCAGAACTCTGTCTGCCTGGTGCCACTCCACAATATGAAAATAAATAAGTGGAACCGTGGCCCGCCAAAAACCGCGCCCATCTAAACAATACGCTGGGATAGTGTCCAGCATATCATCAGTGTACGGCTGCCAGATAAACTGCATGTATAAAATACAAGACATTTAGTATTAAAACATTCCCACAATGAGCTATTTAACATACGAGATAATAAAACCGAAACATAATTTCTTACATCTTCGTAGCGAGATGTGTCAAGCCGAACACGGATGTCAGGCAGCGAGTGTCGAGCCGCACGGCTGGCGTTTCTCCGGCCTCCCCATCTGTTATTCAAGAACAACAACACATTAATCCGTCAATATTTAAGAAATAGAATAAAATTAAAAAATATTAAATAACAGTAAAACACACCTGTCGCCCAGTGGTCAATGTGGTGAAATAGTGGGATCGGCAAGAGCGGGAGCAATAACTCTAAGTCGGTCCAATGCCCACAACTGCAGTATCCACAACGGCCCGCCCATGTTGCGGCGATTCGCAGACCGCAACGAACATGAGCAAAGCTCGTGATATAAGTAAGCCAGTGTCGCCGATCCCCAGCTGTAGGTCCGAACTGCCGCCAAGTCCTCTAAAAGTGGAAGAATCCGTAACGAAGTCTTTCCACTACCGAGGTCAGTGAAGCACAATCCTGTGACAGCGAGCAAGAGATACGCCCGTGTGTACCGATGGACAAGCTCGTCAGTCGCCTGGTCTGGTAATGCACCGAAGTCGGGAAAACTCTCTAGGATCCAAGAAGTCTGGACTGTGGAATTTGCAGGCTTTTTAGGATATCTGCCCGCAGGAATCCCCAAAACCCTCTCTGCCACTGCAGCCCAATCATGTACAATACCTCCTGTAACAGCATGACCGTCTACTGGTAATCCGGTCTGAATGGCCACGTCCTGTAGTGTAACCGTGCACTCTCCGCCGGGTAAGTGAAAAGTGTGGGTCTCCGGCCTTCACCTCTCCACAAGGGCTGTGATCAGCTGCATGTCGACGCTGTAGTGACGCATAGCAAAACAGCCTGCAAATCCAGTAGGCTCGATCATCGACCGAATACGGTGGTCCAACCTAGCGAACGGCAGAACAGCGCTCCTTCTAGTCGTACAGCTAGCGCGAGACAGAAATCCCTCGTCAGATCCCTGAAAAAAATAAACATTGAGTTAGTTCAAAAATTTAATTAAATTGCAAACGTAACTGTTGACAAAAAATAAGATGCAAACGTAAGTTACCGTGCCATCCCAGACATCCTGAGAGATATGGTCATGCTGTAAAAAAAGTAGCGCCGGTCTTTCATGACCCGGCTGCATGTGATCGTGAGCAGCTGCCATGGCTGCAATTTGTTCAATACAAATTATTAAACAATTAAATCATAATAATATCAAACACTTGTTCACAAATAATATGAAACAATTAAATAAAAATAACTTCATCAATTATACGGTCAAGTAAAAGTGTTACAAGAGTTTGTTATTTAAACTAAATAACTAAACAAACACAAAATAGAATGAGCTGCCAGATTTTCAATTTTAATAGAACACAAATGGAATTACAACATCCTTAGTACATGATAAATGGAAACAGAAATTCTCACATCACTGAACTCTAAAAGGACATGAACTAAGGTTATGACCATATGTAAGACATCTTCTACAGTAGTTGCTATTCCGCCTGTCCCTAAATGTCTGGTCCATTTCATTCCTACGCCTACTCTCAACCGGCCTACCTTTCTTCCTCATCCACTGTCTGTTAGGAACAAATGGAATTTCAGCGGAATTGATCCAACGATTTCGATTCCATAAGGGTTCAAATGAAACAGAGCTCCACGCTAAGATTCCATACTCGCATTTGTAATACCATGAAATGTAGTCACGGTAGTTCTCTCCATATTGGTTGCAGGCAGCTATCGCATGGGAGCACGGAATTTTCCATTGTTGAAATTTTCCACAGGTGCATGTCCCGTCCAGTAGACGAACTTGCTGTGTATTGCCACCCTTTTGTCTTACATTGTCGCACTGGGTCAAGACATTGAATACCTTCTGTGCCACGTTGAACTGTGAAGCCGTATGAGTCTTTGACTTATTTTCCCAAGTCTCAATTCTGTGTGCACAGACTGGAGTCCACATGAAACCGGATGCCAACCACATTTTATAGTCGTTCACATGCTTAATGAATACGGAATTGACCTTGTTAAATATTGCTTCCAACATGGCTGTGATAGGGAGCCCCCGAATGTTCTTTAACATCGCGTTGACCGACTCAGCGTAGTTTGTTGTCATCACACCATGCCGCATTCCAGACGTGTCGCCACTCATGCTCCATTTTCTAACATCAAGGCGGTCAAGATACGCATAACCCTCAGGTGAATCCGCCTCTATCAATGACATGTACCGATCTCTTTTATGCTCTTGGTATGCGCGTCCTACACGTCGATTAAACCGTCAATATTTTCCCATCAACCAAAAATTTATGTATTATATGAAATGACAAGAAAATTACCAGCTTTTTCAGCAAGCTTTTTGAGATATTTTTTCTTGAAGGCGTTGTGGAAGTTGCTCACTAGGTGTCTAATACACCACTTGTGGGTATCACCCGCCCACTCAGGCCCCTCCATGGCACTCATAATACCGGAGCCGCGATCAGATATGATACACACCTTTCGCTCACCCAAAACATACCTCTTCAACATCCTCATGAAATACCTCCAGGATGCGGCAGTTTCCGACTTCACAATGGCAAAAGCTATCGGCATGATGTGATTGTTCCCTTCAATGCAGAAGCAATCAACAAAGTCATTTCGTATTTTCCATATGTGTGGGTGCCGTCGATGTACACCACAGGCTTGCAATACTGAAAACCCTTCACCACTGGCTCGTAAGTCCAAAACATATGCTTGAAAGTTCTGAATTGTGGATTGTTTTCAATTGGTGTACCTGTGCATACACCGTTATTAGTAATTATTAAATCGAACATATTTTTAATACTCGAAATTTTTAAAAAATTACCGGTAGCATGCCAGACTGTCCTGAGATTAGCAACGGTGACATTCGTCATAAAATTGCAAATCTCCTTGAAAGAGTCGTCCCATTGTCCGAACCTGTTTGCAATGGCCTTTTCCTTGGCATACCATGTTTTTTTGTATCCGGGCCTAACTCGCAATTTTTGAAAAATGCCCTCTTGAAGCGTTTTAATCCTAATGTCACGTTGCAGATGCAATTGCGTGTCGATGTGTTCAGCTATCTGTCGCGCTCTTAAATTGCGATGGTCTTGGTTCATTGATTGGCCGCTGCATTGGTGGGGGCCGTTATATCTTGTTATTATCCAGTCTGACTCGCCTTTCAAAAGCGACGCACGCAACCTCCAATTGCAAGTGTCATTGTTCACACACACAAGAACTATTGTTTTACCATTTGTTACACTGCTCTTGTATTCTTTATTAGCTGCAATGTGATAACTCGCCGCGCATGTCTGGACAGCATACCTCGAACTAAAAACCATCCCCAATTCAAACTATTTGCCTGCTTCCCATATTGCATTTTCTTTAGGCCACAGATTCATATTGACACACATGTCGTCAACATTCTGATGCGTGTACTCATGAGGAAGGCGCGACTCAAAATGATCTGTATTTTGTTCCGACCCACCACCGACATTCTCACCATGGGTGCCATCTCCATTATCACCACCGATGTCATCATCATCATCATCCTCGTTGTCATCAGCAACGGCCCCATAGAAGTGTTCTTCTTCCTCATCCTCATCACTAAAATCATCACCATCGTCTACATCCGCACAGTCGTCTACATCCGCACAATCGTCTACATCCACAGAGTCGTCTACATCCGCACGTACTTGAGATAACGGATTGTACACAATATAAAACTCAAGTACCCTCATTTTTGGCGTCCGCGAAACATTACGCCACATTGCTTGCATATGAACATCTGTCTCCATAGGAAAACCATCATATTTTTGAAATCTTCCATGTTCATCGAACCGAGGCACTCGTAGATAAATCTTCACTATCTCGTCACCATCCTTCAGCCCAATTACCCTTCTAATTACGACTTGTAGTTGTGCAAAATTCACTACACTCGTCAGCTCAACCAGTTCTGATTTACCAGAAACATAATCAACTCCACCCGGAGTCGATAATATTGTACCATCCCAAAAAAATTTTAGGGCTGGCAGCTCATTTGTCGTCATTACTACATTAAAAAAATATAATTTTAACTACATTTTTAGGGTTGGCAGCTCATTAAAAAGAGGGTTACTCTCATTTAAAATATAATTCAAATATTCTACATGTCAAGTTCAAATTTTTAATAATTAGCCGATTTAAATGTAAATACGAATATTTTATGTTAACTTTTTTCACAAACCTACAGTTATAAAAAAATTATATTTTCTCTAAATACTGTTAAAAACAAATACCTATTATATTTAATTTTTTAGTATCGAATCTATTTATATAATATAAAACATAAATTTTAATATTTTGCACTAATTCCAACCTAATATAAAAATATTCTAAAAATTTCATATATTCGATTTTCTAATTTTAATTTACTCTATTTTACATTTATATAAATTTTATACACATTATTCTAATTTTATTTACACATTAATCTAATTTATTTTATAATATATATTTTTAAAAAAATTAACTAAATCTAACTATATCTATGGGTTAACTCTATATTTATTTAACTAACTACATTTCAAACATTATTTTAATCTAACTACACATCAAACATTATTTAAATCTAACTACATTCAATAATTAAAAATAACATATCTATAAATTTTAAAGACTCACCCGATAATTCCGCTAAAAAATAATATTCTGCGCCAAAAAATAATATTCCGCCACGAAAACCAACTCCGCAAAATCTTCTCCACAATAATGCGCCAAAAAATAATATTTCGCCACGAAAACCGACTCCGCGAAATTTTCTCCACAATAATACCCCGATTTAAAATTTTTATCTCTCTACTATCTCTCTCTCTCTCTACATATCTCTCTCTCTCTCTATAAAATTTTTTCTCAAATTGTGATATAAGGGGGAACGGGTTGGTTCCCCCTTTTATAGTGGTGTAGACCGCGGAAACTTTCCGCGGTCTACAACCACTCGGTCAGAGGGAATTTATTCCCTCTGACAGGGAATAAATTCCCTCTGTAAACCGCGGAAGAGTTCCGCGGTTTACAGTGACGTGTCACTGTAAACCGCGTAACTCTTCCGCGGTTTACAGTGACGTGGCTCCACCTGCATCCAGGTGGAGCCACATGTGCAGACCGCGGAACACTTCCGCGGTTTACCCAAAACCGCTTAAGTGTTCCGCGGTCTGTATGATATAAATGGGGAAAATTTTTTAATCCGGGGTTAGTTTAAGAATTTTGTTTAATTTTACAAATAAAAACGTCATTAACCCTAATAAATGATAAATATATAAGAATATTTAAAATAATTATTTTATATGAGAAAAAAATATGATAAATTATTTTATTAAATTTTAATATAAAATAATAATAATAATAAATGGTAAATATATAAGAATATATAAAATATTTATTTTATATGAGAAAAAAATATGATTTTTTCAATTTTAATAAACAAAAGTTACAAAATATAAAATATATAATTAATTTTATAAAATACAATGATATATTTAATATAAAATTAATTACTAAATTTCTTTGTATAAAATTTGATCTTAGTTGAATTACGTTATATGATAATATATTAAATTCAAAAATATTAAATTTATTGTGTAATTTTGATAATTGTAATTATTATTTAAAAATATTTAAAATAATTAATGTGTGTTTAAATTGAATATATGAAAGAATGTGATGTAAGAAAGAGAAAAAACAAATCACATATTTGGTAGATGTCATAAACACATAGGGGGGGGAGACCACATGTCTGGACAAAAGAAATGAGTTTTGAGCAAAAATTCAAAAATCCGGATTTTTCTGGGTTTGAAAAATAACAGGATTTTACCGGTCCGATCCGATTTTAGCCGGTTTTCTATATTTTGGATTTTTACATCATAACCGGACCTGACAGTTGACTGGTTCCCGGTTAACCTGGTTCGATCGGCCGGTCCGGTCCGATTTTAACAACTTTAATTCCTTGTGCTTTTGATGTGTTTTTGCATGAAAAATAGAACCAAAATGACGAAACGGCAAACTACTGTCCCCCTTGCTCTAGACGCCACCGCCTCCCCAAACTATTGTCGCCGCCGACTTACACTGCCGGCACCAACAGTACACAGTGCCGCTGCCGGCACAGCGTGTGGCAGCACCGCCTGTCTCTCCCTGCTTCCCATAATCCATTTCCAAATCCCCTAGATATTGATCCAGACTTGCAATTAAGTTTTCAGACTCGTTTAGACTCGGAATTAAGCCCAATTTGAACCCAGACGAAGGGAATTTAATGTACTTTATTTTTATGCATTGTAACGGGCTAGACCTAATGTAATCCAAACCTCAAATTTCACAAATGTAACATAAAGTATAAACCGGGTCCATGAGTCCACAATCGGTAAATCGAGTCGTATCCAAGCAGAGTTCAGGGACCACCCAAACTCGGAATCGACCCCGGTTAGAACCGATAGAACTGTATCGACGAGACGGAAAATTTCCATGTTCTGTCCGAGAACCAGTTCGACCACACCGACGGTTAAACACGCGCGAGTGCTCGAAAAGTAAACGAGGTTGAAAAGTATTCATCACCTTATATGCGTACCAACTGTCCCGTGAGCATGTTTGTAATGTTTACCGCTTTCCATAAGCATGTCAAATCCATTATTAAAAGGCTAAAGGACTAACCACGTTAAAATTAGCTAAATTAAATCAATTCCAGCCTATCATTTAGACAAGACTTCTATGAAAAATGTAGTAAAATATTGTATAGGGCATTCAAGATCACCTAATAAAATCAATTAAACTTAGACTTTCGATTTAGGATTTATGCATATAATCAATCCAGACCAGTCAGACTTTTGTTACTTGTTAGAAATCGCCAGGTTTAGATGTATGTTTAGGAGTATCTGCTACTTGCTTTGCATGATCAGTATAGATCGAGTCATACGCGTGTCATATATATTTACTGCTTTTCCAAACTTGTTTACATTTCCAGCACTATATCCCATGGTTTCCTATTGTATGTTGAGATGAGAATAAACCAAATATATCCAGTAAATAAAATCAATAACTGATAAGTCAAGCACATGAGTCTTGGGGAGGTCCACGAACTTGGTCTTTTGGTCCGATTGACGATAATCTTACCCATAAGCGAGTAAGGTTATCCAGTCGGTTTAAAAAGCATTTCCTAATTGAACTAGGTGGCGCCTCCATTTTTCAAACCTTTCCAAATCTGAAGTCATCCATAAGTCTGGGCGAGCGGCCCTGAACCCCGCTCTGCTCATAGTCGTTGATGAAAACGGTAACAAACCGATCCATGTAAAAGAGTTAAACGATGGATACAATTTGTCGCAAGCTAACCCCGAATGCAAGTAGCGAGCTAATTAAGAGAAAGTATTTCAATAAAAAGCATAACGCGGTAACTTGTATTCGTTATGCAGAAAGATAGAATACATATCAGGTACATCATTTATGTATTTTTTCGGTTAATAAGCTTGGTATACGATAACAGTTTTAAATTTTATTCCTAATCATATGCCTACTTATAATGAAAATGACAATTCATATTAGCAAGTTTCTAATCTACTTTTAACCTTGTTAGCTTTCATGATCGAGAAATAACTAAAAATATTGATTTATGAGTAAATTATTATGAGACCTCCATATTTGTTATAATTCACACTTCCATCTTTTCTGTTTGAAAATCGAAAGATATGATTCCTCACTTTTGTTTCTGTTAACGATTTAGTCCTTCTTATCCATTTTTGGTATTAGTCAACCGAGTCAAGGGACTAAGTTAAAAAAAATTAAAAAAACTATATGTCCATTTTTATTTTTGTCAACAATTTCGTCCCTCGTGTTTGATATTTAATGTACCTCTTTAGTTGACTAACACCAAAAATGAACGGAGGGTCTAAACTATTGGCGGAAATAAAAGTGAAAGGCCATACCATTTTAATTCCAAAAAGGAGGGACTAAAATTTTAATTATGACATATATAGGAACCTTTATATATATGTATAAAAGTGAAAGGCCATACACTTAGTTCTATTGCCATTGAGTACAAGGATGATAGATTGATGCATAATGCAGGCAGCATTAAACCAAAAAAAGGAATTAAAAGTTTAGTTTGAAGTTACTGCATAATCAAATTTTCAAAAGAGTATAACAACTCAGATCATACACATACACAATTAAGGTATGACAATTAAGGTTTCACAACTAGTACATTCAGTCATACCAAAATAATGTGATCAATAACATCCTTACACAACAGGAATTAAGTCAGTACCATCCTACACACTCATAATCTCTTAAATGTATTTAATAAACATACCAAAATACATAATCTCAAAAGATAATTTGTCAAGAAATTCTCTTAAATTTCCCATCGCCTTTCACAGAACCACACTTGAACCAAACATCAACTACAAGAAGCACACATATCATCACTTCCCAACAGATAAATCGCAATTTCTTGATTATTCCCGTCAAATTCTCCTTCTCACAACGCAATTCATTCACTTGCCTTTTCATTTGTGCCACCGCGTCTGCATATTCTCTTTAATGAGTCTGTGTAGTTCTTGCAGCTCTCAAAGCCGATTCTGCCTTCTCGGTCATCATCATCTGTGATTCTTACTTTTGTTTCAGTTGCAGTTCCAGCATTTTACTCTTCGAAATCATATTTAATAGGACAGTCTTATAAGGCTGTGGGGTCTCTGGATCGTACCATTCGAAGTACTTACAATCATCTTGCTGTCAACCACGAGTTTATGATCAAATGTTAGGATATTCATTTTCAATAAAAAATGTTTTAAAATATAAAAAAGTGTTACAAAGAAATCACATTATAGCTCACACTCATTAGTAATAATCATCAAGTGAACTTATACTACATAGCAATCTCAGCCTTCTAACTCATATATCAAGCTCAAAAGTAATCACATTGATGTTATGAACTGCTAAAAACAATTCCAACTTTAGCATCATAACCCAGTTAGGAGCAATTAAGGAAATTAAAACTGCAAAAATCTTAACCCTAATTATACTGAACAATCTTAACCCTAATTAGATGTAGCCCTAAATAATACTAAACAATCGTAACCCTAATTAGCTGTAGCACAAGAAAGCAATTTCTTCAATTTTACAGAAAATAAATATACCCGATAAAAACGACAGCCATAAAACCTCCTGCCAGGATTCTTCTCAGAATAAGAGGTGTAGACATGAGCTTCAATTCCATGTCCGCATTTTTTCTTTGTAATCCCCCATGCGTGTTGAGTACTCGAGCAACTGATCAAACTAAGGTCGCCATCATCATCGATAGATTCAGATTTCACAGTGACAGACATTTGCAAATACCCAATCTTCTGCGATAAAACAACCAACGACAGCGAGAAGAGGATGAAGAAACGCCGACGAGAGAAGCTTAGGGCATTTGGTGGAGATGTTTCTAAAATGAGAAGAAAGAACCCTAATTTCCCTAGTGAGTATGGAAGCACAGGTTTTTTGAAATTAATTAGGGCAACTGAATCGTTTGTTGATTTGAAAAAGAAGTGAACCATTTGAAAAAACGGCAGTGTGCTGGATTAAGAGATCAAAGCGATGCCGTTCAATTTTAAAAAAAAATCACATGTGGAGTCCTACGTGTCACGCCACGTAGGACTCCGGCATCTAGCTCAGCATTTCTTAACCGAAATTTTATTCTGTGCTGAAATTGAAAAAAAAATGAAAGGTTTTGTCCATAAATGACACGTTTTAAAGGTTGAGCTATTTTTGCAATTTGGTGCAAAGGTGGTGATTTAATATGTAATTAACCCTAAATAAAATCAATAACTGATAAGTCAAGCACATGAGTCTTGGGGAGGTCCACGAACTTGGTCTTTTGTTCCGATTCACGATAATCTTACCCATCAGCGAGTAAGGTTATCCAGTCGGTATAAAAGGCATTTTCTAGTTGAACTAGGTGGCGACTCCATTTTTTAAATCTTTCCAAATCTGAAGTCATCCATAAGTCTGGGCGAGCGGCTCCCGTACCTCGCTCTGCTCACAGTCGTCGATGAAAACGATCAGAAACTGATCCATGTAAAAGAGTTAAACGATGGATACGATTTGTCGTAAGCTAACTCCGAATGCAAGTAGTGAGCTAATTATGAGAAAATATTTCCATAAAAAACATAACGCGGTAACTTGTATTCGTTATGCAGAAAGATGAAATGCATATCAAGTACATCATTTATGAATTTTTTCGGTTAATAAGCTTGGTATACGATAATAGTTTTAAATTTAATGTCTAATCATATGCCTACTTATAATGAAAATGACAATTCATATTAGCAAATTTCTAATCTACTTTTAACCTTGTTAGCTTTGATGATTGAGAAATAACTAAAAATATTGATTTTTGAGTAGATTACTATGAGGCCTCCATATTTATTATAATTCACACTTCCATCTTTCCTGTTTGACAATCGAAAGATATGGTTCCTCACTTTTATTTCTGTCAACGATTTAGTCCTTATCCATTTTTGGTATTAGTCAACCGAGTTAAGGGACTAAGTTAAAAAAAAATCAAAAAAACGATAGGTCCAGTTTTATTTTTGTCAACAATTTCATCCCTTATGTTTGATATTTAATGAACCTCTTCAGTTGAAACTATTGAAACAAAAGTGAAAGACCATATCATTTTAATTTAAAACAGGAGGGACTAAAGTTTTAATTATGACATATATATAAGAAGCTTTAAAGTAATCTGCTCTTGATTTACTGTACCTTTTAAATAAAAATATTGATATCAAAAATAAAATATCAGACCTTCAAATAAAATATTCAAACTATCTCAAACACTTATGGCATAATTTGTTTTTTAAATATTTTAAGGATCAAGTATGAAATAATATCCACGATTCAGTAATCATCGCTCTAAAATGAGTCGATCCATCAAAACTAGATCTCCATACCGAAATTTCGTTCAGCTAAATATAATATTTTATCGCTTTTGCACGTTGCTGGAGATATCCTTTTAATGATCTCCGGTTTTCGATTTGATTATAAAAATTTGCTAACTTTTACCTCTCGGAACCGTGCATAGTTTTTTTTTAAATGTCATTCAACTATTTTATAATAATATTCATAAAAAAAAACTATTTTATAATATAAATAAGAATTCATCGTTGGTACAGCGGATGTGGCTGATAAAACTTGGTAGAGAATTTGAAAAGGTGAAAAGTTATAGAATGAAAATGATGTAAAATAAAATAGAGGGATGAATTGAATGTAGAAGGTAAAGTTTGGGGAGTAGCGATAGAACTAAGTGAGGTAAAATGCATATAAAGGTGATGACCAAATAGCAAAAAAAACATACCGAAAGGAGGCAAGTAAACAAAAGAGGCATAGAGTGTATGCATGGCATGAGTGTTATACTTATGGTAGAGTAGTTGTAGTTGTCAAAATTCACAATCTCTCTTTAATATTTTCTCCTTCTCCTTCACGCCGCCTCTCTAACCTTATTTACCAACACACACATTAACACTTCACTTTCTTTGCATTTCTTTTTCTTAATCGTTTTTCTAAATTATCAGACATAATTCAGCCGATCACCCTTTTCAAATTAATAGATTTTGTTTCTTTTTTGTTTATTCTGTTCACTTTGTCTACGGCTTCTTCATTGTCCTGTTAATGCTGTCACTGGGTATGTGCTGTTATTTTATAATCATCACTCTTCTTTTTCCCCTGCATTGTTGTTTGATCCTCTTATCTCAATTGGGCTTCTCTTGTTTTTTGTTTGTTTGATTGTTATGTATTGTCAAGATTGAATTTTTATGATCATTTTTGTGAGATTTGTCATTTCAGATGAAGTTTGTTGAATTTTGGGGTCTTTTTTTAAATATTTGGACGTACAAATCGAGGAGACTGTGTCTGATCATCCTAACAATGGTAGAGTGATCTGTTGGTTCACTTTCTACTGGACGGATTTTATATGAATTGTTTTCATTTTTTTGTTATATGTGGAATCTAAAAGTTGAAAGCTTTTTCCTTTTGATGGATGATTTGCTATGGCAATGTACCTGAGATTAATCTGCTCACATTAATTTTATACTGAATTTTGATCCTTTTCTTTTATTTCCTTTACATGTTGCTGACTTTATTATGGATGATTTCTGATGTTTTGATGTTTTTCTGCATTGAAGGGCTTGTGTTTGGATTGGATGTTCATTGCCTTGTATGCACTCCTTTGTTTGGCAGAAGAGGATTCCTTGAATTTTGATCAACAATACAAAAAATGGAAGTTGAGAGGCCCGAATTGGATTTTGATGAATTTGAGATGCTTCTCGGAGAGATTCCGAATGCTACTTCTGGGATTCCGCATTCTGATGCAGCTGCAGCTAAAAGCGCGTCGCAAAACGGTGGGCTGCCTTCCATCTCTGTGAATTCATATAAAGGTCCTTTGACCGAAAAACTCCATAGCAAAGGGAGTCTAGATGAGCTAAAGCTGTCAATCAGTAGAACTCAAGGATCTTCTATCAAAAGAGTCCAACCCGAGGTAGCAAATTTGCCCGATGATCAATCCCTGACATCTGCATTTGCGGATTTAAGCTTTAGTGCTGAAAGTGATTCAGCTACGTTTACGTCCTCACTCAAAGCTTCCAGTATTAGTTCATCAATGAAAGGCTCTCCATCTTTCCAATCATCAAATGCTATGCCTTGTGGTTTTGATGAGTTTAGTGTAAAAACAGTTAATGGCCATGAAATGAAGCAAATTCCAGCTGGTTATCGCCATCCTCGACCAATAGAAAACTTTTCCACTGCCTTGCCACTGGCTCATGGTGTCCCAGGCTTTCAGTTTGTTTCCAATGTGGGTGTGTCTGGTGTGGAGTTTCCTTTAATGTCTGATCAGCGACAATACTATAGGGATGTGCAATCTGTGCTTCCTTGCATTCATCCACAGCATCTGAACCAGCCTCATATAAGCTGGAGAAATTTTGATGAGGAGCAATATTATAGGATGATGCCTCAGCAATACTTGTATCTGCAGCAGCAATTGCGTAATCAACGATTGGAAGCTCAGCGCCCTGTTCATGGCAATGGAAATGCTGCAGCAAAGCTGATGAATCGAAATATGAGACAACCATATTTTGAAGTTCCAATCTCTCATCAACTTCAGCAATCTAATCAAGAACAATTTTGGAACAATTACGCAGTCACAAGGGGTATTAATCAATCGCACAATGGTATAAATATTTTGGATAAATTAGGAAAACAAAATTTTCCTGAAAAGATTCTAACAAGATCACAAGGATTGAACACATTTAAAACTGTGATGTTTGGTTCAGCCGGAGGAAATGAACCGCTTGTAAATCTTAATCAACATGGGAAAGTTATGTCAAATGGTCACCATCGCCATAACTTATCAACCTCTAGCACTGGATGCTTTCAGTTGGATCATTTTAGCTCATGGAACTTATCTGATGATATTTCTGATCACAAAAGCACTAATGTTAGGCCTCAGCCTCAGAAATATAATTCTGTGGATGAAGTCACTGGCAGAGTATATCTCATGGCAAAGGACCAACATGGTTGCCGCTTCTTGCAAAGAAAATTTTCTGAGGGCACTGCACAAGATATCGAAAAGATTTTCGTTGAGGTCATTGATCACATTGTTGAGCTGATGACAGACCCATTTGGAAATTACCTAGTCCAGAAGTTGCTTGAAGTGTGCAATGAGGATCAGCGAATGCAAATTCTCTGTTCCATCACTAGGAAAGCTGCGGAACTTGTTAGGATTTCTTGTGACATGCATGGGTTTGATCTCTGTCCCTCTCTCTCACTGTGTGTGTGTTATGTATTTGTTCTGTATGTGTCATGTTATTGGCAATCAAGATGGAAACTGATGTATCTCTGTCTATATTACTCGTGAATGCACTTGTAAACACAGGACTCGTGCTGTTCAGAAGGTAATTGAGACCCTGAAGACCCCACAGCAATTTTCCATGGTTGTTTCCTCTCTAAAGCCTGGCTTAGTGACTTTGATTAAAGATATGAATGGTAATCATGTTGCACAGCGCTGCTTGCAGTTTTTATCACCCGAGTACAGTGAGGTAAGACAAATGCATCAGTAAATTTCAACTATATGTATTTGTTTAATCTCATTTTGACCTATGGTGCAAGAAAATTAGAATGCTTAAATGGGAAATGGCGAAACGGTATGTTTTACAAGTATAAGTTACAGTTATAAAGTTTTGGCATTTCAGAGGTATTTCGGGAGCGTTAATGAAATGCTGAAACGTAGAATTAGAGGAGTTTCCATGCAACATCAATGTTAACTTTATCAGATAATTTATTTTGAAAGCTCTCAAACTAATTATAGAATGGAGCAAAGGTTGCAGTAGGTTCTCATGTCAAGCTTGTTTCACAAACATTTGTGGTGACATGCGAATAGGAAAAGGGTAAGGTAGGGAGGTTGGGGATGATAAAAACATTACTAGTTTGTATGTCTTTGCTGAAAGAGATATATTTCGTGAGCGCCTCACTGACACCCTCTGTTTTATTCTGTATTTTGGTAAGCCAGGAAATGATTATGCTGTTGGCCAACAACAGTGATATTCTCTCTCATTCTAGTATTTGTAATAAAGATGATGCAGACATTGTTAGAGATAATAAAATTGAACATCTATGATTTGGTAAGATAATATAATTATTGTTGAAGCCTCACTCAACAACTTGACCTATTGGGTGGATTGATTATTTGACATCGTGTCGGAGCCTTTATGATCGAAAAGTATAGAGTTCAATCCTTAGAACCTCCCATTTGGTTTATATTTGAACACAAGTTGAGGTGGGCCTGTTTGCTTGTTTTTTTACCCAATGGGCATTAGCGTGCGGGAGTGTGTTTGAAGTCTCATCCATCAACTTGAACTATTGGGTGAATTGGTTGTTTGACATGATTATTACCAGAATCTAGATGAAATATTTAAAACATTTGCGATTCTCAATTGTAAATCTAGTTGCAGGATGAGACATAATTTATTTGCTGTTAGGTAGCACCCTGAAATTCAGTAATTCTACATGATCAAAAAATGAGGCTATATGTTCTTACATCAGATTGAGAGTAAACTCATTTTAATCTACAAGCATTTTAATCTACAAGTCATGGGTCACTTCTGATGATGAGGGGGTGAGACTGCATTAACGTCACTCATGAAAAGGGAAAAAATATCAGAACCACCCATCCAACACGCTTAGTGAGATAAATTTTAGTTGATGTTTAGTAAATTCAGCTAAGTACTAGAATGTAGTTATCGGAAGGGCTCTAGTTCACAGATTTATTGTTCACAACAAATTATCGAACACTTCCGAGCTCATATTATAGGGACTTATTGTCAATGAATTTCTGTGCAGTTCCTTTTTGAAGCTGCAACTGCTAACTGTGTTGAACTTGCTACTGATCGCCATGGCTGCTGTGTACTTCAAAAATGTCTTAGTCACTCTGAAGCTGAGCAAAGAAGCCGTTTAATCTCTGAGATAACATCAAATGCTCTAATTCTTTCCCAAGATCCGTTCGGGTACTAAATCTTTCCCTGATCTAATTGACTATGCTTTCCTGTGTGAACAAAACGTAAATAAAAAGTTGTATAGCCAGCCACGTACAAATGAGATGCTACTTTCTATTTGTAATCTCACTTATTTTAAAAACACAAACAATAAGATGTAATGATTTGCTATGCTCATCTGAAGATTTTTCTTCTTAGGACGAGAGTATTATAGACAGGAAAATATTACGAGAGTACCGCTATATAGGCTTTCATTGCATGCAGTTATTAGTTATAAATGGGTTGGCGTGGTAAAATTTCTTAGATTCTGTTGAGACATTCACAGCTTTTGTTGGATCCTCGGAACATATATGCTATATAGCATGGAAATGAAATATCTGATATGGTAAAAGCCGAAACAGAAAATGGGAAATCGATATATTTTACAGCTTTTGTTGGATCCTTGGAACATATATGCTATATAGCATGGAAATGAAATATCTGAATTGGGAAAAGCCGAAACAGAAAATGGGAAAACGATATAATTTTACAAGAATAGGTTACAAATGTAGAGTTCCGAAGTTCCAAAAATATTTCTGGAAATAGAATTGAAACACTGAAACTTAAAACTTGAAAAGTTTCCGTGCATCCTAGTATACATGTATTTAGCATGTGCAATTGTGCTACTTTAAGAATTAGTATTTGGGTTTTGAAGATTTATTTTGAAAAGGTCAGCAGTGTTATTTATAGGAATTTTCAAGAACATTTACATTTTTGTGGAAAATGAGAGGAAAGAAAACACTGTTAAATTGCACCCTGGATATGGCTATCATTTGATTTTGTGGCAATTTAATGATTGCAGGAACTATGTGGTGCAATTTATCTTTGAGCTTCATCTTCCATGGGCAATCTGTAATATTCTTGATCAGCTGGAGGGTAACTATGGGGAGTTATCTATGCAGAAATATAGTAGTAATGTGGTAGAGAAATGCCTTAAATATGCAAGCGAGGAACGCAGAGCTAATATTACTAAGGAGCTGATAAGTAATGTTCACTTGGATCAAGTCATGCAAGATCCTTATGGAAATTATGTTATTCAGGCAGCGCTGCACCAATCAAAGGTTAACTAATAATAAATTCATTACTCAACTTTGATTACATAATGTTCAGTTGGTTTGATCTTTTGCTCACTTGTCGAGCAGGGAGCATTGCATGCTGCATTGATAGAAGCCATAAGACCCCATGTTCCCGTCCTTCGAACTAGTCCATATGGGAAGAAAGTCCTCTCGAGTAACTGTTTGAAGAAGTAATTTTGTAGGTATGATAGTACAATTCTTTTTCTCGACATTTCATAGGTTTGTCCACAAACGACGTGGTCTATGTTTCATTCTCTATACGTCTGTAATAAACAGGTAAAGGAATGCTTGGAGCTTGGGGTTGGTGTTTTTGAAGTTTTATAGCTGGAAAGAAAGATTTAACTGCACAGATAAAAGTCTTGCATGATTTTTGCTTCTGATTTGTAGATCAGTTTTGCTTCCCTTCCTTCCTTCCTTTTGCATAGAAATAAAAGCAATGCGGAGATTGTAGAGTTTTACTTAATTTGTTGTTCAAGCTCAATGCTTGTTGGGTAGTTGCAGGTTATTTATAACTTATTAAGATTATTATTTCTGTTTTCATATGTACAATTATTATTTTTCTCTCTTTTTCATATTCACAGCAGTGTGTTTATGTTTTTTATTTCAGAAATGTTCGAATTCTTTTTGTAATAAAATAAGTTACTTATTTTCTTCTTAACTTGCCCACTAAAGATAATACAGAAGTCTTTTATTTCAAGTGTGATAGCAAACTTGTTAACTTTTTTCAGCATTTTTAAAATAAAAGAAACATTTTTGAAAATCAATGGAATTATATTAATAATGCAAAGCAGTTACATTAGTGAGATATTAAGGAAAGAGACAGAACCACTCCTGATGACCTGACAAAAACGGCTATTTTGTACTAGAACATGCGTTGATTCGCAAACCGCCTCATGAAAAAAAAAAACATTACATGACTGCTTCTCTAAACTCAAACAATTGTCTATTATTCTGAATCAATAAGACTCGGATTTTTAATCTCCAGGATCACCTCCATTGCATCCGCCTCTATAATGATATTGTTGAAACCTTTAAACCAACCAAGCGCTTCCCGAATGCCTAGGTCTCCGCTACTCTAGGTGAATAACTACCGTGAAGTTTGAGCTGTCTTGCCTGAATAATAGACCCCTTCCGGTCTAAGACTACAATACCAATACCGATTCCCCCGTTTCCTAAAAAGACCCATGCATCTACATTAGCTTTGAACCAGCTGTCATCATGAGGTTCCCATCGAACTCTATCATCATCTTTCAGCATACTAGCCATCTGCAACTGTCCTGCTAGAATCCTCGAGACTCGTCATGCTACCAACTGTGCACACACCTGAGAGAAAATAGTATGTGCCGTATTGGTCTTTTTGCTCCACACAATATTATTGAGAAAAGAGAAATTTGCAGAAAATACTCTGTTTTTCAAAATATTTGCAAAAATACTCCGTTTTTTGAAAAATTATTCGTCTACCTTTTTTTTCAAAAAATTTATTTTTTTACTCCGAAATTTATTTTTTTACTCTGAAAAAATTTGTAAAAATACTCCGTTTTTTTTTAAACTGTTTGAAACTGTATTATAAACGGTTTCAGAAATGTCAATTTTTTTTAAAAATACTCTGTTATAAACCATTTGAAACTCTATTATAAACTGTATTTAAAACTGTTTGAAACTCTATTTTTATGAAACCGTTATAAACCGTTTGAAACTTTATTAGAAACTCTATTTGAAACCGTTTGAAACTCTATTAGAAACTCTATTTGAAACGTTTTTGTAAAACAGTTTCAAATTGTGTTTTTTGAAACTGTATTTGAAACCGTTTGAAACTTTATTTTTATGAAACCGTTATAAACCGTTTGAAACTCTATTAGAAACTGTATTTGAAACCGTTTGAAACTGCGGAGTAAAAAAATAAATTGTGGAGTAAAAAAATAAATATTTATTTTTTTTAGGTACGCTTATAAACTTTCAGTTTTTGAGGTAAATTTACAAATATTTTAGTTTTTTAGGTATTCTCCTAAACTTCCCTTGAGAAAATTACAAGAATGGGCTAAACAAGAGCCTTTCTTACAAAAATGCTAAACCTTCTCTAATCTTACACATGTGCTAATTTTTTCTTTACTTTTTTAAGCTAATAATGGAAAAACATTACATTTCATACCTAATTAATCACAGCCTTCCACTTGTCGTTTTTGATTTTTTTTTTTATAGATCTAACACATATTAATTCATTTGTTGTTCAGCTGATCGGACGGTGAGGATTTGGCAGCGAGGGCATGATGGGAAATATTGATGTTTGTCTGTTTTGGAAGGGCATAATAAAGCGGTTAAATCTTTAGCAGGGGTTTGGGAAAATGGTGGCAACGATGGAAACAACGACGTCGTTTCGGTGTGTAGTGGAGGTTTAAACGGTGAAATTAAGGCATGGAAGGTGTCAGTTATTAGACATTGCAGTCTTGTTTCTCCATTTCAAACACTTAAGATTAAAATAGATTAAGATCTCTAAATTTTTGGGTTTAATTGGAATTTTTTGTATATAATTTATGAGTGTTCAGTAGTTCAAACTATTTTTTTGAATTACAGTTTTTGATTGTTTTGATTTTAGGATATTTGAGGAATTTAATGTGAGGTTTTTAATTGATTAATGTTAGATCTTGACAGTTGATAATTTAGATAATATTAGATAAGATATTTTTTTATTTTTTATTTCTCTACAAATTAACAATGGAAGTCATGTCTTCACCAATAACGCTCAATCCCAAAGCATCGCTCTTTGTGCCGCTTGCTTACCGGACAGTGGAGGATTTCTCCGACGAGTGGTGGTCTCTTGTTCACTCATCCACTTGGTTTCGTACTACTGGCTTCAAGAACGCTATTAAGACCCGCAATCCGATGAGTTTTTGAACGATGATGTTGTTTTTCCTAATGATCTTGATTCTCTCATCTTTGATGGCTTGATCGATGATACTCGCATCTAGGGGTGTACATTGTTTGATTTGACTGGTTTATTATTAGTATTTTAGTCCAAATCAATTATAATGGTATGGCAAATTTCCAAACCAAAATCAAACCACACACATTATAAACCAGTAAAATTCGTTTGGTTTGATTTGATAATTTTTTATTTCAAACCAGTTTAAACCATCATTAAAAAATTATTTATTTATCATCAAAGATAAAAAAAAAATTTAAAAATTTAAAATATCAATTCATCATAAAAATAAATGTTATATTTATATAACAAATTATAATAATGACTAATAAATAAAAAAGATATTTTATAAATAATTTATTTAATAAATTTTTACATTTTATTAATATAATATCTTAAATTTATAGAGATCTAACATTTATTGATCGATAAAAAATATACAAATAGTTATTTCATTAGATGATATTTAAATATATTATTTTGTCAATTACAGTTTTAAAAAATAGTGATAGAAATTTTATTTTAAAGTTATAATATTTCTAATTTTAATAAAAATATGTATATATGTATATATATTGGTTTGGTTTGGTTTATGTTGGTTTATAATTTTTGAAACCGTAAACCAGACCAATAATTACTTTTTTTTCTATTTTTCAAACCAACATCAAACCAACAACATTTTAAACCATAATATTTGGTTTGGTTTGGTTGAATTGGTTTGATTTGATTGGTTTGAATTTTTTCTGTACAGCCCTACTCGTATCATTCCACATGGGGAGGAGGAGAAAGAACAGGGTCAGGCCTGTCAAGAAATTCAATGTGTATTACTGGCTCTCAAGATAAATTAAGGAAAATTGACAAGTTGAGTTGTTGGTTTGTGGAAAATATCAGTCTTCATTATCATGAAGCACAAACTGTAGCTAATCTTAATTGATTTTTATTGTTCAAGGGTGTGGCCGAATTTGGCTATTTCAATGCAATATATGTTTTAAACACTATATAATTACACACCCTTGCTGGAACTGGTACTGGTATTATCTATGGGTGCTCTTTGCATAGCCCTGAAGAGTCATAATTATACTCAAAATATCAATTTTACTCAAGTCAAAGTCACAACATATTTGCGCAGTACTCTTCTTGCAGCTGCCAGAAAATGATCCATTGAGTTTGGAAGCTGACTTATGTCTAGTGGTTAGGCTTTGCACAAAGCATAATAATGTCAAAGTTTTTGTGGATAATGTGGTAAAGCATTGAGATATCAGATAATTGTTTGGTTGACATAATAATCGTTTTTTTATAAGTTTCATGCATGGTTGTTTTTTGGTCAAATAAAGTGTCCGTTGTTGTAAACTTCATTGCCAAACTCTAGTAAGATAAATTTAAATAAGATATTATCAAATTTTATATAACGAATACATCTATGATACATTTTCGATACATTTCTAATACATTTTCGACATATCTCAGATATATTAGATAATTATAAATTTATTATTTAAAAAAATAGTTAATCGACGCATAGATGAGTTAATCTTTTCTTTTTAATCTTGGATCGAAAAGTGAACTAGGTGTAGTAAATTGAAGTCTAATTAATTGAATTAATTAAACTTTTAATTTGTTATTTTTTTTTATCGATTTAATTGAATCAACCGATGAATATTTGATATATACAAAAGATATTTGAAAAAAATATTTGATACATGTACGATACATATACGATACACCTTAAATACATATCCAATACATTTGCAATACATATTTGATACATATTCGTTGTTCAGAACCTTTTTCTTATTGTCCCTTTTAAAGTTTTAATACTAATATTTTTATACATCTCAAAACTTATCTAAAATTTTATTACATGTATTACATATATATATATATATATATATATATATATATATATATATATATATATATATATATATATATATATATATATATTTGACATATCTCTGATAAATAATTTATATATATGATAGATATATATTTAAAATGTATTACACATATACATCGGTGATATATAATTTATAAATGACATATACATTCTTAATATATGTCTTTTAGATGTATTTATTAGATACATCTTTCATATATAATTAAAACATGATAAATATATCCTTAATATGCATCATTGATAAATATTTTATACAATTTACAGGGCATGTGACATATTTTTATTTTAATATATGTTATAGATACATTTCAACTACTCGTAAATTATATATTCAATGCGTTAAATATACAACTTAAATACAAACATTATACATATACGATATATTTCTTATACATATCAGAAATAGTTTAAACGCATAATTAGAAATTGTTGCAAATAAAAAAAAAATTTGCATGCTAATTGATGGTGTCTGCCTTCTGAACCAGTGAATGAGACCTGCAAAACAGGGTAGAAGCTAACCGAACGGTGGTGGTCCGATTAACTCTCTGATGCTAAAGTCAGTTTAGAGCTTTGAGCAGCGTTTTGAGTATATGAATGTAATTGTGATTCTAGGCATACCTCATGCTCCTTTTATAGTAGATGAATGCATACCTTGTAGAGTCATAGTAGGTAAGTGAATCCTACTTTGTAGCGATCGAGTACTTTGTAGGGATTCACCCTGATTTATCGTGATCTACCTTATTCAGACATGAGTCCTATTTAGGAACGTCTTTCTAAATAGTCTCGTCTTCCTAAGATAGAGTTTATCTTTCCATGTTGGAGATTGTGTCCAACTGGGAAGATACTTCGAGATATTATAGTAGACCATGGCGATCTATCTGAATCCCGAATTAACACGCTTTGGGCGGATCCTAAGGGATTCGGTCTTCATTGGTGCATCGGCGGATCTCAAGGGATTCGGTCGCCTTCCTCATCTAATCAGGTCTTCATCGGGAGTCCGGTATCACCTGAAAGTGTATCTCCTGTGACTCGGCTCCATTATAACTATCGTAGGATTCGGTATCCATTATTAGCCCCCCCGCAAGTGAGCTGAAGTGATTGGTATTCATGGCTTAGTAGATTTTGGCTCTTTTGGAGCTGAGTCTTTTTGTATTCTGGGCGAGTCGTTTCATATATTGGCGAGTTGCTTTTCTTCTCTAGTAAGATTCTCTTTTTTGCCACATGTCATTATTTAATGATTTGATAAATGTTCGTCGTATTGAAACTCTTCATATTTTTATTTTCTCTTTTCACTTCTATTTCGAAGTTATTCTCATTCTTCAGTTATTTTCTCCTTGTTCTTCATTTGCTTATTCTACTCTCCACCATTTGCTTTTCCAGATTTTCAGGTATGTTTCTTACTTTGTTTGTTGTGTTCTTTTGAAAGTGTTGAAGATACTTTTCTGTTTTCCTTCTCTATCTGCGAATGTTGTCCTGGGAAATGTTTTATTGTTCTTGGTGTTCTTCAATATCTTCTCTGTTTGATCTGTAATTTGTATTTGTGCTTGTGATTTCCTGTTCTAGGATGCCTCTTAGTCGAGTGGAAGATGCATGCACCACCATGGCCATCACCAGATTTGGGCTTCGTAGGAGCGAAGTCTTAGATATTTATTTTAAGTATAGTTTTCCTTTTGACTACAGAGTAGTATTACCCGGTGCCGATATGGCCGCTTCCGATTCTCCTGATTCATCTTGTAGGGTGATTGTTTTTGAAGAGCAGTTCGCTGCTGGCCTTAGATTTCCCTTAGATCCGTTTTTGGTAGAAGTATGTAGGGATTTAGGAGTTGCCTTAGGGCAGCTCTATCCTGGTACGATTAAGGTGGTGCTCGCCTTTGTGGAAGCGTGTAGGCTTCGGGGCTATGTCCCTTCTCTTAATGTGTTGTATTATTTTGTAGATTTTAGGAAGTGCGACGGTTGTTTCGTGTTTGCGCTTGGTAGGAAAGGGCGATTCCATATTTATCTTCCTTGTCTGAACAGCCGCTGGCGAAGGCGTTTCTTTGTAGTCTATCATAATTTTTCTTTTCTTCATTTTTCGGATGGTTTTTCTACTCATCAAGTCCAAAGCTGTCCATCTCCTTTAAGCTAATCTGAGTCGATCATTGCTTCTAATTTGTCATTCCATAGTGTCTTTCAACGTCCTATATTAGACGTTTTTGTTAATAGTCATCTTCGGCATCGATGGTTTCCTTTGGAGGATCCTCCTCGAGGCCTCGCAGATCTTCATTATTCCTTTCTTCAAGGTATATTTATTGTTTTAAGTTTATTTGGTGTTTCTTTTATTTTTGTAAAATGTCTTCTTCTTCTGACGATTTCCTTTTCGGATTTAAAGTAGATTTGGATGTTCCAATGGGCGGTCCCGAAGCTCACATCGCCGAGCCTATTCCGGGAGATGACGCCGAAGTTGCTCTAATTCCTGCCGAGGCACTGTTGCTTGCTGCTGACGATGTTATCTTCATAGCTGATGGTGATGCAGTTGAAGAACCGATAGGCGATGAGGCTGTTATATCTCCACTTCCCCCTCCAGTTCCATTGGATATTCCAGAAGAGGCCAGGGAGGTGAATTCGGGCGAATTGATTGTTATCGATTCAGAAGAGATTTCACCGAGTCAAGATGTGGATTCTCCGTCTAGTTAAAGGCGTCGAGTTAATAATGACTCTCCTTCGAGAAAGAGCCTTCCTGGAGGTTCTTCGTCTGCTCCCAATTTGGTGCAATGGGTTGAAGGTCAAGATCCAACAAGTTTGCCGAATCCTCGAGTGTTGGCGGAATACATCAGGACTTTGGCGATTCCTGATGACATTACTTGGTTCTGCTCCAGGCCAGGGCATGAGCTCTCTGATCTTGCTTGTTTTCACGGCTTTTCTGTAAGTTGATTATTATTTAAGTAAAATGCTTTTCGGATTTACTATTTCCTTATTTATATTTGTTTTTCTGTGCTGAATGGTAGGCTCTCCAGTCTGTTTTGGTGTTGAATGATCGCCACCAGTGTGCTGAGGAGGAGGTCGAGCGTCTTTCTTCTCTCCTGGCGACGTCTGAGTCTGAGAGGGTGAAATTGAAGGCTTCATTAGAAGAGCACGATTCGCTTTTATCGCAGCTCAAGGCACAGGATGCGATTAATGATCGTCAGGTCAAGGTGATAGAGAAGAAAACCAATGACATGACTCGGGAGATCGAAGAGCTTATCCGGATCAATACCCTTGTTAGCGAGGAGAGAAATAAGCTAATATCTGAGGTAGAAGGGCTTCATATTCGTCTACTTGATACGAAGGCTTTTTATTCTGCTTTGATCAGTGAGTATCGCCTCGCTATTGGGAGGAAGCTTTTGGAGCAGAATCCCAACATTGATCTGTCTGGGGTCAATAGATTGGATCCTCAAGTTATCACTCGTGATCTTCTTGATAAAATGTCGAAGGATCGTGCCAAATAGATTTTCTTTTTTCTTTTTGTATTTTGTTTTGTATTTGTAATTTGCGATTTATGAATATATCTTCTTTTTGCTTCAATATAAGTGTTTGTTTCTCTTTTATTTAATGTTTCCGAGTCGATACTTGATTTAGCTTTTTCGTTTCGCCTCGGGAGTTAATGTAAACCCCGTTTTAGCGCTTTTTATTTTGGCCGAGTTAATCTAAACTCTTTCATTTGAGTTAACACTCATATTTTTGTTTTGTTTTGAGTTAATCTAAACTCATTTTTGGCGGTTTGCCATTTTCTGAGTTAATTTAAACTCATAATTTTATTATTGTTCGTCTTTGATTTAATCATTCATGGCGGTTCTTGATTTTTGTTTCTTTAGTGATTTGTCTGGCCAATCATATAGTAGGGACATTGAACTTTTATTGATAAAAAGACTGCATACAAAACATTAAAGATAGTTTTGACACCATTGGGTAAGATGTAAAATCATTACTAGCGATGGGTCGTTTTTCTTTCCTATTCTTCCTTCTTCTCGGTCTTGTTCTCTTGGAGGTCCACCACGGACTCGTCGTAGCATTTCTTAGCGATATTCTGATCTCCTCTCAGCATCACTACTCCTTTCTCGGTTGGTATTTTCATTGCCAATGCTCTTATGCTAGTCACTGCAGCTGAGTCATGAAGGAAAGGTCTTCCGAGGATGGCATTGTATGTTAGCTCCATGTCAACTATGTTAAATAGTGACATAATTTTCTTGTTGATTCCTCTCTCCGGGCCGATTATCTCTTCCAGGGTGACTGCTCCTAATGGATTGATGGAGGGGCCACCGAGTCCTGATAGTGGGATCGGGACTCAACGCAACCTTGATGCGGTTCCTCCAAGCATATTGTACGCCGCGTTTGTCATAAGGTTCACTACACTTCCTTTATCGATTAGGATTCGCTCCATGTTCCAATTCTCAATGATAGTAGTCACTACCAAGGCATCGTTGTGGGGTGCTTTGACATGTTCATAATCTTCAATATCAAAGATTACAAGTGGCATGTGAGTTTCTCTAATGTTCATCACTTCTCTCCTTTGCTTTCTCCTAATCGTTGAGCTGCTGTGTCCACCTCCATTGATCATGTGTATGGTTCCCAATATTTTGGATGGGCGTTCGTCTTCTTTTTCTTTTGTTTTGTCATCTCTGCTTCTCTTTTCTCCCTTGTCATTGCTTTTTTCTTTGCGGGCCACGAATTTCCTTAATTCTCCTGTGTCGATCATTCTCTCAATTTCGACTTTCAAATCTGTGCAGCTGTCTGTTTCATGTCCATAGTCTTCGTGAAATTTGCAGTACTTTCTCGTGTCCCTTATCTCGGCTTTCATCTTTGGTGGTCATACCACGTTTTTGACGTTTTCTTTGATCCACATGAGGACATTGGTTCGGCTGGTGTTCAATAGTGTGAAGTTGTTTTTGTCGTCTCGGGGGTCATACCTCGGTTTGTATCTTGTTTGGGGGGCGAATCGCCTATTTTCTTCTGGCCTTCCTCTCCTATCTTCGGATTTCGACTTCGACTTCTCTTTGGATTTCTCTTTCGATTCTTTTCCTTTCGATTCTTTTCCACGAATCGCCCTTCGCCCATCGTCTAGCTCGAAGTATTTTTAGCTATGCCCATCAGGTTCGAGAAAGTCATGGGTTTATTAACCAGCAGCTTGTCTACCAGTTTTCCGAATCGTGTTCCTTCTTGCAATGCTTCGGTTGCCATGTCGACGTTCAGGTTATCAATCTTCATAGCTTGCTTGTTGAATTGTTCGATATAGCTTCTTAAGGTTTCTCCTTCTTCTTGAATGCATGATCTTAGGATGCTTGTGGTAGTTTTTGCTGGTATGTTTAGCGAAGCGAAGCTCTTGATGGATCCTAGTTTCAGTTTGTTGTACCACCTTTGGGCGGTACCGGTGAGTGTGGTTGGGAAAACCCTGCATAAAATAGCGTCTGATACGCTGAGTAGCCCCATGGTGGCTGTGAATCTGGAAGTGTGATCTCGGGGGTCCCCTTCTCCGTTGAAGGTTGGAAAAACTGGTAGCTTCATGCTATATGGAATGGTTTCCTCCATGATCTCATGTGAAAGGGGCGATCCCTTCAACCTGAGATCGTCTATATCCAGCTCTTCTGACTTCAGTTTCTTGAGTGCTTTGGCAATCTTTTCTTCTAGATCTTCCTCGACCACGTATGTGGCTTTGCTCTTTTGGGCCAATTCTGAGGACTCGCCCTCTCCTTCTTGGTGTTTTTTCTTTGGTTGCTCTTTCCCTGCATCTTTGTCTTGTCGCTTGGTTTTAGGTGGGGCATCTTCTTTCTCCTCCCTTCGTTCTTCTCTTTTTGAGTTTAACCCGCTTCGGGCATCGTCTTGATTTTGCTCATTTCTGGGCGTTTCAGGGGATCGCTCGTCGGATTTTTCTTTTCCATTCTCTTGATTTCCTGGGCTTTCTTCGTCACTCCTGTTTCCATTTTCCCGTCGGTTTCTGTCGTTTCTTGCCTCGTCTCTTTCCTCATTTCCTCCGTTTCGGGGTTCTCTTCTTCTGTTGTTTTCTTCCCTTGACTCTTGACGGCCTGGGTCTGTGTTTTCTGTTCTTCCTCTTCTTCTTGTCGCTGTTGGGATGAAATTATCCCTCATGATTTTCATAGTTTCTTCGTGCCTATCATTCGTTCTTTTTGCTTCACTAGCCAATTTATCCAGATTTGCCTGGACAGGTTCTAGTACTTTTTTCAGCATCTCGCTGTATAAATCTTGTGCTGCCATGCCTGGCGTTGGTTGTTCATCAGTGTTTAGGTTGAAAGCAATTGGGTTGCTTCCTCTCATCGAATTAGTTTGATATTGAGTTGTCGAAAAAGAGGGCCCTCCGGTATCACTTCTTCCCCCCGGAGTTATGGAGCCCATCCTCAGTGACGTTGATTACTTCCGGCGTGCTTTTTGGATTCATTGGTTGTTTGTCTTTCAAGTTCATTCCTTTAGAAGTCATCTTCTTCAATAAAATTTGTTTTGAGTTCAGAAAAGCTCCTTCGAATTGAAGTTGAGCTAAGATTTTCCCACAGATGGCGCCAATTGATGGAGTCTGCCTTCTGAACCGGTGAATGAGACCTGCAAAACAGGGTAGAAGCTAACCAGACGGTGGTGGTCCGATTAAATCTCCGATGCTAAAGTCAGTTTAGAGCTTTAAGCAGCGTTTTGAGTATATGAATGTAATTGTGATTCTAGACATACCTCATGCTCCTTTTATAGTAGATGAATGCATACCTTGTAGAGTCATAGTAGGTAAGTGAATCCTACTTTGTAGGGATCGAGCTACTTTGTAGGGATTCACCCTGATTTATAGTGATCTACCTTATTCAGACATGAGTCCTATTTAGGAACGTCTTCCTAAATAGTCTCAGGATATGACTGTAACTCATTAGCGACAGATATTTCCGTCGCTGAATGTAATATTCGTCGCTAATATATCTTTATCCGTCGCCAATTAGTCTCAGAATTCGTCTCCAAATGAGACTAAATGGCGACAGATTAGCAAATTTGGCGACGGATATTCCGTCGCTAAAGTTGCCACGGATTTATAAAAATGGTCGCTACTCGTTTAGCGACTAGTATTGTGGCGACGGAGTCAATCCGTCGCCATTCCGTCGCTAAACACCATTAGCGACGGAATATAGGGGTTTAGCGACGGAATTATCCGTCGCTAAACCCCTGTTTTTTAGTAGTGCGTCTTCCTAAGATAGAGCTTATCTTTTCATGTTGGAGATTGTGTCCAACTGGGAAGATATTTCGAGATATTATAGCAGACCATGGCGATCTATCCGAATCCCGGATTAACGCGCTTTGGGCGGATCCTAAGGAATTCGGTCTTCATTGGTGCATCGGCGGATCTCAAGGGATTCGGCCGCCTTCCTCATATAATCAGGTCTTCATCGGGAGTCCGGTATCACCTGAGAGTGTATCTCCTGTGACTCGGCTCCATTATAACTATCGTAGGATTCGGTATCCATCACTAATGAAGTGGATAATATTATTATTAGTTCTTTGTTTTGTGTATATATCATGTATACTAAAAATATTTATATCGAGTAACATATAAATTTGTTATTGATGCGTTAATTTTAATTAAAGTATGTGATACATGTAAATTTAATTTAAAATATATTATATATACACCTCAAAGACAATAATATATCAAATAATATTAATAACATTTTGATATTATTTATACACCTAATAACTTATTACTTTTATACTTCAATTTATAGTGAATAATAACATAATGTTATTGATATTAGAGTGTTTATCCCACACAACGGATGTGCCACGTCATTTTTACAACAAGCCAATAATCATTTGCGATAGGGAATCTTTATTTATTACTTATTTTTTTATCATTAAACATTTGCACATGGCTAACGCCTTATTGGTTTGTTGCACGAATGACGTGGCGCAACCGTTGCGTTGTATAATTATTCTTGATATTATTTGATGCGTGAATTTTAATTAAAGCACGTGATACATATATCTTTTAATTTAAAATATATTATACATACACCTTAGAACCATATAAATAATACATATTAATAATAGATTTATCTATTTTTTTATTTATTTTTGTTTTATAAATATGAAAAATAATAATCAGATATGTCCTTTGATGCATATCCGATACATAACTGATACATAAATAATACATGTTTGAATAGTTTTGAAAAAATGACGCGTGACTGACACACAGTTCTGACACGCGTGTTAGGCGCAGGTTAGACGCGTTTTTGACTATTCTGACGCGTTTTTGACCTTTTTCATTTGTTTTGTGTGAGACATATGTTGCATCCTAATTGGGTAGGTATTAAATGTAAACTTTCATTTTTTTGAGGTGCTCATGTAATATTTCAGCAAATTTAGCATTATTTCTTCCTCTTTTTGTATAGTTTTATTATTTTCTCAATATTATTTCGGTTCTTCCAAAGAACCCAACATACCATCGCCAAAAATGTTGATTCTCAGCTTGCACTTCCACAAACCAACTCGCTACTCCGTCTTTGAAGCTATCATCATCTCTCCAAACGTTGGCATTGTCACCATCTCCCAACAAGAAGCAACAACTTTATATGTAGAGAAAAGATGCTCCACCTTGTCAACCCCTAATGTACAAATTGGGCACTCATTTATAAATACTCTCCTCTGAGCTAAAGCTGCTGACGTTGGTAAATAACTGGAACAAGACCTCCACATAAATTCCGAACAAGTAAAGGAACGTCAAGCTTCTAAATACGATTCCAGATTCAGTTTGGCAGCTCCTCAACCTTAACTCCCAACGCTCTATAACAACTTTTAACTGTGAATTTCCCTTTCAGATCAAATCGCCATTTCCAACCATCCTCAATATATTGATTACTAGTGGATTTAGCAAGAATATTTTCTACATTTTCAGATCTCTAACCAACACCTCATCCCACACATTACCATTGACCTAAAAAAGAGACTTAACTTTCACATCATCAAATCTATCCGGTTTGTTTGTAGTCACCAAACTCGTCCTCCCATTCAACCACGCACTCCCCCAGACACTCGTTTTACAACCATTCTTACTCTAGCCCCTCCCATCATCACCAGTTTAGACTCAAAAATACTACGCCAAACATAGCTAGGATTAGAACCCAAATATGCTTCGAGAAAAGAATTTTTAGGAATATATTTATCTTTAAAAACCTTCAACCAATGTTTAAAAACCCGGACCGGACCGGCCGGTTCAACCAGGAACCGGAGGCCTGTCCGGTCCACTTGTGTCTCAAACCCGGATTTGCGGTTTAACCGTTTTAAACCGTAAAAAACCGCCAATAATCAGAGAACCGTTGAAACCGGTTCAACCTTAAATAACCGGTTCTTGTAAAATCTACTGCAAAACTGGTTACTCAATCTCTAAACTTCAAATAATCAAAAATTTATTTTATTTTCTTTATTTAATTGATGATTCTGAAATTAAAGGTTAAGAATAGAGATGGAGATATACAAAAACTATCTTTAGGACAAAAACAAAACACAATCTCAATTTTGAACTAAAAAAATGAAATACAATATCACTTACCATTGATATATTTATCATGTTTTCTAATGGACATTAATTTGATATATTGGTGATTTAATTTATTATTTGACATTTTTTATTAAATTTAAAAACAAAAGGAACGGCAGCACAAAGAAATGGGGAAGAAGAGAAAGAGCAATTGCTATTTAAGTGTTCAAATGAAAAGAAAACCCTAGTTTCAAAAGGTTATACTTTAGTTTGGGCCTTTTATATATAAGGCTTTTTATATGTAGGCTTTTGTTTTTGTAGACTTTTAAAAGTTATGTAACTTATAAAATGGAAAAAATTTCAAGTAAGTACATGTAACTTAAAATTGAAAATTTTATAAAATAAAATTTGCTAAGTTTTAAAACCGGTTGAACCGGTGGTTAAATCGGTTGAACCAGTTGAATCTTAAACCGGTAGCCACGCCGGTTCTGTCACCGGTCCGGGTTTAAAAACATTTCCTTCAATGATCAAATTATTGTCCACACTAGTAAACCACGCTTGTCTAGCTAACATAGCTACATTAAACTCTCGAGTCTTCTTAAAAACCTATTCCTCCAATTTTTGTTAGGAACATATAAATTATCCCATCTCGCTACTGATACCTTTTTTCTTACTTTGATCTCTACCCCACCAAAATGAATTTAACATACGTTTTAATTCATCACAAAGTCTAAGTGCCGGTTCTTGCCGAGTCCAGGGAGCTTCTTCAGATTTCGGGATCTTGCAAAAAGAGCTTCGAAACGTACAAAAACAAGTTCTAAAGTATACAAGAATTGAAATACAACGATTAAACATGAATTAATCATCATAAATCTTGCTTTTCTAAGGCAATTTTGAAGATAATATGGCAGAAATATCAAGAACACATAATATGGCGATTTAACTCTAACATGCTCCCTAAGCACTGGAATTGACTAGATTTCGAATATATGGCATACGAAATAATAAAACAGCCCTAAACATGCTGATAATCAGTTTTTCATGGCAATTATAACAAAAACATCAAAAATAGTAACTATGGGAAAAATCGACAAAGTAAACTAACATGCATCCTCATACAACAATCATGATAAAGATGGCAATAAAAGTGATGAGAGGTGATTTTAGGTCCTCAGAAGTACCATTATGAGTCCTTGACTCGTTTCATGGTGATCCCGATGTGGAATCCATCTTTGGATTGTAATCGACTAATTTTATGTGTGTGTGTGTGTGTGTGTGTGTGTATACAATAATTCGGCTATGTACGTTTCTGGTGTTTAATTGCAGACTGGTGCCACCCTGTAGCTAATATGTGTTAATGATGTATTTATAGAGGTTGTTGGTGACTTAGGGTTTCTAAGAGATTCAGTTACATCAGGTTTCTGAAAGAGTGTGGAAGGGTAGAGTTAGGAGTGTGAAAGAATGTTAAATGATATGATTTTAGGTATTAGGATTATTTAAAACTTCTATTCATTAAATTAAATTTGGATTATTTCTTAAAGGCTAAGTAAAACATGATTAAAAGTCATTTTTGGTGCGTGTGTATTAAAAAAGGCTTTTGGAATCCTACGGGTTTGGATATGATCAATTTTAGTCCGTCAAACTTGCAAACCGTCCCATAAACTTCTATGATATTGCATTTAGTCGAATTTTTAAACTTAGATTACAATTTCTTTGGAATTTTATAGGCTATTTACGACTAATTATGTTTTAACCCCTCAAGTTCGCAGTTACGCACTATTCACGTCTATTTATATTCAAACAACAATCGATAGCTCGTCACTCATACGAATGTCTCTAGGAATCATCATTGTACGTTTCAGTTCCTTATCACTTTTTACCAGTCCGCAAAATAGGTGTCTAATGAAACCTGAATCTAGAAGGGGAAACCTCGGTTTACGGGATATGCATTTTCTACGAAAATAATATTGTCGAGCATTAAAAGGTATACTCGAACAACGAGGTACGAAAAGTTTCATGGAAAAGAAAATAGAGGTTTTGGAAAGTATTATTTCAAAAGTTGTATTATTGTGGAAAATGTTTTACGGAGCTAAACTCGATGACGATTTTCAAAGTGAATAAAAAAATATAATTTTAAAATAAAGTAATTGCACTATGTGATTTGCTTAAGTGTTATATGTTTGTTTGGGTGGAGTCTAAATGTGATTCTAGAGTTAGGATGTGAGTGTATGTGTTTATACGAATATTAATACGTTTGTATTTGTTAAATTTGTTGCATTCCGAAGCATCGAGATCCGAACTCTTGTGATTTTGTATTTCCAGAAGGAAACACATGATATGTGAGTTGTACTTTACTTTTAAATATTAATGCTATGAATTATTTTATAAAAAAATATAAATCATTTGGAAAGGAACATATTGTATATGTTTTGAATATTATACACCAATATTGCGTATACACCAGTAACATCCGTAAGTATGTATTAGATTAGAATTGAATGATATGGTACATAAGAAAGGAAGGTAATGGAATATCTTAATGGATGATGGTTAAACCCCCCCAAATCATGTGTGACAGCTGATTTATGCAATCACTGTTAAGACATTGGAAATAAGTCAAATGCCTGATATATCCCAGATCATTTTATGACGTCTGATGTATGCATATCCTAGGTCTAAACGGTTAAAGTTAGAGGGAGAATCTCCGACTATGAGTAGCGGCAGTGGTTGAATCCTCGTTAAACTAAGGTTTGTGAAATTATGAATAAATATGATTCGAGGTTAATAGCGGTGAATCAAGGATTATGATTTCGTCTGATTATCATATCTGATTATATATACTTATATTATTTTATTAATATTTATTAGTAATGTACAAATTCACCAGTTTTAACTAACGTTTAAATTTGAACACTTTTCAGGTAGCAGTTGACTTCCGATTTGTTGTTCTTCGGAAGATATTTTGATATTTTGCAGTGTATAGTCTAATTACTTCTAGTTAGACCCGCAGTAGTAGTTTAGCATGAATTTAGCAGTCGGTTGTCAAACTGTTGTGTATATCTTTGATGATATTTACTGTTTTTCTTGTATGCAACTTGGGCATGTTTTATGATATCACTATGAAATTAAGTGTGATGATTTGCCATGCTTAGTACAACATTAATTGGCAAAGAGGCATACAATGTGAATAAAAGGAAAGATATGTGTATTAATTGAGAAAATTAATATCATTCATTAATAGTGAGGTATATTAGAGAAATAAAATAGAATTGGAATATCGTGCATACGTAACATGAATTGTAAATTATAAAAAAAGATAATTTTTTTTGAAAAGGGGACAAAATTGGATATGACATGTTATGCATACACATATGAAATTGATAGATCATTAAAATTGTTTTGGATTCCGGAGCAAGCACTTCTATTCTCTAGCGTCGGTTATGACTTATGAATTTGGACCATAACAAGAGCAAACCGTTAGAAAAATCTCTAAATTCTCTATATAATTAATCCTCGTAGTTTCAGTATTTATTTCTATATAATTTGTTGTGTGTTTTGTAAAAAACTCCTACATAATCTACTTTTTCTAAAGCTATCCGTTTTTCATAAAAATTCTCTCCTCCCTTGATAACGTCTACGTCATTTGTTTTTAATAAGCGTAATAGATAAAAGCAGTTAAAATATCTCAAACAACCCAAAAATTTAAAAATAAACTATATATAAAAAGATAAAATATGTATCTATTTGACCAATTAAATCTAAACCAAATAATTAATTTAATAATTAATAAGTTGGTAAAATAATTAGTAAAAGTACAAAAAATCAAAGAATATTTCTTGTTTCTTTCTAATTTAAAATTTACCGAGATTGTTTTTTTAATTCTGCAATTTAGTTCATAAATTACAATTCGACTTTAAATTAAAAACAAAAAAATTGCACTTAGATGCATAAAATTACAATTTGACCCTAAATATTTTAAAATACCAAAATAAACTTTTAAGTTTTTTTTTGATGAATAAAGGTTTTATTAAAAGCCACAAGAAGTGGCTACTCAAGACTACTCAAAGCTTACGCCACCGAAGGCTACGACTCCGAGAGAAAAGAGCAAAATACAAGAAGATGGAATCCAAATTTCTATATAAATCTAAGCTGGAGTAAACAAAAGAAGGGTGCTTATATTTATAATAAAAAACAGCGTTATTGAAGCTTCGAAAAACTACGTCCGTTGTTGTCGAATCCACATGTTGAAAAACTCGCTTACTGCGGCACTTCCAAATTTTCCACACAAAAATAATCCAAATGGTTGTCCAAAGCTTCGAAGTCCTTTTATTAGAAACAATAACTGTCCATTGGATGAAGAAGTCCTCAAAAGAAGAAGGCATTACCCAAGAAATTCCTAACTTAAGGAAAAGCTCACACCAAATTTTCCTAGCAAAAATGCAATGCAAGAAAATATGGTTTTGAGTCTCTATCTCACCACATATACCACAACCAGAATTGATATCCAACACAATCTTTCGAGAAGCAAGAAAGAGAGAGTCGGAGTACTATTGTGAAGTGTCGTCCACATAAAAAATTTAACTCTAGGAGGAGCCTCACTACACCAATTTAGTCTGAAGGCAGTAAAAGATGGTTCACCTGCTGACATGGGATTTACTGCTGCTGTACTGCCAATTATAGTTGCTGAAAATCTATTTTCGATTGTAACTGGATGAACTCCTCCAAGAAATTCTGAAGCCACATTTTCTACTAACTCCTCATTAAAGTTAACAGTTGCTCCTCCTCTTCTGATAACATTAGCCGCTGCTGAAGACCAATTTTCTGCTGCTGAATAACCTGCTGCCGAAGAATTCTCACAGACTGTTTTCAATAGTTTGTCCATACTTGCCACTGTGAACCCGCTGCCCTCTAGCTTCCAAACAAATTTATCCTCCTCAAGAATACCAGCTGAATCAGAAACGTTACAGGCCTGCTCAAATAATAAATGAAGTTTTGAAAACTTATCTTTCTCGCCCACTCTTAAGCGCCTACGCCATCTCCAATCGAAAGCCATAACCGAGCTGACTTTAGCTTGTTTACAGTTTGAAAGCTGATATAAACGGGGAAAGAGAACCGCCGCCTTACCATTTCCAGACTAATTATCATGCCAAAGAGAAGTTAAATCACCACTTCTAATATTAAACTTCATGTTCATAACGAAAAGACTCCAGACAGTAGAATCAAGGCAACACAACTTTCTAATGAACAAAGGATCACTTTACCCCCTCAACTTGGCACAAAGTATCAAAAACGTCCAAAGTAGGAAAACCGGATCACTTTTACCCTGAACTTGGCAAAACCGGTACAAAAACACCCCTATGCTGACGTGGCACCTTAAATGGAGAGTGAGGTTCCAATTAATCAGTATTTATTCTAATTAATTATAATTAAATATTAACTAATCATAATTCAACCCTAATTAATCTAGGGGCTTTTTTAGATTTTTTCCAAAAAAAATTCAAGTTTTTTTTACAGTTCCGGCGAGGAGGAGGAGCCTCCTCGCCGGAGAAGGGAGCTGCTGCTCCTCTTTTCCGAGGAGGAGCAGCAGCTCCGCTCCTCGCCTGAGGAGCGATTTGCTCCTCAGGCGAGGAGCAGATCTGCTCCTCGCCAAAACGAGGAGCGGATCCGCTCCTCGTTTGACGAGGAAGACGATGAACAGACCCATCTGGGTCTGTTCATCTTCTTCATTTGAAGAAAATGAACAGACCCATCGTGGGTCTGTTCATCTTTTGATGAACAATTTTGTTCATCAAAAGATGAACAGATCCACGATGGGTCTGTTCATCTTTTGATGAACAAAAATTGTTCATCAAATCTTTGATGAACAGACCCATGGGTCTGTTCATCAAGACCCGTGGGTCTGTTCATCAAGATCCGTGGGTCTTTTAGAATTTAATTTTTTTTTATTAAAAAAATTTAAAGTTTTAATATTTTTGTTAAAAATTTAATTTGGAAGTTAATTTGTTAGATATATAAAATTTGGGGGTTAATTTGTCATATAAAATTTTAAATTAAAGGGATTAAATTGTTTTTTTTTTTAAATTATTAGGTATTAATTTAAAATGTTTAAAAAGAATTAGGACTATTTTAAACCTTTTTCTATCAAAAACCACCTTAAGAAACCGAAACCACTTTGAAAATCGGAGAGTGTATCTCACTCTCTTAAGTGAGAGTGGGGAGGGGGGTTTTTGTACCAAATTTGACAAGTTCAGGGTAAAAGTGACCCCATTTTGCTAATTTTGACGTTTTTGATACTTTGCGCCAAGTTCAGGGGGTAAAGTGATCCTTTGCACTTTCTAATTCCTTTCCATATAAAAGAAAAGCTGATTAGCATTATCCAAAAGAAGATTATCCCAACTTGTTAAAGAAGAACACGAAGAAACGACTTTGAACCATAAGGAATTACGATTGACTGTACGCAATTTCCACAACCATTTAAAGAGCAGACTTTGGTTTCGTATCTTCAAACTACAAATACCCAGACCACCGTTGTCGAAATCTTTGCAAACAATCTTTCAAGAAATTCTGCAAAAAACTCTTGAAGATGAAGTATCACCTTTCCTAAAAAACTTTCGCATATATGATTCCAAGATTTAAAAACTTTCAATTTAGTTCAAACCAAATGATCTTTAAAAAACTATTCATTTTATATCGAACGGTTTTCTCTGTCTATTATAATTGGACATCGGCGAATCTCTAAAAAATCTACATTAAAATTACAATGCTTACAATAATATAATTAGACTTTATTATTAAGTATTTTATTTCTTTTTGTATTGAGCAAAATTATTTATTTATCATTCTTTTGTACTCTTTTGAATATTAGTAAGTTACTTATTTTTTTTTATTTATGATTTGGAAATTTATTTGTTATTTTTTCTTGTTGAGAACCTAATAATTAATTTGATAATAATCAAAGGAAGGGGAATTATTTATCACATATTTTGTTTTGTTTAATTTATACATTTTAATTTAGTTTGACATGAACAAAGAGGTATATATGTAGTTGAGAAAAGAATAAATAAATAAATAAATATAGTTTCCGATCAAAAAAACGACGGCCACAATTTAGAGACGTGGCACAAGGACATTAAGTAGGATGAAAGAGAGTCCATTAGAGCCACCAGTAATGTCGTTCTAATCTTCTTCCTCCCACTCTGCAAGCAATGGAAACCATTAACTGATTTTGAAAAGGGAAATCCAATGAGCTTAGCCATGTCTTTAGCACCCAGCAGCTACGCTTCTCTCTACTCTTCTTCACCGCCATTGCCCAGAGCTATGACCACCACCACCGCTAAGCAACTTCTCTTCTCTCCGTCCAAGAATTTCTCATTTTTCACTAGTCCAGCTTCTTTGTCGAGTTCCCAGTTGCTAAAACCTTGTAATTTGATTGTTAAAGCATCTGAAACTGAATCAAAATCAGAGAGCGGAGAAGAAGAGCAATATGAGGAATATGAAGTAGAATTATTGCAGCCTTATGGACTTAAATTTGCAAAAGGAAGAGATGGTCGGACTTACATTGACGCCATTGCTCCTGGTGGCGCTGCTGATAAGACTGGCATGTTCACCGTTGGTGATAAAGTTATTGCCACCAGGTTTAGTATAAATGTTTCATACACCAAATATTTCTGCATAATTGATAGGTTTCTTTAGTTATTAAATGCTCATTATTGTAAAAATTTAGATTGTAAACTCTGTGCAGTGCTATGTTTGGGACAGAGATATGGCCAGCTGCTGAGTATGGAAGGACTATGTACACCATTCGTCAAAGAATTGGGCCACTGCTCATGAGAATGCAGAAGAGATATGGTTAGTTAGTTAGTTAGCAAGTTGCATAATGCATATGAGAATGACATTCATTTGTTATATGTTGTGTAGGGAAGATGGATTATGCGGGCGAAATGACGGAAAAGGAAATCATCAGAGCGGAGAGGAACTCCGGTTTTATTAGTGATCGAGTGAGGGAAATTCAAGTAAGTGAAAAATATGATAATCTCTAACTACATAAGATCTAGTGACATGCTAATATCTCTTAGTTTAATAATGTTTCAGATGCAAAATTACATAAGGAAGAAAGAACAGAAAGCAGACAGGGAAAAAGATCTTCGTGAAGGGCTATTACTATACAAGTAAGCACAACTTGTGATTATGCTTAAGGGCTCTTACATATATGCTATATAGCCATGAGTTTTGATATTATTTTCGTGGATATAGAAACGGCAAATATGAGGAAGCACTCGAGAAATTTGAATCCGTGTTGGGATCAAAACCCGAGCCAGCTGAAGCTTCAGTGGCTAGTTACAATGTTGCCTGCTGTTATTCGAAGCTCAATCAGGTACATAATGCACCCACCTTACACTTCAATCTCAGCCTATCTTTAACCCCAAGCATAGCTAATTAAACCAATGCATATTAACAGTTAAAAGCTGGGATCTCTGCACTTGAGGATGCCTTGAAAGGAGGATTTGAAGACTTCAAGGTAAATCGATCATGCAATTGCTTTATCGCTCCGCAAATGCTTCTGAAACTCCAAGACTCTATAGTTATAAATATACCTATAAAAACTATTGCCATTTTTAATTTCAGTATTTTCGTGCTATAATACTAGATACTATTAACTAGCTGTCCGACATTGTTGATATTCTTAACAGAGAATTCGAACGGATCCTGACCTGGCTAATATAAGAACATCTGAGGAATTTGAACCTCTTCTAAAAAGGTTTGATGAATCGTTTATCAACGAGAATGCAATCAACGCCATCAAGTCTCTTTTCGGCTTCAACAAAAAATAAAGCCGTCAAGTTGAACTCGGATTACAGAATTGAAATTGGTGAAAACACAAATGAAATTAGCAGAGCTATTGATTGGACGGGCCACACTCCGCTTCCAACGACAAGTATCTTTTGTATGATTTGTTCATAGCATTTGTAGTAGGGAAGTATGGAAAGGTCTAATGTAACTCATAAAGAGAGTTGTGTATTGATATATAGTACTTTTGACAAGAAATATGAAAAGAAAGCAAAATTTCATGTCCACTTCTCTCAGAAATATACAAACTAGCAAAACCAAAGAAAATATCCTCTCTTTCATGACAATGTGAAGCTTGATCAAAGTTGAATCAAGGGGGTGGATGGTTGAAACCTGCTCTAATATCCTGAGGTTAAATATTTTTTAGGTCACCCAACTATAGTATTTTTATTAAACGGTTAATGAATTATAAAAAATTACAAATCATCACCCTTTGTTAATTCATTATCAAGGTAAGACGTGGAATTTTATTTTATTTTAGTCATTTTTTCTCTATAAGGTCTCTTCTTAGACCCCAAGTTCCATTCCAAGGTTTTCTAAACATAAATAAACCACAGGAACACATCACAAGTGAAAGATCATCAAATCACAATAAGAAATGTTGACATGCATGGCCGTTTCAACGACGATCCATGTATTAGGCAAAATAATACGCAGGCAGAAATAATAATTTATTGATAATATAAATAATAAATAAAAATAGTGAATTCAAATGAAAGTACAAAATGTAACTAATTCGAATCGAGTCACGTGTATCACACGCTTTTCTTAAAACATATTTTTCCTCATCGTACGTGAATTGCAACTGTTTTCTAGGATAAACAACAATACTAAAGCGTTTTCTAACCAGAATTATCGTTCAAACTCTATCACAAAAAATACAATTTTTAGAGAGGAAAATAAAACTTTTGTATGTGTTTTTGCATTGAAAATGATGGCTTTATATAGCAATCAAAATTCCATAACATGCATCTCGTTTATTGTTTAATAAAGGAGACATGTTACAAAATTTAAATAGCAAGATACAAAACTTATATTGACAAGTTAAAAAATAAATAACCCGGGTGTTATGTAATTTAAAAAGAAAATTAAAAATGCAATATAAAATTTGCACGAGGCAAGTTTTATCTTTGCATTCGCGTGCGTAGATCGAGCGCACACCCATTGTCCCTTGAAGTTGGTTGATTGAATTGTGAGCTTTTAGGTTCACTAGCTTATAACTAAGCTAATGAATAATTCAATATAGAGCATATCAAGTGAAGTTTCCCAACCAATGTGGAAATGGATAATTTCCTTTTCAAATTCATTTTTCAAGGTGTGACTTTTGAGCATTATTGTCATTTTCCCTTCTAACTATTTTGAGCATATAAATATACAATTTTTATCTACTTACGGTAGAGAATATAAAACCACCAAAATCCGACACTTTCGAATAGTGGGTCCAACTCAAAATTAAACATCAAAATGACAAATAATTATGTCATTTTAACACCCATGTTTAACATTTTCCAACAATCCCCATATGAATGAAATTGATGAAGTAAAAAACTGACACGGAAATGATAGAGTTCAACGGTCGAATATAACATAGGATTGGTAGGTGTTATCCTTTGAACCTTCCCTTGAGAGAATATACTTACCTTACTGCGGAATAGTAGATTTGATTATCCTTGAACTATTTTAACTGCTTGTATAAACGACAATATATCTCACACAATATCCTTCCTAACAATTCGATTCTCATGGTTATGTTCATTTTGGACATGAATCATCTGTCTGGTTCTGCAAGAGTTTGTGAAGAATTGAGCCTTTGATAATTCTTCTCTAAAGCGACCCCCACTTCTCTCTCTAACACAATGTGTGTTTGGAAGAAAATAATCTCGTGATCTTTATTGATTCAGCAAATAAGCTTATATATACAATGAGAAAATATAACTGCCTTTAACAAACTAATTCTGTTATTGTAACAGATTGCTGACTCATCATTACACACACTACACATGCATAAATAACTAACTATCTAGCTAATGAATGATTGACAAGTGGCAGAAGGTGGATTGCTGATGTAGATATTCTGTTAGCCCCCCTCAAGGTGGAGTATACAAGTTTTGCATACCCAACTTGATTATTGAAGACTGAAACATTGCTGGATATAAGGGCTTTGTGAAACAGTCTGCGCGCTGGTTTTGTGATGTAACTGGAAATAAACGAACTAAGTGTTCTTGAATCTTTTGACGAACCAAGTGGCAATCTATCTCGATACGCTTCGTTCGCTCATGAAACACTGGGTTTTCTGCTATTTTTATTGCAGACAAATTGTCACAATAAACATGAGCAGTTGATGTGGGAAAATGAAGATCCTGTAAAAAATATTGTAACCATTGGAGCTCGCAGGTAACTGATGCCAATGCACGATATTCAGCCTCCGAGGAAGATCTGGAAACCGTGGCTTGCTTTTTGGACTTCCAAGAAATGAGGGATGAACCCAAGAAAACGCAGAAACCTGTGATGGATTTTCGTGAATCAGGGCAGGATGCCCAATCCGAATCAGAAAAAGCTTTCAGTTGCATGTCATTGGTGGAGGAGAAGGACAAGCCTTGACCAGGAGTACCCTTTAGGTATCTAAGATGAAATATCAGGTCTTGTTGTAGTTAGGTAGAGTAACTTACCAACAAGTTTTCTATATGATGTAACATCTTGTAAACGGTCTTCCTCTGATTTAATGAGTTTTATAGTGGCAGGCATTGGTGTGCTGCATGGCTTGGCTCCTAAGAAATCTGTTTCTGTTAACAGATCAATAGTATACTGGCGTTGACAAAGATTTATTCCAGATTTAGAACGTGCAATTTCTAAACCAAGAATTTTTTTAAGGGCCCCAGATCTTTTATCTTAAACTTGTTGTCTAAGAAATGTTTGATGGATGCTATGTCTGCTAGACTTGTTCCCGCTAAAATAACATCATCAACGTATACTAGCAGAACTGTGATGTCTTTGCCAAATCTTTTGATGAACATTGAGGAATCAGAGTGAGCATTGTTGAATCCTTGACTGAGAAGTGCTGATGTCAATTTGGCATTCCATTGACGATTTGCTTGCTTCAAACCATAGAGACTCTTTTTGAGTTTGCAAATAAGATTGGGACTGGTTTTATCAAAACCTTGTGGAAGAGTCATATAACTTCCTCAGTTAACTCTCCATGTAGGAAGGCGTTATTTATGTCTAACTGATGTAGGTACCAGTTTTGAGATGCAGCAATGCTAAAAAGAGCACGAACAGTTGTCATTTTAACAACTGGGGAGAATGTGTCTACATAGTCTATGCCAAATTTTTGCGTGTATCCTTTTGCTACCAACCGAGCTTTATAACGTTCTATACTCCCATCAGAGTTGTGTTTGACTTTGTAGATCCACTTGCAGCCAATTGCTTTTTTTATTCTTTGGTAGATGAGTAAGTTCCCAGGTGTTATTGTTTTGTAAAGCTGTTATTTCAGCAGCCATGGCCTCCTGCCAGCATTTATGCATTACTGTTTCATTGTATGAATTTGGTTCCTTTATTGCTGATAATGCTAATGAATATGATTTGTGTTTATGGTGTAGGTTGTGATAAGAAATCACTTTGGAAAGAGTGTGAGGAGAAGTGTTTTGTCTGGTTGGTTTAGATAAAATGTAGGTTGAAAGATGAGATGGAGGTTTAGTTACTCTTGTTGAGTGTCTGGTAGGATGAATGAGTGATGAAGTAGGTGTATTTCTAGGTAAGATATTGTCAACTTGTGACTGATGAGGATTAGATGAACTTGAATGAATTATATCAGTTTGAGTGCCTGCAGAATTGTTAGTTTCACAATCATAATGACAAGCAGTATCAAGATTTGGTAAAACTAAAGAAGTTGAAAAATCATCAGAGATTGCAGAAGTTAAAGGAAAGACTCTTTCATTAAACATGACATTGCGAGATACAGACACTTTGTGTGTAGTAATATCATAGACTCTATAGCCTTTGACATTAGATGGGTAACCTATGAAGATACATATATTGGCCCTAGGATCTAGTTTATTCTTATGAGGTCCTACCACAGAAACAAAACATTGACATCCAAACACTTTAAGATTGTCAAATGTAGGTTGAGACTTGTAAAGAACAAAAAATGGACTATGATTATCAATAATGGGTGATGGTATTCTATTTATGAGATATGCTGCATGTAAGATGCAGTCAATCCAGAATTTGTAAGGTAGAGATGCTTGAAAACAAAGAGAACGAGCTACATTTAATAGGTGTTGGTGTTTTCTTTCAACCACACTGTTTAGCTGTGGTGTGTATGTGCAAGAGGTTTGATGCACAATTCCTTTGGATGCATAAAAATCAACCATATCAAATTCTTTTCCATTGTCTGACCTTATGCATTTAATTTTGCATGAAAACTGTGTTTCAATGAGATTTACAAAATTAACAATTAAATTTCTAACCTCAGATTTATTTTTCATAGGGTATATCCATACATACCTACTTTTATCATCTACTATTGTTAAGAAGTAGTAGTGACCATATAATGAAGCTGTAGAAAATGGACCCCAAATGTCCATATGTATCATATCAAAACAAGCATGAACAGAAGTAATGCTAACTGGAAAAGAAGGTTTTCTTTGCTTAGCTATATGACATATATCATAATCAAAGTTTTGACTCATTGTTACTTTATTATCTAATTGACATATAACACGCATTCTAGGAAAGGAAGGATGGCCAAATCTGCAATGCCATAAGTTTTTAGAGGAAATTTTACAAGAATTAACTAAAACAGACTTTGAATGTGAAAATTGTGCAACAGGCTGCACTAACTGATATAATCCATTCCAAAGTTCAGCTATACCAATCGTCTTCCAATTGACAATGTCCTGGATAAAACAGGTTTGAGGGTAAACAATTAAGCAGCATTTATTAGTTTTCAGCAATTGACTAGCAGAAATCAAATTGAATTTGAAGTTTGGAACATACAATGCATTATGCAATATTAAAGATGCTGTCAAATGAACATTACAAACATAAGTTACTTGAACCTTTTGTGAATTAGGTAGTTTTATAAACACATGAGAAATTGGTTTGGAATTTGTCAAATAATCAAGAGAACTGACAATATGGTCAGTTGCTCTTGTGTCAATAATCCAACTTATTTTGGTAATTCGATTTTCATTTAAGCTTGAGTATAGAATTTTACCTGATTCTTCTTTAGGGGGTGAAGTGAAGTTTGTAGCTAGTGTGTTGATTTGAGGCAATGGAGAGTGTGCTGGATTGTGAGCATGATTTTGTTGGGTTTTATAGGTTTATAACGCAGCGGAATTTCAAAAATTTATCTAAAAACCCAAACCAAGATCCATGTAATTCGAATTAACAGAATAATTACTTACTTGTATGTCGAATTCAACAGCAATGTAGGAAGGAAGGAGGTGGTTCACTTTGGTGATACCTGGCCTCGGATCAGAAACGCCTCCAAAAGAATGTGTCCTCTACGAGTATCCACACGAACAGACCTTAGCCAAAACTAGTGCTTGTGTGCTAGCACTATTGCTTCACAAGCAATTTCGAATTTTAGTAATTTAGTGAATAATGAATTTCGTGATTCTTAAACCAATTCCTTAATGTGTATTTATAGTGATAAACAACACTAGGGTTTGAGACAAATTCGAATTTCAATCTCATTGCAATTCTACAAGTTTATGTTTATCAAAAACTCCTTTTTGATAATTATCCATATATATTAATTACTATATTTATTATCTTCCAAAAATAATAAATTAAGGAAAACACTTATCCTTATATTTCGAATTAATATATATATTTATTAATATATATATATATATATATATATATATATATATATATATAATTAATCACTTAATCACATTGGGCTTGTACAACCCATAACTGTTTTGGGCCTGTTCTTAGTGTGCGACCCTGTAGGTTCATATAACGTTGGCAGTAGGCTTGAAATCCCTATTTCAGCCCACAAGTCATAAGTGGCCTCTAGCAAGACATTATGACTACCCAAGTTATACGAATATCGATAATCTGATTTAACCATTTACAATAATATTTTAATCCCTTTGTCACTCGATATCCAGATTGAATATAAGGCATAGTCCTGTCATCCTTATAATATTCAATCATTAGTTTCTTGACTCTAAGTAGACTGAAAATGATAACTCCTTATCAATTAGCATGGCCATGCATTTCTTTCAGTCTATCTTCTTCAAGGGGCCCTTAGATATCTTATTCAAATAAATGAGGGACAAATTCCTTCTCAGTCACTCACATTTCTCACATAGTTACTTTCATATCTAATGACAATCTATTCCATTATCCTGTTAAAGATAATGTAAGACTGCATCAAAATATGAAATAGCTATGTAGAAATCCATGATGATTTCAAGGTCAAAGGATTATACTAATAGAACTGTAATGAGAATTACTTATGACAGTGATCTATGTAGTATTCTCACAGTGGGTCATCCAGTGCCTTATTTCTCAAATAGCACCTATGATTTGACTTAATATCTCATATACATGATTAGTAAAACATAATCATCAGTCAACATCATACTAGTCTCATTGTTGTATTAAGACTAGGGATTGATGGTATATAATTCTTTTATTAAACCTAAGGGTTCTACTATCAAGTCACATACTTGATGACCTTAGAAAGAATTAACCATTCAATTATTTTAATCATTAATATAAAATGATAAAAACTGCCAATCAATAAATAACAAAATGATAAAGTCAAAACATAGTCAAACATGATTGACCTAGTGCATATCACTAACAGATTCTGAGTGTAATTCTGTGTATGATTCTGAGTATAATTCTGTGCAGGATTGTATGCACATTGCTGACTAGGGTTCTGGAAATAGGTCTGAGTAGTGTTGTGAACATAGTTAGGAGCAGAATTCTGAATCAACCCTAGGAGTTGATTGTACTGATCTTTGGTGAACACCAGTGGTGACTGTGCATCATCTGCACTGACATAAGATTGAATATTGCCTTCATTACTGCAATTTTCCATTTCCATTTGATCGACTGCTCCATTATAATTTCTTGAAGCATTTTTCCACTGGATGACCATATCCTCCACAAAAAGTGCACGTAGGTTTCTTATTGTTGTTGTTGTATTTCTTGTAACCACCAGTGCTGAACTGATTGTAACCAGTATTAGGTTTGAAATTGGTATTGGATGCAGTTTGAGTCTGACTGTATCCATTGTAATTTCCTTTTCCAGCATACAAGATATTAGATTCAACCATTTGTGGTTGAATTGCAGTATTATCACCATTCTCACGCTCATGTCTAATCACAAGTGAAAAAACTCTATTAATGGAAGGCAGAGGTTCCATCAACAATATCTGTGATTTAACTACAGAGAATCTGTCATTAAGACCCTTTAGAAACCTTATCACAAAATCTTGATTATGATATAACCTCACAGTATCAACAAGTCCACAATCACAAGTGGAACGACCATGACAAGTAGGAATTGGCCTCAGATTGCTCAATTCATCCCAAACAGTTCTTAAATGGGTAAAATAATCAACCACAGATGAGTTACCTTGTTTTAAAGAGTAGATCTCATTCTGCAAATCAGAAATCCTCACTGCATCTCCTTGTGCAAATCTGTCATGCAAATCATCCCATAGATCTTTCGCAAAATCTATCCAGATTACACTCTGTGCTATGGAAGGGGATAGATCTCATCGGCCATGAGAGCACGAGAGTGTTACAACGTTCCCAAACATCATATCTAGTATCATCTTTTCCAGGTACTGGAATAGAGCCATCAACGAACTTAATCTTGTTCTTTGATATGAGCGCCATGCGCATGGATCGAGACCATGAGTGAAAATTATTTCCAGTTAACAGTGAGGTTGTGAGAACTAATGAAGGATTTTCATTAGGATGCAAGTAATATGGACTGAAAGGCAAATCTTCTGACCTCGCAGTGTTCGCCAATAAAATAGCTATTCAAAAAGCTAATAAGAAGTGAAAAACTTCAAGAAAACAGAGAGAAAAGGACTGTTTGGTTGCTAAGAAAGTAGCAAGAAAGTGACGAGAAAATTTCTTCTCAGAGAAAAAGAAAATGAGCTGAGAGCTCTGATACCATAACACAATGTGTGTTTGGAAGAAAATAATCTCGTGATCTTTATTGATTCAGCAAATAAGCTTATATATACAATGAGAAAATATAACTGCCTCTAACAAACTAATTCTGTTATTGTAACAGATTGCTGACTCAGCATTACACACACTACACATGCATAAATAACTAACTATCTAGCTAATGAATGATTGACAAGTGGCAGAACATGGATTGCTGATGTAGATATTCTGTTACTCTTATTTGAGTATTCATATGAATAATCCGCATTACTCTACTCATTCGAATCCCAAAGAATTCGATACAATAATCATTAAAAGCTAATAGCTTATCCTTTCCCTACGGGTTTCACTACTTTGCATCATAGGAAGAGGTTGGGGTAACCCCCATAGTGATCGTGTTGGGTCTTTACAATTTTTGTTTTTCCTTTGAAGCTATATCTTGGGATCTCCAGTCAAGTAGGTTGGGTTTCCATTGTATTGACCCATTTTACTATAGGCTTAACCCTTTGGTTAGCAGATCCGTAATATTACTGTAGACACCTATTTTTCGGACAGGTAAAAAGTGATAAGGAACTGAAGCGTGCAATGATGATTTCTAGAGAAATCCGTTTGGGTGACGAGCTTTCGATTTGCTTGCTGGAATCTAAGCAGACGTAATTTGTGCACAGTTGCAAACTTGGAGGGTTAAAACGTAATTAGGCGTAAATAGCACATAAAAATCCAAAGAAATTGTAATCTAAGTCTAGAAATTGGACTAATTGCCATATTTTAAAAGTCTATGAGCCGATTTGCAAGTTTGACGGACTCAAATTGACCTAACCAAATCTATTGGGCCCGAGGAACCTTTTTTAACACTCTCGGGCACCAAAATGTACTTTTAGCAATCTTTTACTTAGCCACCAATTTTAAATCCGAATTTAATTAAAAAGATAGACTTTAAAGCTAATCTCAACACTTAATAACTTATCACTTCACACACTTTCACCCTAGAATATTCTAGAAGATTCTAAGAAACTTTAGGTCATCCCTAACCACTATAAATACAGCCTTAAGCCAGTCTGGCTAAAGGTGGCACAGAAACCATAAAAATAGACAGTAGAATTCGGCCACCACACACACACACACACACACACAAATCCAGTCCTGAAACACCCTAGTATCTGTTAATTCTCCATGAACACAGCGCAAGCACCAGATTCGAAGCCGGATTCCACATCCACTTCGTTGGCAAACGAGCCAATAACTGAGACCGGTAATTTTGAGGACCCTCATACTATGTTCCTTTGATTTGCCATAAATATGTGTAAAATTGCCATGATTGCTGTAATTATGTGGTTAGGATGCATGTTTAGGTAGTTTCAATACTTTTTCCATTAAAATTGTCATGTTAACTAAATCGATAGTTTCAATAAATTGCCATGAAATTCGATAATAGACATGTTAAACTGATGTAATTAATCATGTTTAAGCTCAAATACATAAATCCAGTCAATTTAGAGCTCTTGAAATGCATGTTTCTAGGAGATTTTAGCTCGTTTTGCCATGAAAACTTGAAATTCGTACTTGCTGCCCATAAAATTAATTTGTTTAAATGAGCTTTAAACACTTCGATTATGCCATATTTTGATTCCATGTTTGATTATATGCGCTTTTGACTACTTTTGCATGAAAACGGAGCTGAAACGAGTGAGAACGGACCAAAAGACGAATCCTCGGACCTACTGCCATCGCACCGTCGCCGCCATTGCTGTTGGCGGCGCCGCCAACTAAAACTGGCGGCGCCGCCACTCCAACCTGCCGGCACCGCCAACTCCTCTTTGCGCCGTGTTCTTGATGAATCCTGTTTCCAAATTGACTCCCAGATCTTCAAATTAGGTTTCCGCACTCGTTTGAGCTCGGAATTAGATTCTGTTTACATCCAGATTTATAATTTTTCGTGTACCTTATGTTTCTGATTTATAACGGGCTAAGACTGATGTAAAACAGCCTTAGAAGTCCAAATATGTAACATAGTGTATAAACCGGGCCCACGAGCCCGAGGCCCAGCAAACCAGCAACTTCCATAGCCGATTCCGAGCTAACCCAAACTCAGAATCGACTCCAGATTGACCCAGTAGAACCAGATTAATAAGACGCACAACTCCCATGATCTGGCCGAGAGCCCATTCCGGCCAGACCGATGGTCTAAACCTGCACGAGTGAAAGATCCTCAAAGTCAACGAGGTTTAAAAGTATTTCTAACCTTGTATGTATATCCAACTACCCCTAAGCATGCCAGCAATGTTTACTGCTTTCCAAAAGCATTCTAAATCCAATAATAATCGGTTAAAGGACTAATCACCTAAAATTTGCCCATTAATGCAATTTCAGCCCATCACTTAGACATCATAAGACTAATAAGAAAAGCAGTAACGGTTGTATAGGTTTTTCAAGATCACCTAATAAAATCAATCAATCACAGTTATACATCCGGTTTTAGGCTCTGTGCATGTAATCAATCCAGACCAGCCAGACTCGTGACTATTTGCTAAAAACCTATAAGGTTAGATGTATGTTTAGGAGTACCTGCTAATTGCCTCAAATGCCAGTCCAGATCGAGTCATATGCGCGTCAAACGTGTTTACTGCTTTCATACATGTTTATTTACAGCTTTCATATCATGTGAAATGCATATACTGTTGAGATGAGATATAAAACGAATATGTCCAGAAAATAAAGCTGGTAACCGATAAGCCAAGCATAAGAGTCTTAGGGAGGTCCACGAACCCTAGTCTTTTGTCCGATGCACGATAGTCTTACCGGAAGCGAGTAAGGCTATCTAGTCGGTTAAAAGGCTTTTCCTAGTTAAACTAGGTGGCGACTCCATTTTTCAAACCATTTCCAGATCGAGAAGTCAGCCATAAACCTTGGGCGAGCGGCCCCCGAACCCCACTCTGCTCATAGTGGTGACTCCACTAGGGATTAAAACAATTGTTTTTAAAACATAAACATAAAAACGTTTTCATAATTGTTTTCAAAAACGGTTGCCATGGACCTAATCCGCATGGTTTGCGCCTTATCAATCACCGGTTTTATTTTCCATACATATTCGCACCTGTTGCATTGTATTAGAAATTTCTCTTCTCACATACTCTCTAGGAATCCCTATCCATCCTCGATACTCATAGCCGCTCTGGCTTTGCATTCTGTTGCCTACAACATTTTATGCGGAGTAGTATCTCTCACAGCCCAGTACCTCAGTCGTTTGTACTCGTGATTGAGGAGACCTATCAAAGGTATATCTGTCTGTAGGAGGCTTAACCCGATTACTTCCAAACCCCAAGGACTCAGTCCACATGCATTCCAGCTTAGACACTATCCTCGAGGAAAATGCCCAATATAATGATTGTACTTGAGGCATGACTGTCAATGTAATGATTCTAAATCCAATATTTCAAAAACTACTACTTCAATCTTAGTCTTAGGTCCGGCCTAACAAATTTTCCAATTTCAAAATCAGATTTCCAAAACTTTGAGTTTGGCCAGCCCTAAAAGAAACAAATCCGCTAAGCGATACACCTTGGTTTAATCAAACCTCCAATAACCAGTCTAGTAAAAACTCCTTTCGCTAGATACAGCCGCTAGGCTAAATCAAATTCTAGATTTCACAACGGGCTTCCACGTCCACCCTACATTTAAAATCCTTCCAAAAAGGGATTTAAAGTCATTACATTGACAAATGTTGTCTATCTGCTTTAGAATTGCTAGAAGAGAGTTGTTTGCAGGAACGCCGACTCTTGCATTGTGATGTGAGGATCCAAACCAAAACACCTAGGAATAAAACTTGCCCGGAACACGTATGTGGGAGAAATAAGATTGGAAGGAACAACGTGTCTCTGTGATATCAAACTGTTTTATGTGCCAAACTTGCTATGTGCTATGTGTTAAAAAACTAACCCCTGCATAGCTTCTGCATATCATGCATCACATCATACTAACCCCTTGTGGACGCAGCAACACGCATCATGCACTAACCCCTTGTCTTGCAGCCATGCTACTGACTGCTCTATCCAGTACCAAGCTGACATCCAGAATGTCAAGCAAATCAGTCCAACAAATCAAAACGGTCCTACGACGACCCCAACATCGGCAACCCAATCATCCGACGGACCAGAAAATGTCTCTACTATGACTCCAGAATCAGCAACCCGAACAGCCGTTAGAGGAGAAGGAGGTTTCTACCAGGCTTTCCACGACTCCAGAACACAGTTAGGACATGCGTTTGGCCTCCTAAATAATCAAAACGGGCTTTCGGCCTCCTATAGAGTCAGAATCGGATTCCGACCTCCTACAGAGTTAGAACAGGCTTCCGGCCTCCTCCAGAGTCAGAATGGGCTTTCGGCCTCCTATAGAGTCAGAACGGCCTTCCGGCCTCCAAAAGAATCAGAATGGGCTTCCAGCCTCCTACAGAGTCAGAACGGGCTTCCGGCCTCCTACAGAGTCAGGACAGGCTTCCGGCCTCCTAAAGACTCAGAATGGGCTTCCGACCTCATATAGAGTAAGAACAGACTGCCGACCTCCTATAGAATTAGAACGGGCTTCCGACCTCCTACAGAGTCAAAATAGGCTTATGGTCTCCTATAGTTAGAACAGGTTTCAGCTTTATACAGAATCAAAACAGGCTTCCGGCCTCCTACAGAGTCAGAACGGGCTTTCGGCCTCCTACAAAGTCAGAACGGGCTTCTGGCCTCATACAGAATTTGAAATGGTCTTTTACGACTCAAGAATCAGCAACTCAGACACCCGACAGATCAGTATGGGGCTTCTACTAAGTCTTCCACGACTCCAGAATCGGCAACCCGGACAGTCGACGGACCGACAGACGGTTGAGCATCAAAAGTTTCAATAACCTAGAACCGTCACATGAAACAACAAGGATTCCCATTGGACGAAGCAACGGAGGTTTCGGCTTTCTAAAGCAACCAAATGGAACAACGGAAGTTTTAGTAATCCAAAACAACCAAACAGAATGGCAAAGGTTTGACTTCGCCAGAATTGCTGGAAGGGACAGCATGGATCCCATCTATCTAGAACAACCAAGTGGGAAAACTAGGGTCTTAGCTTTGCAGATCAATTGAATGGAACAACACAAGGTTCCAACCACTTTTGAACAGGCGAATAAAGCAGCAGAATTCCCGGGAAAGCTCAACTACAGGCTTAGTGTCTTACATCGACTTCAAGAAGAGACTAAGCATCAGAAGCAAGAGGAATTAGCGCCCGGATCGAACGCATCTCCAGAAAGACGGATACACGAGCCTATCCCAAGTCTCAGACCCTTGAAGACCCATTTACAATGCTTTCTTTGCATTTGATTATTTTTGAACTTTTTATTTGATTAAAAATCCAGAGTAAATGATGAATTCTATTATGCTCATTTATGTGATGTCTTGCCTGATGGACATGTTATTTTCAATAGCCATATATGCATGCATTGATGAGATTGAGCTATGTCGTTAGCTCATTCAATAACCGGTACAAAGAAGTGAATAACTTCTAGAGACAATTTTCGCAAGAGACTTTACTCCCGAGTCATGAGAAAACCATATAGCTATCTTAAAGGGATAGCGGATTGCGGGGTAGTACCCACAAGAGATCTCTCACAGGTCACTTGGCATAAAAATATTTGGCTACAAACTGGAAGGCTTACGCGACTCAAAGGCGTCCAGCAGTAGAGGCACACATTAGAACGAATGTTTAGCCCGGATAGGAATCACCACCAACAATGAAGTCCACTACCAAGCAACAGCCCACCTATCTACGAGAGCGAGAAGATCTAAAGAGTGGAAGAATGAGTGCGCTACAAGACCTCCTCTACACGCCCGTGACCTGAGTAAGACGCTTATAAAAAAATAGTCAATTATAAAAATCCGAAAAGGACTAATTGACGATAGGGGTACGACCCCTTAAAATAGAAAGTATCACAATTGTACCGGTTGTTCAATGCGTTAGCAATATAGATCTCTTGTCAAGCATGCATGCCATGATTATTGACCAGCGCATGGACCTGGAAAGGACAGACAAACGACCGTAAATTCTAAAGCACAATCTTTGAGACAATGGAAAATAATGAAATGATAATAATAATCAGATACACTTCCCAATAACGACATGTAATTGTTGAAATGCGCATATACTGTCAAAACAGAAACTAAACGAATCCTACAGGGCTACGCCACACAATCAAAGCAGATGAATAGAGTAGCCGGACTTTTTTTAGAACATCCAATCGCCCATCAGAAAAAAAACGAAATGCTCCAATGAGGGGACAAATCAGAGTCCGGAATGGAAGGATAACAAAAAGCATAACCGATCTTGCAAAATGCAAAGCTCAGAGATTTATAGTGCATAATCTGGGGGCATCATGACCACCATGGGATTTCACGAGACGACGAGTTCTCGACAATCAAAAAAGAACCATATGGTTTTCAGTCATCCAGAGCAACCAAATTGAGCATCATAGAGTTCAAAAGAAGAAAAGGCTTCAGCTATCCGGAACAATCGAGCGGAACATCGGAGATTGTAAACCATCCGAACAATATGGTTTTTCAATATGTTTTTCCAGAAGTGCTGTAAACAGTTGAATTTGCATATACTATCAGGGAAATTACAAATCAATATGTTCAAGGCCAGACTACAAGAGCCAGATTGAGCAAAGTAAGAGAAAGACTCTTCATTGAACCATCTAGTCCCCCACTAGAAAACTGAATGCTTCAATGAGGGGGAAATACGAGTCTACATTAGAGAAGATCGGGAAAAATGAAAAATGGAGCCAATTTTTGCAAATTTAGACTCCCGTCAAGGCCCAGAATACCGAGTCTAGAATGGACAAGCACAAAAAATGAGAAATAGGGCCAGTTTCCATTTTTCGAACACCCTGAACGGGGTCATAATAAGAGTGTATCAGAAACTCAATGGGTAACAAGCCTCCACTACAAAAGAACCTAGAGAGCATGAGGCAGAAGACTTCCTCAACCAGACAGTAGGGGTCAGAAAACTTATTCAGCCAGACAACAGGGGGCTGAAGACTTCCTCAGGCAGACAGCAAGGGGCAGAAGAATTCCTCAGCCAGACAGGAAGGGGCAGAAGACTTCCACAGCCAGACAACAAGGGGGTAAAAGACTTCCTCAGCCAGACAGCAGGGGGTAGAAGACTTCCTCAGACAGATAACAACTGAGGGCGGAAGAACTCCTTTTTATCTGAATTTTGGAGACTTAAGGTCCCCACCACTCTACAAGTACAGCAGGACAGGCACCATGCCGCCATAATCCAGAGACAAAAATTTGGATAGCAACGGACCATCGGGATCCCAAGAACAGGCTTTTGGCCTCCTACAATAGTAGCATAGGCTTAGAAACTCCACAAGCAAGGTACGCCTCAAAAACCACATGCAACATGCCTTTACTACCCGGCGAAGGAAATCCAGTTGAAAGCAAACGTTAGAGTCCTCTTAATAGGCCTCTTGTAGAGTCAGAATAGCCATGCCATTGCCATCCTGAGACGAAATCCCAGATGACAGGGGGCATCAAATCCCTCATCCCAGATAGTAGGAGGATTAACCCCATTATTCCAAAAAGATCCTCAAGAGTCACGGGTTACAAGCCTTTACAACTCGGAATATGCGCCATGCCATTACTATCCTGACGTGGAAATTCGGATAGCTAGGGGCATCGAAACCCTCGTCACAGGTGTCAGGCCTTCTACTCATCTAAAAGCATTATGCCTCTACCGTCCTACAGAAAAAATCCGGATAGCACGGGGCATCAAAGATCTCGAGAATGGCGTCGGGTCTCCTACCCCAGGAGAAATCAAGACAGGCTTCCAGCCTTACCCCATAAGCATGCAGTAAAGGCGTCGGGCCTTCCTCCAAGAGATAAAACTTGTTGCCGTACCCGAGACAGGCGTTGGGCCTTTTTCCTAAAATCAAGACGAGAGTATCTAAACACAGACACGATGCCTCTACTATCCCGAGACAGATTTCTGGATAATAGGGGGCATCAGACCCCTCTCTATGAAAGTTAACAAACCTCTGCTATTACACAGCAAGGGGAATCAGTCATGGGACTAAGGCCTCCCACGACTCAAACACTTATAGGACTACGAGCTTCCAATTACGGCAACATCACAGTACTATGGCTTTCCATTAGTCAAAAATCTCGGGACTACAGATTCCCATTATTCAAGTACTCAGGGACAACGGGTTCCTACAATTCAAGAACTCCGGGACTACGACTTCCTATAAACCAAATGATCATGGGACTACGACTTCCCACCAGCAAAACAATAGGAAGGGCATAAGATTTCCTTAATCAAACAGTGTGAGACTACGTCTTCCCACCATCCAAACATCACGGGACTACGGGTTCCCACTGTTCATATACTCATGTGAATACGTGATCCCAATTATGAAAACATCTCGGGATCAAGGCTTCTCACAATGCAATCATCACGGGACTACAGCTTCCCAATCATGGCAACATCTCGGGACCGAGGCTTCCCACAATTTGATCATCACGGGACTAAGGGCTCCTCAACACAATAGAAGACAAAGAATCATATCACTTTTTGGGAACCAGAAATTTAAACAAGACATCCAGAACGCGAAGTGACAATGAAGTTCAGCAAGCAAAGTATCCGTGCGTAGGAAATGATATACTGACATATAAAAAGGCTCTATAAAGGACAAAATTCTACTTTTCAGAATCCCAGTCCTACACCAGGGTCTCAGAATCTCCATCATCGCCACCGGGAACTCATCGTCAACATCCTCGTCGCGCCCAGCCTGCACACCGTTAGAAGAAGAAGCAGGGTCTCTACGACCGCAATGGGCTCCAAGTCCACGATCGACGACATGAAAGTCACATCAGCTACCGCCAGGAAACCCAAGGGGAATATCAGCTCTACTGTGAGCAGGAAACCTACAGCTCAGATCATCTATGCAGTACTGCATGAAACAAGAGAGCAATCAGAGCAAAATATTGCATACATGCATACATATAGAATAATATCATATTGCATTCTGGAATTTTTATCCTCATATGTGCAGGTACGGTACATAGCTAACCTCTCTAGGAACAACGGGTCACAACCTCCATCCCATTCCAGAATCAGCAGGCGCCAACTCTCTATCTTCAAAAGCCACCACCAGAAACAGCAGGTGCCAAGCCTACGCCACCCAGAAACACCCAGAGAAGAAAACCTACAAGGCAAACGGCGGGCCACTGTACAAAAAAATACTCTCCAGAAACACCAGGCTTCAAACCTCCATCTCACCCCAGAATAAGGACAAGGCGCGAACCCTACTCCAACACCAGAATAAGTATAAAATATCAGCTTCGAAGGCAAATGATAGGGAGGCATCAGGTCTCCACCAGCCAAAAGACATAGACATCTGGCCTCCACCAGCCAAAAGAAAGGGACATCGATTCTCCACCAATCAGAAGACAAGGGGCATCAGGTCTTCACCAACTAGAGAACCAAGGGCATCATGTCTCTACCAGCAAGAGGATCGAGGGAATAAGGTCTCCACCAGACAAAGATCCAGGAGCATCAGGTATCTACCAGCAAAAGGATCGGGGGCATTAGGTCTCCACCAACCAGAGAACCAGGGGCATCAGGTCTCTACCAGCAAGAGGATCGGCGGCATCAGGTCTCCAGCAGCCAGAGAACCGGAGGCATTAGGTCTCCACCAGCTAGAGAACCAGGGGCATCAGGTCTCCACCAGCCAGAAGTCAAAAAACAAAGGTTTCCCACCAGACAGAAACAGAAACAAAAGAGCACTGTCAAGGTAGTGAAACATCCAGAATGTTAAACGAATACAAGAAGGGAGCGCATCAGCACCATACAGAATCTAAAGCCCTGGCACGCCAACCTGAGGCAACTTACCTAGAAGACAGGGTAACACCAGATCGTCCAAGTAGCTTCGTCGGGGAGTAAATACAAACTCAACCACCGTATAACCTTTGTGGTCCGGACAAAGAGAAGAGAGCACGACGTCCCTTCCGCGCAACATAGAAAATGGCGGTCCTACGCTGATCATATGAGGACTAGGCCGGATCCACCTGCGAAAGACGCGCTCACCCAGAAGCTAGGACCAACAATTCGGGCCATGCATCAGATATCGCATGCCAAATCTCTCAGTAGCGCCATGCAGCCAGCGAGGTCAAATCTCCCCCGGAGGGATGTTCGTGACGAAGGAATCCGCAAAATACTCCAAGTAAGTATACAAGTGCCTTCCATGGACATGCTACTTCGGGCCATTTTTCTCCCAATAAACCCACGACCAAAAGGCCCCACAGAAAATTCTGAACAAGTTCCATTGTCTTCAAAACAAGTCCCATAGGATCAAAACAAGCCCCAGAGGATTAGAACAAGCCCTAGAGCGCTCGAGTCAAGCCCCATAGGATCAAAACAAGCCCCAGAGCCTTCAGAACAAGCCACAGAGCCTTCAAGACAAGCCACAAAACCTTCAGAAAAAGCCCTAGAGCCTTCAAAACAAGCCTCTGAGCTTTCAAAACGAGTAACAGAGGATCAAACAAGTCCCAGAGAACGGAAGTCAGAGACCGGAAGAACAGAAGCCCCCGGAGGATGAACAGACACAAGATAGATATACAGTAACCCCAGAGGATGAATATGCAGAATTCAGTAATACAGAAACCCTAGACAGAGGACTAGAATCACCCTAGGTAGAAATCAGAATAACCCTAGAGGACTAGAAACCTGCCCTGAAGACGGAATTTTCAAGACAGAGCCTTACACCACATATGGTAGAAAAACATCGAGATATGGCGTAAAGACACCAAATCTAAATTATGGTATGAAGACACTAAAGAACGGTAGGGAGACACCAAAATATGGCATAAAGACGCTAAAGCTTAGTAGAAAAACACCAAAGGATGGCATAAAGACGCTAAAGCTTGGTAGAAAAACACCAAAGGATTGTATAAAGACATCGAAGATACGGTAGAGAGACACCGAAATATGGTATAGAGATACCATAAGTGGCAGAAAGACGCCAAAGTCTGATGGAAAACATGAGCATACGGTAGAAAGACACCGAAGCGTGGTAGAAAGACAACAGCTTCCGTTAAGCATGAAATAATTAACGGAATCCAAACACCTATGCAATATAGGTGGCCTTTGGGACGGGCAAGGGATCATGTCTGTCTATAAGAAAGTCTCGGACATGGCAATTACCAAGGTTTGAGCCATCAGACCACTCTCGGGATGGCCGAGAGTTTATAGCTCCATTCCAAGGGGCACGCACTCAGGCATCCCGGGCTCAACGGTAGTTGAAAAAACTACTCCCAGGCAGATGCGGAGTAGGCCAGAACCAAAGGTGCATGAGGCTAGAGTCATGCACCACAGCAGGTAATGCTCAGGCTAGGGCATTACCATACCACCAGGCGAGCGAGGGCCTCCGATGGTGGGCAGTATCCTTGTCGCTCGTCTAACAACAAGTCTCTTTATTAATAAAAATTGACCTACTTCGTCAAATTCTCGTTAAAGAGGGGGCAAACTGTAGACACCTATTTTTCAGATAGGTAAAAAATGATAAGGAACTGAAGCGTCCAATGATGATTTCCGGAGAAATCCGTCCAGGTGACGAGCTTTCGATTTGCTTGCTGGAATCTATGCACAAGTTGCAAACTTGGAGGGTTAAAACATAATTAGGCTTAAATAGCCTATGCAAATCCAAAGAAATTGTAATCGAAGTCTAGAAATTGGACTAATGTCATATCTTAGAAGTTTATGGGCCAATTGGAAAGTTTGATGGACTGAAATTGACCTTAACCAAACCTATAGGGCCCGAGGAACCCTTTCTAACACTTTCGGGCACCAAAACGCACTTTTAGCAATCATTTACTTAGCCAGCAATTTAAATCCGAATTTAATTAAAAAGATAGAGTTTAAAGCTAATCTCAACACTTAATAACTTATCACTTCACACACTTTCACCATAGAATATTCTAGAATGTTCTAGAAGATTCTAGGAAACCCTAGGTCATCCCTAACCACTATTAATACAGCCTTAAGCCAGCCTGGCTAAAGGTGGCACACAAACCCTAAAAATAGACAGTAGAATTCGGCCACCACACGCACACACACATAAAAATCTTGTCCTGAAAAACCCTAGTACATGTTAATTCTCCAAGAATGAAACGCAAGCACCAGATTTGAAGCCGGATTCCACATCCACTTCGTTGGCAAACAAGCCAAGGACTCAGACCGAGAATGTTGGCAAATAATTGCAAGTATACGATATCGCGCAAGTAATATATCTTGAAAGACCAAGTATCGATCCCACAAAAGAAATGGACTAAATAACTAATTTTAAGTATTCTTTAATTGGCTAGCTAGAATACCAAATAACTAATTTTAAGTATTCTTTAAGTTTGTAAATTAATTAAAAATTAAAGTAAACTAACTCAAATAATTAGACTAATATAACCTGAAAACAAATAAGTAGATTAAGATTTAAACAATAATGATAAAGTTCTCAAGGATTGATACTTCCAAATAAAATAGTAAAAGAATGGATTAAAACTTATTAGTGATTTTATCGTGAATCGAGCTATTCTAATGCACCGAATCCAGTCCTCTCAAGCCTCAAAGATCCGAATAAAATCACAACCTAATTAACTAACCAATTATTAACTTGCTCTCACAATATTAAAACTGAATTAAATAATCAAATTGTAATTATGAAGCAAACTCAATGACTACCTAAATTCCAACCCGCTCTCACGGCGTTTTTCTCTAAGTTCTTAATTACCTATGTCTATTTCATTAACAATCTCTCAATTAGTTAATTAAACACAAAATCATGAACTAAGCGATCAATTCAATTCAAGCATTAGTTGTAGTAATTAAAACACGATTTATTCACTAAGAAATCCTAATCCAGTTTAGAAACTAATTTAAGTGTCTACATCAATCCCCGAACAAGGGGATTTAGTTACTCATGCTTAAGCTAAAATTAAATAAAGAAGATGATGAAGATTTAAACATAATTAAAACAATAAATACCGGAGTTCCAATTTCGGAAGAATCGTCTTGATTAAACTTGAAATCTTCACAATCGTTCTTCGCAGAAACTAATTATAAACTGCTGGAAAAAGATAAACGAAAATATCTAATGTATTAATCTAGGCTATTACAAGGTCTTTATATAGTGAAGCTATGGAGTCTTCTAAGTCGTATTACAAGTCGAATTTGTAATAGGAGTTTCAGTTGGAGCCGAAGTAGGAAATTAAATCCAAGTCCAAAACTGATCAGGCTTTTTAACTCATGGTCTCGTTCGAGACAAGCATGTCTCGTTCGAGACCTAACCAAATTTGCCTTGGTTTGTTTGAACCAAGGAGTCTCGTTCGAATCATCATTTTTCGAGAGAAAAGTCTCGTTTCTTCAGCCTTGGTTCATTTGAACCCTTCTAGTTTTCTCATGGGTCTCGTTCGAGACACACCTGTCTTGTTCGAGACCTAGGTTATTTTTCTCTCGAAGTTTGATTTCTTCGTACGCAAGCTAACGCTTTAACTTTAACTCGTAATCTTTAGTCGATATTGCTCCAAATACTCGATAATCACCTAATTTTCACTGAAACACTAACAAACACATAAAACACCAAATAATGAATGTAATTCATAATAAGAGTGACAAAAACTGAGTATAAACGACCCTGATTATAGGAGTAAAATACTCTTATCAGGTAATTCTGAGGACCCTATAATTATGTTCCTTTGATTTGCCATAAATATGTGTAAAATTGCCATGATTTCTGTAGTTATGTGCTTAGGATGCATGTTTAGGTAGTTTCAATACCTTTTCCATTAAATTTGTCATGTTAACTAAATCGATGCTTTCAATAAATTGCCATGAAATTCGATGATAGACATGTTAAATTGCTGTAATTAATTATTTTTAAGCTCAAATACATAAATCCAATTAATTTAGAGTTCTTGGAATGCATGTTTCAAGGAGATTTTAGCTCATTTTGCTATGAAAACTTGAAATTCGTACTTGCTGCCCAGAAAATAAATTTGTTTAAATGAGCTTTAAACACTTCGATTATGCAATATTTGGATTCCTTGTTCGATTTTATGTTCTTTTGACTACTTTTTCATGAAAAACAGAGCTGAAACGAGTGAGAACGGACCAAAAGACGAATCCCCGGACCTGCTGCCATCGCACCGCCATCGCCATTGTTGTTGGCGCTGCCGCCAACTACAACTTGCACCGCCGCCGCTCCAATCTGCCGGCGCCACCAACTCCTCTTGGTGTCGTCTTCTTGATGAATCCAGTTTCCAGATTGACTCCCAGATCTTCCAGACGACTCCCAGATCTTGAAATTAGGTTTCCGGACTCGTTTGAGCTTGGAATTAGATTCTGTTTAGATCTAGATTGATTGTTTTTTGTGTACCTTATGTTTCTGCTTTGCAACGGGCTAAGCCTGATGTAAAACAGTATCAGAAGTCTAAATATGTCACATAGTGTATAAACCGGGCCCACGAGCCCGAGGCCCAGGAAACCAGCAACTTCCAGAGCCGATTCCAGGCTAACCCAAACTCGGAATCAACTCCGAATCAAGCCAGTAGAACTTGATCGATGAGACGCACACTTCCCGTGATCTGACCGAGAGCTCATTCCGACCAGACCGATGGTCAAAACCCGCGCGAGTGAAAGACACTCAAAGTCAACGAGGTTTAAAAGTATTTCTAACCTTGTTTGTATATCCAACTGCCCCTAAGCATGCCAGCAATGTTTACTGCTTTCTAAAGGCATTCTAAATCAAATAATAACTGGCTAAAGTACTAATCACCTAAAATTGGCCCATTAATGTAATTCCAGCCCATCACTTAGACATCATAGGACAAATACAAAAAAGTAGTAACAGTCTTATTGGTTTTTCAAGATCACCTAATAAAATCAATCAATCACACTTATACATTCGGTTTTAGGCTTTGTGCATCTAATCAATCCAGACCAGCCGGATTCGTGACTATTTGCTAGAAACCTCTAAGGTTAGTTGTATGTTTAGGAGTACCTGCTACTTGCCTCAAATTCCAGTCCAAATCGAGTCATATGGGCGTCAAACGTGTTTACTGCTTTCATACATGTTTATTTACAGATTTCATATCCTATGAAATGCATATACTGTTGTAGACACATATTTTTCGGACAGGTAAAAAGTGTTAAGGAACTGAAGCGTCCAATGATGATTTCCAAAGAAATCTGTTCGGCTGACGAGCTTTCGATTCGCTTGCTGGAATCCAAGCAGACGTAATATGTGCACATCTGCAAACTTGGAGGATTAAAACGTAATTAGGCGTGAATAGCCCATAAAAATCCAAAGAGATTGTAATCTAAGTCTAGAAATTGGACTAATTGCCATATCTTAAAAGTTTATGGGCTAATTTGCAAGTTTTACGGACTTGAATTGATCCTGACCAAACCATAGGACTTTAGTAGCCCTTTTTAACACTTTTAGGCACTAAAATAGACTTTTATCACCTTTTTACTTAGCTAGCAAGTCCAAATCTGAAAATTAAAAGGAAAAATTAAATAAATAGAGTTTAATACTAATCTTAACACCTAATGACTTATCACTTAACAGTTTAAACCCTATAAGACTCTAATCAAATCCTAGGTCACCCCTAATCACTATAAATACAGCCTTACGCCAGCCTGGCTAAAGGTGGCACACAAACCCTAAAAATAGACAGTAGAATTTGGCCACCACACACACACACACTAAAATCCATTCCTGAAAACACTAAACACGTGTTGATTCTCAAAGAACACAAACCCTGCACAGATTCGAAGCTGGATTCCGCATCCACTTCGCCAGTAAACGAGCCAAGGACTAAGAACGATATTTCGGAGGACCCGCAATATTGTTCTTTTGATTTTGCCATAAATTTGCATGTATAACTGTCATTATTGCTGTAATTGTTAATTTTAGGATGCATGTTTAGCTTATAATTGCTTATTTGCCATTAAAATAGCTTTAATCAATTAATTCGATGCTTTCAATAACCGCCATAAATGTTGATGAAAAAGCATGCTAGTCACTGTAATTAGCTGTTTTTAAGGTTTAAAACCAGGAAACAATCAATTTAGAGTTCTTAGAATGCATGTTTCTAGGAGATTTTAACTCTTTTTGTCATGAAAACTCTATTTTCGTACTTGCTGCCCAAAAAATAATTTTGCATAGATGAGCCTTAAAAACTTCGATTATGTGTTTTTTGGATTTCTTGTTCGATTTTATGCTGTTTTGACTACTTGTGCATGAAAAATGGAGTTAAAACGAGTGAGAACGAAGCAAAAAATTATGACCCCTGAAATTGCCGACGAACCGGCAGCGCCGCTGCAACCGGCGGCACCGCCACAATGAACCGGCGGCACCGCCACGTCATCCTTCTGGCGCCGGTACTCCAATTCGGCGCCGTGTTCTTTCTTTGCCATATCCCAGATTTGCTTCCCAGATCTTCCAGATTTCGATCCGAACTTCAAAACTAGTTTCCGGGCCCATTTGGACTCTTAATTAGGCCCAGTTTGAACCCAGACGTAGAGAATTTAGTATAGAATCATATTCTGTAATGTAGCGGGCCAGTAAACGGACTCAGAAGTCCAAATATGTAACATAGTGTATAAACCGGGCCCACGAGACCGAGACCTAGCAAACAAGCAACTTCCAGAGCCGATTCCGGGCTAACCCGAACTTGGAATCGACTCTGGATCAAATCAATAGAGCCAGATCGACGAGACGCATAACTCCCGTGATCTGACCGAAAGCCAATTCTGACCAAACCAATGGTCAAAACCCGCGCGAGTGCCAGGCACTAAAAGTCAACGAGGTTTAAAACTATTTCTAACCTTGTATGTATATCCAATTGCCCCTGAGCATGCTAGCAATGTTTACTGCTTTCCACAAGCATCCAAATCCAATAATGAACCTGTTAAAGGACTAATCACCTAAAATTAGCCCATTAATGCAATTCCAGCCCATCACTTATACATCGTAGGACTAATACGAAAATGTAGTAACGGTTGTATAGGTTTTTCAAGACTCACATAGTATAATCAATCAATCACATTTATACATCCGGTTTTAGGCTTTGTGCATGTAATCAATCCAGACCAGCCAGACTTATGCTACTTTCTAGAAACCTCTAAGGTTAGGTGTATGCTTAGGAGTACCTGCTACTTTCCTCAAATGCTAGTCCAGATCGAGTCATATGCGTGTCAAACGTGTTTACTTCTTTCATCATTGTTTACTTACAGCTTTCATATCCTGTGAACTGCATATACTGTTGAGATGAGATATAAAACGAATATGTCCAGAAAATAAAGCCGGTAACTGATAAGCCAAGCACAAGAGAATCGGGGAGGTCCACGAACCCTTGTCTTTGGTCTTGCACGATAGTCTTACCAGAGGCCAATAAGGCTATCTAGTCGGTTAAAAGGCATTTCCTAGTTGAACTAGGTGACGATTCCATTTTTCAAACCATTTTCAGATCGAGAAGTCAGCCATAAGCCTTGGGCGAGCGTCCCCGAACCCCGCTCCTCTCATAGTGGCGACTCCACTGGGGACTAAAAACAAATGTTTTTAAAACATAAACATAAAAACGTTTTCATAATTGTTTCCAAAAACGGTTTCCATGGACCTAAACCGCACGACTTGCGCCTTATCATCCACCGGTTTTTTTTTCCAGACATATTCACACCTGTTGCATTGTATTAGAAATTTCTCTTCTCACCTACTCTCTAGGAGTCCCTATCCAGCCCCGATACTCATAGCTGCTTTCACGCTCTGGCTCTGCACTCCATTTCCCATAACGTCTTATGCTGAGTAGTATCACTCACAGCCCAGTATCTTGGTCGCTTGTACTCGTGATTGAGGAGACCTATCAAAGGCATATCCGTCTGTGTGAGCCTTAAACCGGTTATTACCAAAACCCAATGACTCAGCCCACATGCATTCCAGCTTAGACACTACCCTCTAGGATCAACCCAATATAATGATTGTACTTGAGGCATGAGTGTCAATGTAATGATTCTAAATCCATTGTTTCAAAAAACTACTATTTCAATCTCAGTCTTAGGTCCGGTCTAACAAATTTTCCAGTTTCAAAACCAGATTTTCAAAACTTCCAATTAGTCCAGACCTAAAAGAAACAAATTCGGTTAAGCGATACACCTTCGCTTAATCAAACTTCCTATAACCAGTCTAGTGAAAACTCCTTTCGTTAGATACAGCCGCAAGGCTAAATCAAATTCCAGATTTCAAAACGGACTTCCACGTCCACCCTACATGTTTTCAAAGTTCTTCCAGAGATTTAGAGTCATTACATCGACAAATGCTACCTATCTGCTTTAGAATTTCTATAAGAGAGCTTTTTGCAGGAACGTCGACTCTTGCATTGCGATGCGAGGGTCCAGAACAAAATACCTAGGAATAAACCTCGCCCGGAACACGTGTGTGGGAGAAATACGGTTTGAAGGAACAACGTGTCTCTGTGATATCGAACTGTTCTATGTGCCAAACTTGCTATGTGCTATGTGTTCAAAACTAACCCTGCACCTCATGAATCTGCATATCATGCATCTCATGCATCCAGAATATAAAATGTCATATACTAACCACTTGTGGACGTAGCCATATAGGAAATACATCTCTAACTGCTACTCATCTCCAAAATGACGCACTACGATATCAAGAACCAGGCCACCGCTCAAGCCGAGGCAAGACAGTCTGCTCCAGAGTTTGAGCCGATCACAAAGGAAAGGAATCAGAACGTCATCCCTCTAAGCGCTCGATTGGGTACCTAGACAACATCCAGGATACCGACCATCAGCCAATTGCTAGCCGGAGTCAGGACACGGAGGCAACCAGAATATGAGTTTGCACTTCGAATGGGGCGAGAGACAAAGAATAAACCTGCATTTTAGAATTACTCGAGAAGAGGGCTAAAAGGAAGAAGTGTGAAGAAGGGTCTGTAGGATCAAGTGGAGGAGCAGATGAAAGAGATCAATCATTCCCCAAGACCTACAAGAAAGATTCCGAAAAGGAGGATTACGTACCTTCTTTCAAATTGAGAAAACAACCCACCTCTGTTTTCAGAAGACTGATAGAACCACTACCGTCAGAAGAGTTTTGCGAAGAGACCGGATACTCCATAGATCAATATAGAGGCTTGGATACACGGGCCACCGAAGGGAATGCCGTCAAACGAGAGGAGTTAGAGAGTCTAAAGCTAACATGGTTGCTGAATTGAGGACCGAAATGGAAGCCTTCAAGCGTGAGATAAGAAATCAAGTCGCAGCCATGTTCGAAAATATGAACAAACAACTTGCTGTGCCAAGACCGCCCATGGAAGTGGCTAAACACGAAAGTGGATCAAAAAAGGGCTAAACACGAAAGTGGCTGTTAACAGGAGGTTCTCCAAGTTTGAGGAACCCCTATCTGTCATATTCTAAGAATTGAGAGCTCTCAACCTGATAGAGCCAATAACAGCAAGGACGGTACCTGATCCAAGTAGGCCAAGCTATGTCACCGATGCATACTGCCAGCTACACTAAATTAGAGGATATCACACAGATCATTGCATCACTCTCCAGCATAAGATTCAAGACCTGATTGACAGTGGGATCATCTCAGAGCATTGAAGAGACAAGAAGCAATGGCACCGCCCGTGCTTGGGGGGAATTCTTGGAGATCCGTTCTCCTTGACTATCTTTACCGTTTTCAAGTTTTATTTCAATTTTTCAGTACTTGAACAATTATTAACAATCTGTTTTATTCATTTTTCATTAGAAATCCAGAGTCAATGATGAAATATATTTTGCTCATTTATGTGATGTCTTGCCTGATGGACATGTTATTTTCAATAGCTATATATGCATGCATTGATGAGATTGAGCTATGTCGTTAGCTCATTCAATAACCGGTACAAAGAAGTGAATAACTTCTACAGATAATTCTGTCGCAAGAGACTTTACTCCTGAATCATGAGAAAAACCGGATAGCTGTATTAGTGGGATAGCGGCTTGCGGGGTAGTACCCATAAGAGAACTCTCACAAGTCTCTTGGCATAAAAAGATTTGGCCACAAACCGGAAAGCTTACGCGACTCAAAGACGTCCAGCATTAGAGGCACACATTAGAACGGACGTCTAGCCCGGATAGGAATCACCACCAACAAAGAAGTCCACCACCAAGAAAAAGCCCACATATCTACGAGAGCGGGACGATCTAAGGAGTGGAAGAAGGAGTGCGCTACAAGTCCTCCTCTAGACGCCTGTGAGCCGCGTAAGATGCTTATAAAAAATAGTCAATTATAAAAATCCGAAAAGGACTAATTGACGCCAGGAGTACAGCCCCTTGAAACAGAAAGTATCACAATTGTACCGGTTGTTCAATGAATTAGCAATATAGATCTCTTATCAAGCATGCGTGCCATGATTATTGACCAGCGCATGTACCTAGAAAGGACAGACAAACGACCGTAAATTATAAAGCACAATCTTTGAGACATTAGAAAATAATGATAATAATAATCAGATACACTTCCCAATAGTGCCATGTAATCGTTGAAATGCGCATATACTGTCAAAACGGAAACCAAACGAATCCTACAGGGCTAAGCCTCATATTCAAAGAAGATGAATAGAGTAGCCGGACTCTTTGCTAGAACATCCAATCTCCCATTAAAAAAAAACGAAATGCTCCATTGGGGGAAAATCAGAGTCCGGAATGGAAGGTTAACGAAAAGCATAACCAATCTTTGCAAAATGCAAAGCTCAGAGATTTACAGTGTAGAATCCGGGGGCATCAAGACCACCATGGGATCTCACGAGACGACGAGCTCCCGACAATCAAAACACGACAATATGGTTTCCACTCATAAAAAAAACATGACAATATGATTCATAAAAAAAATGACAATATGGTTTTTAGTCATCCAGAAAACTAGATTGAGCATCATAGAGTTCAAAAGAAGAAAAGGCCTCAGCTATCTGGAACAGCCGAGCGGAACATCGAAAATTGTAAACCACTCGAACAATATGATTATTCAATATGTTTTTCCAGAAGCGCTGTTAATAGTTGAATGCGCATAAACTATCATGGAAATTACAGATCGATCTGTCCAAAGCCAGACTGCAGGAGCCAGATTGAGCAAAGCGAGAGGAAGACTCTTCATTCAACCATCCAGTTCCCCACTAGAAAACTGAATGCTTCAATGAGGGGGCAATATTGAGTCTATAATAGATAAGCTTAGAAAATGAAAAATGGGGCCAATTTTCGCAAATTTGAACTCCCGTCTAGGCCTAGAATACCGAGTCCAGATGGACAAGAACTGAAAAAGGAAAAATAGGGTCAGTTTTCGCAAATTTGGACACCCGGAAAAGGCTCATAATTAGAGTGTACCAGAAACTTGATGGGAAACAAACTCCTCCATTAACAAATAGCAGGGTGCAGAAGCCTTCCATGGACAACATGGAGCAGAAGACTTCCTCAGCTAGACAATAGGGGGGCATAAAACTTCCTCAGCTAGACAGTAGGGGGCAGAAGACTTATTTAGACAGATAACAGCAGTGGGAGAAAGAACTCCTTTCTATCCTAATTTTGGAGACTTAAGGTCCCCACCACTCTACAAGTATAGCAGGACAGGCACTATGCCGCTAAAATCCAGAGACGGAAATCTGGATAGCAAAGGGACCATTAGAATCCCCACAACAGGCTTCCAGCCTCTTACAGAATCAAGCACAACCGCCTACAAAATAAGCATAGGCCTAGAAACTCCATAAAGCAAGATACGCCTCGAAAACCACATGCAACATGCCTCTACTACCTGGAGAAGGAAATCTGGATGATAGAAAACGTCAGAGTCCTCTTAATAGGCCTATTCCAGAGTTATAATAGTCATGCCATCGCTATCCTGAGATGAAATCCCAAATGACAGGGGCATCAAATCCCCTCATCCCAAATAGTAGGAGGATTAACCCTATTATTCCAAAACAATCCTCAAGAAACACGAGTTGCAAGCCTTTACAACTCGGAATATGCACCATGTCATTACTATGCTGAGGTGGAAATCCGGGTAGCTAGGGGCATCGAAACCCTCGTCACAGGTGTCAGGCCTTTTACTCATCTAAAAGCATTATGCCTCTACCGTCCTACAGAAAACATCCGGATAGCACAGGGCATCAATGACCTCGAGAAAGGCGTCGGGCCTCCTACCCCGGGAGAAATCAAGATAGGCTTCCAGCCGCCTTACCCCATAAGCATGCAGAAAAGGCATCGGGCCTTCCTCCAAGAGATAAAACAGGTTGCCGACCTCCTACCTCCAAAAGTACCCGAGACAGGCGTTGGGCCTCTTCCCTAGAATCAAGACGAGAGTATCTAAACACAGGCGCGATGCCTCTACTATCCTGAGACAGAAATCCGGATAACAGGGGGGCATCAGACCCCTCTCTATGAAAGTCAGCAAACCTCTGCTACTACACATCAAGGGGCATCGGTCATCGGACTAAGGCCTCCCACAATTTGAACACTTATAGGACTACGAGCTTCCAATTATGGAAACATCACAGTATTGTGGCTTTCCATTAGTTAAAAATCTCGGGACTACGGATTCCCATTATTCAAGTACTCAGGGACAACGGGTTCCCACAACTCTGGGACTACGGCTTCCCACAAACCAAAGGATCATGGGACTACGAATTCCCACCTGCAAGACAATAGGAAGGGCATAAGATTTCCTTAATCAAATAGCTTGGGACTACGGCTTCCCACCATCCAAACATCACGGGACTACGGGTTCCCACTGTTCATATACTCCGGTGACTACGGGCTTCCAATTATGAAAACATCTCGGGAATAAGGCTTCTCACAATCATCGCGGGACTACGGGTTCCCAATTATGGCAATATCGCAGGACCGAGGCTTCCCATAATTTGGTCATCACGGGACTACGGGCTCCTAAACACAACAGAAGACGAAGAATCATATCACTTTTTGGAACTAGAAATTTAAACAAGATATCCAGAACGCAAAGTGACGATGAAGTTCAGCAAGCAAAGTGTCCACGCTTAGGAAATGATGTACTGACATACAAGAAGGCATTACAAAGGACAAAATTCTACTTGTCAGAATCCCATCCCTACACCAAGGTTTCAAAATCTCCATCATCGCCACCGGAGAATGCATCGTCAGCATCGCCGTCACGCCCAACATGCACATCGTTAGAAGAAGAAGAAGGGTCTCTACGACCACCACGGGCTCCAAGTCCACGATCGCCGACACATAAGTCACATAAGCTACCGCCAGGAAACCCAAGGGGAATATCAGCTCCACTGTCAGCATGATCCAGCTCCACCCGCTGCAACCCTACGGCCCAGATCGTCCATGTAGTACTGCAAAAAAACCAGAGAGCAGTCAGGGAAATAAAATTGCATACATGAATACATAGAGAATAGATCATATTGAATTTTGGCATTTTTACCCTCATCTGTGCAAATACGGCATATAGCTGATCTCTCCAGGAACAATGGGTCATAGCCTCCATCTCATTCTAGAACCAACAAGTGCCAACCCTCTATCTTCAAAAACCACCACCAGAATCAGTAGGCGCCAAGCCCACAAATGCATAGAGCAGACAACCTACAGGTCAGGAAGCGGGCCTCGTGCAAGGAATCATTCCCCAGAAACACCAGGCCCCGAACCAGGACAAGGCGCCAACCCTACTCCAATAGGAGAACAAGTATAAATATCAGCTTCAGAAGCAGAAGACAGGGAGGCATCAGGTCTCCACCATCCAAAAGACAGGGACATCGGGTCTCCACCAATCAGAAAACAGGGGGCATCAGGTCTCCACCAACCAGAGAACCAGGGGCATCAGGTTTCCACCAACTAGAGAACCGGGGGCATTAGGTCTCCACCAGCTACGGAACCGGGGGCATCAGGTCTCTACTAGCTAGAAGTCAAATAAACAGAGGTTTCTCACCAGGTAGAAACAGAAACAAAAGAGCACTGTCAAGGTAGTAAAACATCCAGAATGATAAACAAATACAAGAAGGGAGCGCATCAGCACTGTACGGAATCTGAAGCCCTGGCACACACACCGGAGGCAACTTACCTAGAATACAGGGTAACACCGGGTCGTCCAAGTAGCTTCATCAGGGAGGAGATACAAACTCAGCCACCGTATAACCTCTGTGGTCCGGACAAAGAGCAGAGGGCACGACGTCCCTCCCGTGCAGCATAGACAATGGCGGTCCTACGGTTATCATAGGAGAACTAGGCCGGGTCCACCAGCGAAAGATGCGCTCACCCAGAAGCCAGGGCCAACAATTCGGGCCATGCATCAGATATCGCATGCCAAATCTCAGTAGCTCCCTGCAGCCAGCGAGGTCAATTCTCCCTCAGAGGGATGTTCCGCGACGAAGTGATCCGCAAAATACTCCAAGTAAGTATACAACTCAAATACAGTTTAAACACTAACCAGTTTGTTGTATGTTGTGTACCCAAATATAGGCTAGCTCATTCAACTACGCTTTACAAGAAACTCCCAGACTCCGGGTCAGAGTACAAAACATATCCCAAAATCTCAACAGCAGAAAACCTATCTCGGATAAAAGGTCGAAATCCTGAAAGAGTGCCAGACCGAATCACCCAAATCTGAGAAAGGATGGATTAAAGTGAATAAGGATGTATCCACTTTCCCTTGAGGCATTTATAAGCGCAAGCCTTCCATGGACAGGCTAGTTAGGGCCATTTTTCATCTAACAAACCCAGAACCAAACTCCACAAAAAATTCAAAACAAGCCCCAGAGCCTTTAAAACAAGCCTTAGAGCTTTCAAAATGAGTAACAGAGGATCAAACAAGTCTTAGAGACCGGAATAACAGAACCTAGAGGATGAACAAATAGAAGATAGATATACAGTAACCCTAGAGGATGAATAGGCAGAATTCAGCGATACAGAAACCCTAGACAGAAGACCAGAATTACCCCAGATAAAGGTAAAAAATACAGCCAACCCAGAGGATTCGTACAAGTCCCAGAACCTTCAGACAAGACCCAGAGCCTTCAGATGAGTCCCATAGCCTTTAGACAAAGACATGAAGCCTTCAAAGTCCCAAAGCCTTCCGACAAGTCCCAGAGCCTTTAGAAAAAGACCCAGAGCCTTCAGACAAGTCCCATAGAATCAGAACAAGTACCAGAGAATTAGAACAAGCCATAGTGGATTAGAACAAGCCATAGTGGATTAGAACAAGCCCCAGAGGATCAGAACAAGCCCATGAGCCTTCAGACAAGACCCAGAGCCTTCAAACAAGACCCATAGCCTTTAGATTAGTCTCAGAGCCTTCAGAATAAACCTAAAGAATCAGGGAAATGGCCCGTAAGACGGGATCCAAAAGAGTCAGACTCCTCAAATTGCATAAAGACGCCGAAGAATGGTAGAGAGACACCTAGATACGGCATAAAGACGCCAAAGAAAGCTAGAGAGACACCAAGATACGACATAAAGACGCCAAGGAACGATAGAGAGACACTAAGATACAACATAAAGACGCCAAGGAACGGTAGAGAGACACCAAGATACGGCATAAGTAGAGAAACACCGAAACATGGTAAAGAGACACCATGAGTGGCAGAAAGACGCCAAAGCCTGATGGAAATCATCAGCATACGGTAGAAAGACACAGAAGCCTGGTAGAAAGACACCAGCATCCGTTAAGCGTGGAATAATTAACGGAATCCAGAAACTTATGCAATATAGGTGGCCTTTGGGACGGCCAAGGGATCCTGTCTGTCTATAAGAAAGTCTCTGACAAGATAATTACAAGGGTTTGATCCATCAGACCACTCTCGGGACGGCCGAGAGTTTATAGCTCCATTCCACGGAGCACGCACTCAGGCAGCACAGGCTCAACGGAAGCTGAGAAAACCACTCCCAGCCAGATGCGGAGTAGGCCAGAACCAGAGGTGCATGAGGCCAGAGTCATGCACCACAGCGGGTAATGCTCAGACTAGGGCATTACCATACCACCAGGCGAGCGAGAGCCTCCGACGATAGGCAGTATCCTTGTCGCTCGTCTAACAACAAGTCTTTTCTTTAACAAGAATTGACCTACTTCATCAATTCTCGTTAAAGAGGGGGCAAACTATAGACACCTATTTTTCGGACAGGTAAAAAGTGATAAGGAACTGAAGCGTTCAATGATGATTTCTAGAGAAATCTGTCCGGGTGACGAGTTTTCGATTTGCTTGCTGGAATCCAAGCAGGCGTAATCTGTGCACAGCTGCAAACTTGGAGGATTAAAACGTAATTAGGCGTGAATAGCCCATAAAAATCCAAAGAGACTGTAATCTAATTCTAGAAATTGGACTAATTATCATATCTTAGAAGTTTATGGGCCAATTTTCAAGTTTTACAGACTGGAATTGACCCTGACTAAACCCATAGGACTTTAGTAGCCCTTTTTAACACTTTTAGGCACCAAAATAGACTTTTAGCACCTTTTTACTTAACTAGCAAGTCCAAATACGAAACTTAAAAGGAAAAATTAAATAAATAGAGTTTAATGCTAATCTTAACACCTAATGACTTATCACTTAACAGTTTAAACCCTAGAAGACTCTAATCAAACCTTAGGTCACCCCTAATCACTATAAATACAGCCTTAAACCAGCCTGGCTAAAGGTGGCACACAAAACCTAAAATAAACAGTAGAATTCAGCCACCACACACACACACACTAAAATCCAGTCTTGAAAACACTAAACACGTGTTGATTCTCCAAGTACGCAAACCCTGCACAGATTCGAAGCTGGATGCCGCATCCACTTCGCCATTAAACGAGCCAAGGACTTAAAACGGTATTTCTCAGGACCCTCCCTATTGTTCTTTTGATTTTGCCATAAATCTTCTTGTATAATTGTCATAATTGCTGTAATTGTGAATTTTAGGATGCATGTTCAGCTTATAATTGTTTGTTTGTCATTAAAATAGCTTTAATCAATTAATTCGATGCTTTCAATAACCGCCATAAAATTTGATGAAAAAGCATATTAATCACCATAATTAGATATTTTTAATGTTCAAAGCATGGAAACAATCAATTTAGAGCTCTTAGAACGCATGTTTCTAGGAGATTTTAGCTCTTTTTGCCATGAAAACTCATTTTTCGTACTTGCTGCCCAGAAAATAAGTTTGCATAGATGAGCTTTAAACACTTTGATTATGTGTTTTCTGGATTTCTTGTTTGATTTTATGCTGTTTTGTCTACGTTTTCATGAAAAACGGAGTTAAAACGAGTGAGAACGAAGCAAAACAAAACGACCTTTGAAACTGCAGACGAACCGCCGCCGCCGCTGCAACCGGCAGCGCCGCCACAATGAACCGGTAGTGCCGCCATGTCATCCTGCCGGCGCCGGTACCCCAAGTTGGCACCGTGTTCTTCCTTTTCTAGATCCCAGATTTGCTTCCCAGATCTTCCAGACTTCGATCCGAACTTCAAAACGCGTTTCCGGTCCCATCCGGACTCCAAATCAAGCCCAGTTTGAACCCAAACGTAGATAATTTATTATAGAATCATATTCCGTACTGTAGCGGGCAGACCTGATGTAAAACGGACTCAAAAGTCCAAATATGTAATATAGTGTATAAACCGGGCCCACCAGCCCGAGACCCAGCAAACCAGCAACTTTCAGAGCCGATTCCGGGCTAACCCAAATTCGGAATCAACTCCAGATCAAACCAGCAGATTCGGATCGAGGAGACGCACAACTCCCGTGATCTGACTAAAAGCCAATTCTGACTAGACCTATGGTCAAAACCCGCGCGAGTGCCAGGCGCTCAAAGTCAATGAGGTTTAAAAGTATTTCTAACCTTGTATGTATATCCAATTTCCCTTGAGCATGTTAGCAATGTTTAATGCTTTCCAAAAGCATCCAAATCCAATAATGAACCGGTTAAAGGACTAATCACCTAAAATTGGTCCATTAATGCAATTCCAGCCCATCACTTATACATTGTAGTACTAATACGAAAATGTAGTAACAGTTGTATAGGTTTTTCAAGACTCACCTAATAAAATCAATCAATCACATTTATACATCCGGTTTTAGGATTTTTGCATGTAATCAATCCAGACCATCCAGACTTATGCTACTTGCTAGAAACCTCTAAGGTTAGGTGTATGCTTAGGAGTACCTGCTACTTGCCTCAAACGCCAGTCCAGATCGAGTCATATGCGCGTCAAACGTGTTTACTGCTTTCATCACTGTTTACTTACATCTTTCATATCCTGTGAACTGCATATACTGTTGAGATGAGATATAAAATGAATATGTCCAAAAAATAAAGCTGGTTACTGATAAGCCAATCACAAGAAACTCGGGGAGGTCCACGAGCCCTTGTCTTTGGTCCGATGCACGATAGTCTTACCGAAGGCGAGTAAGGTTATCTAATCGGTTAAAAGGCATTTCCTAGTTGAACTAGGTGGAGACTCCATTTTTCAAACCATTTTCAGATCGAGAAGTCAGCCATAAGCCTTGGGCGAGCGGCCCCTGAACCCCACTCCGCTCACAACTGTTGAGATTAGATATAAAACAAATATGTCTAGAAAATAAAGATGGTAACCGATAAGGCAAGCACAAGAGTCTTGGTGAGGTCCACGAACCTTGGTCTTTGTCCGATGCACAATATTTTTACCGGAGGCGAGTAAGACTATCTAATCGGTTAAAAGGCTTTTCTTCGTTTAACTAGGTGGCGACTCCATTTTTCAAACCATTTCCAGATCGAGAAGTCAGCCATAAGCCTTGGGTGAGCGGCCCCGAACCCTGCTCCGCTCACAATTATCCTTCGACTTTACATAGTAAATAGTAATAATTCCAGTTGAGAGTAGCTATGCAATGGTATTATGTCTGCGTCGTATATGTCGAGACTTACCATTATTCATAAATTTTTATGCCCGACCAACAGCTGATTGGTTATCGCATTGTATACATATTGCTGGAACTGGCTTCGTCCACCTTGGAATATCCTCTAAGAACAGACGGAAAAATTCTTCTTCTTCTCCAGATTTATCCAACACTATAAACTCAGATTCCATAGTAGATATGGCAATTACAGTTTGTTTTGAGGATTTCCAAGAAACTACTGCCATGCTAGTGTGAACACGTATCCACTAGTAGACTTAGAGTCTTTTATATCAGATATCCAATTTGCATCACTATATCCTTCAAGCATTATTGGATATCTGGTATAATGCAGCCCAAGTTCACGAGTGCCCTGTATATACCTTGGTATTCTGGTAATTGCTTTTCAATGATCAATACTTGGATTACTCATATACCTACTCAGTATACTAATTGTATCGACAATGTCTGGTCTTGTACAACTCATTAAGTACATCAGACTTCATATTATTCTTTGGAAAAACCCATTCAGAGACCCCTCTACAAATATGCCGCTGCTAAGAAGAGAGGCGGGTTCATTGAATGATGCTACCACCCCAGGTCTAGTCAGAGCAGCTGAAGAAAGGAAAAAGTCGTTGGGTCTGATGGTTGTTACCTTTGCCGGAGAGAAGGAAAGGTTAGCGGATTTTGCAGTTGTTTCCACCAATATTCTCGAGGGAGAAGTTACCACCGCGGTTCTTGGAGCTACAAATGTTGTTGCCGGTCTTGGAAGAGAAGCCGTCGTCGCTGCTAGAACAGACCAGTGACCGCCGTTCTTGAAAGAGGATTTGTTTCCGTAGCTTCAATTCATAAACAATCCTAGCATTCCAAAAACATTATGAACAACCCCTAAGGCATTTATGGCAGCAACCACAATAGGCAAAACTCAAACAACAATCGAGCATAAACATATACAATCCGTCATGCAATTCCAACTTAGAACTCAACAATTATAATAACAAACCATAACATGAATTTAAATATGTTATTTCAGCCCTAGGTCATGCAAACTCAGTCACTAATAACACCCAAAACAGTGGCAAACATCATCCCCAACGAAGACATGAATCACATTAATCATATTACAATTTAACAGTTGATAAACTTGCATAAGCAACCCTATGATCGTAAAACATCAATCCAAAAACTTATTTCCCGAATCAACATACCTAAAACAGTAAACAACAACCACAATCATCAACAATCAAGAGTAACACTAAAACGAATGAGCCACTACATACCAAGAATGTATAAATCGGGTATCACGCCCTAAGGAAGGAGGACGAAATGAACAGATGTATTTTTACGTAAACAACCTTTAGGAATCACTGGATCAAGGTGAATAATAAGTCACTAAACAAATAAAACGATAGATAAGAGGATAAGGATGAACAGAGTGAGGAATTACTTATCGAAATCAAGGACTTGATAAGAAATTGATGTAATACAAATTGAATCAGTGTATATTTGTGAAAAGGGGTCGGCTAGGGTTTAGTGTGAGTGTAGGGAGAGTTTTCCTCGCAGGGCGCGTCGCGAGGCGCGACGGGCCATCGCGCCCTTCTCCTTTCAAGTAGGGCGCGACGTGAGGCGCGCTGGCCCTGCCGTGCCCTCCGTCGCTCCTTACACCCATTGGCCCAAAATGGGCCGGGCCCAACGACGCGAAGGGACCGAAAAACGACTTCAAAAATGCCTAAACCGAGCCCAACAACGCCAAAAACAATCGACGGAACGACGAGACAAACAACGAAAAACACGGGGTATTATAAATAATTTCATACTTAAATTATTTTTTTAAGATAATTCCAATAGACCCGCTTTGGTCTAAGTTCTTATTTTCTCATCTTAATCCGACATCCTCGATCTTAATTTCACAATTAAGTCTCGTGGCACTATGCGTAATACCTTAATAATTTAGGCTATTACATTCTACCCCCCTTATAAAAATTCGTCCTTGAATTTTTATAATTCCTTTTAATTCTTATTATTGAATGACTTATACTTGTTCTTTACTCCCTTTTACAGAGGCTATGAGGGAGGCTACCTTTATTATGACATTAACCTTTTTCCATTCACGCTTTCGCTCCAATACTCTGATCAATCATTTATTAACTGATGGTTTCACAGTTATATTCATATGGATTTCATCTAACACCATTCATAGGTGGAAGTACCCCGATATACTTATCCAGTAATATCTTCTGCCATTACTTTTAGAAATCTTCTTGATGCATGATTCATAATCATTATGAATAATTTCTCTTTCTTCGATCTTCTTGAATAACGTTTATTTATACATAGGATTCATATCCCATGAACACTAACTTCTATGTTTGATTTTCTCATTCTAGAGGTACAAGTGCTTTTAGCTTAAACGTGGTCGCTAGTACTTTACAAACATGTAAAGTCGCGTCGTTGTCATTGTATTCAACATACAAGACTTCTTTACAGATTTCACGATTCAAATCTCGATACGTTTTATTTTGCATTACACTACTCGTCGTTCAATACACATATGTATTTTCTTAAATAGGCCTAACAAGATGATCATCGCCATTGAGCTTCTAGCATTCGAACTTCATGATGTTTTCCTTTTTCTATATGGTCTATCTGGTCGTGTCTCACAAGAAACCATCGCGACTGATTATGTCTTTAAGAAGACGGTGGATCTGTATTACCTGTGGTATTCTTCTACACGGAGTGTGAGCATTTCCGTACATAATGGCCTTACTGTCCACACCAAAAACATATGGGGATTTGCAAAGCTGGAACTTCCTTGTTCCGACTGCAACTAAGGCTTCTAGCCTTCTTGGTTGCCTTCCCTTGTTTACTTTTTCTTATAGGTTCGGCTATATCGCCTTTCAGTCTCTTTACTCATTTGTCGCCAAATGTGTAGCGTTCATAATTCGTACGTTCACTCCTTATTTGACCTTTACAAAATGGACTAGTGCATTTTTCTACTTGTCAAGCACTATCGACAAGTTAAACAAATTCTTTATCAGTCTGGGTCCACATTCCCACAACTTTGATCATAATTCTTCCACAATTCTTATATAGGCTCACCCTTGATCTGTTGTTAAGTCTGGGGCGAATCCACTGAATCGAGTAAACTCAGTATTCTATTCTAGAACTGATTTATCTTCTCGAGTTTACGACATTTAGCTTTTCTCGATCGTCCTGTCATACCAAATTATTGAGCCGAGACTGGTGCTGGGGAATGAAATGGTAGTTCCGAAACCCGTAGCAAGGCTAAAATTCAATAAAACTTTTTCGAAATTCAATCAATTTACAATCATATACTAACCTTAAAACGGAAGCATTTTAATAAACATAAATTTATAAACTAGTAAAAATAATACAAGTTACTTAGGATTTATCGTTTCCGTATCTCATATGTACTAACCCCGCATACATACTACTAGTGTTTAGGGTCATATTTCGGGAATCTAATTCCATGGACAAAATACAATATCATAGCCAAATGTACATACACAATATGACATCAACTATAAACAAATGAAATTATGTTGCTGTTCTAGGCTACGACTCTGGTCTGACATACTACTACAGCAACTACGGAAGTCAGGACTGTAAATGCAAAATTTGACTTACGGACAAAAGACAGACCTATAGCCAAGTCCTCGGTCTAAGCACTTAAAAGACATTTAAATAAACGGGGTAAGCTATACGCTGAGTGTGATATACGTTACTTAACATATTATCAAAATAAGCATCACATTTAAAAATATTTTTCATATATATAATCACATTGATTTAAATCTATTCACTAAGGAAAACAATTTGATCCGATCTTAATCTTAATCTTGGAAAATTCTTAGCCTAGGAAATGTTCCTAAACTTAGCGAGAGTACTTCTTTCTCATTTCCTTTTAGGTAAGGTCCCGGGATAGTTCAACCGAGTTCAACTTATAATCAGTGATACAGTCCTGGGATAGTTATACCGAGTTCAACTCGTATGATACTAAATCCAATCGATACAAGGTGAGTGCCGGGATAATTCCACAAAGTTTAAATCCTAGACGCAAGTCCCGGGATAATTCTACAAAGTTAAACCTCGTGTCTAACGCGATATAATTTAGTCTATTTCGATTAATTTCTATCGTCTAAACCGACTCGACCGTGTGATCACATAACTATTTCGAATCGTACACAAATTCACGTTTTGCAAACAATCGTTAAATAGGCAAAACAAGTACAATCCAATTCGAATACAAACAATTCCAAACAATTCAAATATATTCAATCCAAGCAATTCGATACAACCAATTTATCCAATCAATCCATATAACATTTTCAATGCAAATATTTTATACGATGCATTTCTTTCTATTCATACAATACATTTAAAATATTATTTTGATAGGATAATACGAGTAACTAAAATACTCACGCCTCACTATCCAATTTTTCACAATCTTAAAGCCTTGACCGAGCCCTCAAAGTTGAAACCGTCAAACCCGTAGGTCGTCGATATCTCTATTACAATTACAGTTCGAATACGTTTAAATCTTATTAACGTATAATCAATATTCATAAACCAAAGTTATTGCCTAGGTTACTATCTTTTAATCTCAATATAACTTTTATTTGATATTCTTTTGAATATCAACTTTTAATTTTAACGACTTTACTTCAAAACTGATACATATTTAATCCTTTAAATATGCTCAACTATTATTCCGATATCAAAAACCTTTACCTTATATTAATGGTTATTATAACCGAATAACCTCAATTAATTCAAACTCTTTTATCGCATTTTCTACGTCAATAGTTTAGCTCATTTTCAAACTTAAAACGCTTAACTCTTAACTCGTTTTCTTAGCGTTTTAAATGTTTAAAAACAGCCCTATACACCCCATATTCATCCATTTTAAATTGACAAAATCTTAGTCCATTCGTTCGTTTTCAAACTATTTTACGTTCAACTAGCTTGCGTAACTTAACATTTTATGTAAAATTCAATGTCGTTTGGACCTCGGGAAAGGGTTGGCCTTCAGACCTTTCCTCCATGGCTTCCCTCCCCTGAATTTACAAGGGGAGCGACTGATTGTGCTTTGGTGCGACGCACTAGAGCTGCTGCAACAGCAGCTCCATCGTGCTACGACACAGTGGTAAACCTGATGGACATTCAGTCCAGCAGGTCCGGCAAGAAAAGCCTCCTCCAGCCAATCACTAATGGCTTAAAACCTGAAACTCACACTACACACAATCCACAACTCTCATATCTCACCAATTCAATCATCAAACTCAGCCTAAACCAATTAATCAACCATCAAAAACACCATTTCTAGCCTTAAAATCATCATCGCCACAAAATACAATCAAAATCGAAATAATGTTAAGAAACCCTAAAATATAGATGATGATTTTTACCTTGATTTGCATTGTACATTTGTAGACCTCGTTCTCCTCGTTCCGTGGCCGCAAGAATCGCCTCAATCGGACCTCAAACAAAGGAGATATCACACCTCGAAGATTTTTGCATGTGAGGTTTTCTTTTAAGGAAGAAGATGAAGTTTGGCTTGCTGAATTTGATTGATAATCTGAGTTTAAAACACAAATTAAATGTCATTTATATTTACGGCAAAAGTCCCTTTTAGTCCTTGACAAAATTGACTTAAACCGTTTCGATTTCTAACTTATAAATTGTCTATTTTCGTCCATCGAACGCTAAATCTTTTATGTCTGATAAATTCCGAATTATTTATTTTCAAATAAATAATATTAGTCTCATATCTTATAATTTGATTTTTGGACAATTTGACAATTTTTGTCAAAAACGCTAAATTTCCAATTTGAGCTAAAATGCACTTTCCCGCACTTTTTCGTCCAAATTTCGCTTTAATAATTATCGATAACCAATTTATCAACATTATTCTTATAAATACTAATTCCCACCAATAATAAATTTCATTTATATTTTTCAGAAATTAAATTCTTTGTTTCCAATTTTGGGCTAGATTGTACTTTTAGCCAATTTATCATATTTTTCCTTTTTATATCAAATTCCCTTTCTTTTATGGAATATGGATATTCAAATTTTCTTATTCAAATTTTAATGTTGACCTACTCGAGTCCTCTTTTATTTAATTATTCCGCTCAATTTATAATTTTCTCATTTTAATCATTTAAAATGAGACACAACGCTTATTTTTAAAATACTCAAATTTCAGGGTATTACACGTCGTTAATCAAAGCAAACGGTAGAAAAAATTATTTAAATCGGGTCACCAACTTCATCCATATTATTTGACCCACTGCCAGTCCAATTACTTGCCGAAGCCAATCTTTGGCTGGACATTTCATCGATACCTCTATCAATTTTACCATTTGTCTTTTGTTTATGTGAAGTATACGAGCATCTTGCTCCACTTCATCTAGAAAATCTAGTGTATCGCTTTATTCGTCAAACTACTTTTTATGTATGCCAATATCAATCTCTATTTGTGTTTCTCTCTTTACTTGCCGGATGGACGAAATGACATTCGCTTTCACTATCTTTGGCCTCTTCTCGCGCTTCGTTTACTTGTTTGTGTTTGCTTGATGTACACAATACGTGCTCGAATAGCTCTTTGTTTCGCCATACTATACATATAAAGGAATCTCGATGAATTCCTTATTATATCGCATATACGAGCCATCATCGCTAAACATCGTATGAGTAAGCTGGACGTTAGGAATTATCTCATTCTTTTAGGCTGCCTACAGCTACGTTCATACTATAAGTCTCGTGAGTATTCCACTCATCGTAGACTTAGCAAACTCATAATCATGTACTCGCGTCGTACATATTCTACTCGTATCACTGTCGTGGCTATTAGCATCTATGTTAATCAAATCTAAAGAAATTCCGTGTCTCTTAGATTTTCCTTGGCTATATCGCGTATTTCAAGTCTTGTGAGTATTTCGCTCACTATAGACTTAGTAGAATTTAGCAGCATTTAATCGTAAAGCACAAATTCTACTCATATCAATCAATCTTATACATAAATTTCGCTTATCGTATAAGTTATCACAGGCTCACACACCTGTGAGCATACCACTCTCTTGAGTGATCGCGCTGCAACACAATGCATATCTCATCCATTATACACCATTCAATCAAATCATAATCACCATGATTCTCAACAATATTCTTATATAATACGAGTCACGAGAGTATACAACTCTTCGCAGACTATAGTTATCAAAAGCGTATTGCTTACTCGAGTAGATAAAAAATATAGATTGTGCTCATGCACACATCTAATTCAATCCTAATGGCACAAATAGGAGAGGACATCTTTGCAAAAGGTTTGCAAAATCGATGAAAACGATACCGTTTTAAAAGACATGACTGGAAATCTCTATTATCCGCAATAGTTCCTAGATACTAATTGACTCTATCCTATACTCCAATCACAAAAGAAAAATGGCCTAGGAACACTAAACCATTGCTTTTATACCAAATTTGTCACTACCCAAATTTATGAGCCGAGACCGGTGCTAGGGAATAGGAGTGGTAGCTCCGAAACCCGTAGAAAGCCTAAAAACATTATAAATTTTTTCGCGCTTCATAAAGCTTGTTTCATAAATGAAACTTTATCAAATTACATATGACCCGAGTTTGAACAAACATCAAAGATTAAACGCAATATAAAGTTTTTTAGTCAAAACATCTAGCTACTGCGGACTGCTAGAATCAAAACCTTCTTTTGCTTCCTGTACAAATGACTTCCGAGGATTAAAACTTCAGAAACTTGACTCGTCACATCATAGCTTACTCTTCCTGTAAAATGGGAGGAGCAAAGGGGTCAGTATAAAACTGAGAAGTTCACCAAATTACAAGCAATAATACATAAAGGGTAAAAACGTTTGAAAACCGCTTTATTTAGAAACTTTTGCTTTTCTCAACGATATTCCTATATGATATGAGTCTCGAGAGTAAACTACTCTTCGGAGACTATAGATACTCCAAAGCGTGTTGCTTACTCGAGTAAATACAGATCATTGATTGTGCTCAGGCGCACACCTAACGTAATTCTAATGGCACACAAATGAGGACATTTTTAGAAAACATTTGAAAAATCGATGAAAACAATGATACCGTTTGAAAGACATGACTAGAATTCTCTATAATCCACATTATTTCCTAAGTACTGATTGATTCTTTCCTATACTCCAATCACAAAAAATAATGGCCTAGGAATACTAAACCATTGCTCTGATACTAACTTTGATTTATCAAAGTTGCGGTCGTAAGCCGATATGGACTCCTTCCTATCCCATAGGATGACATCCATATGTACCTATCAAAGCACGCATCCAATATGCTCCAGGGCGGAGAGCCTTACTTCGTCACATGATCATGATTGAGAGTTCCATAGAATCGGGCAGGTCTCGTGAGCCCCGCTCCACCGAGTTACCTCGCACCCTTTGGTCTGATACCAACTTTTTCACGACCAAAATTTCCAAGCCACGACTAGCGTAAGGCATAGGAGTGGTAGCTCAAAAACCCATAGCAAGCCTAAAAACACTTATAAATTTTTCACGTTTCATAAAGCGTATTTCATATACCAAAATACATGTTACCCCATTTATAATAAACATCAGAGTTAAAACGCAATTACAAAAGTATAGTCAAAACATCTACACTACTACAGAGCGGTAAAATGAAAGTCTTCTTTCATGCCTCGTACAAATGACTTCCAAGAATTAAAACTTTGGAAGCTTGACTCGTCAAATCATAGCTTACTTTTCCTGTAAAAGGGGAGGAGTAACGGGGTCAGTATAAAACTGAGTGAGTTCACCAAATTACAAGCAATAATATATAAAGGGTGAAAACTTTTGAAAACCGCTTTATGTAGAAAATATTGCTTTTCTCAAATCATACTTAATATACTCTTTACTCACTTTCATATACATTTCAATGATCGTATATACCTTTCATCTCATAGGCATATATTTATGTCATATTCGTATTGACGTCTTTTATATCTTGTTATGGTTTGAGGTTTGTCTTTTCTCGTTTTATTTTTTTAGTTTTTAACGGACGTTTTTAATTTTGGATTGTATTGTCCTAATACATCCATTTTGAGCTGCACTTTTGATAAGTCGCTTATAACTTGTTTCTTATGGTTTGGTCCCGAGATAGTTCCACAAAGTTTAACCACAACCATATGGCATAATCCTGAGATAATTCCACCGAGTTAAATTTGTACCATTTCTACGTCCGTACTAGTCGATGTGAGTTCCGGGATAGTTATACCGAGTTCAACTCCTTAGATACAAGTCCCGAGATAATTCCACTGAGTTCAACCTCATATCTGCCTTTAAATTCTGATACTACATATTCTCTGAATTCAATCGATGATCGCATTATTCCTATTGTCGTCTAATAGGAAGATTTGTTTCATATTGTCGTTTTCATTCTTTATCGTTCTGTCACATATTAATTATCGATATATTTTAGGTTTGAATTTTCTTATCATATGAGTCCCGAGGACTATTATCGAGAATAAGTGAAATATAGATCCTGGGATAATTCTACTGAGTTCAACCTCATATCTCTGATCTTTATTAGTGATTGTAATGCAGTACAATTTTCTTATCACGTGCATTTATCATTTCAATAATTTTATTTTTTGTTATCTTGATCTTTTTTGGATCATGACATGCACAATACAATCTAAACATACATTTACAACACACACATATATATAGGATATTGATTTCATTGAATAGTACATATTGGAATGTACTATGTTTCTTTACTCGTATATTGTCGATGTTCAATCTCGTATACCGTTCGATATTCTACTACATGTCATATTGCTTTACCCTTCCCGGTATTTTAAGCATTTACGATCCTCTTCATTTAATTATGTTATTATCAAAATAACATAATTCGATAAATCATCTTTTCCAAACATACAATATGTATTACTTTTCAAACATAAAATACGATTTAAACATATTTATATTCATATAGCTTATCGTATTAAGTTATGTTGCTTTATGAATATCGACGAGTAATTTAAAGTGTACTCACCACTTGCTATTCAAAAACTTTAAACAAGCAAGCGTTAATCTCGATCCTTAATCTCGATCCTTAAACAAGCAAGCGTTAATCTCGATCCTTAATCTCGATCCTTAAACAAGCAAGCGTTAACAAGCAAGCGTTAATCTCGTCGAGTCAATACAATTACGATAATATCGCGAATTAGTAACAATTCTAATTACGATTTTTTGTTTTAAAAGCTGTTTTTCTAACCTACTTCGGCTATAAAAAACATTTATCTAAAATAGTCCGACCTCTAAAAAAACTTGACATTCTTAAGATTCAAAATGTCTTCTATAACTTTTGTTTAGGCTCCGGTCTGAGATTAGAACCCGAAGGTGTCGGAAACTATCTCGGAAGTTAATACCTTGGGCTGTTCTAAAACTGCAGGGCAGTTTATAAAGTATAATGTTATGCTTCATATGAACGGTTTATAGGCCAAAGTCGCAGAAACTTAAACTTAGACAATCATAGATAACATCCTTAAGTTTTTGTACCAATAAACAGAACTTAATTTGGAGTTATAAAACTCAAGATATGGCCCTCGCAATATGGCTATTTTATAGAACAATTGTTTGCAAACGTCAAACTAGTTTACGTAAATTCCGATCGTAACTTATTACGTATCGTGAATTTGAAACCTTATCGACAACATACTTTCTGCAAAAATACAATCCAGACCTTACATACAATTTTAACTACACATAATCCATGAGTTTAAACTTATCAAACTCATTTAAATGTGAATTACATACCTAGGCTGAACCATACATGAAAATTTCAATCAAATTTTCATCAACTAATGTCTAGAACCATCAACTCAATTCACATGATCAACCTAAGTCATTGGCCGAGTACCTTATCCATTTTCATGTCGAAATTTCATCACCTACTTAAGCATAGCAATACAATTTTATATCTACTGAATATCAATCATCAAACACCATTTAACTCATGCAATTGCCGAATACACCTATGCTAAACCTCATCAAATTTCATCAATAATGCTTAACGAAATTCAGAGTATAGTTCACCATGGTTATAGCTTCAAAATCAAAGGTCTAGCATCCAAAATCCACCATTAAAATTGCTTCATATAAGCTCTAAAACATGTTACAACAATTAATCAAACATAAACACCATTATCTCCATAAACCCTAACTTTTTCTTTTCCAAAATTCACCACAACAAACCATGGAATCCTTTAATTAGTGATCTTACCTTGATCATCCATTGATTTGTGATATTTTGCAACAAGACTTATACATTTTGTTGAAGAAATGATGATGGTTGCCTTGGAGATGAAGGGTCCAGCCAACAAAGAAGAAACTGAAGGTGTGAAGCTTCTTTTGCTATCTTGGAGAAAATGAAAGATGATGATACCTCTTAATCATTAAGTAAATGACATCATCATGTGGTAAAAGTCCACTTTACATCGGTTAACTTTCACTTTAACCTAATCGATTAACCAATGTGCTTAACTTGGAAAACGATCTTGAAAACCCTTTTCCGGTTAATTCTTAATTATATTTCACGAACGTTAATGTGAGTTTATTAGCTCGGGATTTATATTTTATCTTTACCTTAAATTATTATTGGCTAAAATTCCATTTTAGCTTAATAGGCTAAATTGTACTTTCACCCTTATCCTTAATTAATCGCCAAGCATACTTATAAAACGATTTCGTAAATTTACAAAATTTTGATGATCATTTAGTAATAATATTTTACGGACCTTGGCGTGAAAATTATTAGTTCATGTTTAAGGCATTCTTAGGTGAAAACATCTCGATGTTCTTATCGAGTAACTTCTTATGCCGACAATCTTTACTAGCAATCTTCTTATTGATTGATTCATTATCATTATGAATCAATTCTCTTTCTTTGATATTTCTCAAATAACGGTTGTTTATATGCAGGGTTCATATCCTGTGACGTTATTCACTTCGATGTTCGATTTCCTCATTCTAAGGGTACACGTGCTTTTAGCTTAAACATGGTCGTTGTTACTTTACACACGGGTAAAGTAGCGTCGTTGTCATTGTATTAAACATACAAGACTTCCTTACTGATTTCACGATTCAATTCTCGATGCGTTTCATATCGCGTTATACTACTCGTCATTCTATATACGTATGTTCTTATATAGGCCTAAAAAGGTGATCAATCTTGTTCTATGCCTTTATCTACAGAATCATTGTCTAAGCTTACTTACGTTTGAAAACCTATCCGTTTAAAATCATATTTCTTTTTACATTTCAAAGCAAGTCATTATTGTACACCGATGTAATGACTTCTCTCATCACAGGAGTTGCAAAGATACTCCTCTTTTCATTTCAGACATACATAATGTATATGATGCATGTCCTACTAATGAATGCAATATTTATGCAGTGATGCAATTCTATTCGTGTCAATGCAATATCTTTATGATTCGTGTGCGGGCACATTTATGTCTTTTCAAAACATCTCATTTCGATCAAATACTTTTCTTTTCATAAAACGGGATTTACATATGTTCCTTTCGACATCATACTCTGTATTGCTACTCATTCTTATCATTTATTATTATATAGTTCGCAATCTATATATATCTTTTACATATGATAAGATTTAATTGTATTCGTTTGGTTCAGACGTTGTTCGAAGAGTATGCCCTTAACGTTCTTGTCTGTACTAGACTAGCTCAAAAGGTTTGATCACTATTGGGCTTTTTGCGTTCAGACTTCACGACATTCACTTTTGTATCTAACCAAAAATCATCGCGACAAAATTTTTCTTTTCGGAGACAGTTGGTTCATATTATTTGTGATATTCCACTATTCGGAATGTGAGCATTCCCTCGCATAATAGCCTTGCTTAGGGGTGTGCAAAACCGAACCGAAACCGAAAAACCGAACTGAACCGACAAATTCGGTTCTGTTCGGTTTGAGATTTCAAAGAAATTTCGGTTGGTTGGTTCAGTTTTGAGTTAAAAAAAATTTCAGACAGATTTTTATGTAAACCGAACCGAAATAACCAAACCGAACCGAAATAACCGACCGAACCGACTGGTTCGGTTTGAAATTTTCACTTTTCCTAAAATTTCGGTTAGGTTCGGTTTTTAAAAAAGGCCAAAATTCGGTTCGGTTCGAATTGAACCGAATGCACACCCCTAGCCTTGCTATCATATTGCAGGCACATGGAATTTGCAAGGCTGGAACTTGCTTGTTTTTCCGACTGCAAGTAAGGGTTCTAGCTTCCTTGGTTGCCTTCCCTTGTCTACCTTTCTTATAAGTTCGGCTATATCACCTTTTGGGTTCTTCACTTACTTGTCCAAACATGTGATGTTTGTAATTTAAACGTTTACTTCCTATTTGACCTTTCTCATAATTGACTAGTGCACTTTCCACTTGTCTCATGCTGTCGACGAGCATGAACAAATGCTTTATCAGTCTGGGCTAACATCCCCATCAACTTTTGTTCTAATCCTTTCACCATTCTTGCATCGGCTCCCACTCAATCTATCATCAAGTCTGGGCGAATCTGGTTAATCGATTAGACTCAATAGCATATTCTCGAACTGATTTGTCTCCTCGAGTTAATGACATTAGCTTTTCTCGATTGTCCTCAATCCAAGAAAACGGTAGAAAAAATTCCATAAATCGGGTCACATACTTTGTCCATGTTATTTGACCCACTGTCGGTCCAATTACTTGTCGAAAGCAATCTTTAGCTGGACCTTTTATTGGTATCTTAATCAATCTTATCGTTTGTCTTTCATCCTCTTGAAGTCTACAAGCATCTTGCTCCACTTCTTTTAGGAAGTCTAGCACATCGCTTGATTCGTCAAACTCCTTTGGTCTTAACTTCATATAAGCCAATATCCAATTTCTTTCATGTATGCTAGTATCAGCTCTTTATCCGTGTTTCTCTCTTTACGTTATTACTATCCTTGTATCACTTGTTCTATCATTAGCATACGGTTTTGTATATCAGTTACTTCTACTGCTAACTGATTCACATCGACGTTGAATTGTTGCGGCACCCCTGGTTCAAGTACATACCCTGCTTGGTCTATTTCATATTCCTCTTAACTTTGCCTCGTCCATGGCCTCTATCTGCCGGATGGGCTGGATCACATTCGCCTTTTCTATCTCTAGCCTCTTCTCGGGTCTCGTTTGCTTGTATGTGCTTGCATGCTGTGCATAACACGTGCTCAAATAACTCTTTATTACGCCATACTACGTATGAAGGAATCCCGATGAATTCCTTAAAACATAGCATACAACAGCGATCGCAACTAAACGCCATATGCGTAGGCTGAACCTTAAGAATTATCTCATTCCTTTATCCCTTCAATGGTTACTGTAACAACCCTAAAAAAGTTTCCGACAAGTTATACCGTACCTTGTACCTAAATTAAAAAAATTCGGTCAAGTAGGTCGAAATAAGAAATTATTTAAAAATATAGTCGGAATAGGAATTAGTATGTGAAATTTCAAATAATAATAATTTAAATCCAAGGTTATTATTATTTAAAAGAATTGAGAAATTGATCGAGAAAAGCACGTCGGAAAGTCGTTTTGAGAGTTAAGCACGTCGGTTTGACGTTTGAGTTAAAGTGGACCTTTAACCCACTAAACAATGACATGTGTGGTAGCCTAGTGGATTAAGATTCCACTTATTAGTCATCTTATCTCATTTTATGTCATAACAAAAGAAATAAAAAAAAGGAAAACCTCACCTTCTTCTCCCTCTCTTAGCCGAACCCTCCGCCATCTCCATAGTTTGAAGAATTGATCACCTTAGCTCTTGAATTCTTGAGGCAAAACCTTCACAAAGCAAAGATAAAGGATTATTTCTCATCAATTTTATCTTTGTTGGATTGATTTTGGAGTTATGTGGATTATAAATACTAGGGTTCATAATGGATTTTTATGATTTGTGTAGATATGGTTTAATTGATTATTGTAATAAATTGAGGGGTGAGTTGTGAGATTTGTTTTTTGTAAATTGAAGTGAGAAATTGCCTCTAGCTCTAGCGAGACTCTGGACAGCAGGTTCTTGCTCCGGCGAGCAAGAGAATTCTTCCATCAATGGCAGAATTGCTGCCACGGCAGAATTTTGCCATTGGCAGAATACAACCATGAGTAGAGCTGAGCTCTGCTCCAGCTGGACTACAATGGAAGTCCATAGGGTCTGCAAGGCAGTCCCTAATCGTTGAGGAAGACGATGACTCAGTCGCAAATAGCTAGCTTGACGATTTAGCAATTTGATTTAGCATTGAATATAATAGTGTGACGTTTTGCGATAGAATATTACGTTAGTAACAAGTAAATTGTTTATGAATTGAAAAGTGAATTTGGAATATAGGATTAATGAGATAAATAAAAATTGAATGGATATAGGCCGTTAGTTTGTTTGATACGGAAAATCAAATAATGATAAATATGAAATACGCAAAAGAAAGTTTGACGAACTAAAGACGCGCTAAAAAGTTAGAAGCGAGATTAATTGTCAAGTCGATTATTTGATAAGCAAATCAAATAAACTTTTTGCAATTGAGGTTTCTATGATAAACCTTAAAGCATATAAGCGGTATAATAGTATATCAACGAACTTATATAGCATGTATCGATATTATATGCGAAATTCGACGAGTCGCGTATATGTTTAATTCTCGAGTCTAAAGTGTCTAGTTTAAATTAGGTCCTTACTCGAGCCTTATTGTTAATTGTTATAGATCCAGAAAGGCAGCATAATACCGAGCAAGAAGCTTAGGAAACTTGACGGATAACGAGACCGATGTTTTTGGAAAATAACTAGCAGTGAGTTTATTGTAGATGTTTACATTTGCAGTATTTAAAGTACATTTCTTTTATGCAAATGGTTTATACAATTGCATAGCATCATTTTAAATAAAATGCCTGGCTTGAAATGCATACATCATGGGTTTGAAACTTGTATGAATCCGATGAAACGAGCCTTCCTATTGAGCGGCAATAGGAACTGTGTGATCACCAGTTAAGGTCAAAAATTCTACAAGCATCGGAAATATTCCTGAGAACACGACATGCATAGGTTGAACTCGGTGGACGTATCTTAGGACCTATGTCTAGGGAGTTGAACTAGGTAAAATTATCTCGGGACTCACCTCATTGATTGGGTATAAGATAGTACTAGTTAACTCGGTCGAATTATCCCGGGAATGTACTATACAGTTATAGTTAAAGTCAGCAGAACTATCCCGGGACTAAACCATATGGAATAAGTATCAGATACATGTACACGACAGCAGTGATTATGGGTTATAGCAATACAAGCTAAGGTTTAGGGTTTCAATTAGAGTGTTATACGTGAATACATATAAATGATTGTTTACAGCATTGTTTGAATGTTTTATGCAATACTCATTTGCAAACTTATGAACTCACTCATTTTTAGCTGACCCCGTTAATATAACCATTTTCAGGTAAATGGTCTTTTTGGAAAGTAACGTACTTCTATCCTTGTTCCGAAGTCCGTGTTTTGGGAAGTATGTATAGAGGAAGTTCTTGTCAGTAGTGCTACAGTTAGTTAAATTCCTAGTATGTATATATACCTCGTGTTGAACGGTTTCTAAAAGCTACTTCATGTAATTAAAACTGTATGGTTCTGAAAAACTCCGCTTAAACCGTTTTTGCTTTAGCTTGATATGGGAAATCGTTTTCTGATAACAAGTGAATGTTTGTAATAATAACGCTCTGAATAGTTTTGTTTATGAAAGCTATTATATATGTGTGTTTGGTTTATAGTGATCGATTGTGAAATTTTTTATTGCATTTTTAGGCTTGCTACGGGTTTTGGAACTACCGTTCCCATTTCCTAGAGCTGGTCTGGGCCCGAGATTTCAGGTCATGATAAACCTTATATCAGAGCATTGCTCTGATTATGATCGAGGTTGTTTGTACCTAGGATGGACATTGTCACTAGGTTATGCTAGGAACTACTACAGCTATAGAACTCAAGTCATGTCATAGATAAGTACTCATTTTTTTCTAAATTTTTAAATCTTCCCTATAGGATACGAGTTTATTTTGCATATAGGATCGAAACTTGCGACTAAGTACATATGCGTATATGGTAAGTTTTGCATTTATAAGAATATTGATCGTGACATTGTTTGCTTTCGTCAGGATGGCTGACAAAAGGCAAGCAAGAACCCGTGCAAATGTAGCACGCGAAATGGCACAAGAAGAACAAAGAGCTAGAGAGGCTCAAGATGAATCTTCTGTCCACGGAGGGCAACCTGAACCGGTTGAACTAATCAGAAGAGGTAGAGGCCTTGGAAGAGGCCAAGGTAGAGGCAGAGGTCAAACTGCCAATGTACAAGAACCAGAGATGCCTGCACCAGGAATGCCACAACCATTAAATTCCGCAAGTTTTAACATGGACCAATTTTTGAATGGAATTGCGGCTTTGAAAACCAATCAGGCAGTAAACCAGACTATGCATCAAGAGTCGATGCAACAACAACAACAACAACATCGCTAAGTCGGAAACGTTGACCAGGATATCGTCCTGGCTTACATGCGTCTTAAACCAATGTAGTTCGATGGCTTTGGAGATGCATTTCACTTCCTAGAGGTAGTAGAGCGTAAATGCTAGATGTCTCCAAGCTGATGAGAGACAATCTATTATTCTGGTTGGAATGTCATTGAAAGGACCAGCAAAAGGTTGGTTCCAAAGACTAATTCAGCCAACTATGGGTAAGATGACATGGGCTGAATTTGCCAACCACTTTAGAGAGTTCTTTCTCCCTTATTCAGTGACAGAGTTGCATCGTGATCGATTGTTGAACTTGAATAAAGGAGATAGATTGGTGCAAGATTATATTACGGATTTCACACGATTAAGCCGATTTGTACCAGATCTGATGGTAGACCCAATAAGAGTGAACACAAGGTTCGTGAAGGGTTTAGGAACTGATTTTGTAAGTTTAATGGCATATGTGAACAAGGATTTGTTTCAATTAATAGATAGTGCTCGACAGATTGAGACTTCCCTTATTCAATTTCGACGACTTCCAGATCCTTCGGATCAAGTCTCGACCAGGAGTTAGCATGTATAAGTGGCAGAGAGTTCCCAGTACAATCCTGTGTTAGGAACTTTCCTAGACCCCAACGCAATCGGGAATGTAAGAGGGGTAGACATGGTAGCCGAGTTGGAAGATTTTATACTAGGTCAACGGGTGGTACAGGAGTTGAAGCACCTCTTTGTTATACCTACAATAAGAAACATTATGGATTATGCAATTTTGTTTCGAGAGCATGTTTCAATTGCGGACAACAAGGTCATTTTTCCAGGGAATATCTGAGGCAAATGCCTCAAGGCTTAATGACTACAGTCGCATAACCTTCTATCAGCAACAAAGACCTCCATATAAGGAAGCATCAGGATATGGTAGACATGAAGTACATTTACTAGCCTAAGAGGTCGAGGTTATGGAAATCAAGGATAAGGAATGGTGGAGGCCGTGGAACTGGTCAGACTTCACAGGCTGATGGAGGTCAGGCCAGAGTTTTTGCGTTGAATCCTCAAGAAGCATAGGCTTTGTTGTGCAAGTTACATTACTTATCGCTTCTCAATATGCCTTAGTATTATTTGATCAGGGCACTACGCATTCATTTGTTTTGCCTAGTTTTGCAATTAAATTAGAGAAAAAACCCACCAATTTACAACAGTCATTGTCAGTAGCTACCCGGTAGGCGAAAGAATATATGTTAGCGTAGTTTATTCCTCTTGCCCTATGAGTATTCAAGGACGAGAATTACATGCTGACCTAATCTTACTAGAAGTATTAACTTTTGACGTTATATTAGGGATGGATTGGCTAGCGCAACACTATGCCAATGTGGATTGTCACAAGAAAATAGTAACGTTTAGTTCGCCTGGAGTTGAAGCTATTTCAATCCAAGGTGAGAAATTGGAATCTCCCGTACGTATCATTTCGGCAATTAAAGCATGTAAAATGCAAAAGAAGGGATGCCAAGGATTTTTAGCTATTGTAAAGGATGTACAAAAGCAAAGAGTAGAGGTGCAGGATGTACCGGTGGTATCAGAGTATCCGGATGTGTTTCCAGAAGAATTACCTGGACTACCACCAGATCGAGAAATATAATTTTGTATTGAGTTGGCTCCTGATACAAAGCCAATATCGATACCCCCATATCGGATGGCGCCAGCCAAATTAAAAGAACTTAAGAATCAACTAGAAGAGTTGTTCAATCATGGATTTACTAGACCAAGTGTTTCCCCATGGGGTGCACCAATATCGTTTGTTAAGAAGAAAGATGAATCGTTTCGACTGTACATAGACTAACGTCAACTTAATAAAGTGATGATTAAGAACAAATATCCATTACCAAGAATTGATGATCTATTCGATCAATTGCAAGGAACAAAGTACTTTTTCAAGGTCGATCTTAGATCAGGCTATCATCAGTTAAAGATTCGAGATAGTGATATTTCGAAAATTGCTTTCAGAACTCGCTATGGACAATACGAGTTTCTGGTGATGTCATTTGGATTGAAAAACACACCAGCATCTTTCATAGACTTGATGAATAGAGTGTTTAAGCCATTTTTGGACCACTTCGTGATTGTGTTTATCAATGATATTTTGATATATTCGCGTTCGGAAGAAGAGGACGCGCATCATTTACGACTAGTACTTCAAAAACTAAAAGCGCATCAACTTTATTCTAAATTCTCTAATTATGAAATTTGGCGAAAGAAAGTGGCATTTTTGGGACATGTCGTGTCTGAAAATGGAATTATGGTCGATCCAAAGAAGATTGAAGCTGTATCGGAATGGAGATGACCTAATTCAGTCACGGATATCCGTAGTTTTCTAGGATTAGCAGTATACTATAGGAGATTTGTGCAGGATGTTTCAAAGATCTCTGCAACTTTGAAAAGGTTAACCCAGAAGAATGTACAATTTGATTGGACAGATAAGCGTGAAGCCATTTTCTTGAAACTGAAGGTGTGCTTAACGATAGCACCAGTATTAACTTTGCCCGAAGGCACGGACGGATTCACAATGTACTGTGATGCATCAAGGATTGGACTAGGATGCGTCCTCATGCAGCATGGTCGAGTGATAACATATGCTTCTCGACAGCTAATGAAAAATGAAGTAAATTACCCAACCCACGATTTGGAAAGCAGCGGTAATTTTTGCTCTAAAGATCTGGAGTCATTATCTATATGGCACAACTGTATATTGACAAGAGTGTAAACTGAGTTCCAATGTCAATTGTTTCTGATAGATGTTCAATTTTTACCTCTCGTATCAGGAAAAGTCTACAAGAAGCATTAGGAACGCAATTAAATTTTAGTACTGCATTCCATCGTCAGACAGATGGCCAGTCAGAGAGAACAATTCAAACACTAGAAGACATGTTACGTCTTTGTGTATTGGATTTCTGAGGAAGTTGGGATGAGTACCTACCTTTAATAGAGTTCTCATACAATAACAGTTATCACTCGAGCATTGAGATAGCTCCCTATGAGGCTCTATATGTACGTAAATGCAGATCCCCTATCTGTTTGAACGAGGTAGGTAAAAGAAAGTTGTCAGGAACAAAGATTTTTCAGATTACCTCAGAGAAGATACCATTGATTAGACAACGTGTAAGTACTGCTTCCAATTGACAAAAGAGTTATGCAGATCCAAAGAGAAAGGGCATTTGGAGACTGCGTTATCCTCAAAGTATCACCTATGAAAGGTGTAGTTCAAATTGGAAAGAAAGGAAAGTTATCTGCAAGATATATTGGTCCCTATCCACCTATAGAACGCATCGGAAAAGTTACGTATAAATTAGAATTGCCATTAGACATGTCACAGGTTCACACTGTGTTTCATATTTCCATGCTCCGGAAATATCTATCGGATCCCTCTTGTGTGATTCAACCCCAATCAGTGGAGATGAACGATGAATTGTCATATGAGGAGGAACCAGTAGAGATTGTTGATACGCAATTACGTAAGTTATGATCCCAAGAAATTCTGATAGTAAAAGTTCTTTGGAGAAACCATTCGATCGAAGAATGTACATGGAAAATAGAGGCGAGCATGCGCCAGAGATATCCATATCTGTTTATCTCAGGTATGTGACTAAAATTTAAATTCGATGACGAATTTATTATAAGGAGGGGCGAATGTAACAATCCTAAAAAGTTTCCGACAAGTTAGACCGTACCTTGTACCTAGATTAAGAAATTTAGGTCAAGTAGGTCGGAAATAAGAAATTAATTAATAAATCTAGTCAGAATAGGAATTAATACGTGAAATTTGAAATAATAATAATTTAAAGCCAAGGGTATCATTATTTAAAATAATTGAGAAATTGATCAAGAAAAGCACGTCAGAAAGTCGTTTTGAGAGTTAAACATGTCGGTTTGACGTTTGCGTAAAAGTCGAATTTTAACCCACTAAACGATGACACGTGTCAAGGCCTAGTGGATTTAATATTCCACTTATTAGTCATCTTATCTCATTTTATGAGATAACAAAATAAATAAATGGAAGGAAAACCTCACCTTCTTCTCCCTCTCTTAGCCGAACCCTCCCCCATCTCCATAGCTTGAAGAATTGATCACTTTAGCTTTTGAATTCTTGAGGCAAAACCTTCACAAAGCAAAGGCAAAGGATTGTAGCTCATCAATTTTAGCTTTGTTGGATTGATTTTGGAGTTATGTGGATAAGAAATATTAGGGTTCATAATGGATTTTTATGATTTGTGTAGCTATGGTTTATGAGTTGTGTGTAAATTGAAGTGATAAATTTACCCTAGCTCCGGCGAGACCCCGGGCAGCTGGTTCTTGCTCTGGCGAGCAAGAGAATTCTGCCATCTACGGAAGAATTGATGCCACGGTGAAGCAGAATTATGCTTCATTGAAGCAGAATTCTTTCATCGGTAGAATACCGCCGTGAAGAAACCTGAGCACTGCTCTGGCTAGACTGCAATGGCAGTCAATAGAGGCTGCTTGGGTAGTCCCTACTTGTCGTGGAAGACGATGACTCGGTTGTAAATAGCTAGCTTGAGGATTTGACAATTTGATGTAGAATTGAATACGATAGTGTGATGTTTTGCGATAGAATGTTACGTTAGTAAAACGTAAATTGTTTATGAATTAAAAAGTGAATTTGGAATCTAGGATTAATGATATAAATAACATTTGAATAAATATAGAGAATTAGTTTATTATACAAAAAATCAAATAACAATAAAAATGGAATACGCAATACAAAGTTCAAAGAACTAAAGACGCGCTTAAAAGTTAAAAGTGAGATTAATTATCGAGTCGATTATTTTATAAGTAAATCAAATAAACATTTTTCAATTTAGGTTTTTATGATAAACCTAAAAGAATATAAGCAATAGAATAGTATATCAACAAACTTATATAACACGTATCGATATTATACGTAAAAATGTGATGAGTCGTGTACACCTATAATTCTCGAGTTTAAGTGTCTAGTTTAAATTAGATCCTTACTCGAGCCTTATTGTCAGTTGTTATAGATCCGGAAAGACACCATAATACCGGGCAAGAAGCTCAGGGAACTTGACGGATAACGAGAACGATGTTTTTGGAAAATAGCAAGCTATGACTTTATTATGGATGTTTACATTTGCAGTATTTAAAGTGCATTTCTTTTACACAAATTGTTAATACAATTGCATAGCATCATTTTAAATAAAATTTCTTGCTTGAAATGCGTACGTCATGGGTTTGAAACCTGTATGAATCCGATGAAACGAGCTTTCCTATTGAGCGGAAATAGGAACTGTGTGATCACCAGTTAAGGTCAAAGATTCTACAAGCATCATAAATCTTCTCGAGAGCGCGACAGGCATAGGTTGAACTTGGTGGACGTATCTCTAGACCTATGTCTAGGGAGTTGAACTTGTTAGAATTATCCCGAGACTCATCTCATTGATTGAATATAGGATAGTACTAGTTAAGTCGGTCAAATTATCCCGGGACGGTACTATACGGTTATAGTTAAACTCGGTAGAAATATCCCGCGAATAAACCATAAGGAATAAGTATCAGAAACATGTCCAACACAGCAATGGTTATGGGTTATGGCAATACAAGCTAAGGTTAAGGGTTTCAATCGGATTGTTATACGTGAATGAATATCAATGATTGTTTATAGCATTGCTTGAATGTTTTATGCAATACTCATTTGTAAACTTATGAACTCACTCAGTTTAACTGACCCCGTTAATATAACCATTTTTCAGGTAAATAGTCTTTTAGGAAGTAACATACTCTTATCTTTATTCCGAAGTCCATGTTTTAGGAAGTATGTACAGAGGAAGTTCATGTCAGTAGTGCTACAGTTAGTTAAAGTCCTAGTTTGTATATATACCTCGCGTCAAACTGTTTCTAAAAGCTATGGATTTACTCTTATGTAATTAAAACTGTATGGTTTTGTAAAACTCCCCTTAAACCGTTTTTGCTACAAAATAGGGCTATGCTTGATATGAGATATCGAGACGTAGACCCAGGTTTCCGTAAATTGTTTTCAAAGAACAAGTGAGAGTTTGTAATCGTAATGCTCTAAATAGTTTTTTATGGAAGTGTTTATATATATGTGTTTTGTTTATAGTGATCAATTGCGAAATTTTTTATTGCATTTCTTTAGGCTTAATAGGGGTTTTGGAACTACCATTCCCTAGCGCCGTTCTCGGCCCAAGATTTCAGGTCGTGACAGTTGCGTCTCATCTTATTAGTCTTATGAGTATGCCACTCATTGTAGACTTGGAAAAACATAAAAACATATACACACGCTGTATATATTCTATGCGTATCACTATCGTGGCTATTAGCATCTATGTTAGCCGAATCCAAAGAAAATCTGTATCTCCTAGATTTTCCTTGGCTACGTCGCATATTTATGTCTTGCGAGCATTCCGATCAACGTAGTCTTAGTATAAGTAGGCATTTAATCACAAGGCACAATTTCTACTTATACCAATCAATAATATATTATTCAATCAATTTAGAATCATCATGATTCACAACGATATTCTTATATGATATGAGTCTCGAGAGTATACCACTCTTCAGACTATAAATACTCAAAAGTGTGTTTCTTACTCGAGTAAACACGAATCAAATATTGTGCTCATGCAAACACCTAACTCAATCCTAATGGCACATATAGGAGAGGACATTTTTACAAAACGTTTGAAAAATCGATGAAAATCGATGATATCTTTTAAAAGACATGACTGGGAATCCCAATAATCGGCATTATTTCCTAGGTACTGATTGACTCTTTCCTATACTCCAATAAGAAAAGAACAATGGCCTAGGAATACTAACCATTACTCTAATACCAACTTTGATTTATCAAAGTTTCGGTCGTAAGCCGGTATGGACTCCTTCCTATCCCATAGGGTTACATCCATGTGTACCTATCATAGCACGCATTCAATTTGCTCTAGGGCGGAAAGCCTCACTTCGTCACATGATCACGAGTGAGAGTTCCTTAGAATCAGGCAGGTTCCGTGAGCCCCGCTCCATCGAGTTATGAGCCGTCACCGGCGCTAGAGAATGGGAGTGGTTGCTCCGAAACCCGTAGAAAGCCTGAAAACACATATAAATATTTAGCGCTTCATGGAGCGTATTTAATAAATCAAAATACATGTTATCCCATTTACAATAAACATCAGAGTTAAAACTCATTTACAAAAATATAGTCAAAACATCTAGACTAGTGCGGACCGCTAGAATGAAAGTCTTCTTTCATGTGTCGTTTAAATGACTTCCGACATTTACAAGCAATAATACATAAAGGGTGAAAACGTTTGAAAATCGCTTTCTGTAGAAAATATTTCTTTTCTCAAATCATACTTAATATACTCTTTACTCACTTTCATATACATTTCAATGATTGTATATACCTTTCATCACATATACATCTCATAATCGTATAATTATGTCATATTTGCATTAACATCTTTTATTTCTTGTTATTGTTTGAGAATTGTCTTCTCTCGTTTTATTTCTTTAGTTTTTGACAGACGTTTTTAATTTTGAATTGTATTGTCCTAATACATCCATATCGAGCTGTACTTCTGATAAGTCGCTTATAACATGTTACTTATGGTTTTGTCCCAAGATAGTTCCACAGAGTTTAACCACCACCATATGGTATAGTCCCAGGATAATTCCACCAAGTTAAACTCATACCATTTATTACGTACGTACTAGTCGATGTGAGTCTCGGGATAGTTCCACCGAGTTTAATTCATTAGACAAAGGTACTGAGATAATTCCACCGAGTTCAACGTCGTGTTTGTCTTCGAATTCTGATACTACATATCCTCTGAATTCAATCGATGATCGCATTGTTCCTATTGTCGTATAATAGGAAAAGTTTTTCATATTTTCATTGTCATTCTTTATCGTTCTTTGTCTCATATTAATTCTTGATATATTTTATGTTTGATTTGCTTATCATATGAGTTGCGAGGACTTTTATCGAGAATAAGTGAGATATAGGTCCCGGGATAATTCTACCGAGTTCAACCTCGTATCTTGGATCTTTATTAGTGATTGTACCGTAGTACAATTTTCTTATCACGTATATTTATCGTTTCGATGATTTTATGTTTTGTTTTCTTGATCCTTAATGGTCCATGGAATGCACAATACAATCTAAACATACATTTACAACACACGCATATATAGGGTATTGATTTCATTTAATTTTATATATTGGAATGTACTATGTTTCTTTACTCGTATGTTGTAGATGTTCAATCTCGTATACCGTTCGATATTTGGTTACATTTCATATTGCTTTACCCTTCCTCAGTATTTTAAGCATTTAGGAACATTTTCATTTAATTATGTTATTATAAAAATAACATAATTCAATAAATCATCTTTTCCAAACATACAATACATCTTACTTTTCAAACATACAATCCATATACGATTCAAACATATCTATATTCATATATCTCATCGTATTAAAATATGTGGCTTTATGAATATCGACGAGTAATTTAAAGTGTACTCACTACTTGCTATCCAAATACTTTAAACAAGAAAGCGTTAATCTCGATCCTTCAATTCCGAGTCTCGTCGGTAGTCTCCTCGTCGGGTCTATACAATTACGATAATATCGCGAATTAGTAACAATTCTAATTATGATTTTTTGTTTAAAAGATATTTTTCTAGCCTACTCCGTCTATCAAAAATGCTTATCTAAAGTAGTCCAAACTATAAAAAAACTTGACATTCTAAAGGTTCAGAATGTCGTCTATGACTTTTGTTCAGGTCTCCGACTGAGACTAGCACCCGAAGGTGTCGAAAACTAGCCCAGAAGTTAATATCTTGGGCAGTTTGTACAGTATAATGTTCCGGTTCATGTGAAAAATTTAGAGGTCGAATTAGAAGAAACTTAAATTTAGAAAATCATTCATAACATCCTTAACTTTCTGTACCAACAAACAGAACTTAATTGGGGGTTATACAACTCAAGATATGGCCCTCGTAATATGGCTTGTTTGCAGAACAATTTTCTGCAAACGTTAAACTAGTTTACGTAAACTCCGATTGTAACTTATTACGAATCGTGACTTTTAAACCTTATCGACAACATACTTTTTTGCAGCATTACAATCCATACCTTACATACAATCTTAAATACACATAATCCATGAGTTTAACATTATCAAACTCATTTAAACGTGAATTACATACCTAGGCCGAACCATACATGAAAATTCTAATCAAAGTTTCATCAATCCATGTCAATCTAATTCAGCTTTATCATCATAAAACCAATGTCTAGAATCATAAACACAATTCACATTATCAACTTAACTCATTGGCCGAATACCCTAACCATTTGCATGTAAAAATTTCAACGCCTACTTAAGCATAACAATACAATTCCATATCTACTAAACATCAATCATCAAATACCATTTAACTCATGTAATTGCTGAATACACCTAGGAAAAACCTCATTAAATTTCAACAATAATGCTTAACCAAATCCAGAGTATATCTCGCCTTGTTTGTAGCTTCAAAATCAAAGGTCTAGCATCCAAAATCCACAATTAAACTTGCTTCATATAAGCTCTCAAACATGCTACAACAATTAATCAAACATAAACACCATTAAAACAATAAACCTTAGCTTTTTGTTTTTCCAAAATTCAGCACAATCAACCATGGAATCCTTAAATTAGTGAGCTTACCTTGATTATCCTTTAATTTATGATCTTTTGCAACAAGATTTATCTATTTTGATCAAGAAATGATGATGGTTGTCTTAGAGATGGAGGGTTCGGCCAACAAAGAAGAAAATGGAGGTGTGAAGCTTCTTTTGCTACCCCTTAATCATTAAGTAAATGACATCATCATGTGGTAAAATTCCACTTTAGTTCGGTTAACTTTCACTTTAACTCAAGTCGATTAATCGACGTGCTTAACTTTCAAAACGATCTCAGAAACCCTTTTTTGATCAATTCTTCATTATATTTCACGAACATTAACGTGAAAGTTATTAGCTTGGGATTTATGTTTTATCTTTACCTCAAATTATTATTGGCTAAAATTCCATTTAGCTCAAACGGCTAAATTGTACTTTAACATGTATCTTTAATTAATCGTCAAGCTTACTTCTAAAACGATTTCGTAAATTTAAGAAACCTTCACGATCATTTAATAATAATATTTTACGGATCTTGGCGTGAAAATTATTAGTTCGGGCTTTCCAATTCATTTATTTTATTCATTTTCTTTTTAATCCCGTTTAAATCCAATTTATCGCATAATAATTTCTCGCTTAAATTATTATTTTACGATAATTATGATAGACCCGCTTTGGTCTACATCCTTATTGTCCCATATTAATTCGATATTCTCGATCTTAACCTTCACGATCATGCCTCGTGCACTATACGTAATACCTTTAAAAATTTAGGTTATTACACTTTTATCGAGAATAAGTGAGATATAGGTCCCGGAGTAGTTCAACCGAGTTTAATCTCGTAGCTCGAATCTTTATTACGTATGTTATTTGTTTTGATACTTTACATTTGTTTTTTTTATCCTTTATGGACCATTGCATGCACATTAGGGCAAGACTTCCCGAACTAGGTAGGTGGTTCAAGAAGGCCTAAGACGAGTATGAGTTAGGGAAAAACGGAATGAGGGGTCTAAAACATACATTTACAACACATGCAGATATAGGATATTCATTATTAGTACATATTGGAATGTACTATGTTTCTTTATTCGTATATTGTCGATACTTGTATATCATTCGATATTCAGTATTGTATACCGTTCGATATTAGGTTAAGTTTATACTGCTTTATCCTTCCCGGTATTTTAAGCATTTACGTTCTTTTTCATTTAATTATGTTATTATCAAAATAACATAATACGATAAATCATCATTTTCTAAACATATAATACGTATTACTTCTCAAACATACAATTCATATACGATTCAAACATATTTATATTCATATAGCCCATCGTATTAAAATACGTGGCTTTATGAATATCGACAAGTAATTTAAAATGTACTCACCACTTGCTATCCATATACTTTAAACAAGCAAAGAATTAATCTCGATCCATGAACTCCGAACCTCGTTGGTAGTCGCCTCGTTGGGTCAATACAATTGCAATAATATCGCGAATTAGTAACAATTTTAACTACGACTTTTCGTTTAAAAGCTGTTTTCAAGCCTATTTTGGCTATCAAAAACGCTTATCTAAAATGACCTGAACTCTAAACAAAAGTGACATTCTTAAATTTTGGAATGTCGTCTATAATTTTTGTTTAGGTCTCGGGCTGAGATTAGCAACCTAAGGTGTCGAAATTTAGCCCGGAAGTTGATTCCTTGGGTTGTTCTAAAACTGTACGGCAGCTTTTGCAATATAATGTTCTATTTCATAAGAACATTTTAGACATCGATTCAAGAAAAAAAATCAAACTTAGAAAATTATAGGTAACATCCTTAAGTTTTTGTACCAAAAAAAAGAACTTGATTTGGGGTTATACAACTCAAGATATTTCTCTCACAATATGGTTGTTTTGCATAACAATTTTCTGCAAAACGTCAAACTAGTTTGCGTAAACTCTAACCGTTACTTATTACGCGTCGAGACTAAAACCTTAATGATATCATATTTTTGCAGCAATAAATCCAGACATTACATACAATCTTAACCACACATAATCAACGAGTTTAACTTCATAAAACTCATTTAAACATGAATTAAATACCTAGGCCGAAATACTCATCCATTTTTCATCCAATTTTACAATTACATTCATTAATCAAACAAAACTTGAATTCAGCTCTAATTAACTCAAATTAGATCTTATATCATCGATTGAATCCCTATATCATCAACCTATCTTAGGGGCCAAACCTTTCCTTACTGTTAGATGCGGTCATATTACAAGTAGATTTTGAGATAGAATCGAATCAATAGTACATGTGTTTAGTTTATACGTGCAAGTAAAGTGTCCAAATGCCTGATCCCGGTGAGTTACGGGATTGATCTATTTATAGGTGAGCGTGTATCCCTTGCTTTTCTTACTCGATGTGGGTTTTGTGCTAACCGAGTGCTTTATGGGCTTATTCCATCGTTAATCCCCCCCTCTAGTTCCGTCTCTGCATAGATATTAATTTCTGCAATATGAAGCGGGCTTTTCTAAGGTCGGTTCGTCCTTTTGTTTTCTCCTCTCGTCTTTTTCTACGCCTCACTGGCAGCCTGTAATGCGGCATTCAACGCATCTTGCACCTTCTGGTGTCCTGTCGTCATTTTGTTTCTCTTTTATTTTCAAAATTTCCTTGATTTATCTTTTTGTTCCCTTTTTATTCTCTTTGTTCTCCTTGTGCTTTTCTTTCTCTTCTTGCTCTGTTTCTTGTTCTTCGATCTCTTCTTGTGCTTTTCGTTGTTCCTTGATCCAAGAGTCTTTGGTATCGCTTCGAGAGACTTACGGCATTCTGAATGATTATCATATGGATCTTCCGACAGAGGGTCAGTTTTCCAATTCTCGTCTGCCTCCTAGCTCCTCCTTTGTCTTTGAAGAACAACTTCTGGCTGGTGTTTGCTTCCCGTTGGATTTCTTACTGTTCCGGTTTTTGGAGTCTTGGGGTATCGCCTTATCTTAGTTGCATCCCAACACTATCTGTCACTTCATTTGTTTGAAGTCGCTTCATAATCTTAATGGTAAGCGATTAATTCTCAATCGCGTGCAATACTAGATGAGCTCTCCCTAACAGAACAAAAATATTTTCCGTTTATCTCTTTGGGGTTTCGTTATGGTTTGAAGATATTCAAAGATCTTCCTGACTCGATTAAGAAGCAGTGGAAGAGTAAGATTTTCATTATCTCTTATCTTACCAAGTCCCTTGGCCCTACTTTCTGGCGTTCTCATATTGAGCCACGTGAGCCTTATGAGGTTTCTCCAACGGAATATGCTCTCATGCAGCGGCTGGGGACTATATATACTGAAGGGTCCCTGACTTATGCTGATTTTATCAGTGAGTATTTGTGGAACCGTGCAGCTCCCCCGTTCCTCTTCCAGTTGTATCTGCTACTATTGCTTCTTTCCCGGCCGCATCTCCTGCTGTGGGTAAGTTCCCCCCTCCTTTTTTTGTTTTTTGTTATATTTATATATATCTTGTGTTGGTGTTTTTCGTTTCTCATCATTTGTGCTAATAGTCCGCTCAACACTCTGTCCGCTGCTACCGATCCTGCTATGGTCTCTCAGAAGCTTTTACGGAGTGGTGATTCAGATCTTCCTTCGAAGAAGAAATCCGAGATATTTTCTGCCGTATTTGTTGCTCCCTCTCTTCCTTTGCCTCTGTCTGGGTTCCTCGTCCTACTTCTTCAGGTAGTTAGCCAATGGTTCTGCCATCTTTGTCCCCTCGAGTTATTTCAACTCTTTCGGTATTCGTCCCTCCAGCTTTGGCTGAGGCATGCATATTCCCCCAGGATCCCTCTATTGCGTCTTCGTCTTTTCAAGATGGTGAAGAAGAGACCGTTGCTCCCCCTCCTGTTCCTCATGGGGATTCTCATTTGATTCTTCTTTTTGGTTGTAATCGCCATGATCTGAGTGTTTTTTTCCAGATCCGTGATTTCATCGAGATGATGGAGCCTCTTTCCTTTTACTATCGATTGGAGGGTGAAGGTCTCTTTGATTCGATATACTAGGCTCTTTTTACTACTGTGACGATGTTCGTGTTTCCCAGCAGCATTATATTGCTAAGGAGTGTGAGTTGGCGGCAGACTAGGCAGATCATTGTTTTTCTGATTTGCAGGCGAAGGAGGCTTTTATTGGGAAAGACCTTTTACGGAGGAAGAATGTTGATCTTCGCGCCGAGCTTACCCGTCTTATGGCTGATCACACTGTGGCGGAAGAAGGTTTGGAAGACTCTGCCTTTCTCATCTCTCGACTGCTAAGGTTGCATCGCAAGGCTATTCGTGAGAACTACCTGGCTTTGAATCCAGGTGAGGATACGTTCTTCCTTGCCATTGATGCCCATTCTTTGAAGTAAGAAGCTTAACGTCTTCTAGCTGATCACAAACAGGCTAGTGTCGTGATTCCTAATGTTGCTCCTTCTTCCATTTCTGCTGTCGTTGCTTCGGTTCTCATCAGCTGTTCGAGCCTTCCTCCGCTGTCATTGGGTTTTTTGTCTCCCTTTTCCTCACATTCCTTAGCCATGCCGGATCCCAAAATTCCTTTCTTGTCAGAGGGTTTATGGGTTTTTAAATACGCCCAATGGTGGTTGATTGTTCTTGTAGGTCTTTGTAGCTTTCTTTTCGGTAGGGAATAGCCATGTAACAATTTCGGATTTCATATTTCATATTTCTGTTATCTTTATCTTTTGTAAGTTGTATTTTCCAACACCATTTAATTTAGTTAAATGATTCGCCAGTGGCTGCTTCTCTTGTCGTTTTATTGTTACACTTATCGTTTTAGTTTGCCTCTGAGGAATGTTCCTCAAGTAGTTGGCTATTTCATTGTGGGAGATGCCTCCCAAATGCTTTATTTTGTCGTTTGTTTGTTTTTATTCCCCCTACAAAATGTTTCTCAGTGCGGTGGATGTTGCCTTTAGGGAATTGTTGCCCTGCTTATTGTTGTTACTTTTTATCTTCTTCTTTTTTCACTTCTGTAGCTTCCAATCAACATTTTCTTTTATTTTATTCATGATAAAATTTCAAGTGTTCTACATTCCAAAATCTAGGTGCTTCTTGTCCTTCCATTGTCTCTAAACTGTATGCTCCTCTTCCAGTTGTCTTTGTCGCTCGGTATGGTCCTTCCCAGTTGCTTTCCATCTTTCCTACGCTAACGTTGCCTTTTCCTATTGCAGCTTCTCTTAAGACCAGATCTCCTATATTGAAGCTTCTTGGCTGCACCTTCTTGTTGTAGAATCTGGCTGTTTGACTTTGGTAGGCCTCTCTGCCCAGATGTTTGCCGCATGTCTCCTTCCTTCTAGCTGGTCCACGTATCGCCTCAGTTCCTCTTTATTCTTTTCTTCATTGTAGTGTTTTATTCTTATTGATGGCATTCCGATTTCCACTGGGATGACCGCTTCTACCCCGTACGTTAAACGGAATGGTGTTTCTCCCGATCCCTTCCTATGAGTTGTTCTGTATGCCCAAACCACGATGTTCAGCTCTTCTGCCCAATTATCCTTTGCTTCATCAAACCTCTTTTTCAATCCTTTACAAATTGTTTTGTTGGTGACCTTCGTCATTCCGTTAGTATGGGGAAGTGAGTTGTAGATTTATACCAAGGTTTTTGCAGAAACCCCTGAAAGTTGCGCTGTCGAATTGCTTTTCATTGTCCGTCACTAGTGTCTTTGGTATACCAAATCTATACACCACCTCTCTCCAGAAAAACTCCTCTTTTATGGCCGTTGCTATCGTGGAGACTGCTTCAACTTCTACCCATTTGTGGAGTGGTCGATTGCTACAAAAATGAATTTCTTTTGATTTTTTGCCATTGGAAATGACCTCAGGATGTCTATTCCCCATTTTTCGAATAGCCAGGATTTGCGCGCCAGCTTTGTTTCCTGAGCTGGAATGTGTGACATGTCCTCGTGCCTTTGGCATTTGTTGCATTTCTTTACCAGTTCCTTGAAGTCCTCTTCCATGCTTGGCCAGTAATATCCTTGCAAGGATCCTTTTCTCACAATGGCTGTTGGCCCTTCATCTGCACCGTATATTCCATCGTGTAGCTCGCTTAAGATATACAGTCGTACCTTCCGAGATACGCATCTACACCATGAGTGGCTTGCGGCCATTCGATATAGCGTTCCTTGGTAGATCGCATACCGGCTAGCCGTCCTCCTCACCTTTTCTGCTTCACTTTGGTCTTATAGGTTCTTCCCTCCATCTAAGTATCTCCAGATAGGTTTCATCCATTTGTCTAACTCATGTATGGGGCGACTTGTTGGCACATCGATTGTTGGTGATGCTATTTCTTCTTTAAACTCCATTGTTTTAAACTTGTAGCTTTTTTCTGATGCTGCTTTTGCCATCGTGTCTGCTCCTGCGTTTTGTTCCCTTCCTATCTTTTTTTATCTTCCATTGTTCTCCCTGCTTCTAAATTTCTTGTAGAAGCTATTTCTCCCTTTTGTTGTATTTTAGCAGGTTTTCCTCCTTTGTGGCGAATGTCCCACCACTAACTCTGAATCGAAGTTGATCTTCAAGCTCTTATTTCTTACTTCAACCGCTAGTGCTAGCCCTGCTATTAATGATTCGTATTACGCCACGTTGTTTGTTGCCATAAAATTTAAGTGGACCCCATACTTAATCTGCACCTTCTATAGGCCTTTAAGAATGACTCCCGCTTCTGCCCCCTTTTTGTTTTTTTCCCCGTCCATGTAGAGTTCCCATTGCTCTTTAACTTCCCGCTTGATCGTGGAACATCAGGTCAGTTCTACTACAACGCCGGCTAATGCTTGAGCTTTCATCGCCTGCCTAGGTTCATAACTGATGTCATGTTCTCCTAGCTGTATTGGCCATTTGACAATTCTTCATGAGAGTTATGGCCTCTAGAGCGCCTGTCGCAAGGGTTGATCAGTTCGCACGACTATTGAGTGTGCTTGGAAGTATGGCCTCAACTTCTTTGCCGTTGTCGTCAATGCTAGCGCCATCTTTTCAATTTCCGGGTACCTGTGCTCCGCATCCTTTAACGTCCGGCTTACAAAGTATACCGATAGTTGTTGGCCTGCCTTCTCTCTTACTAGAACCGTTGTCGTCGCGTCTTTGCATATATAAATGTATTGATATAGAGTTTCTACATCTTTGGGTCGGCTCAGCAGTGGCGGCTTCATTAGGAATTGTTTTAGGTCGTCAAAGGCTTAATTGCATCCTTCTCCCATTTGAATGTCTTTGTTTTCAACGTGTTGTAGAAAAGGAGGCATCTTTTCGCTGATGACGAGATGAATTTTCACAGGGCCGTTACTCTTCCGTTGAGAACCTGTACTTCTCTTTTGTTCTTTGGCGGAGTCATTTCCAAGATGGCCTTGATTTTTTCAGGGTTTTCTTCCACTCCAATTTGTGACACCATGTATCCTAGGAATTTTCCTCCTTCCACCCCAAATGTGCACTTTTCCGGGTCCATCTTCATGTTATATTTGTCAAGTATTTCCATCATAGTTCGTAGGTCTTTGTGATGATCTTCCTCGCTTTTGCTTTTGACGATCACATCGTCGACGTACACTTATATTGTCTTGCCGATTTTCTCCTTAAACATGTATTTCATTATTCGCTGGTGTGTTGCCCCTGCGTTTTTTAGTCTGAATGGCATCATTGTGTAGCAATTGGTTCTTTCGTCCGTGACGAAGCTTGTCTTTGCTTGGTCTTCTTCTTTCATAGGGATTTGGTTGTATCCTTGTGCCATATCCGCCATGGTCTACATTACGTACCCCGCGGTAAAGTCGACTAGCCGATCGAAGTTGGGTGGTGGAAAACAATTCTTCGGGCATGCTTTATTCAGATCCGTAAGGTCGACGCACATGTAGTTCTTTCTGTTTGCCTTCTTTACGAGGACCAAGTTGCTTATCCAATTTGTATATTTGACTTCTTTGATGAACCCTACCTCTAGTAGCTTTTCTACCTTTTCTGCTATTATTCTTTGTCGTTCTTACGAGTGTCATCGCTTCTTTTGTCGGATTGGCTTCATGGTCACGTCGACGTTTAACTCATGACATGCTACCTCCGGGTCCACTCCTTTGATGTCCGAGACTTTTGTGGTGAATGTCCCTTTGAACTCTTTAAGTACTCTCTGAATCTCCGTTTTTGTCGATTCTTTCATGCTGATGCCCATTTTCACGCTTTTCCAGTTGTGTACTTCCCAAGGCTTCGTCTCTCCCACTGGTTCGGCCGTCGACTCCTCACATGGTAATTCTAGTATCTCGTCTATGTCGAGCAGTTTGGCAATGGTTGTGCGATGGCTGGCTTCCGCTTCCTCTCGACTTCCTTCGATTGTCATTGTTCCTTCTTTGGTAGGAACCATCATCCTCTCGTTCCTCGTGTCAGTAGCTGCTCCTGATTCATAGAAGAACGGCCGTCTCAATATGAGTTCATATTGGAGGTTCCTGTTTATTATTTGGAAGGGGGAGGTAATCATCTTTTCTCGCCCTCATGGATCGCCGAAACTCACCCGAATCTCCACTACCCCCCATTGTTCGGAGTCTTCCGCCTCCAATTCTTTGTATGTCCCCAGGTTTCTATTTGATCCGGATTTGGCTTCCTCCCGTCGCCCAATAGGCCTTCTCTGCAATGACTTTTTCACTTGCTCTAGGGTCTACCGATACCCTCTGGATCTCATGGCCTCCTACTCTTGCTGTTACCACAATCGGTCCTTCCGGTTCACCCCGAAAAAGGTTTGGGTCTACGCTGCATTCGACTACTGGTGAGGCGGTTCATTTCTGCTTGTATCTTCTCTCCGGTTCTTCATCCACCGTAGCTCTATTTCTCTTGGCAGTTGGGTTTCTTTTGAATGTGTCCATCTCAGCTTGACTATGAATGATGTGGTGGGTCTGTATAGCTCTTACCGCTCCCCGCTTCTATCACTAAATTTTTGTTTTGAGAACAGATTCCCGCAGACGGCGCCAAATGATAGATGCGGTGATATTACAAGTAGAGTTGGATATAGAATCGGACCAATAGTACATGTGTTTAGTTTATACGTTTAAGTAAAGTGTTCAGATGTCTGATCCCGTAAGAGTTATGGGATCGATCTATTTATAGGCGAGCGTGTATCCCTTGCTTTTCTTAGTCAATGTGGGTTTCGTGCTAACCATGTGCTTTTTGGGTTATTCCATCACTTTCCATTTCATATCAAATTTCATTCATTTTCAAGCATAAAACTACAATTCTATAACTTACAATCAACAACCATCAAACATCATATTCTTTACACAATTGCTGAACACCCTAGCTCATTTCTCATGAAATTTCTTCAAAAATCACTTAGCCAAATTCTGAATTCATACCTCACCTTGATAGTTGACTATTTTATAGGTCTATCTCCATGAGTCACCATCAAAATTGCTCAAGGGAAGCTTATACTCACCTAAGAACATCAATTTCACCAAATCTAAATTTGTTAAGTTCAAAGAAGAATTCGTGATGATGTATTTGAAGATGAAGGATTCGGACATGACATGGAGAAGAGAAGGTTTTGGAGTTCTTGCTAGAAAGAAGAAGAAATGAATAAGTTAATCCCTTCCCCACTACGTTTATGATGTCAGTAAGTGGATAAAAGTCCACTTTAGCTCGGTTAACTTACACTTTAACTCAATCAATTAACCGACGTACATAACTTTCAAACTATCTCGGAAGCCCTTTTCCTATCAATTTTTAATTGTTTCAAATTATCATAATCCTTACTTCAAATTATTATGGTCTAAAATTCCATTTTAGCTCAAAGGGCTAAATTGTACTTTAACTCGTATCCTTAATTAATCGTTGAGCTTACCTTTAAAACGATTTTATAAATTAATGAAACTTTGACAATAACTTATTACTAATATTTCACGGACCTTGGCGCTGAAAATTATTAGTTCAGACTTTTCAATTTATTTATTTTACTTTATTTCCGTTCCTTTTAATCCCGCTTAAATCCAATTTATCGCATAATAACATCTTGCTTAAATTATTATTTTACGATAATTCCGATAGACCAACTTTGGTGTAAATTCTTATTATCTCATCTTAATCTGACATCTCAGATCTTGATCTTCACGATTAAGCCTCGTGGCACTATGTGTAATACCTTAAATATTTAGGTTATTATAGCTCCAATGAGCAGAGCTGGTCCCAAAGGGAATTGCGTAAGAAGTCCCCAGCCGTTATACGGAGTTTGTTTTGAAGAATTTTAGCTCTGATGCATCACGATTTCAAAACGAGGCTAAACACAATAATTGACGCTTTTTGCTATACAATGCTAAATGGTTTTAAATTGAGTTTAAAACCAATTGTAAAAGGACTTTGAACTATGGAATTAATGAAAAGAATGAGGATTAAGGGGATATGTAGTGATAAGCTATTTGATAAAAAAATCAAGTAAACAGTCAGAATTAAATATGATATTAGTTATTCGACGAGATAAAAATACGCTTAAAAGCTAACGTCGCAATTTTATACAAGGTTAGTTATGTGATAAGTAAATCAAATAGCGTTTGAACTAATAAAACTAAGGATTAATTCCTAAAAAAATCACGAACTTTACACGAAGTTTCATTTTAATCATGAACTTTAAAAGTTGTCATTTAAAGGCATGAACTTTCATTTTGTTTCAAATCTATCGCCAAAGTAAAATCCGGTGTATTTTATCGAACCAAAAATTCATAATCCTATGTACTCTAATTAAAAGATAATAAGCTTTAATGTCGATTTATAATTTGGATCTTTCATTAATGGTTTATTGAAGAATTTAGTCAACAAAAATACACTGAAATGATAGATTTGAAACAAAATGAAAGTTCGTGCCTTTAAATGGCAACTTTTAAAGGTCATGATTAAAATAAAACTTCGTGTAAAGTTCATGATTTTTTTAGGAATTAACCCTAAAACTAAAGACGTAAAAAGGTACATAAATCGCTATATCGATAGATAAATAAATAGAAACTAATTGAGCTAGACGCGAATAAAACATGACAATTTATGAATACGTGTTTAGCTCGAGTTTAAAACGTCTTTAGAATTAGATTCTTACTCGAGTGTTATTTGATAATTTTTTAGATACGGCAAGGCGGTCCATTGACGGGCAAGTAGCTCAGTGAGCTTGATGGGCGTTATCGTTTAATCGAAGTTTTTGGAAAATAACAAGTTGTGAGTTTATTTCAATGTTTACATTTGAAGTATTTAAAGTGTGTTTCTTTCTATGCAATTATTTTAAATGAATTGCATAGTATTATTTATAAATAAAATGCTTTGTTTGAAATGCATACATTATTGCTTTAAAACCAGTATATATCTGATGAAACAAGTTTTCCTATTAATCGGCAATAGGAATTTTGTGATCACTAGTTAAGATCAGAGAATCAATAGTATTAGAAAGTGAAAGATATTTTCTCGAGAACAAGACAAACACGAGGTTGAACTTGGTGGAATTATCTCGGGACCTATGTCTAGGAAGTTAAACTCGGTGGAATTATCTCGTAACTCACCTCGATCAATTGGATATAAGAAATAGTACGAGTTCCACTCAGTGGAACTATCTCGGGACCAAACCATAGGAATAAGTATCATAAACTTATTCAATAGATCAGTGGCATATGGATTGCGATTAGACAAGAAGAGGTTTAGGGTTTCGATAAGAAATTATATGTGGATGCATGTGAATGATTAAATTAAAAGCATTGATTTAAATATTTTAAATAATGCTCATTTGTAAACTTATGAACTCACTCAGTTTTAACTGACCCCGTCGATATACCCAGTTTTCAAGTATATAGTCTTTTAGTGTAACGGACTTCTACCCCTGTCCTAGAAGTCTGTGCTTGAAAAATGTACAGTAAGAGGGAGTCTATCAGTAGTGTTGCAGTAGTTGGGGCCTAATGTGTATAAGTGGTCTGTCAAATGTTTTTAAATATTTTGTTTATATTTGATATGCATATAAGGCTGTGAAATCGTGCGTTAACCATTTGTTTTGATGTGAAACAAGCTATGCTAGATGTGAGACATCGTATTATACGACCCATGTTTCTATGCAACGTTTTCAAATTTTGAATAGATGTTTGTAAACATAATGTTTTGCGAAGATGCTATGAAAATATGTTATGTATAGTTACGTGATTGATTATTTGAAAGATTGTGAAAAAAACTTATAGCGTTCTTAAGGCTTGCTACGGGTTTCAAAACTACCATTCCCATTCCCTAGCACCAGTCTCGATTCGAGATTTCGGGTCGTGACAGTTTTTGACCGATTTCACAAACTTTTGTTTTTTTTATCTCAATTGACGGACTTGGGCCTTTTTGTTATTTTGTGCCAAGTTGAGAGAGTGAATTAATCATTTATTCATTAAAATTTTCAGTCTTTGATTGAGTATTGGATGTAGTATTAAGTTATAATATAAAGGGTTAATGTCACCAACTTCACACGTTTTGTCCTTTTAATCACGTTGTTTAAAAATTGTTATCTTCGTACACCAACTACTAATTTTTCTCAAATACATACACTTTTCAAATATCCAGTGAAAATTGCTGACGTGTCACTATCTAGTTTGTTATGACATGTGTCACTAATCGGTTGCCAACTCAACAATTTTCACTGTATTTTTGCATAGTGTATGGATTTGAGAGAAATTGATAATTCGTGTGTGAAAGTGATGCTTTTTAAACGGCGTGATTAAAATAAAAAAACGTGTAGAGTTGGTGAATTTTTATGACATTAACCCTAATCTGAACCACTCCAAAATCACTTTGTCTATTATCTCTTAATCCTAACTTTTTATTATCTTCCTTAAACAAAGTTTTAATTTCTTAAAAAACCTTACTCCATCATCCCTCTTATGTTTCATTAAGGATCTCACTATATTTGTTATTGCATGTACAATATGATAATATTTATCTAGGGTATAGTTGTAAATAGAAAAAATAGATAAATTAAAAATTTAACAAGTGGGTTGCACCCACACATTTGGACCTTTCATTCAAATGCACGACATCTTATGCATCCATAAGTGTTTAGTCGATATAAAAGGTATTCCTAATATGATTAGGTGACGACTTGATTCCACATTTTTAACAACAAGGTTACAATAAGACTTAGCAAACTAGGAACCCCTAAGGCACTTCCCGCTTTCAAATGTATTCTCACTTGTGGGCAGAGCTACATGTTTTTACATCCCTACATCAGAAGAGCAAGATATCACTTTTTTCGTAAAGGAGTTAGGGTTAATTCCAGTAATGGTGACAGCTATCAAGTAACAAATAATCAAAGTGAATGTATGCCTGCAGAGGTTGCCAAGTGATAAATCAGTGAGGTTTCGAGCTGCTAGGAGGATGACCGGAGACCTGAAACGCAAGGAAAAAGAAGACCAAAATAACGATGAAAGGGGTTTATGCTCGTTCACTTCGACGCCCAAGTTTGTTTAAGCATGGGAAAGTAGAGAGTAAAATGAGTGAAAAAAGAAAATATATTGGGGTTTCGGGATAAAGTGGTTTATGTAGAAGGTCTACCAACCATTGGATGCTTCTTCTTTGATCCCTATGTTAGTTATTGAACTGTACAATTTCGCTATTGTTGTTTTAAGGGTGTGTCAAGCACGAGCGGCCCAGATGTGTTAGAGAATCTTTTGTCGTCCCTTCTTGCCTTAATGAGCATGTAGCATATGAGCCATTCATAACTCGGTTCTGTATATATCCGTTATTATAATATCTCGATTGTGAGAGATGTGCTTAGTCAGGCTTCTTTAGATTGAGGATACGTATACAACATGTATTTACTTTGTTGAACTTTAATATCTCGGCAGTATCCTGTAATTCTGGTTGGGCCTTTTCTGATTGGTCTTTTTGTAATACTCGTGATGTAAGTTTTCGACGTGTGACGTTTGATCCGTCCAAATTCCATTATGACATGTGTCAGATTTGTAGTAATCAAAGTTCAGACTTTATTTATTTGATTATATGGATTGAAGTAAGGAAATTTTTAATTGGGATTTTACTTTAGAATTAGAAAGTTTTACAATCATTGAGTTATCGATGAGAATTGTGATTTGCTAAGCGGTTTGATCGTTAGTCGGGATTGAATTTCGTATTATTTCATTATGGAAATAGATGTGAGATGAGGATTATATGTTATTTTTTTAAGAGTATATTAGTTAGAGCTTTATCGATAAGTCTTGTATTCTTTTTTCATTGGGATCATCTTTCGGTGGTATAGACAATCGTCTTTTGAGGACAAACAATCATCTAAAATTGCTATTTTTTGCATGCTCTAGTGAACAAGCAGACGACCGTTTACATGCCACCAAAAATCATCTAGGATTGCAGATGATCATCTGTTTGTTCAAGTCTTTATTCAAAATTCAAACTCGCCATTTTCACTATTCATCATCTTCTTTGATGTGATTTTAACACTACAGACCTCATTTCTTCAATCTAAAACCACCCCCTATAACATGTATTTTGTAACATTCATCAAGATTTAAGAATGGATTTTTAAGGTTTCAAGCTTAAATGGTGGAATTGTTTCTCTCAAACACTTTTGTTTCATCTTTTATTGCTTCTATTGGAAAAATTGAAGGTAAATGTTATCAAACTTAAACTTGCTTTACTTTGATTCTTGATTATGTTTTCTTATGATTTTTGGTTATTTTAATTATGATGATCTGCATGTTTAAAAAAATTTAGGGCATGATTTATATTGAGACACACTCTCCGGTTTAATAGTAATTTTTTTGTCAAAATGGTATTGGATGATAAATGTGTTTACAATATTGAATTCGTCCGAAAAACATGCAAAAACGCGCGGTTAAAGATATGTAAATAAGTATATTCAAAATATGTGCACAAAACAGATAAAAACATCATAAAACATGTTTCTAGAATGAAAATCATAACAATCATAAAATATAGCAATTTTACTCAAAAATATCAAAAACACTAATCATTCATCCCAATTAATCAAAATTGAATGTAAATGCAAATGAAAATATGAAATTATTCATGTGCTTAAAGACTGATTCGAGTCCTCGGAAGTACCGTTCTGAATTATATGGTCATTTTTTGAAAATCCAAATATAGAATCCAGCTCTGCATCAAAGTGCAATAATACGTTCTTGATTGATTGAAGTGTAAATAGCTTGATTTGTTATGTAAAATCGATCAAAATTGGTGTGTTGGGGTCAGTGTTTTAAAAACCAGACCGGCCGGTCGGACTGGTTGAACCGCAAACCGGCCAGTGGTCCGGTCTGAAACTGCGAAAAACCGGATCTTTTGGTTGGACCGGATTGGACCGGTGAACCGGTAAAAAACCGGATGTTGAACCAGATCGGACTGGATTGAACCGGTATAAAACCGGTGAATCAGAATTTTTTTTAATTTTTTTTTAATTTATTAAACAGGTTGAACCGGTCATTGAACCAGTTCAACCGGTTGAACCGGAATCCGGTGGCCTTACCGGTTCGGCCACCGGTTTGTTAATAGGGTTTAATCCTAATTGATATTTTTATTTGATTTAATTTTATATTCGGCGATTTTGGGCGATATATAAGTTCATGTGTTAGATTGTGTGAATTGTGAAACTTTGAGTACTTTTTGGTATTTTGACCAGAAAAGATTTTTATAAAGTTGATGGGTTGATTTAATTTCAATTCTTGTAAAATATTATTTCTTTAGTTTTGGATTGTCCTTGAGTCGAAAATTAATGTCTAAGGCTAGTTTGACGTATTTTTCAAAAACGGTAAAAATGTGGTTTTTCCGTATTTACAAATGATTTTGGAAATATTTATGTGATGGAAATGACAATGTTTATATTTCTGGAAATATGGAAATTTCTATGAATTTTGTGGTTGTGAAACCAATTTTACGGAATTTTGGCATTACGGGCCTTGAAATGGATTTTCGGCCAAAACATGCATTTTGACACGAAGTGAAATCGGAAAAGGAATAGTTGGAATTCATGAATGCTTATATGAATTTATATTTTTGGAAATAAATTTTGGATCGGAGCTTAACAGAGCTACAAAAATTCATGATTTGTTTGTTTTAGTGGAAATTGCCGTTTTTTGATATTTTGTCGTATTAACTTTATTGGTGATTGGCTATGTGTTTTTATTGATTTTATTGTTGAGTTATAGTATGCTAGAGTTAGGTTGGGTCTTATTTTTTGAAATTATATTAATGAATATATAACTTCTAGACCCGTCTTTCTTGAGGGCATCAAGGTAAGAGAAAATCTTGAGGAGCAAACTGTTGGCGGAGCCGTACCGTGATTACATAGTTTTAGTGAGTTTAGTATTATTACTTATATTTATATTTCAATTTGAATGTTTTAAACGTAAATTGTTTATAATTATTATTTCCACAACGTTTTTAACTATCACGAATGAATGTTTTGTAATGTGTTACCTATTGGGCATTAATATGATAGCGTGCACACCAGTGTGATTTAATATTAGGTATATGATTGGGTATCAATTTGATTTGTGATTTGGTGGTTTATGATATATAGGAATGGTGTATTTGAGGTATGGCTCCTGGTGGTACTGGCCCAGTGGAGCAATTGCTCTCAAAGGTCTCAAGAAAGTGGCTTACCTGGTGATGCGTTTGCTCTCGGAGGTCATGACTTTTGATTAAGAGTTAGTCAAACGGATTTGGTGGAGCAGTTGTTCTCATACGCGACTAGTAAAACGGATCTAGTGGAGCGTGTGCTCTCAAACACGACATTGGATATGAGATTTATACTTATGTTATGATATTAATTTCATATGATTGATATTGAGGTAATTGGGTCTAGGGTTACATTAGTGTTCGGTGCGATGTAAACAAGGTTTGGATGTTTTTAAACGTTTTTTGTTTTCAGTTTAATATTAATTGTAGTGACATGAACTGGCTCAATTTCGACTGATCCCCGTTGTTTTTTCCATTTTTTAGGTTTTATTGAGTAAACTTGTGGCGAACTTCTAATTTCAATCCGGAGGTTCAAATTTTCAAAGAAGTGCTACAAATATTTTAATATAACCCGCATTAATCATTAGGTGTCTTCTATTTTATAGTTGTACTTTTATCGATATGTACTTTGATGTTTGGATTGTTGGAATGTGATGTATGTTTTCATCTTGTTTTATATATAGGTATTTTGGACTCGCGTGGAGTCAAGTTTATGCTTATGTTGTCAGATAAGAGTCTGAATCTCGAGTTGCCTCTGAGTATTGTGATTTGAGATTATACATGATGCTTTTCTTAATGCCATGCTGGTTTAAGGTTGGAGTCTCGATTTGCCCCCCATTTGGTGGTATGATAATTTATGATTTATTGTGTTGTTATAGATACCGTAAAATCGGGCTGTGACACTTTTGTCCTTGCGCCTCACCTAGACAGCAAGGGGCGAAAATATTCCTCGGCTAGACAGCAGGGGGCAAAAGACTTCCTCAGCCAAACAATAGGCGGCAGACAACCTCCTCACCCAGACAGCAGGGGCAGAAATATTCCTCGGCTAGAGAGCAGGGGGCAAAAGACTTCCTCAGCCAGACAGTAGGCGGAAGAAAACTTCCTCAGCCAGACAGCAAGGGGTAGAAGACTTCCTTGGCCAGACAATAGGGGGCAGAAAACTTCCTCAGCTAGACAGTAGGAAGCAAAAGACTTCCTTAGACGGATAAAAACAGAGGGCGGAAGAACTCTTTTTTATCCGAATTTTGGAGACTTAAGGTCCCCACCACTCTATAAGTACAACAGGACAGGCACCATGCCGCCACAATCCAGAATCTGGATAGCAAGGGACCATCGAATCCCCACAACAGGCTTCCGGCCTCATACAGAATCAAGCACAAGCCTCCGACCTCCAACAAAATAAGCATAGGCCTAGAAATTCCACAAGCAAGGTACGTGTCAAAAAACCACATGCAACAAGCCTCTACTACCTGGAGAAGGAAATCCGAATTATAGCGAACGTCAGAGTCCTCTTAATAGGCCTATTGCAGAGTCTGAATAGCCATGCCATCGCTATCCTGAGATGATATCTCAGATGACAAGGGGCATCGAATCCCTCATCGCAGATAGTAGGAGGATTAACCCAATTATTACAAAAAGATCCTCAAGAACCATAGGTTACAAGACTTTACAACTCGTAATATGTGCCATGCCATTACTATCCCGAGATGGAAATTCGGATAGCTAGGGGTATCGAAATCCTCGTCACAAGTGTCAGGCCTTCTACTCATCTAAAAGCATTATGCCTCTACCATCCTGAGACAGAAATCCGGATAGCAGAGGACATCAGACCCCTCCCTATGAAAGTTAACAAACCTCTTCTACTACACAGCAAGGGGCATAGGTAATGGGACTAAGGCCTCCCACGACTCAAACACTTATAGGACTACGAGGTCCCAATTACGGAAACATCACAGTACTATGGCTTTCCATTAGTTAAAAATTTCGGGGACTACAGATTCCCATTATTCAAATACTTAGGGACAACGGGTTCCCACAATTCAAGAACTCTAGGACTATAACTTCCCACAAACCAAAGGATCATGGGACTACGGCTTCCCACCAGCAAGACAATAGGAAGGGCAGAAGATTTCCTCAATAAAACAGTGTGAGACAACGGCTTCCCACAATCCAAACATCACGGGACTACGAGTTCCCACTGTTCATATACTCAGGGACTACGGGCTCCCAATTATGAAAACATCTCGGGACTAAGTGTAATACCCCAAAAGATTTAATTATTTAAGTGGACCACGTGTCCAGTTTTTCCGAAGAATTTCCGAGAAATTTAATAAATAAATCTAAGTAGGTGGGTCTCGGGGAAAGTAATTATGCGGAATTTAATTCTAAGTTGGAATTGGAATTAAAAGGAAAAATGTCAAGAAAGGTCCCAAAATAAAGTTCAGGGACTAAAGTGTTAATTTAGCCACTGCGCCTCAAAAATGGAAATTTATAAGTTCTGACAGGAAAAAATTAATATTGGGATTCGTATTATTTAAACGCATAAGTTAATTGATTTAGTTATGGACTAAATCGAACAAAAGAAAAAAAGATTAAAGAATAAGGTTAGAAAATCCAAATAAAATAAATTATAAATCCAGAGTTGATAATTATTTTGCCAAGGTCCGCGAAATGTTTTATAGTACATGTGGTAAAAGTTTCGGGTCAATCGAAAACCTTTTAAAATTTGGACGCGCATGCGTTTTGGGCTAAATTGCAATTTTTGAAAAGTTCAAGGACCAAATTATAAATTAGCCAATTAAGTCTCGGAAATAGCAATTGGAAGATGATTGATGGAAAGTTATAATCCGGTGTTATTATTATTTATTTGAATATAAATAATACGGCAATAATCAAGATAAAAGAATAATTTAATCGTTTGGTTAAATTAGAAAGTTTAAAAGAGAAATGATTTAAGTTAAAGAAATGAAGGATCAAAATGGCTAATTAGCCAACATATATGTAAAAGAAAGAAAGGAATCAGATGATTTCAGAGAGGGAGAGAAGGAGAAGAAGGTGAAGAGAGAAAGGAAATGACGATCGATACGATCCGCCGCCGTTTCGCCGTTTCTCGTCCAAATCGAGCGTTTTTTATATCGATTCGTTCAGAATTCGATTCTCTATCATCGGTAAGCTTCAAATCGAGGTAATTTGATGATTTCTGATATTGAAACGATTGGATTAGGGTTAATTCATTTTAACAAATTAAACGAATTGTAATCGCGTTTCTATTATCGTTTTTGATGGATTTGGAGTTGAAATTGTGTTAAAATGAGATAGGGGCATGTCGAAATCAAGATCAAGAATGTCCGAATCGATCGGAAACGGATTCCGAATCTTGCGAGGCACTGTGTATGCCAACGCACACAAGGTTGTGCGAACGCACACAACCCCTCGTGCGCTCGCACAACCGAAGAACCTACCTGTTTATACGTTTTTGCCCCGTTTAGACCTAGATTTCCGACTTCAAGTAAAAGTGAATCACGGACCCCGAAAATGAGAAATTTGGATATTGAACATAACGTGTTCGATTAGGGTTTTGAGATATAAAGAAACCTAAGTTTAAGAATCGATAAATAATAGATATAACGAATATCTTGAATAAGTATTAGAATATTATTAAAGTTAAGAATCGTATTTGAAATACGATTATATTAACCTAAGTTTATAACTTAGGGTTTTGATACTAAGTTCACGTTTATGAATTAAACGTACAGGTAATTCGGATAAGTAACTGACTTACCGACGAGCGGGAATAGCTAAAAGATCAAACGACGCATGGAGCTCGCATTCATGGGATCTTATTATTATTATTCAGAAAGCGGTTACTGTGAGTGGCAAATTTACTTTCGCGTATTATTATTATAAAAGTCATTTTCTTATATAATGAATATTATTATTAAATACCTCGTATCTATATGATTTGCTCGTATAAGATGTTATGTTTGATAGATTTGATTATATGAATGCTATTGTATTCGTTGTTTTGAAGATGAGTATCTAGTGTACGATCCGAAGAGACCAACTACCTATTGGGTGTCAATAGGCTGTGTGATCACTAGTGGATCAGTCTAGAGTGCCTGACTTATGATTAAGAATTAATATATTTATGTATATACGAATATGATACGAGAGTGAACTCGGTTACGGTGTAACCTAAGCCCCATATCTAGTGGGTTGGACCCACCAGTGAGTTGAACTCACATTTTGAGATTTGATACGAGTGAGCACTCGGTTACGGTGTAACCTGGAGTCCCCGTATCTATTGAGTTAGACTCACGTTGAAATTAAGAATATTTACTATTTGCTCATATCATGAATTTACTAACGTACTAAGCGTATGACGCTATATTTTGATAATACCATTAGTAACTTGCAAACTCACTCAGTATTTTTCCCAAATACTGACCCCTCACTTTGATGTTTGCAGGTAGTCGGAGTCGGATCAGACAAACCATCTCCATTGTGCCAGAAGTCGTTGGACTTGCACAAGTATGAATTCCTAGAGCTGCAATACTCAGTATGCGTCAATAGAAGACAGTGTGAATTGGTTATAAATAACTGCTTTTCACTGTATTCTCTGAAATGATATTTTAATAACTATAGAAGTATTATCTAAAAGAGTTTTTCTGAAAATGTTTTATATATAATATTATGCCTTTAATTGCGAAAAAGTATTAGTGGTTTTAGGCTTGCTACGGGTTTCAGAGCTACCACTCCCATTCCCTAGCACCGGTCTCGGCTCAATAATTTGGGTCGTGACAATTGTGGTATCATAGCAGTTGGTCCAGTTACCGCTGCTAAGATGCGTTAGTCGGTTAAGTAACCTAGGAACTACTGCAGCTATAGAGTTGAAGTTTGTCTGATCCAAGTCGTTAGTATGATGTGCTTTGTGATAAGCACGATAAAATGATTTGTGAAATACTTATTTGTTTCTTGTGACACGTATATACGAGATATATACGTATATGTTGTTTCGATGAGACAGGCATACATGATATGCTTTTTGAGATGAAGCTTCTAGGAGAGGTGCTGCCTCGTATGAATAGAATATAATTGATATAATTGTGATTTGATGTCATATATATGTGTGTTTAGCATCAGATAACGTGATAAATGTTATTGAATTCGATCGATCAAAATTTTAGAAAGAGTAAAACGAAGGAATGCAAAGTTATAGAAGTGGAAAAACTTGCCGGATACGGAGTTTTAAAGTCTAGAGAACTACAAAACTTAAAGTTTATAACTTGTCAAAGTTATTTGTTTAATGATTTTAAAAGCATAATTGTGCCTATACTCGTAATAGCTATTGATAATTGTCACGACATCGATAGAAAATGCATCACTAAATACATCAATACATGCATCAATAGGACATGCATCATATGCATTATGCTCAGACGAAAAGTTGAGATGTGACAACTTTTTGGGGATGAGAGACGTCATCACCCTAGTGCACAATTCTGCTAAGGTTTAAATGGAATTTTCAAATGAGTCGTTTTATTTGAAAGAGTTTTCAAGAAGTTTTGTTTTTATGTAAGTATACCTAGACCAAAACTCTGTGACAGAAGTGAAGTGCTCGCGAGCAAGCTGCGATCAAGGCTACAAGGCGAATGAATACGTATAATTGTGAAAACATAGGGTTTATGCCTCTAGATAATGAACTTAGCCTTAATTAAACAGACTAGTATACGACTAGAATAGTAGATATGTTCGGATAGTAAATCATATCTGATTAACAACGTATAGAACATGTATGTTATGTTTTAAATGCTCTTGATGTTTGATTAAGTCCATGAGAGCGGAATGCTCGCAAGACTTAAGTTACGATACGTAATCAAGGAAATCTAGGGGACACTGATTTTCTTGAATCCGGTCAGCATAGATGCTTATAGCTACGATAGTAATATGCATGTGACATATACGACGCGAGTATATGTTTTGATAATTTGCTAAGTCTACAATGAGCCAGAACACTCAGAACACTAGCAATAAGAAATGTAATTATAAAAGGCCAAAAGGAAGGAGATATTCCTAGAGTCCAACTTACGTGGACAACAGTTAGCTGTGATGACTAGTAGGTGTTATATTTTAAGGAATTTATCAGTATTCCTTTATATAGTCTCTATACTATGAACAAAGAACTGCGCGAACGCGTGCTGTTGCACAACAAGTATATGAGACGCGAGATGAAGATCGAGATAACAAAAGCAAATGCAACCCAGTCCAGTTAACCAGTAAAGGCCAGAAACGAGATGAAGGTCAATGGGAACCTAGCAAGATAAAGTGGGAATATACAGGCATCGGGAGTGCCGCAGTAACCAAACGTCGTTATGAATCAGTTAGCCGTAAAAGCAACTGATATAAGTAATTGTATGCCAATAATAGGATGATGGATACAAAGACAGTGTTAATATGAACAAAGAGACACCTATAGAGGTTTGATAGTGGTATATATAAGTTAAGATTAAAAGAGTTTAACAGATCAAGCGGTATGCTAGATCCTCTAGGAAAAGTAAAGTAAGATGCTCGTACACATTGAGCGGAGGGAGAACAAACAGTATTGTCGATCAAGATGTCGATGAAAGGTTCAACCTATGATTAGTCTCGATAAGTAATTAGAGCAGTGATAGACCAAATAATATGAATTAAGTTTGTAACCCGATTTGGGGAATTCTTTCTACTATTAGCTCCGATTAAGGATAATCAGGAAAGATCAAAGTAATTAGATGAGAAGATATGATGAAAATGAATAATTGAAGTATACGACAAGAAAGATTGAGATATAAACGACATGTACTGCAATAGGTGGATTGAGAGTTGAAACTTCCACCTCAAGGTATCGATTATGAAGCAAAATAGTAGGCTGTGAAAGGTACAAATGTAATGGATGCTTGCAAAGTGCTAAACCTTAAACTTCGAATTAGACCAAATAAAAAGTAATGTGATCAATATAGAAGATTGATTATGATCCTTAAAGGATTAAGATGTGTTAGACACGATCAAATTTGTTTGATATATTCCCAGAAGAAGATCCTCAGGAAGAGGACTTCGGGGAAGAAGAGTTATCAGACGAGTCCGATGTCGAGGAGTACCGGAATGAGCATTTCTGGTCTAGTGTACGGAAGTATCGCAATCTGAGGGAGGATGCAGGGATAGCCAACGGTTAGGCACGAGAGGCTCTGAAGTAGGTTAGGAGGCAAATGCGCTCCTTATCACAAGGAACACTACCAGTGGGACTGTATTCCACTGACTTTCTGCGTATGGTCGAGGGAATGACAAAGGTACATGACGTGTATGATAAAGTAATCAAAGTTAAGGAAAGTACGGATAACATGCATATGACGCAAGGAACTCGATAAGAATGATCGAAGAAAAAGAAAAAGAGAAAAGTCATGTGGAGAGTTGACAAGGAGATTAGAGAAATGGAAATCTATGTAGTCGCGGACACATAGAAACAAAGAAAGAAAAAGAGGATAGAGACATAGGATCGAATCCACTGAAAGTTAAGATGTCAGTAAAGGTACAATAGTACAATATGTAGGTAATCGAGAGCACACTATGTCGATAATTCAGGCAAAAAGGGACTGCGACCCATTGTTTAATTGGTGATCGACGTTCAGAGTGCTGAAACAAAAAATATCAAATATGCGAGATGCGATAGAGATAATATCAGCATAGGATCGGCTTTACAGACGGCTATGATAACAGTACAAATACGATAAGACGATACGTATACGATTGAGAGCACACTACATCGGAAAATTCAGATAAAGAAGGCCACAACTCTCTATTAATGATCGATGTTGTGGATATTAAAAGCAAGTAGTACATGAGGTGCAAAATGCACTGAGGAGGAAAGCAAATAATGCAACAGAAGATAATCAAGAAACAGGATAAGAGCGTGAATAAGGAACGCAAGAGGAATACCATAGGATCATAGCATTTAGACTATTAATCCTATTGGTTGACTAAGGACAAGAAGTTAAAGAAAAATTACGAAGAAATACATCTACAATGTGGATAAAAGTAGAAATAACAAGTGGAATAGCAAGATCGTGGATAGTAATGAGAAATAAACTTAACGCTGCATGATAGTAAAGAGAAATGAGTTGGAAGCTAAGAGCCAAACTAAGATTGACAATTGGAAGAAGATATAGCTAAGAAAGAGTTGGATTATGGCGATAAATACTAAAAGCATCTTTGAATGTCAAGAAGACGACAGAGAAAAGAAAAGCGTAAATAAAACGAGAAAGGATGATGAATAGAAAGATTAAACATGAAGCAAGAAACGACATTATCAGAGGACATTCTGATGTAAGTAAATAAATGGAAGAGGATTAAGATCCTCATTTAAGGTTTTTAAGCAAAGAAAGCTTACCTGAGTATTGGTCACGCGCTGTCTTATTAAAATAAGAAGTCAGCGACCAATATGAAAATCCTATCTGATTGAAAGCCAGATTGATGAAATAGATTGATGTAAAGTAAGAAGGAACAAGAAGTTTCAAGAATAGCGCGTTACGCTAAAGGAAAGGAAGTAGGTCAATAAACATATGAGATATATTGACGCAAGAGGAAGGCAAGTAAACCCTACGAGGAAAGTAAACAAAGACCTTATAAGGATACGTCATGAGGACTCACCTCATGATTTACTAAGATAAACGACGATAAGAGAAATAACAGTAATACAAATGAGAATAGCGGATAGGGGGATAAGTTCTTAGCACTACGGTGAGTAGCAATTGGATGACAGTAACAGCAATACAAAAGAAACTACGTAAGTAAAGAAGCATGAGCTAATTGAGTATTCACATTACTCAATAAGAAATGATGATAGGATTAGACGTATTGAACAAAAGTAAAGAATCAAGAACAGAGAATCATAAGTACAAATGAATACAAGTGACAAGGACTATTATTTTTAGTGTTAATATATCATTAGGACGAACTATCATTGAATATCAGTAAGAAACTGAAAGTTCAATTACGAGTTTAAGAGTTCATAGTATTGAATATCAGATAAGGAACCATAACGCATAAGGATACGGCTGAAGTCGCTATAGAAGAAGATAATGGCATGGAGGTCGGTAATAACTATTCTACGCGCCGACGGGCGCCATAAGATGAATACGGTGGACCTATGGTGAGTAGAATACAAGACGTTAAGGCTTTAGAATGAATCAAGAAATTATATGAAAATTCGAGGACGAATTTTTATAAGGTGGGAAGAATGTAATACCCCAAAAGATTTAATTCTCTAATTGGACCACGAGTTTTTAATGGCCATGGTGGCGATATCGGAAGAATTTTCGAGAAATTTAATAAATAAATCTAATTAGGTGGGTCTCAGGAAAAGTAATTATGCAGAATTTAATTCTAAGGTTGGAATTGGAATTAAAAGGAAAAATGTCAACAAAGGTCCCAAAATAAAGTTAAGGGACTAAAGTCGTAATTTAGCCACTGCGCCTCAAAAATGGAAATTTATAAGTTCTGACAGGAAAAAATTAATATTGGAATTCGTATTATTTAAACGCATAAGTATTAATCGATTTAGTTATGGACTAAATCGAACAAAAGAAAAAAAGTTTAAAGAATAAGGTTAGAAAATTCAAATAAAATAAATTATAAATCCCGAGTTGATAATTATTTTGACAAGGTCCGTGAAATGTTATATAGTATCTGTGGTAAAAGATTCGGGTCAATCAGAGACCTTTTAAATTTGGACGCGGATTCGTTTTGGGCTAAATTGCAATTTTTGAAAAGTTCAAAAATTAAGTCTCGGAAATATCAATTGGAAGATGATTGATGGAAAGTAATAATCTGGTGTTTGTATTATTTATTTGAAAATAAATAATACGGAGATAATCAAGTTAAAAGAATAATTTAACTGTTTGGTTAAATTAGAAAGTTTAAAAGAGAAATGATTTAAGTTAAAGAAATGAAGGATCAAAGTGGCGAATTAGCCAAAAAATATGTAAAAGAAAGAAAGGAATCAGATGATTCCAAAGAGGTAGAGAAGGAGCAGAAGGTGAAGAGAGAAAGGAAATGATGATCGATACGATCCGCCGCCGTTTCGCCGTTTCTCGTCCAAATCGAGCGTTCTTTATATCGATTCGTTCAGAATTCGATTCGCTATCATCGTTAAGCTTCAAATCGAGGTAATTTGATGATTTTTGATATTGAAATGATTGGATTAGGGTTAATTCGTTTTAACGAATTAAACGAATTGTAATCGCGTTTCTATTATCGTTTTTGATGGATTTGGAGTTGAAATTGTGTTAAAATGAGATAGGGGCATGTCGAAATCAAGATCGAGCACGTCCGAATCAATCGGAAACGGATTCCGAATCGTGCGAGGCACTGTGTGTGCCAACGCACACAAATGTGTGCAATCGCAAACATGGTGTGCGAACGCACATAACCCCTCGTGCGCTCGCACAACCGAAGAACTTACCTGTTTATACGTTTTCGCCCCGTTTAGACCTAGATTTCTAACTTCAAGTACGTCGAACATTAAAAGTGAATCACGGACCCCGAAAACGAGAAATTTGGATATCGAACATAACGTGTTCGATTAGGGTTTCGAGATATAAAGAAACCTAAGTTTAAGAATCGATAAATAAGATATATAATGAATATCTCGAATAACTATTAGAATACTATTAAAGTTAAGAATTGTATTTGAAATAAGATTATATTAATCTAAGTTTATAACTTAGGGTTTTGATACTAAGTTCACGTTTATGAATTAAACATACAAGTAATTCAGATAAGTAACTGACTTACCGACGAGCGGGAATAGCTAAAGGATCAAACGACGCATGGAGCTCGCATTCATGGGATCTTATTATTATTATTATTATTCGGAAAGCGGTTATTGTGAGTGGCAAATTTACTTTCGCGTATTATTATTATAAAAGTCATTTTCTTATATTATGAATATTATTATTATTAAATACCTCGTATTTATATGATTTGCTCGTATAAGATGTTATGTTTGATAGATTTGATTATATGAATGTTGTTTTATTCGTTGTTTTGAAGATGAGTATCTAGTGTACGATCCGAAGAGGCCAACTACCTATTGGGTGTCAATAGGCTGTGTGATCACTAGTGGATCAATCTAGAGTGCCTGACTTATGATTAAGAATTAATATATTTATGTATGATATGATACGAATATGATACGAGAGTGAACTCAGTTACGGTGTAACCTAAGCCCCGTATCTAGTGGGTTGGATCCACAAGTGAGTTGAACTCACATTTTGAGATTTGATACGAGTGAGCACTCGGTTACGGTGTAACCTGGAGTCCTCGTATCTATTGAGTTAGACTCACGTTGAAATTAAGAATATTTACTATTTGCTCATATCATGAATTTACTAACGTACTAAGCGTATGACGCTAAATTTTGATAATACCATTAGTAACTTGCAAACTCACTCAGTATTTTTCCCAAATACTGACCCCTCACTTTGATGTTTGCAGGTAGTCGGAGTCGGATCAGACAAACCATCTCCATTGTGCCAGAAGTCGTTGGACTTGCACAAGTATGAATTCCTAAAGCTGCAGTAGTCATTAGGCGTCAATAGAAGACATTGTGAATTTGTTATAAATAACTGATTTTAACTGTATACTCAGAAATGATATTTTAATAACTATAAAAGTATTATCTAAAAGAGTTTTTCTGAAAATGTTTTATATATAATATTATGTCTTTAATTGCGAAAAATTATTAGTGGTTTTAGGCTTGTTACGGGTTTCGGAGCTACCACTCCCATTCCCCAGCGCCGGTCTCGGCTCAATAATTTGGGTTGTGACACTAAGGCTTCTAACAATCGTCACAGGACTACGGGTTCCCAGTCATGGAAACATCTCAGGATCAAGGATTCTCACAATTCGATCATCGCGAGATTAAGGGTGCCAATCACTGCAACATCTCGGGACCGAGGCTTCTCACAATTGGATCATCACGGGACTACGGGCTCCTAAGCACAACAGAAGGCAAAGAATCAAATCACTTTTTGGAAACCAGAAATTTAAACAAGACATCGAGAACACAAAGTGATGATGAAATTTTGCAAGCAAAGTCTCCACGCATAGAAAACGATGTACTGACATACAAGAAGGCACTACAAAGGACAAAATTCTACTTGTCAGAATCCCAGTCCTACACCAGGGTCTCAGAATCTCCATCATCGCCACCGAAGAACTCATCGTCAGCATCGTCGTCGCGCCCAGCCTGCACACTGTTAGAAGAAGAAGCAGGGTCTTTGCGACCACCAGGGGCTCCAAGTCCACGATCGCCGACGCGGAAGTCACATTAGCTACCGGTAGGAAACACAAGGGGAATATCAACTCAACTGTCAGCAGGAGCCAGCTCAGCCCACTGCAACCTACGGCCCAGATCATATATGTAGTGCTGCAAGAAACAAGAGAGCAGTCAGAGAAAAATATTGCATACATGCATACATATAGAATAGATCATATTGCATTCTGGCATGTTTATCTGTGCAGATATGGTACATAGCTGACCTCTCCATGAACAACGGGTCACAACCTCCATCTGATTCCATAATCAGTAGGCGCCAACCCTCTATCTTCAAAAGCCACTACCAGAAACACTAGGCGCCAAGCCTACGCCATCTGGAAACACCCAAAGCAAACAACCTACAAGCCAGACAGCGGGGCACTGTGCAAGGAAATACTCTCCATAAACACCAGGCTTTGAACATCCATCTCACCCTAGAATAAGGACAAGGCGCCAACCCTACTCCAATACCATAACAAATATCAAATATCAGCTTCAAAAGCAGAAGACGGGGAGGCATCAGGTCTCCACCAGCCTAAAGACAGGGACATCGGGTCTCCACCAGCCAAAAGGTAGGGACATCGGGTCTCCACCAATCAAAAGACAGGGGGCATCAGGTCTCCACCAACCAGAAAATTAGGGGCATCAGGTCTCTACCAGCAAGAGGATCGGGGGCATCAGGTCTCCACCAGCCAGAGAACCGGGGGCATTAGGTCTCCATCAGCTAGAGAACTGGGGGCATCATGTCCCCACTAGCTAGAGAACCGGGGGCATCAGGTCTCCACCAGCCAGAAGTCAAGAAACATAGGTTTCCCACCAAACAGAAATAGAAACAAAAAGGCACTGTAAAGGTAGTAAAACATCTAAAATGTTAAACAAATACAAGAAGATTGCGCATCAGCACCGTACGGAACCTAAAGCCCTGGCACGCCAACTGGAGGCAGCTCACCTAGAAGACGGAATAACACCGAGTCGTCCAAGTAGCTTCGTCAGGGAGCAGATACAAACTCATTCACCGTATAACCTCTATGGTCCGTACAAAGAGCAGGCGGCACAACATACCTCCCACGCAGCATAGACAATAGCGGTCCCACGGGAATGATAGGAGAACTAGGCCGGATCCACCAGCGAAAGACGCGCTCACCCAGAAGGTAGGACCAGCAATTTGGGTCATTCATTAGATATCGCATGCCAAATCTCTCAGTAGCGCCCTGCATCCACCGAGGTCAAATCTCCCCCGGAAGGATGTTCCGTGACGAATGGATTTGCAAAATACCCCAAGTAAGTATACAAGTCAAATACAGTTTAAACACTAACTAATTTGTTATATGTTGTGCACCCCAATATAAGCCAGCTCACTCAACTACTTTTTACCAGAAACTCCCAGACCCCGAGTCATAGTACAAAACATATCCCAAAGACTCAGCAACAAAAAACCTATCTCAGGTAAAAGGCTGAAATCTTAAAAGTGTGCCAGACCGAATCACTCAAGTATGAGAAAATACGGATTAAAGTGAATAAGGATGTATCCACTTTCCCCTGAGGCATTTGTAAGCGCAAGCCTTCCATGGAAAGGCTACTTAGGGCCATTTTTCTTCTAATAAACCCAGGACCAAAAGGCTCCACAGAAAATTCGGACAAAGTCCAGAGCCTTCAGAACAAATCCAGAGAATTAGAACAAGCCATTGTGGATCATAACAAGCCCCAGAGCCTTTGAGAAAAGCCTTAGAGGATCAGAACAAGCCTCAGAGCCTTCAAAGTCCCAAAAATTTCAGAACAAGCCCCAAAGCCTTCAAGACAAGTCTCAGAGCCTTCAGAACAAGCCTCAGAGCCTTCAAGATAAGTCCCAAAGCCTTCAAAACGAGTGACATAGGACCGGAATTACACCATGTAGAAATCGAAATAACCCTAGAGGACGAGAAAGCTACCCTGAAGATGGGATTTTCAAGACATAGCCAGACTCCACATATGGTAGAAAAACACCAAGATATGGCATCGAGACGCCAAAACTAAAGCATGGTATAAAGACACAAAAGAACAGTAGAGAGACACTGAAATATGGCATAAAGACCCTAAAGCTTGGTAGAAAAACACCAAAGGATGGTAGAGACACACAAAGATATGGCATAAAGACGCAGAAGAACGGTAGGAAGATACCGAAGATCGCTAGAAAGGCGTTGAAGCATGGTAGAAAAACACCAACAGATGGTAGAGAAACACCGAAACATGGTATAGAGACACCATAAGTGGCATAAAGACGCCAAAGCCTGATGGAAAACATCAGCATACAGTTGAAAGACACCGAAGCCTAGTAGAAAGACACCAGAATCTGTTAACGTGAAATAATTAACATGCAATATAGGTGGCCTTTGGGACATCCAAGGGATCTTGTCTGTCTATAAGAAAGTCTCGGACAGGACAATTACCAGGATTCAAGCCATCGGACCACTCTCGGGACAGCCGAGAGTTTATAGTTCCAATCCACGGGGCACGCACTCAAGCAGCCTGGGCTCAACGGCAGCTAAGAAAACTATTCCCAACCAGATGCAGAGTAGGCCAGAATCAGAGTTGCTTGAGGCCAGAGTCATGCACCACAGCAGGTAATGCTCAGGCTAGGGCATTACCATACTACCATGCGAGCAAGGGCCTCCAATGGTGGGTAGTATCCTTGTCGCTCGTCTAATAGCAAGTCTTTCTTTAACAAAAATAAATCTACTTCGTCAATTCTCGTTAAAGAGGGGGCAAACTGTAAACACCTATTTTTCCGACTGGTAAAAGATGATAAGGAACTGAAGTGTCCAATGATGATTTCTAGAGAAACCCGTCCGGGTGACGAGCTTTCAATATTCTTGCTGTAATCTAAGCAGGCGTAATCTGTGCACAGTTTCAAACTTGGAGGGTTAAAACGTAATAAGGCGTAAATAGCCCATAAGAATCCAAAGAAATTGTAAAGAAAATGGACTAATTGCCATATCTTAGACGTTTACGGGCCAATTGGCAAGTTTGACGGACTGAAATTGACCTTAACCAAACCTATAGGGCCGGAGGAACCTTTTTTAACACTTTTAGGCACCAAAATAGACCTTTAGCACCTTTTTAATTAGCTAGCAAGTTCAAATCCGAAAATTAAAAGGAAAATTAATTAAATAGAGTTTAAAGCTAATCTTAACAGCTAATGACTTATCACTTAACAGTTTAAACCCTAGAAGACTCTAATCAAATCCTAGGTCACCCTAATCACTATAAATACAGCCTTAAGCCAGTCTGGCTAAAGGTGGCACACAAACCCTAGAAATCAGACATGGTGGCACACAAACCCTAGATATTGACCAGTATAATTCGGCCACTACACACACACTAAAATCCAGTCCTGAAAACACTAAACAAGTGTTAATTTTAGCCATAAAATTGCCATAATTAGATTAACCATTAAATTGCAAAATCACTAAAAAAACTTCAATGAAAAGCATGTTAATCACTTTAATTAATTGTTTTTAATATTCAAACCCAGAAAGTGCTTGATTAAGTGCCTTAGAATGCATGTTTCTAGGTGTTTTTAAGTGTTTTTACCATGAAAAAGCCTATTTTCAAGTTACTGCCAATAAATTACTTTTTGCCTAGATGAGATTTAAACACTCTCATTATGTATTTTTTGGATTCCTTATTCGATTTTTGCTGTTTTGACTACTTTTTGTTTTATGAAAAATGGAGCTTAAACGAGTGAGAAAGAAGCAAAACAAAAATCCCAGAATTGCTGCCGACGAACCGGCGCCGCTTCCCATATCCTCTAGACTTCGATTCGAACTTCAAAACGTGTTTTTGGGCCCATCCGGACTTCAAATCAGGCCCAGTTTGAACCCACGCATAGCTAATCCAATGTAGTTTAATATTCTGTAATGTAACTGGCCAGACCCAATGTAAAACCGACTCAGAAGTCCAAAGATGTAGCATAGTGTATAAACCGGGCCCACAAGCCCGAGGCCTAGCAAACCAGCAACTTCTAGAGCCGATTTCGGGCTAACCCGAACTTGGAATCGACTCTGGATCAAACCAGTAGAACCGGATAGACGAGACGCACAAATCCGTGATTAGACCAAGAGCCCATTCTAACTAGACTGATGGTAAAAACCCGCGCGAGTGCCAGGCACTCAAAGTCAACGAGGTTTAAAAGTATCTCTAACCTTATATGTATATCCAACTGCCCCTGAGCATGCTAGCACTGTTTACGTCTTTCCAAAAGCATTCCAAATCCAATAATAACTGGCTAAAGGACTAATCACCTAAAATTAGCCCATTAATGCAATTTCAGCCCATCACTTAGACATCGTAGGACTAATACAAAAATGTAGCAACAGTTGTGTAGGTTTTTCAAGACTCACCTAATAAAATCAATCACCAAACTTATATATCCGGTTTTAGGCTTTGTGCATGTAAAATATCCAGACCAACCAGACTTATGACTATTTGCTAGAAACCTTTAAGGTTAGATATATGCTTAGGAGTACCTGCTACTTGCCTCAAATGCCAGTCCAGATCAAGTTATATGCGCGTTATACGTGTTTACTGCTTTCATACATATTTATTTACAGCCTTCATATCCTGTGAACTGTATATACTGTTGAGATGAGATATAATGCAAATATGTCTAGTAAATAAAACCAGTAACCGATAAGTCAAGCACAGAGTCTCGGGGAGGTCCACGAACCCTAGTTTTTGGTCCGATGCACGATAGTCTTACCGGAGGCGAGTAAGGCTATCTAGTCGGTTAAAAGACATTTCCTAGTTGAACTAGGTGGCGAATCCATTTTTCAAACCATTTCTAGATCGAGAAGTCAGACATTAGCCTTGGGCGAGCGGCCCCCGAACCCCGCTCCGCTCACAGTGGTATTATAAGTTAAAAGAAAAGTTCAATTGAGATTAATTTGTACATGTTGTTTATAGAAGTCGTCTATATACAGTGTAATTTTTTAAAGTCTATCGTTTATGAAATGAGACTAAAGTTAGGAATTCGAAGACTGGTAAATGTTGACAATTGAATTCTAACTAGATGCAACCATTGTCGATGTGCCAAGTCAGAACACCATGGTGATTGACTAGTGGGCTAGCAGGAGCATACGCTTTTGAGGGACATCGGTTTTGTGATTTTACTTTGTGGTTTTTACTTTTGAATATTTATGTTTAAACTGTTTTAAATAACAAATCGCACTAGTATATTTACACCATGAAAGATCCATTGGAACAAACTTCGTATTGGTTGTCAATAGGACTGTGTGATCACTAGTAATACGCTAGATACGAGACTGTGTCTCACATAAAGGTCACTTAAGTCATTGGGCATTGGAAGGGCTAGCGACCCTGACTTAACATCTGAGACGGCTGAACAGTTACGGTCACAGGTAACAGTGTGATGGCAGTTTCACAGTTACGGTCCAGACACTGGCTTAGACGACAGTGATTCAGTTTGCGGTCTAAGGCCATGTTGTGTAGGTTGAGACCCGTACAATCGTGTACCGTGTAGGATTTCATCTGGATCAAGTAATTGGTAATATTTTATATATATGGGATTTGAATATTTGATTGTAAATGTGTAGACTCACTCAAAAATAATTATATTTCTGACCCCCCCCCCCCCTCCCCTCCCCAATATTCACCTTTCACGTGATCAAGAACGAGGCCGGACTTCCACAATAATTCTGAAATTCAATGTCAACCATAACTATAGAGCTGCAAGTAGTTGGGTACAGGAAGTCTGTCTTTCTGTTTACAGTAGTTCAAACTATTTTTATAAACTCTGATTGAGCTATTATATATAATATATGTTTGAAAAGCTGTGTATTTTTTAAAATGCTATGACCAATTGTTTGAGAGATACACTAGTTTTATGTTTTTAGAATTTTAGGATTGTATTGGAAACATAGTAGATGCGTCAACTGAGACTAATGTTTGTTCTCTGGTTTCTTGAAATACGATCGGGCCCTCGATGCGAATGCACAGCAACCTGGATGTCCAGTATTTTAACGTTTTTGATTCTTTTCGAGTCGTGCACTCGAATTGGATTAAACGGACTCCGATAAATGAAATAGGACGTTTTAAAAGGCTAAAACGTTTACATAAAGTGAACGATATTTGGTTTATTAAAACAATGTTATGTTTTAATAAAGCCCTACGTTAATCAAACGATTAATGTTAAAATGAATATAAGTCCATACCAAGAGTGGTATTATAAGTTGAACGAGAAGTTCAATATTGAGATTAATTTATACATTTTGTTTATAGGATTCGTCTATATACAGTGTAAGTCTTAAAGTCTATGGTTAATGAAATGAGAATAAAGTTAGGAATTTAATGTCTGACATATGTTGATATTTGAATTCTAACTAGATGCAAGCAGTGTCGATGTGCCAAGTCAAAACACCATGGTGTTTGACTAGTGGGCTAGCAGGAGCATACGCTTTTAGGGGACATCGGTTTTGTGAGTTTACTTTGTTGTTTTTACTTTTGAATATTTATGTTTAAACTATTTTAAATAACAAATCGTACTAGTATAATTACACCATGAAAGATCCATTGGAACAAACTTCCTATTGACTTTCAATAGGACTGTGTGATCACTAGTAGCACGCTAGATATGAGATTATGTTTGATATAGAGGTCAGTTAAGTCATTGGGCGTTGGAAGTGCTAGCGACCCTGACATAACATCTGAGACGGCTGAATAGTTACGGTCACAGGTAACACTATGATGGCAGTTTCACTGTTAGGGTCCAGACACCGGCTTAGACGGCAAAGATTCAGTTCGCGGTTTAAGGCCTATGTTATATAGGTTAAGACCCATTCAATTGTGTACCTTGTAGGGTTTCATCTGGATTAAGTAATTGGTAACATTTTATATATAAAAATGTTTTATATATATGCGATTTGAATATTCAATTGTAAATATGTAGACTCACTCAGAAATAATTATATCTCTGACCCCTCCAATATTCACCTTTCAGGTAATCAAGAACGAGGTCGTACTTGCATAATATTTCTAGAAGTCAATGTCAACCATACCTATAGAGCTGCAAGTAGTTGGGTACGGGAAGTCTGTCTTTCTGTTTACAATAGTTCAAACTGTTTTTATAAACTCTGATTGAACTATTATATATAATATATGTTTGAAAAGCTGCGTGTTTTCTAAAATGCTATGACTAGTTGTTTGAGATATATACTGATTTTATGTTTTTAGCTTTTTAGGATTGTATTAGAAACAGAGTAGGTGCGTCAACTGAGATTGATATTTGTCCTCTGGTTTCTTGAAATACGATCGGGGTTTTACAAACTCGTTTTCAAAAACGTGTTTTGCAAAAAAATTTATAAAGCTTTTTAGGCTTACTACGAGTTTTGGAGCAACCATTCCCATTTCCTAGCGCCGGTCTCGACTCGAGTTTCAGGTTGAAATCGGAACGTGACATTCTTACCATGATTGCTATGATTTGTACCTTTAAGCATGTTTTTGATTTGTTTCAACATGTTTCATCAATCATATCTTGAGTCCAATACATTCCATTATGTTTTTTGTTCGTTTTGATCAGTTTTTGAGTGTTTTTGCATGAAACTAAACCAAAACAACAACCTCCCTCGACCAAGCCAGAAGTGGCGCCACCTCTAATTCACTATGGTTCACCACTTCACCACTTCACCTTGTTGGGCGCTACTATTCTTCGCCACCAGACACTCCCAGATCTTTGATTCGTAGTTGTAGCATTGGTTTTGTGTTTCCGGGCTCGTTTGAGCTCAGAATTGGGCTCCGTTTTAGCCAACAGATTTATAATTAGTTTTAGGACATTATTCTATATTGTAATTGAAAATACCGAATTTGTATCATGCTACAAATCCATTTGTATGATCTGCACATCATCCGGGTCTCGAAGCCCAAATCCGCCAGAGACCAGCAACTTCCTGATCAGATTTTGGGTTTGTTTGAACTCAAAATCGATCCTTGTTTGAACTAATGGATTCCGTGTTTTGACCGAGTCCTGATTCCGACCGTACAAACTTCCAAACGACATACGAGTGCTAGACACTCCAAGTCTACGAGGTTATTAATTATTTCTAACCTTGTACGTATATCATCTGCCCATGTGTATGTTTATATTGTTTATACGCTTTATGAAGCATGTATAGATCTAATATTAACAGGCTAATGAACATAACCATATTAAGTTACCATTAAATCCAGCAAATCACTTATAAATCATGGGATTGCTATGAAAATATAATAGAAGGTTGTATAGGCATTTAAGATGACGTAATAGAATCAACTGCACATGTACATTTGATTTAAGGTTTGTGCATGCAAATAGAATAATGACTCACCACTATCTGCTACATAATAAAAACTACCGGAATTAGATGAGTTTTTAAGATTACATGCCACATGTCTCACATGCTAGTTCAAATCAAGTCATATACGCGTCTTACCAGTTAACCGATTTCAAGACTAGTTTACTTTTCCAATACGATACCATATGCACTATATGAGTGTTAATATGAAATAACAAGAGATGCCATGCAAATGTTCGAAACATTCGATAAGTCAAGTACAAGAGTTTTGGTAGTGCCCTCGAACCCAGTCTTTTGATCCGATACAAGATAATATCACACATAAATGAGTGAGGTTCAATAGTCAGTAGGAAAGGAATTTCCTAGCTTAACTATATGGATACTCCATTATTTTCAAAATCTAACCAAATTCAAAGTCAGCCATATATCCAGACGAGCAGCCCTTGAACCTCGCTTTGCTCATAGATATATGTGAAGGATTTCATAATAATTTTCTCTAAAAATAATTATTTTAATCTTGAAACTTTGATTGCTTTTGATGAATTTTAAAAAGTAATTTTGACTTTATTTATGTAACATTTGGGTTATTTATTATTTTTCAGTGTTATTTCGAAATTTAAATTTAAAGTTACCTGAAGTTTGATTTAAGTATACTCTAAAAGAAAACTATCTATAAATTATTCTATCGATGTATATGGAGACACGAGATCTTCTCGATTTATTTTTCACTATCAGAATTTTCTATGATTGTCGTTAAATTATTTCTTTTTTTTTATTAGATGAAATATTAAGTTTAATGGTGTATTCTTGATTTTTTTTTATAGTTGATTCACTTTGAGGTATTTTAATTTTATTTTTAATATAATTCTATTTTTTTTAAGAAAGACTAGATCTTGAACAAATTTATATTAAAAGAAGGCTTAATGGCATAAAAAATCATAAACTTTAGCGTGTTTTGCAAATTTAATATAAACTTTCAATTTTGACAAATTAATACACAAACTTTTAATTTTTTGCAATTTTAGCACAGATCAATTTTCCTTCAAAAAAATAGAGAAAAATGCTGATGTGGACCCCGGAATAGTGGTTATTCCGGTGTACACATCAGTATTTTTTTCACGAAAAATTGATCGGTGCTAAAATTGCCAAAAATCAAGAGTTTGTGTATTAATTTGATTGAAAGTTTATGTTAAATTTGCAAAACACGCTAAAGTTTTTGATCTTTTACGCAATTAAGCCTTAAAAGAATATCAAAAAATGAAAGCTAATAACTCTCATGACTCCTGACTTTAGGGCCTTTTTAAATAAATCCCCTAAGATTAAAAAACGGTTTGTAAAACCCTTAAAATTTTGTGTTTGGTCTGTAAACTCCTTCCGTCTATTTATCTACTAACGCCGTCAAAAAAGATGAAGTGGCCTGTTTTTAAAAAAATTATAGACACGCAATCAACTTCACATCACCTGACACGTTATCATAAAATCTTAAAATCGCAAAATACCCTTAAAAATAAAAATTTAAATATTATTTAAATAATCAATTAAAAATTAACGATCCTAAAATTGATTTGTATAATAAAATAAAAATAAAAAAACCCACTCCAGCCGGCCGCCATCCACTCTCGCCGCAACCCTTCACTCTGACAGGTGAAGGCAGGTGGATGGGTAGATAGAATATTATGATTTTTAAATTTTTGGGTTTAGATTTTTAAGGGTATTTTGGATATTTTAATTTTTTTTACTAACCTGTCAAGTGATGTGAAACCGATTATATTTTAATAATTTTTGAGATTTTTAAGGGTATTTTGGATATTTTAATTTTTTTTACTAACCTGTCAAGTGATGTGAAACCGATTACCTTTTAATAATTTTTGTTTTGAAATGCCTCTGCAGTTTTTTTGACGGAGTTAGTGAAAAAATAGACTTAAATAATTTACATATCGAACGTATAAATTTTAAAGAGTTTACTGACCATTTTTAAATTTTAGAGGTTTTTTATAAATGGATTTTTGAATTAAGATTCACGGATCATTAATAGCCAAAAATGAAGGACCATCAAGTACTTGGTAATCAACAAGAAGATATTCCTTTCATCAAAATAATAAAAATAAGAAGATATTCTTTCATTCAGAAGTTGACCATAAAAAAGAAAAAGGTTCCTAAGGTACAATTATTGGATTAGCCTTTTATATTTCTTTGGAGATTGCATATCAATGTTAGTTTTGCTGAGCTTGCTTTCACACTTTGAACTTGCATAAAATATATGCACATAAATAAAATAAAATATCTTCAGTAATTATATGTTATATTATACCTAAAATTTTCTCGTACGAATTCTATATGATCCATTGACCACTGTATGTGTAGTTCGATGAGAAAGTTTTAGGTAGATTCGGTCCACCACGTCATCCAAGAAATAAACTTATCATATTATGACACGTCATTAAAATAATGGCACTATCGTAATATTATTATTTAAAAGTGTAAAAAAGTAATAAACAAAATTATAATAGTGCCACTATTTTAATAACGTGTCATAATGTAATAGGCTGGTTCACGAATAATGTGGTAGACTGAGTCTATCTAAAAATCTCTCATAGTTTGATATGGTCTCATCTTGGAGAAATTCTTAGGTAGACTCAATCCAGCACGTCATCCGTGAACTAACCTATCATATAATTACATATCATTAAAATGATGGCAATTTTGTAAATTTGTTTATTATTTATTTACACTTTTGAATAGTAATATTATAAGATTGCTATTATTTTAATGACGTGTCATTACATGATAGGCTTAGTTCACGGATGACGTGATAGACTGAGTCTATCTAAGAATTTCTCCTCATCTTGATAAATTTTGTTTTGTATTCTTTTCCTATCATTTGTAATTATGTTAATTCTGAGAAATAGTTTTTGTAAAGCTAATCTAATAGTACAAACATTTTTTTAAAATTGAAAATTTATGGTGTATTTGGTTAAAATAAATATAATTTTATTTAGTTTACTTTTTTTTTGATAATCAAATCTCATTAATGAAATATCGAAGCAGTTACAGGAGTAAGATACTCAGGAAAGTTCGAAAACCAATCCCGATGACCTGACAGGGAACGGGTGTTACGCGCTAACAAGTGCGCAGCCTGATTCGCAGATCGCCTTATAAAAACAAAAAATAAATTAGAAAACTGCTTCGCTAGCATAGCACAATATTCCACCAAAAAATCACCTTTAGCCTGAATGGGATTTCTAATATCTTGGATAACTTCCAAGGCATCTGACTCGACAATAAGATTCCTCCATCCCTTCAGCCAACTAAGGACCTCTCTAATACCAATCAACTCAGCAGATCTTGCATCAAAAAGACCTGGAAAATTAACTTGTCTTGCTTAAATGATTTTTCCATGCTCGTCTCGAACTAAGCACCCGATTGCTGCTCTTCCCTCCGTCTTAAATAACGCTGCGTCCACATTAACTTTATAATAACCTGCATTAGGAGGCTTCCAAACTACTCTGCCATCATCCTCTTCTATCTTCCCTTCTCCCTCAACCAGGTTTTGCCTTCGAGCATTCTTCCAAGCCAGCAGCTGCTGGCTAGCTGAGTTCAGCAGAGTCGTTGCATCTCTTCTTTTATTCTCCCAAACAGCACTATTCCGATTCATCCACAGCTGCCAACAAATCATGGCTGCTAGTTCGCTCTCTTCTTTTTTCAACTTCTCTAACCAAGACCTGCACCATTCTAACACATCTGAAACTGCAGTTAAATTAAATTTCAGATTTGAAACATTCCAGCAAGATACCGCAACTTCACAACCAAAGAAAATGTGCTCAACAGTCTCATCAACACTACCACACACTTGACATTGGGCATTTATAAAAACCCGTTTGCGAGCCAGAGCTTCAACCGACGGAAGGAAACCCGATACTAGACGCCAAAGGAAATTCCTAATGTGTAACGGAATATTCAGGTTCCATAATTTATTCCAACAGAAAGCTGACCTCTGATTCTCTTCCCCACTCTTTTCCCCACTCAAACACCTGTAGACACTTTTGACAGAAAACCGGTTCTTCTCGTCAAGCACCTAGAACCAGCTATCTTCTATGTTGCGAATACTAACAGGGACTGACAGAATGCGCATCTGATCTTCCTCGGAGAACAACTCCCTAATGATATCCAAATCCCATTCTTTCGTTCCTTCTTTGAAGAGTTGCCAGACTTTACTACCAGCTAAGTCCCGTCTTTCATCAGTTTTAACAAAACCCGACTCTAAATCTGTTAGCCATGGATCCCGCCAAATGTCCGCAGTTTCGCCATTACCAATACGCAAGCGAATCCCTTTCCTCATAACCTCTTGAGTAGCGAAAATACTTCTCCACACAAAGCTAGGGTTCGATCTCAACGTGGCGCTCAAGAATGAACTCTTCGGAAAGTACTTCGCCTTAAAAACCCTACTCATTAGAGAATCGCTGTTTGTATGTAGCCTCCATGCTTGCCTCGATAACATAGCAATATTGAACTCATGAATTTTCCGAAACCCAATACCTCCAAATTTCTTTGGTTTGCAAAGTCTATCCCATCTAGCCCAACATATGCCTTTCTTCTCCTCCCTATTCCTCCCCCACCAATAGGAATTCATCATCCTTTCTAGCTCGTCACACAAGTCTAAAGGAATTAAGAACACGTTCATAACAAAATTTGGCATTGCCTGAGCCACTGTCTTTAGAAGAATCTCCTTACCCCCTCTAGAAAGAGTCTTCGCACTCCAGCCCTTAATCTTGTGCCACACTCTATCACGAATGAAGTTTAGTATCTGCCTCTTGTTCCTGCCTACAAGCGACGGCAAACCGAGATACTTCCCCTGATCCGCAACTTCATCCACGCCGAGTAATCTGCAAATATCCTCCCTTAGCTTATCCGGGCTGTTAACACTAAACATAATATTTGTCTTTTGGAAGTTTATTTTTTGCCCCGACATACTTTCATACTCCTCAAGAACACGCATAATAACCTCTGTTTCCTCAATAGAAGCACGGAAAAATAGATAACAATCATCCGCAAAAAGAAGATGAATAACCGAAGGAGCACCTCTACACACTGTGGCTCCATGTATTCGGTTCCCACTTTCCTCTCTGTTAAGAAGACAGCTCAAACCCTCAGCGCAAATAATAAACAAGTATGGAGATAAAGGGTCTCCCTGTCTCAAGCCCCGACCCGGCTTAATCGGATCATCATCATAGTTGTCACCCACACTTGTTTATTTAGTTTACTTAAACAATTATTTAATAACTATATATTTTTATATTAAACCAAAAAACTGTAATAGATAACGATTTAAAAAGGAAGGGAGTAGAATGAAACAACTTTTTAGTGTGACATGAAAAATTTAGTGATGAGTTAAAAAAAAATGAACAAATAATTACTTTACCCCCCCAAACTTGGCACAAATTATTAAAAACGTACAAATTAGCAAAACCGGATCATATTTACCTTGAACTTGGCAAAACCGGTTCCAAAACACCCCTATTCAGATGTGGCATCTTAATTGGAGAATGATATTCTAAATTTAAAATAATTAACTCTAATTAACTTAATCTAATTAAATATTTAACCCTAATTAATTTTAAACTCATCTTATTCTTCCTCTACCTCCACCACCACTATCCCTCTTCCTCCACCTCCACCGAACACCACCCAAAATCCATAATCCACCGTCCAAACCCATCATTAACGTCGGAACACCGCCCAAACCCATCAGCAGCGGCTGAGGGACGAACTGGGTTCGTCTCTCAGCAGAGACGAACCCGATTCGTCTCTCATCTGAGAGACGAACCCGTGAGAGACGAATCATTCGTCTATCATCTGAGAGACGAACCTAGATCTGGGTTCGTCAGAGCGACGAACTCACCACAGAGACGAGCTAACGATGAGCAGCTGCTGGAAAAAATTTCTGGCAGCTGCTCATCAGAATTAAAAAAAATTGAATTTATTTTGCAAAATATACAAAAAGGTCCGTTATATTTTTAGTTAATATAATTTTGATATGTAAGGTTTTAAAATTAAATTGCTTTTTTAATTATTATGGACTAATCTATACAATGTTAAAAATATTAGGATCATTTTAAACTTTTTTCAATAAAAAACAACCTAGGAAACAAAACCACCACCCGAACCGGAGAGTGTGTTTCATTAGGCGAGAGTGGGGAGGGGGGGTTTGTACCAATTTTGGCAAGTTCAGGGTAAAAGTGATCCACTTTTCTCAATTTGGACGTTTTTGATACTTTGTGCCAAGTTCAGGCGGTAAAGCAATCTTTTGTTCAAAAAAAAAATTCAATACTGCATCTAGCTCATAAGTATAGAAATTTTTTTATTTTAAATTGTTCCATAATTTAAAAATGGGTTAATGCAAAAAAAAAATCACGAACTTTACATGTTTTCTCATTTTAATCACAAAGTTTAAATTTTCTCATTTTCATGCACGAACTACCACTTTTTTTCTTCTAATTCATGCACGGTGCTGAGGTGACACTCATTCATTAGTGTAAAATGACATCCACCTCAGCAAATTAACCAATGGAAACGTGACACCTCAGCACCATGCATGAATTTGAGAAATAGTGGTAGTTCGTGCATGAAAATGAAAAAATTTAAACTGCGTGATTAAAATGAGAAAACGTGTAAAGTTGGTGAACTTTTTGACATTAACCCTTAAAAAAATTATTTTTAGTTTCAAATAAATGCTTTAATCACAATTTTTTTATAATAATAATATCATTTTATTAAGCATAATGGGAAGCAATTACATTAGTGAGAAATTTAAGAAAGTTACTAAACCATTCATGTTCGCCTAACAAACAACAGAAAAAATGTGCCAAAGAATGCGCCGCACCATTCGTAGACCATCATACAAAATTAAATTGAAAATTACTAAATTGCTCTATAAGACATTGCATTCGACAATAAGTTGGTCTATTCCGACTTTTAGTGGCATCTGAAAGTTTGCGATAACATCCAACGTATCAAATTCCAGAATAATGCACGTAGCTTCCTTCGACCAACTCAAAGCTTCTTTTGGCAATCGTTTCAGCATCTCTTGTAGATGTCAAACACTCTAACCAAACAGACTGAGCTTTGGTTAGACGGCCCTTGTGATCTCTCACGATACAATAACTTCTAAGACCCTTACATTGTGAAAATAAGAATGTCTACAATTTCTCTTAGCCATCCATGTGTCGATCTTGTCCGCACTACTGTACCTTTTTATTTACTCAGTCCATAATCCATAAGTCTTCCCTTCGAGATTTGCACAAACTGCCCAAGTGCGAGCTCATGGGCTGCTGCATTAGCAACAATGTCAACTTAACACTATTTCTCATACCAAACACCATCATTGTAACGCAACTACATGTACCAACACATCATTGCCATCAAATTATCAGTATCCTTATTCAGATTACCTTAGGACTCTACAACCACATCATGACTGAATCAATCTCAGGAATAAGAAACTGGAAACCTAACCTTCTCATTAGTCTCTCGTGAAATCAACAAATAAAAATAGCGGGCTTGATTGATCCATGCTTTGAGCTACAAACATTACACAAAAGTTGGACATCTAATTTTTGTGGTTTAATGCAAAAATTATAAAAAGATGCGATTTGTAAGCTCGCTAAAGGATGTGGAAAACATTCATGGCGACGTTCAACTTCCATAATATTTTTCACAGTGCATGCATATCACACTCCGCTTCTCCATGCAATGGATGATAACTGCTTTTCACAGTTATTTTCTCGAGGCTATGTCATCGGGAAAGATTTCTTGGAAGAGCTCTTAGTACCATTCTTGAGAACTTGACAAAACAATTGATCCACTATGCATTATAGAATCCATCTAGAGCCTCCTCTTGGATCAAATTGCTATTGCCATCAATTAACAAAGGCTCATTTCACACCCTTGTATTTGAATCGGGGTCAATAATCTTCCAAATCCCCCTCTATGGCATATCTTACATAGTAAATATGTTTCAAACAAAGTTAGGGTTATTACCAAGACTAGTTTTCAAGAAATCTCCATATGGAGAGTGTTTTCCAGATAACACTTTATAACACAAGGTGTCTTATTTTTTTTTACCCTATGAGGTTTATTCTTCATCAATCTCTGCGGTGATGGGCTAGCATCGCAAAGTTAAATTTGTGCAAATTGTTGAAACCTAAACCTCCCATATTCTTCGAATTGCAATGTTTTTTCCATCTCGACAAAAAAATCCCTTTCTTACCTAAAACATATATGCCCCACCAATAATAATTCATCATTTTGTGAAGTTAGGTACATAGATCTAACAGAATGAGGAAAATATTTGTACCGTTGTTAGGCATCATTTGTGCTGCAGTTATTAATAACACTTATTTGCCGCCTTTGGATATTACTTTATACCTTTAACCTTGAAACTTCTGCCATACCATTTCCTTCACAAAGGGAAATAATTCCCTTTTATTTCTAGAAATAAGGCAAGGAAGGCCTATGTACATACCTTAAGCATGCACCTACAAAATGCCTAACACATTGGAAACCCTTGTGTGCTGCTCTAGGCTTATATTGAAGCTGAACAGAATATTCGACTTATGTAAATTCACTTCCTATCCTGAAGCTGAACCATATTTATTCAAAATTTTCTTAATAACACTAGCTTCCTTCTACAATACGTTAAAGAAAACAATAATTATCATCATCTTGTTCATCAAACTTTCTTTCAGATATAATGCATGAAAATCTTAGTCATCCCTCTTGGTATGTTAAATAAAGATTATTGTCTAATATTTCACTTCACCAAAACGGGATGATACTTAGTTAAATTTGGTTATATGATTTGATTAATGAACCTCTAATTGAAGATCTCTCATTATTGGTTTTGAATATAAACTTTGAAACTTTAGTTAGAATTTGAGTGGGTGCCTCAATATTAATTATTTCATTAAACATTGTGCTTCAAATTTCTTATTAGTCCAGGCCAACCTCATTACCATGAAGGGAACTGTTTATAATCTACGCAATTTGTGTTATTAGAGGAAAGAACAAATCATTCACATGCTCTTGCATTGCAATTATTTTAAAATTACTTTGTTTGCTTCAAATATAGCGATGATTTTTCATAATATGAAATCTTTTTTCTCAGGTTAATGGTTGCGTGTCATTAATATTCTAACCAATGCTAGTCTACAAGATAAAATTCTACGTATTGCTAATATTTATTGTCATATTTTATTGTCCGTAAACTCTTTTATATTTTATCATGAGTCATTAATCTTATAGAAATTACTAACGGTGCTTGCAAAGACTTTTATATCCATCAAGAGACTCATCGCCCTCGTCCTGCTATAGCTAGAAATTTGCCTATCATCTATAAGAAGTGGCAGCTTTCTCCTTTTATTAGATTGAAGCTTAAATCATATCCCTCTTCTCATAGCAAAATGCAGTTGGTAACTACAACGATTATTTCTAGAAATCATGTCGCTGATCTTATTTTTGCAAATTTGAAATCTGTTTTTGCAGGTTTACTATAGCAGCTAAGGCTCTTACTCTTTGAGATACAATAAAAAAATGAAATCCATTCAAATTGGCAACAAATGGATTGTGAGTATAACTTGCAAAGCAGCATCCAAGTTATTCCGTGGGATATTAAACCTATTGAAGAGGATATTTGAGATCAAACTAGTTCCATCTAATCTTATTACGTTGCTGAAATCCTAAATGCAACCCTAAATGAAGGTGAATTAGGGTTGTTTAAAAAATTAAGTCATTTTTAAGGAAGATTGCAATAAAGTTAGGATTTAGAGAAATAAACAAACAAATATTAAAGTGGTTCAGATTATAACTCAATCCTATATCCACTGCTCGATCAAATATTGAGATTTTTAATCTACTAAATTTGGTGTTTAAAGCTAACACCTAACTGTACACAAATGAGTATTTTTAAAGATAAAGTCAAACTTACAACACTTCATTTTTTTTTAAAGCTAATCAACTAAAACTCAAGAAATCAATATGAAATTGATGCATAATAATTGAAAGTAATAGATAAAAATTGAATGCTTTGAATTGTGTAAGGAGTAATGATTCTTATAACCTTTACACAATAAGTGAGTATATCTTTATACTCAACAACAACTCATGTCTAAGTCTTCTTGAAAGTTGACAAACGTTTTGTTGAGGGACATTAGTTATTGGGTAGCCTTGGATAGCACCCATAAATGGCATTGTATATGCCTGCGAACCATGAGTCGCATCCGACTCAGCTTTGCCGCCCCCATAAAAACCTCATTATAACTTTGAAATTACGAAATTTAAGTTTTCTCTACAGAGATCTAAACTTATAAACATGATTATAAGCTTTTAATTGATTGCTAAATTTAAAATTAAGAAGATCTAAAATGCTATAGTCTAGCTTTTTTTAATTTTTTGATTTTGATTATCAACTATAAAAAATGGCTAAGTTGAGTTGAAATTCATATTAATTTTAACTCACCCTTACTTTATGCACTAATACGAAATAAACAATTAAGGCATAAAACATCAAAAAAATTAACTACTTAGGCATTTTGAACAATTACAACACAATTTGTAATTCATGATAATTGTAAAGATGGATACAATTTCTTCTCCCCCTTTATCAAAAACAAAAAGAATTAAAGCATATAAAACACGAACTTTACACGAATTTGAACAAAAATAAAAGTTGGTGTATCTTATGACAAGTTTTAAAAGGCGTGATTCAATTGAGAAAACATGTAATGTTGGTGACTTTTTATGAGAACAAAGGATCATTTAAACCCCTAAACTTGGCACGAAGTATCAAATACATCCAAGTTCCCAAAAGTGAATCAAACACACCCACAACTTGGCAAATCGTATGAAAAACGTCATTAAGCGAGTGAGAATACCACCCCCTTTAAAATTCACAAAACTGGATCAATTTACTCCCCCACCACTTTCTATTGGAAACCATCGCACCTGTAGGAAGCCTCCGTCGACTCTGACACCAACGCTTGATTTTTTTTCCATATCAAATACCACTAACCCGGAAGCCATCACCCACTGCAAAAATAATTCGGACAGCTTTGTTCTTCACGAAGAACATATTCTCTGTTCTTTTGAGAAGAACAAATAACCTTATGTTCTATTCGCGAAGAATAGAGTTGTTCTTCACGAGGAAGGCCGGAAAATTTGGTTGGTTAATTGTTTTATATTCGAAAATGTTTTTTAAAAAATTTAGGAATCTTCAAGTACTAATTTGATTAACTAAAAAAATATTATTTTGGACTTTTTACCTTGGAAAGTATGTTTCAAACGAGAGTTGAGAGTGAGCGAGAGTGGCCGAGGGGTGGATTTGATTCGGTTTTGCAAAGTTCTAGTGTGATTTGATCCGGTTTTGCAAACTTAGTATATTTGATATTTTGTGCCAGGTTCAGGGGGTGAAATGGTCCTTTGTTCATTTTTATGATATTATCCTTTTTTTAAAGGAAAACTGCAAACAACTACTTTTTGAAATAAATGTATATGTCGCGCCCGTGACATGTAGGTCGTGCCCGTGGCCTTTTAACATTATAGTCATTATGAGTAATAATCACAAGTTCGTGCCCGTGACAAAGCCTGTTGCGCTCGTGACACAACATGTCGCACGCGTGACACACTTGTCGCGCCCGCAACCTATTGTGTCGCTCCCACGACTAGAACCAAAAAAACATTTTTAAGCAAAAAGAAAGGTTTTTGATATACCAGGCCTTGTTTTCAATATGTGAATATTATAGATCAAAATAACCAAATACATGTATAATTCATCAATTTATTAACAAACATGTAGTCTAAAGATATTAAGGAAAACAAACATGTGAAACATCAAACATTTAAGCAAAAAAATACATTCATGACATATAACAGCATGCATACAACATAAAGCGCTCCTTTCAAGCATACTAATCTCTCTTGCGATAAAATTTGTATGTACTTCATTATAAAATTAAAATAGTTATGTTTGAAAAGTATTATCCGTTAAAATGGATTTGAGAGGGACTAAAAAAATCTTAAGAAATTAAAAGGCAATAAAGAATAAGTCACTGGATAATATCTTCAATGCCAATATGCTTGAAATAATTTTAATTTGGTATGGGTGAAATTTCATAAAATTGTGAGAACGTTCTACTAATTGTTTCGGTCAATAATTAAGTAATTAGGTTAAAGTGATTAATTAATTACTGAGGACTAAAGTGAATTTTAACCACTTATATATATATACATACACATACATACATATACATATATATACACATACATACATATATACATACATACATACATACATATACATGCATATACATACATACATACATATACATACATGCATATACATACACACATATACATACATGCATACACATACACACATATACATACATGCATACACATACACACATATACATACATACATATTTATATACATACATATATATATACATACATACATATACATATACATATAGATATAGATAGACATAGATATATGTATGTATATATATATATATATCTATCTATATACATATATTTCATCTTTTGTTTTCTTTCTTTCAAAACTTTAGTGTATATATATATACATATATATACGTGTACGTGTACGCGTACGCGCGTACGCGTAGGTGTACGCGTGCACGCGTACCCGTGGACGCGTGAACGCGTACCCGTGGACGCGTGCACGCGTACACGTGGACGCGTGCACGTTGAAAAAATATCAATTGAAGTGGAGGGTTTCTTCAAACAACAAGGAGCTTTTCCGTTTTAATCGATCAATTTCTTGTTTCTAATTTCAATTTTTTCAATAATACGCCTATAATCAAGGTATCAATCACGAATTTGAATTCGATTTGGTGTTTGAATGGTTTTATTAAAGTTTAGGTGCGGTTTATCATTTTTATTATTGTTTGAACACGTTAAGCTAAGAATTGATTGTTTTAATCGATGGAATTTGAGTTATATATGCGGATTGGATGGAAATAACATCAGGTATCGAGAGTTTAAAATCGAGGAGTACAGTTTTGCTCAACTGAACAAACATCATTCTGCTCGTACGAGAAAAAATACTTTTCCTTGGTGAGCAGAATTGTTATCCTTGGCGAGCAGAACAGCTTCTACTCGACAAGCAGAAGCATCTTGCTCAGCTAGCAGAAGACATATGCTTGACGAGCAGAGTAATCTTTGCTCAATGAGCAGAGTTAGGGGCTCCTAAAGCAGATCCCGACCCAGCCATAAAGGCTCGTACCTGGATATAATACCCCAAAAGATTTAATTATCTAATTGGGTCACGTGTCCCGCTTTAAGTCGCCGGAGTGGCGATATTGAAAAATTTTCCGAGAAATTAAGATAAATAAAATTCAAGTAGGTCGGTTTTAAAAATATTATTGCGAACAGTTTAATATTATATTTTAGTTATAAAGTTAGAAGTGGAATTAAAAGGAGAAATGTCAAAAAAAGCCTCAAAATAAAGTTCAGGGACTAAAGTGGTAATTTAGCTAATTACGGCTCAAAAATGGAGATTTTAGATTTTGACGAGAGAATATAAATTCTCGGGTCGTATTATTTATTGGATATAAATAATACGTATAAGTTATGATTAAAGTATTAATTGATTTAGTTATGGACTAAATTGAACAAAAGAAAAGTTCAAAGGATAATTAGTAACAAATAAAGAAATCAGGGCTTAAAGTAATAATTTAGCCACACCATATATAATTAAGAAAATATGAATAAGAGAAAATCATAGGAGAAAGAAGAAAGCTCCAGAGACAACGATCCGTTTATTGTTCCTCACCGTCGATCGCTCGCCGTTTCGCCGTTCGAAGTCCGATTCAAGCGATTTTCGCGTCGATCTCTCCGGAATTGGAAGTTCTACCCATCCTGATCTTCAAATCAAGGTAAGAGTTCGATTTTTGGCATGAAAACGATGAGTTTTCTGGCTGTTTTAAGGGAATTAGTGTATTGGTATTGAATTTGATGTTTTAAGGTCGTTTTAAAGTTTTAATAAAAACGGAGATATGGGTTTTGAGTGTGGGGGTGTTACTAACACGACAGGATGGATGGAAAACCCCGGAAATTGATTTCCGGGGGCCGTGCACCAGGGTTGCACGATCGTGCACCCGCCGAGGCGCACTATCATGCCCCGAATCCCACGAGTGTGCATACAGATCGTGTTTGACCTAGGCATTTGATATTTCCGGATATTTGACTTTAAAAGACGAATTAAGGACCCGAGGATCATGAGTTTCGAGATTAGCTCGACGTTTCGAACGGTGAATGGTAATAGAAAATGTTAAATAATATTTACGATTCCAAATACAAGAACTATAGTTCGACATATCGTGAATGCGATAAAGGATTATCGATTCATGAATAATATTGGAAATGAAACTAAACCCTAGAACTTAAAAAGTATTATACATGCAAAACACGAGATTCACATCTAATTACTAAACGTTAATTATTATGTATTAGACGCGTGATCGAACAGTGAGGGCACTAGACGTGGGGTAGCAAGAGCATATCATTGCATAGACCACATCATTGCATATACCACATCATTGATTGGATAGCGGTCACTGTGAGTTGCAGTTTACTTTCGTGTATTATATATTAAAGTTATTATATATATATATATATATATATATATATATATATATATTGTTTATACGCATCGCATTATATATGATTGGTTGAAATGTTATTTGTTCTCTTAAGGTTTTATATACGAGAGACTGGTATGCGATCCGAAGAAACTAGCTACCTATTGGGTGTCAATAGGCTGTGTGATCACCAGTATCGAGTCAGTCTAGTGTGTTTTCATATGAGAAACGAATTGATATATACATGCATGATGTGAATATGAATATGAATATGAATATGAATTTCGAAGTTTGACAATGAATTCGATACGAGCGAGCACTCGGTTACGGTGTAACCTGAGCCTCGTATCTAGTAAGTTGGACTCACACTTTGGGATTAAGCGATTGGTCGTGATCGACGTGGTAGAGTGTGAACACTCCCGGGTAAGACCATTTGGATCAGTATGATTTGAATAGTCGTAAGTTGTGTCACATTTTAGGCTATTAGTTTCGAACGGATCAAATACTTATTTTTATTTGAAATGCGATGTTATGTTTTTATGATAATACCGTTAGTAAAATGCAAACTCACTCAGTATTTTCTCAAATACTGACCCCTCACTTTTGATATCTTTCAGGGGCTTAGTGTCTGGACTTAGCTAGAAGCCAATTTTTGGGATTCGGAAGTCAGCCCCACATGTATAGTCCTCGACTTCCGTAGTACTGCAGTAGTGGTCCTGTGTCGATAGAATCATAGCCTGACAGCAGTACATTTTGGGTTATGTTTTACTTGTTGTCTTTGTTTATATCTTTTTGTAGGCTACGTATGATGTGTTTTGTTTACGGCACCAGATGCCGGAGATATGTTTATAATTTAATAGTACGTATATACTCCCGTGAGGCCAGTTTGTACGAGGTACAGTAACTAGAGCTCACGTGGATATCAGAAAGTTAATGTGAACATCATACATGTATATATACATGTTTACTTCCGTTGTATTGATGTTATTTGTTTATTATTTGCAAAAAATTGATAGTGGTTTTAGGCTTGCTACGGGTTTCGGAGCTACCACTCCCGTTCCCTAGCGCCGGTCTCGGCTCAATAATTTTGGGTCGTGACACTGGACCTAACAAATTGAGGTGATTATAACCCGGGTTTAACCAAAGTGTATTGACGAAATTGTAATGGATTGATGTTAAAAGTTTAAAAGATTAAGCAAATAAAGGTGGTTACATATAGACAAATCGTGTTGAAATTTCCAATAGACAATGAAACTGAATGACGGTACCATTAAACCACAATTATAAAAGAAAGATTTAATTATGGAATGAAATAAATATTTTGAAAAAAAGATTTAATGTCGGGAGTATTATATTCGATTAGTATATGTGTTGTATCTAGAGTCAACTCTAGAATAGGATTCTCGATATGTAATTTGTTTTAATGTTTGAATCATATGATATATCTAACGACTCAACTAACTGTTAGAAAGGAACTTATGGAGCTTGACGGTTCAGATTCATGTGAACATTTTGGGATAGTAATTTCAGTGAGTTTGTATATGTTTACTTTTGAGTATTTAAGAGTGTATTGCTTTATTCGCTCAAATATTTTATTTGAATAGCATACATACAAATGGTTTGAAACCAGTATAGATCTTTTCAAACGTGCCTACTTATTGTGCGGTAATAGGACTGTGTGATCACTGGTATTGATCTGTAAGTTTCTTATGTTGGAGTCGGAGGCAGTTTCTTCCTTTTTTTCTCCTTGAGTTGGTTGATGGACCATAATGTCAAGAGAAGAAGTGTAATATCCTTCACTGTTATGACATAAGAATCCGACGTGTGACACACGTTTCCTTTAAAATACGATGAAATACATGTCGTGTTTGATATAAAAATAAATATAATATATTTAGAGGATAAATAAATTATGGTTTAAGGATGAGATATAATTATATTTGGAGTTATAATTATATAAATATGGATAAGCATTTATATCAGGTGAAATACGCGTGTAGAATAGTATTTGGTGAAATAGAGGTTAAAATAAAATAAATTAATATATCAATATGCATCTCTAATTGAAGAGTAAAAAATTTCGAAAATATCCCCGAAATTATAATGTCGAAATATGGAAATTTAGACGTAAAAATATAGAAAATGACGAGCAGGAACACGTGGTGATAAATGAGTGAAGACACGAATCGAGCATGCACGGCGACACGTGGCGCGCATGCAAAGTGAAATGAAATTGAGAAAGGTAAAATCATAAGTTGTGATATAACGAAGTGAAATCGTAATAGATGGAAGATAATATGGTTAGATAAAGAGTAATGTGATAGCTGGATGAACTAGGAAATGAGTGACGATCATAAAAACAAGATGTATTGGATTAATGGACGTTGTGTATAGAGCTATTGTTATAGTATGTTCATAAACTGAAAAGTGGTAAAAAGAGTAAGAGACATTCTCGTTAACGTACCATATGAATGATACATAATTGGATTGAAAGATATAAGGAGGGACGTTGTAATACGCAATATATTGTTAAGGTTATGGTAAGAATAAGAAAAGATAATGTGATCAAAAGGACGTATCGTCTGATTGTAATGGAAATAATGAGCGACTGTATAGCAATAATTGAGTTATGGATTCTAATATGATAAAAGAAAGTAATATATTGGAACACTCAACTGAGTAGTGAGAATTGGATTACAATTTAATGATTGATCGTATAGTTTAAGAAAGATAAATAGTAAAATGTAGTATACGATCGAAAATGTGAAGAAGAAGATGGCGAGTGAAGGATAAATGATATATTAGTGAAAGAAAAAGGTAGAATTGTTTTAAACCTAGTGGATGAAAGTAAAGTCGTTATATTGAAAAAAATATCGGAAGTGGAGTCGTTAGAAATGTAAGGTCAAGAAGGAAATAAGGAAAATGAAATGGATGATGAATGGTAAGTTAATATATAATTGGATAGTAGGATGAAAGGTGATATCTAAATATGGAAATTTCAAAGGTTAAGGAAACAAGATTTGATATAAGGATATAGAAAGTACGATTTTGACGTGTGTAACTTGTAAACATGAAAAGAGTAAATAGTTATGAGAATATAGTAAATGCGGAAAGGGACGAAAGAAATTGGAATAAGAAAAAAGTATGATATTTGGATATGAACAAAATGAAAAGTAGATTCAATAACAAGCGGTTATTTGATGTTGTAACCAATAGTAAGCGATCATAAGTAGTTAAAAGGATAAGACAACAAAAAGGAACTTAAATATTAAAAGGAATTAGTCCAAATTGAAATTAATACTCATAGTCTTGAGTTATAATTCGAGGACGAATTATTCTAAATGGGGAAGAATGTAATATCCCTCACTGTTATGACATAAGAATTCGGCGTGTGACACACATTTTGTTTAAAATATGATGAAATACATGTCGTGTTTGATATAAAAATAAATATAATATATTTAATTGATAAATAAATTATGATTTAAGGATTAAATATAATTATATTTAGAGTTATAATTATATAAGTATAGATAAGCGTTTATATCAGGTGAAATACGCGTGTAGAATAGTATTTGGTGAAATAGAGGTTAGATTAAATAAATTAATATATCAATATGCATCTCTAATTGAAGAGTAAAAATTTTCGGAAATATCCCCCAAATTAAAGTGTCGAAATATAGAAGCTTGGACGTAAAAATACAAAAAAATAACGAGCAGGAACACGTAGCGATGAATGAGTGAAGACACGAGTCGAGCATGCGCGGCGACATGTGGTGCGCATACACAACGACACGCAGAGACACGTGGTGTGCATGCACAACGACACATGGCGAGCATGTGCAATGACACGTGGCGCGCATGCGCTTCGACACATGGAGACACGTGTCAAGCATGCACAGTGACACATGGCAATATATATGTCTATATATATAGAAAACGTTTACAGTACATTTTTCTTTTCTAGTGGATATTCTCTGAAAAGCGGTTTTGATACGTCGAGTTTTTCTAGTCGATATCTCTCTACTCTGATATCGGAATTTGATGTTCTTTATAACAAATCGAAGCTATCGACGTCCTCTTCAACTCTACTATTTTTGTTTTGTAAATTTCTGCCAAAAAATATATCAAAACCGTGACTTAAGTTTAGCACTTGAGTAGTCAAATCATGTTGGGTGCTTTGGAGTTAGCACTTGAGTATTTCAAGAGAATTAACTTCAATTAAACTTTCCTCACATAGCAATTAATATTTTTGTGACCATATTTTATGTAATAAACACATTGAAGCCGATGGATCATATTGGCATATTTAGGTGAGGTCTTGACTCTAGAAGTCTCACAAGTGTGGGCATAACAATGAGCACATGAATAATCATAAGCGTAGGCATTTTCTTTGGCATATGAATGTGCATGAGAATATGAATATACATGAGTCTTTCTCATTTTCCTCGTGTCCCATTTACGACTATATTGTAAGGCATAAGCATGTATAAAGGATTATGTACCCTTTTAGCTCCTAGGCCTTTGAACCAAGGATGGCTTAGACTTAGAAGCTTGGACATGTGCCTTTTTTACCCCTTTTGATTTGATCAATTTGTCATAAATATCTATGAAAGAAATTTCAGGCAAAGAGGTCTTCATAAATGTAGTCACATTTGGACTAGAGGTACCTTGATTATAGCCAAATCCTAATTTTATGGCTAGATCTCTTTGAGATATAAAAATTATATCTAAAGTTTCCTTCCCTTTTTGAATAAGTGAAGAATTTCATTCTTTAATTGCTCATTTTTTAAGCATAATATTAATATTTTGCTTTGAGATAGATTTTAAAGAAGACTTTAGGTCTTGAAATTCTTTCTCAAGTTAAACATCTTGATTATAGCCATTGAGACTTCCTTTTTGAAAAACTTTATCTTACCGTAATAATCACAACAATTAAGGTTAACTTATTCAACATGCTATCACATTCATCAATAACATAATTCACAACAACATTATCAACAATAATTGTCTCAACAATGTTCAAGCTATCATGTGATTCAACACCAATATCATCCCAAATAAAATTGAAGGAGTTACCTTATAGATTGGTTTCTTTTCAAATACCATGAAGCAAAGATTTTCTCTTTCTTCACCTTGGCCATCATCATCGGATTGATAATCACTCTCATCATCCCAAAGTAGTCACATAGCCGTTTTGTCCTTTTGATGAGGACGTTTGGAAGATCTTGGACATTCCCGTCTTGTGTGACCCTGTTGTTGGAAAATATTAAACATGGGTGTTAAAATGACATAATTATTTGTCATTTTAATGTTTAATTTTGAGATGGACCTACTATCCGAAAGTATCGGATCTTGGTGGTTTTGTATTCTCTACCGTGAGTAGATCAGAACCGTATATTATATGCTCAAAATAGTTCAAAAGGTGAATGAGAATTGATGCTCAAAAGTCGCACCTTGAAAAATGAATTTGAAAAGGAAATTATGCATTCCCACATTGGTTGGGAAACTTCACTTGATGTAGTTTATATTGAATTATTCATTAGCTTAGTTACAAGCTAGTGAGCCTAAGGGCTCACAATTCAATCAACCAACTTCAAGGGACAATGGGTATGCGCTCGATCAGTGCACGCGAATGCAACGATAAAACTAGCCTTGTGCAAGTTTTATTTTGCATTTTTAATTTTTTTTTAAATTACATAACACCCGTTGTTTTATTTTTTAACTTATCAATTTAAGTTTTGTAACTTGCTATTTAAAACTTGCAATTTAAATTTTGTAACATGTCTCCTTCATTATACAATAAAAGAGATGCATGTTATGGAATTTTGATGGCTATATAAAGCTATCAATTCCAATGCAAAAGGACATCCAAAAAAGTTTTAATTTTCCTCTCCAAAATTTTCATTCTTTGTGATAGAGTTCGGACGATAATTCTGGTTCGTTGAGAACAACGCTTCGGTATTGTTGTGTTTCGTTTTATCCTGGGAAACAGTTGCAATTCACATACGGTGAGGGCAAATCTGTTTTAAGGAAAGCGTGTGATACACGTGACTCGATTCGATTTAGTTACATTTTCTATTTTCAATTGAATTTACTATTTTTATTTATTGTTTATATTATAATAAATTATTATTTCTGTCTGCGTATTATTTTGCCTAACAATCTTAAAACAGATTTTTCATCCATCGTTTATGGCGATTTGCTAAGTATACGCGTGTTAAATGGTTTGTGTGCCGGTCATACGCAGTTACAGAAAATTGGCAGAATCAATTTAAAAACAGGATTCCATTTGTCTTGTTTGTTTGACTAACAAATTTATTAAGCTATTTTGCAGGATTTAAGTTTATATTAATTTTGGATAAAATAAAATAAATATTATTTTATGGACATAATTTTAGTATTATGGCAATTTCATAATTGGAATTTATTTTAATTAGAATAATAAAAAAAATACATTTTTTGAGGCATAAATAATTTCCTGAAAATGCAGAATTGATAAAAAAAAAATTGCAGAATTATATTTTACTTTTATTTAGGATATTTAATATCTTAATTAAAAAATAATAATGGGCAGTTTATTAACATAAGTTGTAGATAATTTTATGGTTAAATTATTATTTTTTGAAATATTTAAGCAGTTTCGAATTAAATTTCAAAATGGTTTTATAACAGTTCTTATACATTTTAGAATAGTCATTGGGCTGTTTTGAGAAGAAAAAAAAATCTGGATAGTTTTTTTTAAAAAAATAATTTTTTGTAGCATTTTTTTTAATTAAAAAAAATTATTTTGGTTATTCAAATTTTAATTGCAGATTATATTTGCTTAGAAATTTGAAATTTTTGGACAATTTTTGTTAAGTAAATAATTATTTATTTTTGTAATATTGAATACAATTAAATTTGTATTAATATACACATTTCTTATTGTTTTTAGAAATGGAATTCAATGAAGAAAATTCTGGGAATGCGACTTCGGGTCAAATTCCAGTTCCTGTAGCACCGGTTTCGATTCCTTTGAATCATGCTGAATTACCGGAGAAAGTCAACGGATTGAATTTCAAAAGATGGCAACAAAAGATGTTTTATCTGACCACTTTGGGTCTGTCCAGATTCTTGATGGAGGATGCTCCAAAATCTGATGATCACAATGACAACCAAATTCGTATGGCTGTTGATGCATGGAATAATTCTGATTATTTATGTCGTAATTATTTAATGAATGGTTTAGGTGATTCATTGTATAATGTTTACTATACTAAAAAGACAGCTAAAGAATTATGGGATTCATTAGACCATAAATATAAGTCTGAGGATGCTGGCGCCAAGAAATATATTGTTGGCCGATTCCTAGATTATAAAATGGTAGATTCTAAAACGATGGTTAATCAAGTTCAGGAACTTCAGGTGATAATTCATGAAATTCATGCTGAGGGGATGGCTTTGAGTGAATCTTTCCAAGTGGCGGCTGTTATTTAAAAATTACCACCTGGATGGAAAGACTTCAAAAATTACCTTAAGCATAAGCGAAAGGAAATGAGCATGGAGGATCTAATTGTTAGACTTCGAATTGAAGAGGACAACAAAGGGTCTGAGAGAAAACTCAATGAATTTGTGGCAAAAGCCAATGTGATGGAGCTGGGCAAAACTAAAAGAAGAAAGCTTCTGGGAAAAGGTTCAAGATTGGGCCTAAAGGTGGAATTTCAAAACCAAAGAAATTTCAAGGAAAGTGCTACAACTGTGACAAAACTGGTCACAAGTCAGCTGATTGCAGATTACCTAAGAAAAATAAAGGTAAGAAGCATGAAGCCAATGCTGTGGAGGACATCACTCGAGATGTGAGTGAAATAAGTCTTTCTGCTGTGGTTTCTGAGGTGAACCTAATTGGGTCGAATCCGAAAGAATGGTGGATTGACACTGGGGCTACTAGGCATGTGTGCTCAAACAAATCGATGTTCAGTTCATTTGTAGCAGTGGAAAATGGAGAAAAGCTGTTCATGGGAAACTCGGCTACATCCGAGATTGCTGGTCAAGAAAAGGTGATCCTGAAGATGACTTCTGGAAAGGACTTGACTCTGAACAATGTGCTATATGTTCCAGATATTCGTAAGAATTTGGTGTCTGGTTCATTGCTTAATAAGCATGGTTTTCGCATTGTAATTGAGTCGGACAAACTAATTTTGTCCAAAAGTGGAATGTATGTGGGAAAAGGTTATGAGACTGAGGGGCTTTTTAAGCTGAATGTCATGACTGTAAAAGCAAAAATTAATGAAATTAATAATTCTTCTGCTTACTTGATTGAGTCTTCTAATTTGTGGCATGGTAGACTAGGACATGTTAATTATGATACATTGCGTAGATTAATTAATATGAACCACATACCCAATTTTAAAATTGATTCCAAACATAAGTGTGAAACTTGTGTAGAGGCAAAATTAACAAGGTCATCCTTTCACGGAATAGAAAGGAACACTGAACCGCTTGACCTGATACATAGTGATGTATATGACCTAAAGTTTGTTCAAACTAGAGGGGGTTACAAATATTTTATTACTTTCGTTGATGATAGTACAAAATATTGCTATGTATATTTGCTAAAAAGCAAAGATGAGGCTATAGAAAAATTCATTCTCTATAAAACCGAAGTTGAGAATCAATTGAACAGAAAAATCAAAATGATTAGAAGTGACCGTGGAGGTGAATATGTCGTACCATTTGGTGAATTTTGTTCACAACATGGTATTATTCATGAAGTCACGGCTCCATATTCTCCTCAGTCAAATGGTATGGCTGAACGTAAAAATCGTACTCTAAAAGAAATGATGAATGTGATGCTAATTAGTTCTGGATTACCTCAGAACTTGTGGGGGGAAGCCATTTTATCGGCAAATTATCTTTTAAATAAGATACCTCGAAAGAAAAATGACAAGACCCCTTACGAATTATGGAAAGGATTGAAGCCTTGTTATAAATACTTGAAAATGTGGGGGTGTCTTGCAAAGGTTATGGTACCGACACCAAAAAAGGTGAAGATAGGTCCAAAAACTGTTGATTGCATTTTCATTGGATATGCACATAATAGTACTGCTTATCGATTTCTTGTGTATGAATCTAAAAATCCTGAAATTCACAAGAACACGATTATGGAATCTAGAAATGCATCGTTCTTTGAACATATATTTCCTAGTAAATCCATAGAGGAAAGACCGAGTACATCCATACGTACTTATGAGTCAATGGATGAAGGCGAAAATGATCAGGGTGAATATAACAAAGAAAATGAATTTGAGGATGAACCTAGACGTAGTAAACGTGCAAGAATAGAAAAATCTTTTGGTCCAGATTTTCTAACCTATTTGCTAGAAGGTGAACCTCAAAACTTCAAGGAAGCCGTGAATTCTTCTGAAGGTCCTTTGTGGAAAGAGGCCATTAAGAGTGAAATTAACTCTATTTTGCAAAATCATACCTGGGAACTAGTGGATTTACCTCCAGGATGTAAACCATTAGGTTCCAAATGGATTTTCAAACGAAAAATGAAAGCCGATGAAACAATTGATAAGTATAAGGCCAGACTTGTGATTAAAGGTTATAGACAACGTGAAGGCCTTGATTACTTTGATACGTATTCTCCCGTGACGAGAATAACTTCCATAAGGATGATACTTACTATTGCCGCACTGCGGAAATTAGAAGTACATCAAATGGATGTGAAAACAGCTTTTCTTTATGGAGATTTAGAAGAAGAAATCTACATGGAACAACCTCAGGGTTTTTCTGCTTTAGGGCAGGAGAAGAAAGTCTGTAAATTGGTGAAATCATTGTACGGTCTGAAACAAGCACCAAAACAATGGCATGAAAAATTCGATAATGTCATGCTAGCCAATGGTTTCAAAATAAATGAGTGTGATAAATGTATATATCTTAAAGACACGGAAAATGGCTATGTCATTTTATGTCTTTACGTTGATGACATGCTCATTGTTGGTAGTGATGGAAAAATGGTCAAATCTACTAAGGATATGGTAAGATCAAGATTTGACATGAAAGATTTGGGACTAGCAGATGTGATATTGGGAATCAAAATCACAAGAATATCAGAAGGTCTCATATTAAGTCAGTCACATTAAGTTGACAAAATTCTTGAGAAATATAACAAAGATGATTCTAGCATTGCTAGTACACCGTTTGATATGAATTTACATCTAAGAAAGAATAGAGGTGAAAGTATCTCTCAGGTAGAGTACTCAAGAATAATAGGAAGTCTGATGTACTTAATGAGTTGTACTAGACCAGACATTGCCTATACAGTTAGTAAACTGAGTAGGTATACGAGTAATCCAGGTATTGATCATTGGAAAGCAATTACTAGAATACTAAGGTATTTACGGAACACTCGTGACTTTGGGCTGCATTATACCAGATATCCAGCAGTTCTTGAAGGATAGTGATGCAAATTGGATATCTGATATAAAAGACTCTAAGTCTACTAGTGGATATGTGTTCACACTAGCAGGGGCAGCAGTGTCTTGGAAATCCTCAAAACAAACCGTAATTGCCAGATCCACTATGGAATCTGAGTTTATTGCGTTGGATAAATCTGGAGAGGAAGTCGAATGGCTCCGTCAGTTCTTAGAGGATATTCCGAGGTGGCCAAAGCCAGTGCCAGCAATATGTATACATTGCGATAGCCAATCAGCTATTGGTCGGGCACAAAACTTTATGTATAATGGTAAGCCTCGACATATACGACGCAGACATAATACCATTAGACAACTACTCTCAACTGGAATTATTACTATTGACTATGTAAAGTCAAAGGATAATATTGCGGATCCGCTAACCAAAGGGTTAAATCGAGAGTTAGTTGATAAATCGTCGAAGGGAATGGGATTAAAGCCTATAGTAAAACGGGTTAATACAATGGAAACCCAACCTAGTTGACTGGAGATCCCAAGATATAGGTTCAAAGGGACAACGTAAATTATAAAGACCCAACACGATCACTGTGGGGGTTACCCCAACCTATTCCTATGATGCAAAACAGTGAAACCCGTATGGAAAGGATAAGATATTAGCTTTTAATGATTCTTGTATCGAATTCTTTGGGATTTGAATGAGTAGAGTAAGCGGGTTACTCATATGAATACTCAAATAAGAAATCACCTATGTGAGAGAGAAGTGGGGCCACTTTAGAGAAGAATTGTTAAAGGCTCAATTCTTCAGAAACTCTTGCAGAACCAGGCAGATGATTCATGGCCAAAATGAACATAACCATGAGAACCGAATCATGTTAGGAAGGATATTGTGTGAGATATATTGTCGTTTACACAAACGGTTAAAATAGTTCTAGGATAATCAAATCTACTATTCCGCCAGTAAGCTAAGTATATTCTCTCGAGGGAAGGTTCAAAAGATAACACCTACCTATCCTATGCTATATCCAACCGTTGAACTCTATCATTTCCGTGTCAGTTTTCTACTTCATCAATTTCATTCATGTGGGGGATTGTTGGAAAATATTAAACATGGGTGTTAAAATGACATAATTATTTGTCATTTTAATGTTTAATTTTGAGATGGACCTACTATCCGAAAGTATCGGATCTTGGTGGTTTTGTATTCTCTACCGTGAGTAGATCAAAACCGTATATTATATGCTCAAAATAGTTCAAAGGGTGAATGAGAATTGATGCTCAAAAGTCACACCTTGAAAAATGAATTTGAAAAGGAAATTATGCATTCCCACATTGGTTGGGAAACTTCACTTGATGTAGTTTATATTGAATTATTCATTATCTTAGTTACAAGCTAGTAAGCCTAAGGGCTCACAATTCAATCAACCAACTTCAAGGGACAATGGGTGTGCGCTCGATCAGTGCACGCGAATGCAACGATAAAACTAGCCTTGTGCAAGTTTTATTTTGTATTTTTAATTTTCTTTTTAAATTACATAACACCCGTTGTTTTATTTTTTAACTTATCAATTTAAGTTTTGTAACTTGGTATATAAAACTTGCAATTTAAATTTTGTAACATGTCTCCTTTATTCACTACTAGAAAACAGTCGATTTGCGACGGATTTTAGCGACGGATTTGAAATCCGTCGCTAAAATCAAAATTTGCGACGGATTTAGCGACGGATTCAAAATCCGTCGCTAAATCCTAAAGAAAATTGGCGGGATTCATCCCGCCACTTTTAGCGACGGAAATTCCGTCGCTAAAAGTGGCGAGATTCATCCCGCCAATTTGTTTTTCACTTTTAGCGACAGATTTTGTAATCCGTCGCCAAAAGTAATACATTTAGCGACAGAATACCACATCCGTCGCTAAATGCTTACTTTTAGCGACGGAATACAAAATCCGTCGCTAAAAGTATTATTTTTATTAAAAAAATTATAATGAAAAAATATATTTATTAAAACAAATATTTATTAATAAAAACAATATTAATTATAAAACAATTTATTAAAAATTATTTTTTGTAATTATTTATTAATAAAATAATTATTTATTTAAAAATAATTATTTATTTATTATAATTATTTATTTATTATAATTATTTATTAATAAAATAATTATTTATAACAAAATTATTATATTAGAATGTGGGAGTAAAGTGTAATAGTAATAATTTGTTGTTTTTATTTAAAATAATTATTAAAAAATAATTTATTTTATTTAAAAATAATTAGTATGAAAAAATAATTATTTTATATAATATGGGAGTAAATTGCGGGAGTACCTTTTTGTTATATTTAAATATAATATACATAGATATAAAACAAGAATCTGAGCTGGATAAGTTGGAGTCACGCGCGGGTGAACTACAAAATTAAAGAGGAGTGGATGGGAGTAATGTGAAGGATGGGTGAACTACTAGGAAGTTGGAAAATTTGCGATATTTGCGGGTCAGTGCGGGTGTGTGTTGTATAGCCAGTGGGTGTGTGACGGTGGTTGACCGTTTAAATAATATTTTATTTTACGATTTTAATTAAAAAATAATTTTTTTTTATTTTTAAAAATTTGCGACGGATTTAAATCCGTCGCAAAATCCGTCGCAAATTTTTTTTAAATCCGTCGCAAAAAAAAAGTATTCGGTCGCTGCAAAATTGGCGACCGGATATTTAGCGACGGACGTTGTCCGTCGCTAATCCGTCGCTAAACACGTTTAGCGACGGAATTTAGCCATTTAGCGACGGAAAAATCCGTCGCTAAATGGCTGTTTTTTAGTAGTGATTATACAATAAAAGAGATGCATGTTATGGAATTTTGATGGCTATATAAAGCTATCAATTCCAATGCAAAAGGACATCCAAAAAAGTTTTAATTTTCCTCTCCAAAGTTTTTATTCTTTGTGATAGAGTTCGGACGATAATTCTGGTTCGTTGAGAACAACGCTTCGGTGTTGTTGTGTTTCGTTTTATCCTGGGAAACAGTTGCAATTCACCTACGGTGAGAGCAAATCTGTTTTAAGGAAAGCGTGTGATACACGTGACTCGATTCGATTTAGTTACATTTTCTATTTTCAATTGAATTTACTATTTTTATTTATTGTTTATATTATCAATAAATTATTATTTCTGTCTGCGTATTATTTTGCCTAACACCTGTTTGTCGCACCCAAAGCAAGTCACGTCTCTCCTAACGACCTTCGATTTCTTGAAAGTTGAACCTTCACCTTTATTCTCATATCTTGGTGCTTGCCCCCTTCTTCTATTCATAATTTCTTTAACTTCTCTAGACATTAGCACCATTTCATCTTCTTCATCCTCATCATAGACATATTTTTCATTTTCAACTTTTGATTCACTTGTCTTTGAAGTTTTCAAGGAAATTCCCTTGACTTTCTCTTCTTGAATGCTCTTCCTATATGTCATCTCATAGAAAAATAATTTTCCGATAAGCTCATCGGTTCTTAGAGTCTTTAAATTGTGGGACTCCTCATTTGCCGTTACTTTGGGCTGCCACTGCAATAGAGGTAGAGATTGAAGAATGTTGTCATTTACCTCCCACAGACTATAATGCTTGTTAATCTTCTTGATATTGGTGACAATGGCAAGAAGGCAGTTTGTGATATCAATGGCATTCTCATTTGCCTTGTGTTGGAATGCCTCATATTGACCAATGAGTAACTTAACCTACTTGTATTTAACTTGCACTGTGCCTTTATGACAATTCTCTAGAATTTCCACATCTCTTTGGCACTTGTGCAATGTTAGTCTTGCAATTTCCACTCTACAAAGTGAGGAAATAATGACATATATGGCTTTACGGTAGAGAATTTGCTTCCTTTTTCTTCTTAATTCATCTCTTGACCATAGAATGGGTTAATCATCTTGGAAATGAACCGGAGCCTCCCAACCATGAAGTACTTGATTTCACAAGTTTAAACAATCAAAGAAAGATCTAAGAATGTGTGAGAAGTTTTTGGTTGCCATTGGGATTGTAGGACTCATAATTTAGCAATATAAATGAGTAACTTAGCTCTGATACCCATTGAAATCCCAAATGCAACCTAATAAAGAGGTGAATTAAGGTTGCTTAAAAAATTAAATTTTTTTAAAGGAAGATTGTGAGAAAGTTAGGGTTTAAAGAAATAGGCAAAGTAATTTTAGAGATGTTCGGATTATAACTCAATCCTATATTCATTACTTAATCAAAGATTGAGATTTTTAATCCACTAAACTTGGTGTTTAAAGCTAACACCTAACATTACACAATTGAGTTTTCTAAAACTAAACTTAAACTTACAACACTTAATTTTCAAGGCTAATCAAGAACCCACACTAAATGGTTAACAATAAATGTTACCAACAAAAACTCAAGCAATCAATATGAAATTGATGAATAATAATTGAATGTAATAAATAAGAATTGAATTCTTTGAATTGTGTAAAGAGTAATGGTTTTTGTAACCTTTAAACAATTAAAGTGAGTATGTATTTATGCTCATAAACAACCCATGTATAAGTCCTCTAGAAAGTTGACACACTTTTTATTGATAGGACACTATTCGCGCCCGTTACCTCAAAGAGTCACGTACACGACCTAATGTTTTAACCCTAAAAACTTCAACGGTTTATGGCATATGGCAGTCATCGATTATGGCATTAAAATATATCTGTTGAACCTTCAACTATCATAAGTGTCGCGCTCGCGACTTGTAGTAGTCGCAACCGCAACATGTAGCTAAGAATGAGGGTTGTGAAATGCCTTGGGTCTCACTCGTGACAGGCATTGTTCGCTCTTGCGAACCATGAATCCGCCCACGCGAGAACCTCATTATATCTTTGGAATTGAGTTTTTGATAGAGAGCTCCAAATTACGGCGTGAGTGTTTTAAGATAATCCTACACGCTAATTAAAATAATTCGAAGCTTTTAATTTATTGTCAAAGTCAACAATTAAAGAGATCTAAAATATAATAGTCCAACAGTTGCTCGTATTAGTGGAAACAAAAATATAGTTGCTAATTGGATTATTAAAGATCGTTTCTCTCTTTTCTCTATTCACCCTAAATCCTTGCTTCTAACAAACCAAAGGCAGCTGCATACTCCCTTGTGGGAGGTGGGTTTTAGCCAATATTGGCGAAAAATCACCTCCTACCTTCCATGTTTTCCATTTTTTAACAAATAAAAGAACCTTTTATCTCAGATTGTTAGTCATTGTTATTTTTTTTTTATTTTCTTTGTTTTTTTTATTTTCTCTTCATGGGGTTTCTATATCTTTGATGGGTTCTCTACCCTATATGGGTTTGTAGCTTGTATCTTCTCCAAATGTAGAGTTTTGCGAAGTAATATTTTAGTATGAAATCTTGAGTGTTATAAGCTGAAGTTTTGTGTTCTTTGAGATCACTCTGTAGTTTTTCGTCTAGAACTCGGTCAAAATGGGTGTGATGTCGAAACCTGGAAATTTTTATATTTTCATTTGAAAAATTGGTTCACAAATTTAAATTTTTTCAGCAGATTTATGGTTTTTGTTGCTGTAATTTTTTAAATGTGTAAATTTTATATTGGACGACACATTATATTGTCAAAATAGCCCTAGTTTGTTGTAATATCTAACCCGATTAGTGTAATTAGAGTTGAAATTTTTATAGTTAATTTTTCATCGATGAATAAAACCTGACAAAATGAATTGAAATACTCAAGCTAGCTCTATTTTATCTAATGAAGGATGGTACTTTAATCCTCCTTGAGAGTTAAGTTTGTAATGTATTATGATGCTTTTTTAAACAATGATATAATGGTTCTATTTATAATATATATGTGTTACTTTTTCTCTGTATTTGGGCTAATAATCACCCATGCTCCCTGTCTCTTAGAGATTCGATCATAAAACCCCCTGTTGTTTAAAAACGATCACAAAACCCATTAATATTTGTGGCGTTGCTCACAAAACCCCCTGAGACCAAAACAATCGGTGAGTTTTAAAAACAATGGTGACATAGTGGCGATATTGATGTCAGACCTAACAAAATTCTGACCCCATGTCAGCTCATGTCAGGTGTCAGGTGACACCTCATCACAAACCTAAAAAAAACCCAAAATAACCCCAAAATTCAAATAAAAAAATTTAAACTAACCCAACCTAATTAAACTCAACCCTATTAAATTGAAGCAAACCACCCTAATCTACCCACCATTATCTCCGGCCACCACCACCCGCCACTCTTTGGCCACCACCCACCGCCGTCTAAACGGCCGAAATTTGTTCCAACCGTTCTTCAACGAAGAACAAACATGGATATGCATATGAAAAGACTATTTGTAGATAATCAGTGCCCGAGAAGTGCTCATAACTAATCTAGAGACTTCTTTGATTTGTAAAGAACACAAACAATTAGAAAAATCATCTTAATCAAATTTAGTTAATAAGCTTCTTTTCTCTTCCACTAGAGCACAAATCCGCCTATAACAATATTAGTCATCAGGTCCACATGAAAATTTCTTGTAGGCTGCCAATCATTGTTGCAGCACCTCATTATAAACGGAAGCAATTCAAGTTGACATATATTGACAATCCAAAACGTTGTATATTTTACTACAAGAATAATATATATGAAGGGTAAGAAAAAAAATTACTAAACCTCTATAATTATTGTAGCACAAAATGTGATTCCAATATTATAATCATATAAAATTTTGTACATGTTTGTTCTTCAACGAAAAACAGACCCATCTGGGTGTGTTCTTTGTTGAAGAACAGATCTGAAGAACGGCCGGAAAAAATTTCGGCCGTTTAAGCGGCGGGTGGTCATGACCGGAGAGTGGCGGGTGGTGGTGGCCGGATAATGGTGGGTGGGTTAGGGTGGTTTGGTTTGATTTAATAGGGTTGGGTTTAATTAGGTCGGGTTAGTTTAATTTTTTTTGTAATTTGAATTTACGTGTTATTTTATCGTTTTTTAGGTTTGTAATGAGGTGTCACTTGACACTTTGCATGGGCTGACATGGGGCCATATTTTTATTAGGTCTGACATAAATAAGTCGCCGCCATGTCACCATTTTTTCAAAAATCACTGATGTTTTGATCTCAAAAGGTTTTGTGAGCGCCGACACAAAAAATCAGAGACCATGGGTTATTATTAGCCCTCTATTTGTGTGTCTCTCTGTCTTTAATGTTCTCAATCTCACTGATTTGAATTGATTTGTTGATTTATTCAACAAGGGAGGGAGGAAGTAAATAAAGTGAAGATAAAGAGTGGAGGGTATTCTTGTCATTTCAGGGTTTGGTTTGCAGACAAAAACATTTGTTTTGTTGCAAAGCAGAAAACAGAAAAAAGGACTTGTCTTTTTGGTTTTGGTAGAAACAGAGAAAAGGACTTGTAATTAGAAAGATACCCACTTTCTGGTTATCAAAATCCAACTATTTTGGTGATGAAATGGGCTAATGTTTGATACATGAAAAATCAAGAAAGCATAGAGTTGTTGATGAGGGTTTTGTTATGCAAGATCCACTGTCCTCCTTTCAATTGTTTTGCCAACCCTTCTTCCACTTTAATCTATACACAAAAACAAAACAGCCCTCCTGCTCAAACACTTGGTGCTATCAATGGAGTTGAAGAAGAAGAAGAAAAAAGTATAGATGGGAAGCAGCAACCACACCAAGAACTCAAAAGTAGTCTTAAAAATTGTTGTTTTTTGGATTCACACAAGAAGAAAGTGCAGTGGATGGATTTCTTAGGGAAACAACTTGTTTATATTAGAGAATTTGAATCCAGGTTAGTTGGTTTTTAACTTTTAAATTCCAACATTTTATCTGTTCATGGGTACATTAGGATTCTATGCACACTGTTTTTAATGAATAATATGCATATTAAACGCCACGAGAAGTGGCAAAACATCATTTCTCAAAGTTTTCGCACAAGAAGTTTTCGCAAGTTTCCGTGGCGTTTTTTTAGTTCTTGACCAAAATCTTCCAGCTTTAAATATTAATTTGCCATCTTAACTTGCAAGCTCGAAGGACAATTAATACAGAATTTGGTTACTTGATCGAAATTTGGAAGTTTATTGGATTAGTTAATAAAAAAAGTTAAATTTGTGTATTAATGTACATGCAAGTTCAGCAGGAAATTGAACATTAATTTGCTTTGATATGCATGGATTGTTGTGAGCTGATTAAATCCAAATACTACATTGATGATTGACCCCTGGATTTTGTTTTTAATAGTGAAATGGATGATACTGAAAGTGAAGATGAGATGTATAGAGGGTGTTCCTGTGTAATTCTTTGAGCTTCAGTTACAAATAGAAACTCTACACGAGCTGCATTGGAGTCGAAGTCGGGTTTCATTTGATTATTTCCTTTGGCTACGAGGCATCATCCTATGTCGGACTGAAACTTGTCGAAGCCTACATTTTGGTGTTTTGTCTCCAGATTTTAGAAACTCTGGAATCATGTATTCATAAGTTATAACAAATTCATAAAATATTGTTCCGTCTTACGTGCTAATGTAGCCGGAATCAACACATTTTTAGGAGATTGATACAAGTGTTAGTATATTTCTCACAAACATATCATGCTGTTTGTTAATTTTATAAAGTGATAATGAATCTGCACCATATTCTTAATATGTATTTTCAAAAGAGATGTAAATTATTTTATCATAGGAAATGAGCACACTAATTCCTGCCTCTGTTTGGTATCTGAAATCACAAGTTGTGGTTTAGCAATGAGATGAAGTTGGTCAATGTTTGGTGGCCTAATTATGTGTTTGCTTAATTAATTAATTACACGACGATGCATTAAAACATGTTGGGAATCGAAGCAAACATGTTATTTTGCCTCAAGTTTATTATTAAATTGCATTCTAATTATTCCATTGTAAAATTTGTGACTCAATTACATTGGTCTGCTGTACTTCTATTACATATTTGGACTCACCATAGTCATATTGAAGTATCTTGCCAAACTCAAGTCCTCAGCCTTCTGCGTACGCGGCGGCGTGGATTGCGGGGCGGTAGCCACTCAATTAACCGAGTCGCAAATATTATTGCTACGGATGCCAAGAGGCCAACAGAATACCCAATCCCTATTCCTGCCCAAGGAAACCATGAATCCTCTTCTGTTGGCTCTGGAAGTGCAGGTGACTGATCGGTGGGACACGGTATCCTAATCTGCAAACCACACAGTCCACTGTTATTTGCATAATCGATGGGATCGTTCAGCATCGTGCTCATTTGGCCGCCGACTGGAATCTGACCGCTGAGATTGTTGTTGCTCAAACGCAAAGTAGAGAGCTCTTGCAATTTTGATAGCGTGTCTGGAATAGAACCTGATAATTTGTTGTGCGATAAATCTAAGGATTCTACACTCTCTAAATCACCAAAGCTTTTTGGAATCTCACCAGACAAAAGGTTATATGAAACATTTAATAGCTTCAAGCCCTTTAAATGGCCTACTGATGCTGGAATTTCGCCCGACAGTTGATTTTTCGCTAAATCCAAAAACGAGTAGATATCTAGGCTGCGACTTGACAAACCTTGTTTTGAGTTCTTCCAGTTCACCACCAAGTCATTGAACTCGAATGGAAGCGTGAAGAAATCTATGCTTGATGCGGACCGATTTGGTGTTTCTATCATTCCAATTAGGTTCCCAAGCCTGTCAGGAATTCCACCAATAAGTTTGTTGTTTGACACGTCAAGAATTCGAAGGCTTGCGAGGTTAGAAATCTCGTCAGGGATGGAACCACTGAGGGAGTTGTTTCGTAAGTTTAGAACTTGAAGAGATGAGATTTGAGAGAGAAATTTTGGTACTTCACCTGTAATTTTGTTGTCATGGATATCAAAATGCTGAAGCTTAATCAAATTGGTTAGATTCTTGGGTAAATTGCCAGAGAATTTGTTGTTTCCTAGTGAAAGGATCAAAGTTTCTTCAGAAAAGCTGACAGGGATTTCACCTGATAACTCATTAGAAGACAAATCGATGAATGCTAGATATGCATCGGGTTTAAAAACTGGAACTTTTCCTGAAAATTTATTTCCTGACAAATCCATCAGCATAAGTCGATTAATTTCTGAGATGGACTGCGGAATCAGCCCCGAAAAGTTGTTACTAGCCAACATAAAAACGACAATCGCATGAGCATTTCCAATATTCTGTGGCAATTCTCCGGAAAAGTTGTTTCTCGATAAAGCAAGCATAGTTAAACTCAGAGATTCAAATAAACGAGCAGGAAGAGGCCCCGCGAGCCTGTTATCAGACAGAACAATGGCACTGAGGTCCATTTCAGCTAGCCATTGAGGGAATACTCCGTGGAGCATATTCTCACTCAAATCTAAAAGATCAAGATCTTTTTGCGTCGAAATCCATTCCGGAATTTCACCTTCAAGCCTGCAAGATCTCAAAGACAACTGAGTCAAGTTACTCTTCGGTGCTACTAACTCCGCATTGTTAACCCAACTCAGATTATTCCCTCCAACCAAAAGTTCCTCCAGGGTGCTGATATCGAACAACCATATAGGAATTTCTCCGGTGAGTAAGTTATCCTGCAGTCGAAGAATTTTCAACTTGGTCAGATTGCGAATGGACGACGGAATTCCTCCTGTGATCCTGTTGTTGCTCAAAGCAAGAGTGGTCAAATTGGTCAGATCACCTATATCAGTAGGAATCTCCATTGATAAAACATTATCCCTGAAATCCAATACTTGCAACTCCTGCAGGTGAAGAACAGAACGCGGAATCCTACCGACGAATTCATTTCCACGGAGGGTCAGCTGCTGTAAATTGGTCAGATTTCCAATTTCTTGAGGAATAATTCCTGTTAAAGAATTATCATCCAGCTTGAGCACCCTCAAGTTTTTGAGAGAAGCCAGTTTGGCAGAGAGAATACCATTAAAAAGGTTGGTACTGAGATCAAGATACTGAAGATACTTCAGTTGAAAAATCTGTGGAGGAATGGGACCAGTGAAATGGTTGAGCAGCATATCAAGATGAACCAAGAGGGTAAGATTGGTAAACATGGAGGCTGGAATTTCACCCTCAAAGTTATTAGAAGAAATGTCAAGAAACATTAAACTTGGAATTCGAAAGAGAGGGGATAGAAGTGAAGCAGGAAGTGGAATCGGGTTAGTGGATCCGACGATGGAATGAAGAGAAAGAGAAGCTACTGATGAGTTGGATTTACAGCCCACCATTTCCCATTGGCAGCAGTCTGTATCTGAAGTCCAAGAATCCAACCCGAAAAGAAAATAATCCGACGAAGACGAAGACGAAGAGTTGAGAGTTTTGATGATTAAGGTTTTGAATGTAAGAAGGGCTTGTTTCTGATCATCAGGACACGCAAGACAAGGGATGAGGAACAACAACACGGACACTGTTAGCAGCATTAGCTTCGCCATTACTAAAATGTTGTTTTCTTGTTTGGAGTTATAAGCAGTGCTTAAATCACTTCACATTACTTTTATTTTTGTCATACAATTTTGATATTACATTTTGTTTTGTGGCGTCGACCTGAAGTCAATGCGCAAAAACCCAATCAAACATTATAATGGAACTGGAACAAAACAAAGGGTCAATTCACCCCCGACTTGACGCAAAAGTAAAAGGTCATTTTCAGCAAAATAAATATAAAATTTTTACTATTTTGATATCAAATCAGTTTCTTGCTCTAAAATTCAAATACACCAACTGAAATTCATAAAAGAGCAAATTGGAGAGTAATAAATGCCAATATAGGCCTAATCTGAATGGTTAAGGCGTCTCTAAGTATATCGAGAAATTGTGGGTTCGAACCATGACTCGATAACTAACAACTAACATGAGACTCTAAATAGTCGATTTCACCTTTGATTAAAAAAAAATAATAATAAACCAAATAATAGTGAGGCCATGTGATAAACTTTTGGCATCTTTCCAAGTCGCTGCATGTCCTCATATAGTAAGGTCTAGACAACAACTATTCTCCATCGGAACACACTGCGACAATTCAACGCAACCAAAGACTCAAAAGCAAAAAGACTTCAACCACACAAACTAAAAAACAGAGTTCATATGTAAAGCTGAGAAAATATAACTAAGATTGTTAGATTTCTGTCACTCTTCGCTTATCCATAGTTTCTTTTAGTACTTTGTCTTAAATTAATAGGCACTATTCGATGTTTTTTTGTCCCAAATTTTAGGCAGTCATTTATTGCGTAAATGATAAATTTCACTGATACCCTCATTAATTATACTCTCTCCGTCCCAAAACAATAGTCTACTTTCTCCTTTTTACGCAGTTTAAGAAATATAATTAATACTTTAACTTTTCACAAATTTATCTTTATTTTTCCTATAATACCTTATTAAATGTTATGACTATAGGCTAATAGCAATAAATGATACACTTTAAATAAGGACAATATGGAAAATAAACATTCTAAATTGTGATTTATAAAAAAAGTGGAGTATAGTTTTGGGACAAAAAAGAAAGAAAGTGGACTATTATTTTGGGATGGAGGGAGTATTATATTACATAAAAACAGAGCAATTGTCAATAAAAGGCAAAGTCAACACTACGTTAAATAAGGACAAGTGTTATACATTTTTATAAAATTACTCATTTTACATATATTTGGTAAATTTCTATATTTGCCTAAACTGCCTATCAATTTAGGACAGTTAAGCATACAGTTAGTTTGTAGTTAACGGCTGCTAGTGAACAATATATAGAAAATAGTTGTTAGGTATTAAATCAATAATCATCTTACTTCGTCCTAATGTCTTAAAAAATATATCATATTCTAACCTTTTAAAATCATCAATTATATTCTATTTTCTCATTCCCATTTTCAAATATATCCATTTTTTTAGATTTTTTTAAATTGGACCTTTTTACTTGAAAAAAAATATTCAAATAGATCTGTCATATTTCGTATATAGTCTAGATAGGCCCTTAATGAAAAAATGAATTCAAATAAATCATTTGATTTTAAAAAATAAAAATGTTTTTTACACAAATAACCAAGATTGAGTAAAAATTTACTTTACAATTCCATGTTTGACATTTCAAAACTAGCATACACGGAAAAATTTATTACTTTTATACCGTTCATATAAATAGAACCCTAATAGTACAAACCCTCTTAATTATAATTATTTTCTCTCTCCTCAAATTTCTCTCTCTTTTCTCTCTCAACTCATCTTTCACACAATTCTCAGGACTTAAGTAGCAATTTGCCCCTTCAACTTGTAAACAATGGGCAATTAACACATAAATTAACTTTGTTGGCAAATTAGTACACGAACTTGGTGATTATGGGCAATTAGCCCATTTTAACAAATTAACTTACAAGTTAAGGTGCAAATTGCCAATTTAAGAGACAATTAACTTACATATTTAGGGGGCAAATTGTCAAAATGGGGAAAATTGCCCATAATTACCAAGTTCGTGTATTGATATGCCCATAGAATTAATTTATGTGTTAATTTCCCATTGCTTACAAGTTGAGGGGGCATATTGCCACTTAAGTCCAATTCTCAGATCTGTTCTTCGCACCGTTCTGCCTTCTTCTCATCGTCATCTTTCTTTATCGTTTTGATTGCAGATCATAAATTTATTGTTCTTTTTTTTTTCGGATATGTAATTTTTTTATTTTTTTACTGTTTTTTTCACCATTAAACATGTATAAATATTATCTTTAACGAATCTAATACTCATTTCATGCCGTGGAAAATATTGTTATGATTTTATGGAATAAAATTCTGTTATTTTTAGCATTTTTCTTATGTTTTGTTGTATTTCTGCGTTTTTTTATTCTGCAACTCGATTTCCTGATGATGGTTGATTGCTGAATTGGGTTAGTTGATCCGACGATGGAATGAAGAGAAAGAGAGGCTACTTATGAGTTGGATTTACAGCCCACCATTTCTCATTGGCAGCAGTCTGTATCTGAAGTCCAGGAATCCAACCCGCAAAGGAAATAATCTGACGAAGAAGAAGAGTTGAGAGTTTTAATGATTAAGGTTTTGAATGTAAGAAGGACTTGCTTCTGATCATCAGGACACGCAAGACAAGGGATGAGGAACAACAACACAAATACTGTTAGCAATTGTAGCTTCCCCATTACTAATATTTTCTTTTCTTGTTTGGAGTTATAAGTACTGCTTAAATGAATTCACATTACATTTTGGCCATGTTTGGTTCATGGAATGTAATAGCATGGAATGGAATAGCTATTCCATAAGAATTGGAATAGTTATTCTTTAGTTTTTAAGAGGAGTACTTATTCCACAAAATCATGGAATAGCAATTCCGTGGAATACTTATTCCATGAACCAAAGCAAAGAATTTTCATTCTATACGGAAAAACTATTCCATTCCGCACCTATTCCATGAACCAAACATGTTTTGTGGCGTCGACTTCAAGTCAATGACATAGCTTATGGCCCGAAAACCCCAATTAAACATAATAATGGAACTGGAACAAAGGGTCAATACACCCCAAACTTGATGCAAAATATTAAAAAGGTCATATTTAGCAAAATAAGTATAAAAAAAAACTAAAATATTTACTATTTTGATATCAATTCAGTTTCTTGCTCCTCTTCTTCGGCTACGAGGCTTCTCCTCATAGCCGGAATAAAAAAATCAAAAAAATTAAAAAAGATTTTAAAAGACCCTTAGGTTAATTAGAATTTAGTTATGATTAATTAGTGTTTAAATATGATTAATTAGATTAATTTAATGTTAATAAGAAACCCACTCTCCAATTAAGGTGTCACGTCAGCATAGTGGGGGTTTTTGACCCGGTTTTGCCAAGTTCAGGATAAAAATTATCCGGTTTTGCTAATTTGAACGTTTTTGATACTTTACTCCAAATTCAGGAGGTAAAATGATCCTTTGTTCTAAAACAAATAATAGTGAGGCCATGGGATAAACTTTTGGCATCTTTCCAACGCCCCGCTATGTCCTCATATAGTAAGGTCTAGACAAACTACGAGAATTCAACACCAAAGAGTCAAAAACAAAATGATTTGAATAACACAAATTGGAAAACAGAGTTCATATGTGCTAAGAAAAAACAATTAAGATTGTTAGATTTCTGTCCATGTTCGCTTATCGTTAGTTTCTCCAAGTATTAGTTAAGCATACAGTTAGCTTGTAGTTAGCAGCTTTTAGTAAACAATATATAGAAAATAGTTGTTAGGTATTAGATCAATAAGAGAATTCATGTGATATTGAAAGACAATGTATAAAATGTGTGATATCCTTCGCATTTATGAAAAGGAATCGGGACAACAAGTTAACCTTCAAAAATCAGAGATTTCATTTAGCTCAAATCAGAGGAGCGCAGGAACCAAATAAGAGAAATATTTGACGTGCAGGAGGTTGGCCATCTTCCGAAATATCTCTGCCTCCCTACTTCCATTGGCAAGTCCAAAAAACTTATATTTGGGACTCTGAATAACATATCTCCACGAGGGTACTGATTAAAGCTGTTGCGCAGGATATACCCACCTATATTATGAGTTGTTTTCTCAATCCCAGACGCTTTGAGAGGAGTTTCAGAGTTTCGTGGGTTGTTTTTGGTAGGGAAATAATTACGATCAAAATAAAATTCATTGGATGAATTGGGAAAAGCTCTGTGTGCCTAAGTTAGAGGGTGGTCTGGGTTTCGGAAATTCTATGCTTTTAATCGTGCTTTATTGACGAAGCAAATGTGGCGGCTTTTTTCTAACATGGATTCACTGCTTGTAAAGGTTATTAAAGCTAAGTGGTACCCTCGTGGAGATGTGTTATCGGCAAGTGTTGGTTATGACCCAAGTTATTTTTGGCGAAGTCTTTAGGAAGCAGCTATCTTGCTTAAAGAGGGCCTAGTTTGAGAGTGTGGAATGGTTTTGATGTTTCGGTTTGGGAAGATAAATGGATTTTTGATACCACATTTTGTCGCCCCCTGGTGGTAAGAAATATTTCGCCAGAAGCTCGTGTAAGCTGCTTTATTGACCAAGAGCTGCATACATGGAGAGAGGATGTGGTTAGAGCTACTTTATTACTCTTTGAAGGTACTCTTATTCTTAGTATGTAGTGAGTAACAAAAGTTATGCAGCCACTCTTTTTTCGATGCACACTAACAATGGAATTTATTCAGCTAAATCATTTTATCATGTGAGCATGCATTTAATGGCAGATAATAGAGATTTTATAGGCTTTTCAGGAATGTAGTTGGGCATGTGGTATTTGGCTTAGCTCTTCTCTTGGAGCTCTTATGGAATTTATTCCCTCCCCGGATATTCAGACTTGGTACAGAAATATGGAATTGCAACTTAACAAGGAAGACACGAGCAACTTCATTATCATCCTCTAGCAGATAAGGACGTCGAGGAACGCGCTCACACACGAAGGAAAAGCATAGTTTATTGTTATGGTCTTATCGCGTTGTAGCAGCGATGAAAAGAATACAGCAGGTCAGCCTGCTCATGGAGGTTAGCAAACTGAAGGTCCTTAATGGAGAGCTCTGGCGGATAATGTGTTCAAATTGAACTCTTATTTAACAGTACTTGGAGAAGGTTTGTCAACAGGTCTTGGCATGATAATTCGCAACATGTTTGGGCAAGTTATGGTGTGTGCGGGAAAAAGTATGACTGCTGTACAAAGTGTTGAAATTGGAGAAAGCTTGGCCATCTTGTTTGGATTGAAAATAGCACTAGATTGTGGTTTCTTGGATATTATTTGTGAAAGTCGTGCGTTATCGGTTATTCATAAGTTGAGGGAGAGGAACTAGGACCATACTCGTCTCGGTTTATTGCTTGATGACATTTTCAGTTTATTGCCGCGTTTTAATAGCATTAGTTTTATTTTTACTCGTAGAGATAATAACAAAACCACTTACTCTAAATTGTGAGATTTTATTATTGTAGACAGACTTGTTTATATTGTAGGCTCCTATACTTTTTCATTTTACAACTGTAGGATATAGAAAAAAAATTCAATGTGATAGATTCTACAGAGATTTATGAAGTGAAAAAAAAAAGTAAAGATGAAGCATTACCTATAAAAGTAATAGAAAAGAAGCAAAAGTTGCAGAAACAACTAGTATAGTTTGATTGTACAAATTAGGTTTTTCATTTTAGGGTTAATTGCAAATGCATACACGAACTTTACTCTAATTTGCAATTACAACATAAACTTTGAAACTTGGCAATGTCAGTAACCAACTTTCATTTTTTGGCAAATTGGTACACCGACCAATCACGCAACGACACATGGCGGTATATTACAATGTCCACGTTAGTGTTTTTCGTGTTTGATGTATCGATTTGCTAAAAGTGTAAAGTTATTTACTAACATTGCTGTAATACCCCAAATATTTTAGAATAATTAAGTCGTGCCACGTGTCGTAAAATTCTGATAAATTAAATTAAGATGGATTTAATTTAATGATATCGGGAATTTAAAGTAATTTTTATTGAGCGGATTAACGGGATTAAAGTAAAAGGCTTAGAAAATTTATATAAAATAAATTATAAATCTCAAGGTGATAATTATTTCGTCAAGGTGTGCGAAATGTTTTATGGTATGTGTGGTAAAAGTTTCGGGTCAATTGGAGACCTTTTAAAATTTGGACGCGGATGCGTTTAGGACTAAAATTGTAAATTTTGAAAAGTTTAAGGGCTAAAGTGTAAATTAGTCAACTGAGCCTCCAGAATAGGAATTAGAGGATTATTGACGGAAAATAATAATTTTGGAGTCGTATTATTTATTTGGGTATAAATAATACGTATGTAATTGAATTAGAAGAAACAGTTAATCATTAGGTTATAATAGAAAGTTTAATAGAGAATTGGTTTAAGTTAAAGAAATGAAGGATTAAAAGAGTACATTAGTCGAATATATATATAACCTTCATCATTAAGGAGGAAAGCTCCAGGAGCTTATATTAGATACCTTCATTTCCTTTTCATCGTCGCTTTTGTACGGTTCGTCGCGCGGTTTCCGTTTCTCGTCCATTTCCGACGTTCTATAGCTCGAAATGATCGTATTTCGATGAAGAATCACGGTAAGCTCGACGTTTTCTTATTTGGATGAGTAAATTTAAAGTTATATCGAGTTAAAGTTTTAGGCCACGGAATGATATAATCGTTTTAATGGTTTTGAGATTGATTTATTGCGTTTAAAGCTTAGAATAAGCGTTTTGGCTGAGTTTGGAGCGTTTTTACGCTAATAGCACGTCGGAACGCCCCGGAAAACGATTTCGGGGATCGTGCATGATCGTGCACACGAGGTGCACGAACGTGCACCTGTGTGTGGTGCACGACCGTGCACCAGCAGGACGTGCACGATCGCGCACCCCAATGCACGAACGTGCACCTGGATCCTTTCGTCCTATCATATTGTTTTGAGACCTTGCTCCATGTTTGCGTATCGAGATTGAAATCAATTGAATATCGATTAAGTTAATACGTTAACCTAACGAGGTTAAAAGAGATTTGATTTAAAAGGGATATTTTGAACCGTAAACGAATTAGATATCGTTTATCATGATACACGTGAGAAGCACGATAATCGATAGAGTAACATGTCGTGTCCCACATCTAGAGTCAATCCTAGAATAGGATTCTGACGTGAGTCAATTATTTTGAATTAGCTTTTGATCCGGCAAGGCAAGGAGCCGCTGGACCAGGAGCTCGGGAAGCTAGACGTTTTTGAACACAGGAGTATTTTTGGATAAGCGGTCACTGTGAGTTTATACGATTTGCTTTTTAAGTATTTATTTAAGCAATTATTTTATATTGCTTTATGTTTGAATTGCATGTTTTATATGCGGAATTTTTATATGATTTACGCATACGCTTGATTTGAAACCAGTATTGATCCGATGGAACGTGCTACCTATTGAGCGGCAATAGGACTTCGTGATCACCAATTTTGATTTGATACAACTGTGAGTTGATTATGATTATGAAATTAGAGATTTGATGTACGATTTCGATATGAGTGAGCACTCGGTTACGGTGTAACCTAGAGTCCCCGTATCTAGTGGGTTGGACCCACCAGTGAGTTGGACTCACAACTTGATATTAATGATTGGGTTGCATGATTGATAATTAGTATGTTTGAGGATTAGGGTTTCAGTCGGATCCTATACTTGGCGGCATGAGGTTTGAACGTTATTGCATTGTTTTATATTTTACATGAATACTTATTAGTAAATGTATGAACTCACTTAGTATATTCCCATATACTGACCCCTCACAGTCTTTCTTTCAGGTCAAAGCGTTTTAAAGGACGGACTTCCTTTCCTTGTTCCGGAAGTCTATTATAGTGAAAGAGTATGTCAAGGGAAGTTCCTTCATAGAGCTGCAGTAGTCGGTAGATGTCTGTATAAGAAGTAAGATTTTAATTCAAACGGTATATTTAAATGGGCAACTCTGATTTGATATAAAAGTATATATGTATATATTATTCTTTTATAAAGATCGTATGTTAACCGTTTGATTACTTTAACCTTTTGCCATGAATGGAATTGGTCAAGATATTGATTAGAGACAGGGAAGTGCTGGACATGAGATGTCGCTAGGTAAGACCCTAGTCTATAAGAACGATTCGCGATGTTTTTCAGAAAGCAATAAAGATATTTTGATATTTATAATAATAAAGTTTAAAAAGGTTTTCTGAAAATGTTTTATATAAACTAATATATTTAATTCGCGAAAAATTTATAGAAGTTTTAGGCTTGCTACGGGTTCTGGAGCTACCACTCCCGTTCCCTAGCGTCGGTCTCGGCTCGACAAATTGGGTCGTGACAATTGTGGTATCAGAGCAGTTGGTCCAGGATACCACTGTTTTTGTGTGCGCGTCTACCTAGGAGCTACTGCAGCACATAGGGATTCGAGACATGTCTTGATCAGTTTTCGTTTGATCTTAAGATTTTAATTCTCCTCCCTACGATATGAGTCTGTTAGTATGATTGATAGGATTGTTAGACGATATACGTATGCAAAAATATTCTGCTTATGTAAGAATGATCGATATATTATATGATCGTTGCGTATGATCACGTACGAGGTGGACAGTCGACATTATGCAACGCGATGACGAGGCTAGCGTGCTAAGTATCATATGGTATTGCGATACCATCAAAGTTATGCGATATACGCGCTAATAGATGATCGATAATGAAACGTGGATCCAGAGGAATGGAAGAATTTCCCAAGTTACAGAGTTTAAGGTTTAGAGAACTTACAAGGTAAAAGATTTGTGATTTACAAAGATTAACTGTTTTAATGATTTTGAAAGTATAATTGTGCCTAGATTCGATATAGTAATATACTATTGCCATGACATGAATAGAATTGCATCACTACATACACATTAAGTGAAAAGAATAGAAACTGAATTCATACATTAGTAGGACACGCATCATATGCATTATTCTCAGATAAGGGGTAAGTTATGGCAACTCTTTATGGATGAGAGACGTCATCACCCTAGTGCACAATTATAGTAAAGCATAAAGAATTTAAATATGAATTTTGTAAAAGAGTCAGTTTCTTTGGATTTCAAAGATTTCGAAATGGTTGCAACCATAATTGTTTTGATGTGAGTAGACCTAGACTGGAACTCTGTAACGAAGGGGAAATGTTCGAGATCTACCTACAAGCAACTCCCGAAGGTACAAAGAACGTGCACGCGAACGCGAGCAAGAAGTTATACTTCGGAAAGACACGAGGGTAGTTATAGGTCTACTACCTATTATAAGATTAGAATATAAGATTTGCCTGGAATGGCTAAGTATAATCCATTGACCAGAGAACTAAGATGTCGCTATTTTGGAACGAAGTGATTAAAACTCTGTATAATATGACGATAGAAAGGCAAAAAGTGATAATTGAACTTAGAAAGCAATTATTGGCTGAAATACAAGAGATGTGAAGATAATATCTATGAAAGGAAAATGTGAATTTTATGCGATATCAGAAGATTGTTAAACCAACATATCTTTTGATTGAACCGTCAGATCGGTTTAATACCGAAGTACAATATTCATAAGAAGGTTAACTAGGAGTTGACCGTTGCGATTGTCGAACGGAGAACTAAGCGACAGCTTCATAAGATTATTCGTAGGAGACTTATACGGTTGGAAGTAACCAACCTAGCCAACATACTATGAAAGTATAAGAAGTAAAGACGTAAGATATGTAGCAAATGTGAATGGGATGACAAATAGGACTAATAAAGTTAAAGGATGGATTGTATATGTGATTGCGTGAATTATGTTAAGGAGTTAGAAACCCGTGTAAAGAGCTGTGCATTTGGGCATTCTGACCAACAAATTGAAGAATAAGGACATGTACACGAAGTATAAGGTCACGGGATGAAGGTAAGGAGGATAAAGCGCGAAGAGCATAGTACGAGAGCTATGCGATGTTGATGATGATTCTCAAAGGAAGATGTGGACGTCACATGTGAAAAGACAACATACGTCTCATGACGAGGACTGTACCAGACGGATACAAATTAAGAGTTCCATATCTTAGGGCTGACGAATAAGTCAAAGTAAATTAACACTTAGAATACGTAATATGTTACGAACAAAGATGCTTGGATAAGGATGTTACGATAAGCGAATAAGTAAGTCGACAATATATAGAAGGGGATTAAACTATGATGGGAGTAAAAGAGAAAGAAAGATATATAGCTAACAAGGATAAAAATATCCTAAGGTTTGATACAAGAAGTGTCAACGAATGAGAAATGTTACTATGGATTAAGTACACAGATATAAGAATATCTCCCATTGGACATAACTGGGCAAGTGAAAAGAAAGATGTATAACGAACGAGTCAAAGAAGGAGAATGAATAGTTAAGATTAGAATACCAAAAGTGAAATTGTAATTCAAAGGCATTGATCGAAGTTCAAGGTATATTAGTTGAAACTAAAGAGAGGGCATCGTACTAACAGGCGAAATGATGAGTTCAACATCATGTAGTTTTAAGGTTAAGAGATGCATTAACTGTATCTAGAATAGAATAGCAAATGATGACATAGATCATTTTGGGGTATGGCCAAGAGTTTATTAATGATTTATAAGTACTTAGGACGAAAAGAAAGGATACGTGGAACGATAATGATTGGCATTTCAATTTTCAAGAGATAGATGGAGTGAGATCAAACATTCTAATGACAGCGATTGTTGTCTAGGATCCAAGATATCTCGCGAGACATCTAGGACGAATCAAGACGATTAAATAGACAAGTGACTAGCATGAGGAAAAGATACAAAAAGTGTTATGAAGGTCGAGTATAAGATTCAACATGGATTTTATCGAAGAATCAAGAAGTTTTAGAGGAATCTGAAAATAGGAGATTTAAATTAGTTTCACTGACATAACGAATGTCCGTGATGGATTCATCCCATGGGTATAAGTGAATAGTAATGTATTGGATGTTAAGGTGATCTAGAGGAAAGAACGTCTAAGATTTTCATTAAGGATTGGAAATGTAATAACAAAAAGTGGAATGCAAACACGACGACAAAGAAGTATATGGAAAAAATTATGAAAGCTACAAGATAGGTAGTACTAATAAATGAAATTAAGGGATATGAAAGGATGTAATGAGTTGCAATAAGAGTGAATAGTGAATAAAAGTATTTATAAAGAGTTCGAGTACAAGAAAAAGTACAAGAAGAAAATGAAGGTTATTATAGAAGTTTATAAACGTCATTTATATGATTTCAAGCGTAAGCTATCTACTGATTCATAAATCAACGTGAGGCGAATGGTTTTAACAAAGGACGTATGATAGAAAAGAGGCAAAGTACCTATCGAAAATAATAGATGAATAGCCAGATTAACTAATTAAGTCTAATACTTTCTTAGAACCAAAGAGCTAATGAAGAATCGAACCATGATTATTCAAGAATCTATAAGAACAATAATGACATGAGAGTATAACAACATGAGAATTAATATCGGATTAACATTTAATGTCATTAGATAAGGAATGTCTAATGAAAACAATAAGTTACTAAGATAAAAAGCTATTGAAAGAATATAAAAGAACAACGATACTTCGAGAGATATATCAAAGTAACATGATGAATGTTTGTAGCTATTGACAAGGATGGGCTACAAAACTAATCTACGAATTTGGAAATTGGAAATAAAATCATAATGAAGGAAAAGTAACACTAACTAGAGGAATGAATGAAGTCAAAGGATCGAGAAATAAGGTACGCCAGGAAAGGCAAATACTAAACATATCAAGTAATGCCAAGAGTGCATTCAACTTCATGAGATTAGAAAATCATGAAGTGTGAAAAGGAAATATAGATTTAGACGATACGAGTTTAGGAAAACGTATACGGACAGTACAATAAAGACAAACGCTCAAAAGAGATTTGACTTATGATACAAGATCATGAAGTCAATAAGTTAACCAAGGAGAGTGTCGATAAGAAACAAGGACATAACATCATTTCACTCTACGATATAGAGTAAAGTTATATATTATAATAAGATAGATAACAATAAGATGACAAACATAAGATTAAGAGTAGAGCTACAAGTGAGACGATTACTGTGGGTAAGTAATTTGAGTAATGCAAGTAAGGAACCTTGCTACAGGAAAGTAAGTAGGAAGCCGACAAGAAATGAAGACATATGGAATTTCAAAGAACACGATGGATTTTAAAACAACGATAATGTATGGTAGTTGTATAAGTAAATGTTAATAGAAAATTGTGATCAAGGTATTGATGAAATAAGGAACAAGATATTAAGTAACTTCTAATGGAAGAGTAACCGCAGTACGCCATAAGTGAAATAATTACTTCTAGCAAGTAATTTGAAGTACGCAAACAAGAGAATCTAATACCAGTAAGCTTAACCCAATAACGTCAGATAAAGGAAAAAGCGGTACGTGTGAAATGCATGCAATGATGGTAACGACATTTAAACGCAACCCCGCTATCAAGAAAGTTTATCAGGATGGTAAGTTGAGGACAAGACCTCAAGTCTTTACAAAGGAAGGTAATACTTGGTGGGTAAAAGTATTAACGGAATAAAGTAAATGAGAAAGACTTATGAAAATTCGAGGACGAATTTTTATAAGGGGGAAAGAATGTAATACCCCAAATATTTTAGAATAATTAAGTCGTGCCACGTGTCATAAAATTCTGATAAATTAAGTTAAGATGGATTTAATTTAATGATATCGGGAATTTAAAGTAATTTTTATTGAGCGGATTAGCGGGATTAAAGGAAAAGGTTTAGAAAATTTATATAAAATAAATTATAAATCTCAAGGTGATAATTATTTCGCCAAGGTCCGCAAAATGTTTTATGGTAGGTGTGGTAAAAGTTTCCGGTCAATCGGAGACCTCTTAAAATTTGGACGCGGATGCGTTTAGGACTAAAATTGTAAATTTTGAAAAGTTTAAGGGCTAAAGTGTAAATTAGCCAATTGAGCCTCGAGAATAGGAATTAGAGGATTATTGACAGAAAATAATAATTTTGGAGTCGTATTCTCTGCTTTCTTCTTCTTCTGGCCGCCGTTTTTGATTTTCATCCCATTTTCTGCCGCCGTCCATTTCCTCCCGTTGCCGTCCGTTTCTTCCCGCTGCCGTCCATTTCCTCCCACTGTGCCGTTCATTTCCTCCCGCTGCCGACGTCCATTTCCTCCCCCTTCCGTCCTTTTCCTCCCGCTGCCGTCCGTCTTCCGCTTTCCTTCCGGTAAGCCTCTCCCTTTATTAGTTTTGCTGTTCTTTTGTTTATTTAGTTGTAATTGTTATTTTATTTGTTTTAGATTTAGATTTTTCTTCTCCGGCCACCAACTGCTGCTACCAACTGCCGCCACCTCCTTTTCTGACAACCACCATTCTGGAAAACCGGGGTAGGGCGATGGTTCGCCCAAACCCTAGCAGGTATGATTACAGTTTTTGTAATTTGTGTGAATTGTGATATGGAATTAATATGTAAGGTAAATAATGCTTCTAAAATCACAGGACATTGTTGCTGGACTCTGGGCCTGTTTCTCATGCTATCCAGGATATTTTCAGGCAGTGCTGGTTCGAGACTGGATCAGCATGGCGCTTTCTGACATCGGACCAGAGGGAGTTCTATTTTCAAGAATTTCAGGTAATTAAATTTTCAGTTTAATATATTTAAGTTTTGATATTTGTGAAAATTCTAACTCAAAGCTCATGTTATTACTGTTTGCAGAAAAAGTTCTGGTGGGATAACTCGGCGTACAACGAGGAGGTCATCAGACAGGTCTTCATGACCCATGCAGCCACCCGCTACAAAGACAACATCCATAAGATGAGGAAAACGCAAAAGAAGCATACATCTGTGAACCAGGAGATCTGGGATGCCTGGAATGCATTTTGGGACACAGAGAAGGAGAAAAAGAAGTCTGAGACAGCCCGGGCAAACTGGATGAGTGAGCCGGCGGGCCGGTTCTGGACATGTCCGCCATACCGGGGGATCTCGCTCCGCTATCAAGCATATGGATGTGATGGTTTTTTTCTAATCAATAATTAAATTACTTAAATAACGTATTTGTTTTATTTTCATATTTAATAAAATTGTATTTTTCTGATAGGCTAAGGAGCTCGGCCGGAAGCCGTCTGCGACAGAGCAGTACAGTCGCCTTCACTCCACGAAGGCTGAGAAGAAACCGGTCGACAAGAGGGCTCAGGACATGACTATAAGTCCTTATCACATTAAAATTCTATAAGTTGTGTATATAGGCTTAAGTGTTGAATATATTATACCTGTTAAATAGCTTAAGTGTTAAACTGTATAGATTGTGTAGGCTTAACGTTTGTGTAATTAGAATTTAATATTTGGTTGGTTGGGTTATATATTGTAATTTTCTTGCAGGACTTCCCTGAAAAACGGGTGATGCTCATATTACAGAGGAAATGCTGCCGAAATTTCCTTAATAATTAGAATTATTTATAAAGTGTTATGTTTTTTTATTTGTTATAAAACTAAACTGATATGTTTTGTAATTGTTTTGTACGTAGGACGCCATCGCTGAGAGGCTTGCTGCTGCGACACAGTCGCCGACCGGAGAGGGTAGCACCTCGAGTCCTGTGGATGAGACGGAGCTATTTCTGGATATCGAGGGCGTCAACAAGAAGCACCGAGTGTACGGCCTCGGTTCGGCTAGCAGCAGGTGTGCAGGCCCGAGTATCATGCCGCAGCGAGGTAGCTCATCAAGGACATCACAGCAGGCGGACGAGGAGGTCGAGCGCCGTGTGCAGGCTGGCATCCAGGAGGGCCTGCGTCAGGTTGAGGAACGGTTGGCGGCGCAGCAGACGAGCATGGCGCAGATGATCCGTGATGAGATTGCAAGGATGAAGCCAAATCTCCCTCCACAGTATCAGCCACAGTTTCCACCTCCCCCGCCAAACGGGGGCGACACTACAGATTTGTAATGTCCTGTTAGTTTTGTTTATGAATACGATTTTGTTTGAAACGATATTATATGTATACTTTGATATTTTATTTAATATATATATACTTTTATTAAGTTTCAATTAGGTGTGATCTAAAATAAAATGTAATTATTGTATTTAGCAGGTTTGAAACGTCACGGAAATATAAAAAACAACGGAAAAACGGCACGAATCTGCCGAAAATGGCCTTTTTTGGCGACGGAAATTCTATTTCAGCGACGGAATTATCCTCGCCAAATGGTTAAAATTGAGACCAAATGGCCACGTCTTAGTGACGGACGTATCCGTCGCTAAATATATAAATAGCGACGGACAGTCGCTAAGACGTGACCATTTGGTCTCAATTTTAACCATTTGGCAACGTATAATTCCATCACTTCTGTCGCTAAATTTGCCACGGATTGCAACAATCGGTCGCTACTTGTTTAGCGACTGATACGGTTGCGATTGCATCCGTCGCCAGTCTGTCGCTAAATGTCTTTAGCGACGGAATTATTGGGTTTAGCGACGGAAATTTGCGTCGCTAAACCACTGTTTTCTTGTAGTGATTGCTGATGCATAAAAAATACATAAATGATACATATCTAAATATTTTTTGAAATGTTGACCTATGCTGATGTGTGACTGACGCACGTGTAAGACGCGCGTCAGACGCGTTTTGACAGTTGTTTGACGCGTTTAGACGGTTGTTTTGCACGTTTGTTTTGCTTTTTTTCATTTGAATAAGACACGTGTCTCTTATTTAGTAGTTAGGTATAACATGTAAACTTTTTAAATTTTTAGGTACTAGTGTAATAAATGAGTTTAGTTAGCATTTTTATAAACTTTGTTGATTTTTTGTGTAGTTTTGTGATCTTCTCAGTCCTTTTGTATCTTATTCTCTCGACCGTGATTTTTTGGCCTTTAAGCTTAGTTGTAGCTTTTAGTGTGTCACCTTGTATGTGCCACTTATTGTACGAAAGTTTTGAGTAATGGGTTTTCCACTTATTGTGACTTTTAATATACATATCATTTATAAAACAAATTTGGCAATAACCCATATTTACTTATTTCATCTATTTAGAATAGTATTATACTAATTGATTTAAAAAGAATATTAATTATTATTAATCACTTAAAATATAATGATGTAGTAATTCTCATTTTTGGCTAACATGAAGCGGATGATTTAAAAATTAGTGGTTTACGCGGTCTTATTTATTTATTTTATTTCATAGTCTAGGTAAATATTTTATTGTATAGTCTTAGTCTTTGGACTGAACTTTTTATTTTTTATTAATGACTAACTATTTTTAATATTCATTTCGTTATCTGCATTCTATTTAAATATCATTTGGCACTTATCTTTTAGTTTGGTTCAAAAGTCTTCAATTTGAATGAGACAAAATTAGTGAAAAGATTTACTTTTGATACAAATATTTATTTATTCCCTAGATTCTCATGGTTTAATCTCGGTTTCTTAAACTAATTATACTATGCATCAGAATAATAAAGTCTAAACGACATAAAAGTGGAGTATAAAAAAATAGGCGAAAATCTAACGTTTTTAACAAGCAACATATGGTGTTCACGTTTGAAATAGGGGCAGAACATGGGAGTTCATAACAGATAATTCAGTGGCTATACTGCTCTATATAAGGCAGCTGCCTAATTCACTTGTGACTTGTGCGTCGAAATTGTGTGTAGAGAGCGGTATTTTTGTGTTTACTAATAGGATTATCAAGGAAGAAGCATGAAAAAAATAAGTTTATTATATAGCCGGCGTTGTATTTCAATTGTTTATTTTCTAAAAACATATTCATGTTTTATGAATATATACTGAAAAAATATTAGTTCACATCTAGGTTTGCTATAATACTGTTTGATTTTAAAAATAATTATAAAAGTAACTTCTATATTTGCAAAAACATATTTGTATTAGAAACCGCTAAAACAAATTCAACTTCCTAAAAAAATATAAAATATATGAAGTAATATGTATTATTCTCATTTCTTTTACAATCAAAATGACAAAATAAATAAAGATTCCAAGCTTCAAAAGTAATGTTACCAAACAAAAATCATATAGTTCATTGAATAATTAAGAAATTAAAGCAACAATAAGCTAGGACAAAATATGAAACACTCTCCTGAATAATTACAACGCCATCATTTCTGTCATTTTCACCATTTTCATATAATTGATTCCAAACGCTCTCATGAAAAGCTCTCTCCAAGAATTCCAGTTGGCGAACCAATTTTCATCAATACAAGAAATTGGTATTTAACGAAGGAAAAGGGGTTGCTAATTCATTACATCTCGTCGCAATTGTTTACAGGGAGAGTGAAAGTCTGGTCATAAGCGGTTGTGATCAATGGCGGAACCTAGTGGCGGATCCATAAATTTTATATAGTGGAGTCCATTGTATATTACAAATTTTAATTCTAAATATATCTAAAATTTTGATTAAACAATAATAATAATAATTAAATATTTATTACAATTGTCATCGAATTTTCATATCCTAAAAATATTATATAATTATATCGTCACGCACACTATTAAAACTATATGTTTTTAAAAAATATTATTAAAATATTATTTAAATATTGAGAACTCATTTTACTTTGTAATTTATTTATTTTATTAATTTTGCTGCAGAGAAACTTACTCTATTCATGTAAAACTAACCCCTATTTTAATAATAAACATGTCAACGGATAAATTATGAGATTCACCTGTTTTCTTGTAGTACATATACGTAGCAAATGACATTTTTTAATGTAAAATTTATAGTTAAATTAAGATGCACTAACTTAATTAGAATTTTAAAAGATAAGTTTATGGACTAATTTCATTGGAGTTTGCAGAGGTGGCATTATAGACTAAAAGAGAATCATATAATATTTAATTACTTATTTCACATATATAAGTAAAAAATTTTGGGAAAATAAGGAGAATATCTAAATTGTAACAATATTAGGATTTCTTAACCCAAAAATTTCAACTTGATTTCCTTATCTCAGCGTGTTAACTATTTATTTTTTTTACTCTGCCGTTTTGTTTTGTACTCCATATTTACTTTACATGTTTTATACACAGCAAACATCTTCTTTTTCTTCTACTTCTTCATTTTCTCAACTTATTTAAAGAAAACAAACTAATAAAATCAAAATGTTCATTTCATAACAATTCAACAATTAATTTCTGCAATTTTACTATTACCTTTTTAAAAAAATTGCAAGTTTCAAACTTAGTTTTCGATCCGCTCGAATTTTTAATTCGTAATCAAATTGCTTCAAATTTTATTTTGAATTTTAACGATCTTAACTTTCTTTAAAAAAATGTAAACTATTTTTTTCCTAATTGAAAAACGGTTTCAAACAGTTTTTTAAACATAGTTTTACAACCGTTTTTTTTAAGATTATACAATGATTTCAAACAGTTTACAAAAATATTTAAAACAATTTACAAAATATTATAAACAGTTTCAAACAGTTTATAAAAGCTTCAAACAGTTTACAAAGGTTTCAAACAGATTACAAAATTTTCAAAACTGTTTATAAAGGTTTTTAAAATAAAATTTATAAAAGGTTTGCAAACAGTTTATAAAAGTATTTGAAATAGTTTCAAACAGTTTATAAAAGTTTCAAAGAGTTTAGAAAGGTCTCAAACGGTAACTAAAAGCAAATTTAAATAATCTTTAGAACATTCTCTAAAAACAGTTTCAAATAGTTTATAACGGTTTCAAACAGTTTACAAAGGTTTCAAACAGTTTCAAAAAGAATAGTTTCAAATAAATTACAAAATTTTCAAAACAATTTATAAAGGTTTTTAAAATACAGTTTATAAAAGGATTTTAAACAGTTTACAAAAGTTTTTGAAATAGATTATAAAAACGCAATGTGCAACATTTATCTAAAGCAGTTTCAAACAATTTATAATAGTTGCAAACGTATGAACAAAATCATCAATAAAAATTGACAATTATCAGATTAAATAGATAAAAAGAAGAAGATCCAAAATAACATGATAAGGTGGTGGCGATGGCGGAATCGTTACTTCAAATTCTTTGAGACAAATATGATCATTTATTTTATCAGTGATTTTTTATTTGTTCCAGATCTGAGGTTGTTTGTGTTATAAATCGAAAATATTAAATGTTATAAAAAATATAAATAATATTTGCTAAGAAATTCATTAAAATGGAAGAAAAAGAAGAAGAAAAAAGTTACAGAGAAAGGAATAAGAAGAAGACAGAAAAAGAAGAAGAAGAAAAGAGAAAAGGATGAAAGAGAAAAAGAAAAAAGAAAAAGAAAGAAAGAGAAAAAGATGAGAGAGAAGAAAAAAAGAAAAAATGTGCAGGTAATAAAATTAGATATTTTTATAAGTAAAAAATATACATAACTAGATTACAACTAAAAACATTAGAAAAAGAGAGTAAAAAACAATAAATTTTTAGAATTGAAGTACTGGATGTGAATAAATTTATAATTAGAGTCTGTTGTGCAAATTCCTCAAACTTTTTTTCAGAAAAAAGATGGGTCCATGAACCCACCCTTATGTATGTGGATTCGCTTCTGGCGGAACCAACATCATATCACGAAGAGGCGAGATTTTAAATAAAATTTAATTTTGTGTTGTTAATTAGGAACTAATTTTAAATGTTTAAAAAAGAAAAATATAAATGTATTTGTGGTTTTAATTAGGGGGTTAAACTACTCATTCAGCCCAATTTGTTTTTAAAAAAGGGCAAAATTTAGGGAAAACAAATTGGAAGATGGAGGGACTGAAATGGACAGAGGCCACCGGTCCTTGGCGACTCTTTAGCAAGGCCTGGCAGCCGTATGGGCTCGCCCTGGCCTAGTTCCGCCCTTGGTTGTAATGGCCTGCGTCGTTAAAGGTATTTAAGACGGTAAAATAATATTATGTTGTAATTTATTTTGCGAAGTTACATTTTTCCGATTGTAAAAATGATTATTAAGAGCGATCGTGTTTAAATGTAATTACGATAGTTATCTGGTCGTAAAAATGGTTATGAATAGTGACTTACAAATTTTTTATTATGACTATTATCCAATCTAAAAAATGGTACTAATAATGACCTCACTAAAATGTTATTACGATAATTATCCTATCACAAAAATGGTTGTTAAGAAATCACTAAAATATTATTTTGACCGTTATACCTTCATAATCATATAAATTAAGAAAGACACTATTTGAAAGAACAATTATGATAAGAGTACCTTCATAATATCATATGCTTGATTTAAAGTATTATTATTTACGACTCCTTAAATAGTTGCTAAACATGTGACACTTTTTTTATAATCAATTACTACTGAGATAACATTTTTTGCATTCTAAATTTAGGATCCAAGATTAGCTCGCCGCAACCGGTCCTTCAGCTCTTCAATGTGATACTGCAAGAAAGCCCAAAAAGAAGTCAAAACTATAATTGCAAACATACATACATGCATACATATTAGAATAGAGCATAATCATATTGCATATTTATCCTTATCTGCGTAGATACATTATACAACTGGTCCCGCCAATAATAAGCCGCGTCAGCTAGCTGAGCAGCATCAGATACAGACACCTGCAAACCAGATGCAGGCACTCACTCAAGGGGGAAAATAATTCTCAGTGTGAACAAAAGTACAAACGTGAAAGGACAAACTCATATGAGTACAACAAGGAGACACGAAAGAGTGCACCATATATGCATCCGGGACTGAACTCTGAGTAGCCCCATGAGCATTCGAATAACGAGCAGACCTATCCGACATTTAGCCCAATAAATCAAAAACAATCACAGAAGAGCTTGCAGCCTCCTGCCTACCAGCCGGAACCCGCCCACGATATACAGGGACAGCCGTTCGGGCATGACTAACATGATTTCCACGCCTTAGTCTTCCCTGAAAAGACAACATAAAAGAAGGGTTAGACGAACGTCAAAGCAAACTAAGAAAATATAAAGACCAAAGAAGTGGTACATACTTGTGGCCCTGCAACAGCCTGTTCAACAGGAGCGTCCGAAACGACTGGCGTCTGACGCCCTGACACACCTACCAAAGGCAGTCTACCCAAAAGATGGTATCTTATCAAATCATCAATATAGCTCATCCGAGGAGCAGACACAAGGATGGTAGCAGGATAACCCTTCAAATCTCTACGAAGAGCAGGCCATACGACGTCTCGACCACGCAGCATCGTTCGTGGCGGCTCCCTAGGCGCCAGGCGCTCGCGAGGACCGACCCACTAGTGGAACACATGCTCGCCTAAAAACTAAGATCGGAAGTTCGGGCCATGCATCAGACAATACATGTTGGACCTATCAATATCTCCCTAAAGCCAACGAGGCTAGTGTTCTCTCATAAGAGTGTTCCAGTATAAGTCCACCTGCAAAATTACTACAAATAAACATTGCAATACAAACACAAATTACTCATTGATGAGTTTGTTACATATATACATCGATCCAAGCTAGGTATTTCAGCCAGTTTTTACAATCAGCTCATTGACGTTGAGTCAAGGTATGAAAATCGTCCCAGAATCACAACAAAGGGATGCCCAGCGCCAGCAAATCACTTAATGCGGTCAAAATACTAGTCTGGATAGCCCAAATATGAAAAGGGAGAACTTAGAGTGAAATCAAAAAATTAGTAAAGACAAAATACACATAAGATAGGGGGTCAGAAAAAGAAGTCACTTGTGCAACAGCCCACATCCCATAGAGATGGAATCCCCCACGGATAACCTTGTCATGACCTGAATTCCTCGCCATCTAGACCGCCGCTAAGGAAGGGGTATGGTTGCTCCGGAACCTGTAACAAGCGAAAGAAAACGATAAAAAAACATCAAAAATATAATGCTTGGGAGCAACCGAGACTTCAACCTAGATCTAGCATGGCATAACGGAGACAAACATATGCATAAACTAAAACATGCCAAGCTAATCATACAACAATATAGTAATAAAGCATGCCAACAACGGATAAACATCCAATACGGTTATAGATTCCGACCCTCTCGGGAAACTCCCGAGGAAACACAGACACAACATACATAAACTAAATACTATTCCAATGTCTCTATAACGATACTAAAGCACCCGTTTTGAAAACCATAAAAATATAACTAGAATTTTAATTACTTAAACAAATAAATATAAATGTATCAACTCACTGCTTGCTAATCCAAAAGAACTCCAACGTAATGTCCACATAAAGCACAGTCTGGTTCCGCACCACGGGAAGTCGACGGGTCTACGAGAAACTCAAATTAATATGCGGAACTCAAAACCCCTAACTCTCGAGATTTCTAAACCACACACATAGGAAGCAACAAAGATTTAACTCGAAACATCAAAAACCAGAATATCGCAAACATCCGCAATTTCATACAAATTTTAAAATCCTAGTTATGTCCCACGATAAAATACATTTAAATATAACATTTTATACTTTCAGAAACTCACACATCAAGAGCGCTTCACGCTCGTTTCGGCCGAAATACATGTTTCGAGGCCCGAAACCCGAAATCCCTTAAAAACAACGATTTTGCCAAAATTTCGAAAAGACACAATATTTCCAGAAATCTCATTTTATTCAAACCATAAAAATAATGTCCTATTCTAAATCTCGATAAAAGCGGAAAATCACAAAAATGTCATTTTTCCCAAACGCCTTTAAAATCAATACAGAGCATAACCGACTCTAAGAAATTCACGCAATCAAACCAAAATATATATTCAATCAAAATACATATAGAAACAGCCTCTTAGGGTCAAAACTCACAAATTTGGAAAAATATAAATGTCACGACCCAAATTATTTAGTTGAGACCGGCGCTAGGGAATGAGAGTGGTAACTCCAAATCCCGTAGCAAGCCTAGAACCACTATAAATTTTCCGCGAATTAAATACATTATTTTACATAAAACATTTTCAGAAAACCTTCGCAAACCATTCTTATAGGCTGGGGTCTTACCGAGCGACATCTCATGTCCAGCACTGCCTTGCCTCTAATCATAAACATGACCAATTCCATTCTTGGCAATTGGTCAAGGAAATCAAACGGTTATAAATATAATCTTTATAAACAAATAACATATATACTTTTATATCAAATAAGAGTTGCTCGTTTAAATATACAGTTTGAATTTAAATCTCATACTACATACAAACATCTACCGACTACTGCAGCTCTACAAAGAAAACGTCCCTTGACATACTCTTTCACTATTGTAGACTTCCGGAATAAGAAAAGAAAGTCCGTCCTTCAAAACGCTTTGACCTGGAAGGAAGACTGTGAGGGGCCATTATATGGGAATATACTGAGTGAGTTCATACATTTACTAATAAGTATTCATATAAAACATAAAACAATGTAATAACGTTCAAACCTTATGCAGCCAAGTACAGGATCCGATTTCCGGGGCTTTCCGACGTGCTTCCAGCGTAAAAACGCTCCAAACACGCTAATAACACTTATTCTAAGCTCGAACGCGATAATTCAAATCCTAAAACCGTTAAAACGATAAAATCGTTTCATGGCCTAAAACTTTTACTCAATATAACTTTAAATTTATCCATCCAAACAAACGTCGAGCTTACCGTGATTCGCCGTCAAAATACGATCAATTCGAGCTATGAAACGTCGGAAACGGACGAGAAACGAAGATCGAGCGACGAACCGTAAGAAATTGAACGATGAAAAGAGAAAGGAGATGAAATGAGTTTCTGGATACTTCATTCCTTCATCTGAAGGGTTATATATATAATGGTTAATGCTCTATTTCAATCCTTCTTCTCTTTAACTTAAACCAATTCTCTTTTAAACTTTCTATTTTAACTTAACGATTAATTATTTCCTTTAACTCAATTACGTACGCATTATTTATATCCAAATAAATAATACGAGTCCAAAATTATTATTTTCCATCAATAATCTTTTAATCGCTGTTCTCGGGCTTAACTGGCTAATTTACGTTTTGGTCCTTGAACTTTTCAAAAGTTGCAATTTAGTCCAAAACGTATCCGCGTCCAAATTTTAAACAGTCTTCGATTGACTCGAGACATTTATTATAAATACTATAAAATATTTCGCGGACTTTGGCGAAATAATTATCACCTCGGAATTTATAATTTATTTTATAGATAATTTATTTTATAATTTCTTTAATTCCCGCTAATCCGCTTAATAAATATTATTCTTTATTCCCGATATAATTAAATTAAATCCTTCTTAATTTAATTTATCGGAATTCACGACACGTGACACGATTTAATTATTCTAAAATATTTGGGGTATTACAATAAATTGGTCCTTGAAATTGTCAAACTTAAATACATGCATTTAGCCCGTATACATATTTCTAGCAACATAACCTACTCAAACTTAACAATTTATGTCAAGTAAGTCTAAAATAATACTTAAGCAAGTTTTCACCAAAATTACACTTGATTAATCACGTGCATGACCATAAAATCATGTAATCAACAACTTAACTCATCCATAAGTATTTTCAGATCAAAACCCCTAAAAATCATGTTGTATGTCAACTTTTCATGAAGATCATGACATATAAACATGTAATCAAGCTTAATCAACACTTATCCATGAACACTCAACATAAATTCCATCAAAACTCAATCAGACACAACAGGCAACCATAAAAACATAATACCCAAAAAATTATACATATTGATGATCCAAAAACTCAGAAATTAACTTGAGAAAAATGGATCAAAGCTCTTTTGAAAATTCAAGTGTTCAAACCCACATGCAAGCAATAAAACCTTTTAAATTCTTTGATAATAATACTCAAGGATCACAAAAATCATCAAAGCTCCAAGGGTTAGATTTAGGATCAAAGGTGTAACACCTCGTAAATTTTTATAACCGCGAGTACTTAAACTAAATTTAAGCGTAAATTTAATTTATAAGTGTCCTTAAATGATTCTAAAATTTAAATTTGAAAATATTAATTTTAATAAGTGGGTGTGACCGGGACTAAGAAAAGTTTAAAAATTAAAATAAAATAATTTATAAATTCCGAGCGAATATTTTCAGGGTTAATACTTGCGAAATAATTTTAAGAAGTTATCATCAAAATTTCATGAAAATTGGATGTAGTTTACATAATTAAGTGGGACTGAGCGGTACTCGAGATATCTTTCAAAAATAATATAAAATAAAATATAAGTCCCTAGCGAATTAAAATTATACTTTAATTCGTTTATATTTTTAAGGATTTTTGGGTAAATTTTATGAAATTCCACTATTAGAAAACAGGCATTTAGCGACCAAAATTTGTTGCTAATTACGTTCAACGAGAATTAGCGACGGAGAAATTGTAGCTAATTAGTGATGGAGAAGAAAACATGTCGCTAATTTAGGGACTGAAAAAAAAATTGTTGCTAATTTAGCGACGAAAAAAACATATGGCGCTAATTTAGCGTTGCGATGGCGATAAATTGATTTGCAACGGACGAGATATTGATTTTTTTATAAATTCGCGATCATTTTTAGCGACGAATTAGTGACAAACTAGTAATGAATTTTTTTAATTTTTTAAATTCTTAGACAAATTATTTTTAATTAAATCGTAAAAAGTATAAAATTTAACTAATGATAAATCAATCGATCACTCGATAAGTCGCCCATCCGGTCCATTGACTCACCCAAGATTTTGCACAAACTTCTCAATAGGTCACCCATCCTAACATTTCTTTCACCCTAGGCTCTTTAAGCCCAAAGTTCCCCACCACTTAACTCCATCTTAACAATCTCAAATTCTTGTTATATATCTATGTATATTATATTTAAATATAACTAAAAAGAACAAATGTTTACTTCCACATTTTAAATAATTATTATTTATTAAGGAATATAATTATTTAAATAATTACTTTTTTGAAATAATTTTTTTATATTAATAATTGTTTTTTGTTATTAAAAAATATTACTATTAAAAATTATACGAAATTAATTGGTTTTCACTGATGGAGTCTACCTTCTGATCCAGTGTGTAACCTGCAAAACAGGGTAGAAGCTAACCGGGCGGTGTTTCTCAGATTAACTCTCCGATACTAAAGTCAGTTTAGATGAATATAATCGTATTCTTACGCATACCTGAAGCTCTTTATATAGCAGTTGAGAGAATACCTAGTAGACTTCGAATAAGAAAGTGATTCCTTTTTAGTTAGGATTGATCTTGAATAGGAAAGAGATTCCTTATTCAAGGTAAAGTCTTATTCAAGAATATCTTTCTGAATTAGCTTATCTTCATAAGTTGGAGTTTATATCTGAATAGGAAAGATATTCCGTATATTCGGTCTTCAGACGAATCCCTCGGAAAACGCGCTTTCTCCGAGTCCTCCGGGATTCCAGTTTATCTTGGGAATTCGGCTGATTCTTCCCTTGATCTTCAAGCTTGGTGAATCTCATGGATTCAGCCACCGATATTATCGGGTTCTTGTACTTTGGGCGAGAACTAATATTCTCCCAAAGGGTATTATGTCGTATTGTTTTGCTTGCTGATCAATCGTTTCATTTTCTCTTTAATTGACATGTGTCAATCATCCGTTATTTAGTATTTCCAGATTTGAGACAAGTGTCTTCATTTACATAGCTTGTTCATGTTATCAAATAGGGTTAATTCCTAAAAAAATCACGAACTTTACACGGAATTTCATTTTAATCATGACCTTTAAAAGTTGTCATTTAAAGGCACGAACTTTCATTTTATTTCAAATCTATCACCAAAGTAAAATTCGGTGTATTTTATCTGACTAAAAATTCCTAGTCCTAAATAGTCTAATTGAAAGATAATAAGATTTGATATTGATTAATATCTTGGGTCTTTCATTAATGGTTTAGTGAAGAATTTGGTTAATAAAAATACACTGAAATGATGAATTTTAAATAATATGAAAGTTCGTGCCTTTAAATGACAACTTTTAAAGGTCATGATAAAATGAAACTTCGTGTAAAGTTCGTGATTTTTTTAGGAATGAACCCTATCAAATATCTATAAATAGACTTTTTCTTCCTTTCTTTTTCACCTCTTCTTTTTCACTTCTTCATTTTCACTTCTTCATTTCCTCTGAGCATTTTCTTTGATCTTTTGTTAGCTTTTATCTTAATCTATACTTTTTTTGTTCGTGCTTTATTTCTAGGTATTCTTGTTTAAGTTTCTTGATACACTTTACTTTCATGTGATTTCCTGTTATTTTTCCCCTTTTCTCGGTATTGTTCTTCGTTTTTCTTCTTTGTTTACTCCGTTTTGATCTTCTTTGTCTCTTGAAATTCCTTTAGTATTTGTTTATATTTTCCCGCCTTTGGATGGTAACTAGGAGGGTGAAAACCGAATTTGCTTCTATGGCTCTTAGCAAGTCGTGTCTCGATCAAGAAGAGATTTTATATATCTCTTTTAAAAATGGTTTTCCTTCTGAGTATAGAGTTAGATTGCCCGATTACCGAATACGGGCTTTCAGGTATCCCGATTCATCTCGAGAGACAGTTATGTTCGAAGAGCAGCTTGCTGCTGGCCTTCGATTTCCTTTAGATCCTCTCTTAGTTTAGTTTTGTAGGAGTTTAGTTGTTGCTGTAGGGGAGCTTCATCCTGGGACTATACAGGTCATTTTCGCCTTCGAAGAGGCGTGTAGGCTTCAAGGTCAATCCCCTTCTATGAATGTTTTTCATCATTTTGTTGGCCTGAAATGCGATGACTGTTTTATTTTTGCTCTAGGTAGAAAAGGTCGTTCTTCTATTTATTTGCCTTGCCTAGATAATGGCAGGAGGAAATGATTCTTCATGATTATCCACGATTTTTCTTTTTCTCAATTCTCGAAAGGTTTATTGGTTCATCGGATTAGTAATTATCCATCACCTTTAAACTTGTCCGAGTTCATTCTTGCCTTCAACCTGTCTTTTCATAGCATTTTTCAGTTTTTTTTGTTACCGGTCTTGGTGAATAGTCATGTTCTGTGTCGGTGGTTTCCTTTGGAGGATCCTTCGAGGGGTTTGGCAGATCTGCCATATGAATTTATTGAAGGTATTTATTCCTGATTTTGTTCGTTTGCCTTTTCTTTTATAGGATGTCTTCCTCTTCTGATGATCTGCTTTCCAGTATTAAAGTAGATATGAATGTTCCAATGGGCGAAGTTGCTCTAATTCTTGCTGCGGCAATTCAGCATGTGGACGATGTTGAATTAGTTGTAGTAGACAATGATGCTGATAGTATTGTTGCCGAAGTTTCTAATGTGGTTCCCCCTCCAGCTCTTATGGCTCCTTTGGGGGAAGTAGAGGGTGTTGATCCTAGAGTGTTTGAGGTGACTGAGGCGATTGGTGTGCCGGATTCTTTGGAGGACACTCCTCCTTTAATCCAAATTCTTATTACTAATGAGTCTCGGTCTCGGAAGAGACGTCGTTTTGATGAGGGGTCCTCTTCTAAGGGGGCTCGTGCTAATGGTTATGATCCTGCTACGAAGTTGGATGAGTGGGCTGAAAAGCACGAGCTTCCTAGTTTGTTGAACCCGCCTATTTTGGGCGAGTATATCAAGTGTTTCGCGATTGCGCAAGATATTGATTCGTTCAATTCGAAGATCAGGGGTGATTTGGCCGATTTTGCTTGCTTACATGGCTTCTCGGTAAGTTTCCTTACGTTTTATTGTTTCCATTCGTTGGTTTATTATTTCTCTCGCATAATCACTTAAATCTTTCTTGTTGCTTATTTTTCGTAGGCTCTTCAGGCCGCTTTAGTTTTGAATGATCGCCGACAATGCGCCGAGGACGCGGTTAGGTGGTTGACTGTTTTGTTAGCTGACTCCGAGTCGAATAGGGCGAGGTTGAAGGCTTCTTTGAAGGAGCACGATTCACTTCTTTTGAAGTTGATAGCTCAAAACGCTATTAACGATCGTCAAGTGGGGGTTATTGAAAAGATAACCGCTGCTCTGACTCAAGAGATTGAGGATCTCATCGCTACCAACACTTATGTTGGTGATGTTGAAAAACTCCATATTCGCCTACTTGACACGAAGTCTTTCTATTCGTCTTTGATAAGTGAATATCGCCTTACTATATGGAACAAGCTTCATAAGTAGAACCCTGACATTGATCTTTCGGGAGGGAATGAGATGGATCGTCGAGATTCGGCCAAGACTTTCATGGAGAAGATTGCGAAGGATCGAGATGTTGAAAAATTGTAGTGACGATGTATTTTCTTTTTTATTATTTTGCCTTTAGGCTCGTTCCCTTTATACTTTATTTTATTTAATGAAGAGTTCTTTTTTCCATTTGGTTGCGATTTATTTTCTTTGTTTTGGAAGATTTGATCTAAACTCATTTGTCTTGAGATTTTGTTTTTTAAACGTTTCTCCTCTGAGAGTTAATTTAGACTTATTTTTAGGCGTTTCGCCTTTGAGAATTAATCTAAACTCTTTTATTTTGTTTAAGCGTTTTGCTTTTGAGAGTTAATCTAAACTCTTTTATTTGTTTTAGGCGTTTCGCTTTTGAGAGTTAATCTAAACTCTTTTATTTATTTTAGGCATTTCGCCTTTGAGAGTTAATCTAAACTCTTTTATTTTTTTAGGCGTTTCGCCTTTGAGAGTTAATCTAAACTCTTTTATTTATTTTTAGGCGTTTTGCCTTTGAGAGTTAATCTAAACTCTTTTATTTGAATTAGGTGTTTCGCCTTTGAGCTTCCGATTTCGTTTCTTGTCATATATTGTATGATATTGGGGAAAACTAGAATTTTATTGATATAAATAAACTTGCTTACAAAATAAAGATAGTTATAACTTCCATCGGGTGGGACATAAAGTCCCTACTGGTGATGGGTTACTTGTGTTTTTACTCTTCCTCCTTCTCCTTCTTGTTTCCTTGCAGGTCGATGACTGACTCGTAGCATTTTTTGGCGATATTCGTGTCCCCCCCTCAGTGTTACTACTCCCTTTTCTATTGGCATTTTCATAGCTAGCACCCTGATACTTGTAATTGCAGCTGAGTCATTGAGGAATGGTCTTCCTAGGATTGCGTTATATGTCAGCTCCATGTCTACTATGGTAAATAGAGATATGATTTTTTTGTTGATTCCCTTCTCTGGGCCGATTACGACCTCCAAGGTTACAGCGCCGAGCGGGTTGATGGAGGGTCCTCCGAGGCCCGATAGTGGAGTAGGGACTCGGCGAATTTCCGCCGCCGTTCCGCCTAGGCTTTTGTAAGAAGCATTCGTCATAAGAATCACTGCACTTCCTTCATCTATGAGGATTCGCTCCATATTCCATTTTTCAGTGATAGTGGTAAGTGATAGTGGTTACCTCTAGGGAGTCATTGTGTGGAGCCTTTTCGTGTTCATAGTCCTCTACGTCAAAGATAACTGGGGGCATGTGGGTCTCTCTGATATTCATTACTTCTCTCCTTTATTTCTTTCTGATGGTTGAGCTTTTATGGCCGCCGCCTCCGTTGATCATGTGTATCGTTCCCAAGATTTTGAATGAACTCTTTTTCTTCTTCTTCTTCTTCCTTTCCTTTATCGTCTCAGTGTCTTTTCTCCGCTTGGTCGTCGTTCTTTGACTTTTTGGCGATGAACTTTCTAAGTTCACCAGAGTGTATCATTCTCTTTATTTCTACTTTGATGTCCCTGCAATCGTCAATCTCGTGCCCGTGTTCATCATGGAATTTGCAGAATTTCCTCGTGTCTCTAATTTCAGCTTTCATCTTAGGTGGCCATTGGACGTTTTTCACATTCTCTTTTATCCACGTGAGGACATTTGTCCTACTTTTGTTAAGTGGAGTGTAATTACGTTCGTCGTCTCAAGGGGTCGTTCCTTGGTTCGTATCTACTCTGGAGGCGAAGTGTCTATTTTCCTCAGGCCTCTGACGCCTCTCATCTGTTTGGGATTTTGGTCTGTCCCTTGATCTTTCTTTTGAGTCCTTTCCTTTCGCTTTTTTCCTCTAATGGCTCTTCGCCCCTCGTCTAGCTCAATGTACTTTTGTGCGATTCCCATCAGATTTGTGAAAGTGGTTGGTTTGTTAACCAGCAACTTGTCCACCGGTTTTCCGAATCGCATCCCCTCCCTTAAGGCCTTAGTCGCCATATCAACATTCAAATTGTCGATCTTCATATCTTGCTTGTTGAATCTCTCGATGTAACTTCTCAATGTTTCTCCTTCTTCTTGGATTCATGACCTCAGTATGCTGGTGGTTGTTTTGGCTGGGATATTTTTGAGATACCTGTTGAGGAATTCAGTTGACAAAGCTGTAAATATTTTGATTGACCTTGGCTTAAGCTTGTTGTACCATCTTTGGGCGGTTCTAGTCAGAGTGGTGGGAAAAACTTGACATAAGATTGCGTCTGAAACGCTTAGTAAGCCCATCGTTACTGAGAATCTGGATGTGTTGTCCCTTGGGTCCCCTTCTCCGTTTAATGTTGGCGGAATAGGCAGCTTCATGTTATGGGGGATCGTTTACTCCATGATTTCGACTGACAATGGAAAACCTTTCAATCTCAGGCCGTCTATGTCTAGCTCTTCGGCTTTTAGCCTTTTTAACGCCTTAGCTATTTTTTCCTGTAGGTCTTCCTCTGCTACGTATGTGGTTTTGCTTTTTTGTGGTAATTCAGATGATTCGCCTTCATCCTCTTGGTTCTTATTTTGGATTGGGCCCTTCCAGTTTCTCTTTCTTGCCTCTTGCTTTTTGCAGGGACGTCTTCCTTCTCTTTTTTCCTTCGCTCTTATCTCTCTTTGAGTTAAGTCCACTTCGGGCTTCATCTTGGTTTTCACCGTTTCTAGCGGCATTCCCTTGATTTTCCTCCTCCGAGTCTTCATTTCTTTTGTCCTCGTTTTCAAGAGTTTCGCTCATTATTATTGCTTTCTATTTTCGTCTTCTCTTGTCGTTCTTTTATGGTTGGGGTTTCTTCTTGTGTTTTATACTCTTTGCCTGCGTTGGCTAGGTGGCATGATGAGCTCCCTTAATGTTTTCATCGTCTCAGCATGGGCCTCATTCGATTTCCGGGCTTCGTTAGCCATTTTGTCTAAATTGGTCTGGAAATCTTCCAGCATCTCTTTAAGGATTTCATCGTAGACCTCTAGGGTCACCATGTTTCGTGTTTGTTTGTTGTTTGCTCCTAGATCAGGGAATGCGATGGGATTTCTTCCCCTGACGAGATTGGTCTGTACTGGGGAGTGAAATACGAGGTTCCTCCAGTATAATTCTCTCTGGTGGCATTGTGCCCATCGTTCCCGGTGAGATTAGACGTCTTGGCTGTACACGAGCCATCGTTTCCAATGATGTTTACCACCTCTGGAGGCGTTTGCTGATAACTCTTTGGGTCCATCGTTTGCTTATTTTTGAGGTTTGATCCATCAGAAGTCATTCCTTCAATGAGAAATTTGTTAGTGTTCAGAAAAAGCGGCTTCTAGTTTCAAGTTTTTGAGCTTTTTCCCATAGACGGCGCAAATTGATGGAGTCTGCCTTCTGATCAGGTGTATAACCTGCAAAACAGGGTAAAAGCTAATCAGACGGTGTTGGTCAAATTAACTCTCTGATGCTAAAGTAAGTTTAGGCTTTCAGCAGCGTTTTCAGTATATAAATGTAATTATATTCTTAGGCATACATCAAGCTCTTTATATAGTAGTTGAGAGAATACTTAGTAGACTTCGAATAGGAAAGCGATTCCTATATAGTAGGGATTGAGCTTGAATAGGAAAGAGAATGCTTATTCAAGGGAAAGTCTTATTAAGTAATATCTTCCTAAGTAAGCTTATCTTCCTAAGTTGGAGTTCGTATCCAAATAGGAAAGATATTTCGTATATTCGGTCTTTAGGCGAATCCCTCAGACGACGTGATTTATCCTAGTCCTCGGGGATTCCGGTTTATCCTGGGGATTTGGCTGATTCTTCCTTTGATCTTCAGGCTTGGGAAATCTCATGGATTCAGCCACCGATATTATTGGGTTCTTTTACTTTGGGCGAGAATTGATATTCTCCCGGAGGGTATATCTTGTGCGACTCCTATTCTAGTATAGTTATGATAGGATTTGGTTTCCATCATTTATCATTAAAATATTTTTTTAATTAATTTATTTTTAGCGATAGGTTTCGAATCCATCGCTAATTTAGTAATGTATCCGAAATCCGTCGCTAAATTCCTCCACAAAAGGCGCTAATCATTTAGCGACGGATTATGTCGCTAAATCCATCGCTAAATGTTGGTCCGTATGTACGTTTTATTTGCGGATTTAAATTGGATTGAATATGGTATTGATATTTGGTCGAGTTTTAGGAGTCGGGAGTAAGTCGGAGAGGCCTGAAATTGAGATTTCGAGGGGATGCATACGCACAGCATACTGTGCGCATGCACAGTAACCAAACTGTGCGGACGCACAATAGGTTAGCTGGGGGGAAAATTGATAGGGCTTTCTCCCTAGTTCGATTCGATACGTCCTACTCTATTCGAAATGATTTAAATGGACTTTTAACACGTAGGTACGGACGTTTAAATGAATCAAAAGAGTGTTGCTTAAAATGTATCGTTTATTAAGAATAAATTGATACTTCGACCTAGTAATGAGATATTCAAACCAATTAAAGTAAAATATGTTCGGATTATTAAAACGTTACAACGTTTTAGTTAAGTTATAGGTTATATAAATCTATATAAAAAAAAAGAATAGTTAGTTCGTACCAAAAATGGTATTAGGATTTTGAGTAAGATTTTCAATGTCGGGATTAGTGTATATGTTATATGTTATTTCTTGTTTATATATGTTAGAATTCATGTTTAAATTGTGTTTAACAAATGAATTCTAACTAGATCCGACGAGCCAACGAGCTACTAGAATTGACGAATAACGTGTTTTGTGGAGTTATCAAATATTTTGGGGAATATCGGTACTGTGAGTTTACGTTTTTATTTTTAAATATTTATATTTAAATTATTTTGAATGATAAATCGTACTAAATATGAAATTAAACCAATAAAGATCCATTGGAATGTGTTTCCTATTGAATGGTAATAGGACGGTGTGATCACCAATATTGATATTAGATTAAGCTTGTGATTGTTATAGAAATAAGAATGATTATGTTAAGTCAATTGGTAGTTCATGGCCTAGACTTAACGGGTAACCCTGAGGCGTCGGTATCATGGTTCACGGTCCAAATACCCAATACAGAATTGTGACGTCAGTAACATTGTTACAGTCTATATTTTGTATCAAACTATAGTGTGTGTAGTAAGGTTAATAATATAGTTTGTCTATTAAGAAATTGAGGATTAGGGTTTCATCTGGATCGATTATTTGGTAATACTTTTTATATATAACTGTATTTTTATATGCAATTTTAATATTCACCTGTAAACATGTAGACTCACTCAGAAATATTTCTAACTCATTGATATTTTTCCCCTTTCGGGTTTATAGAGTTACAATATGGTTGGACTTCCATAATAATTTTGGAAGTCAATGTCAAGTTTATCTTTAAAGCTATTTTGTCTTTCTATTTTCAGTAGTTCACTTTATTTTTACATAACTCTGATTTGAAATGCTGTATATGTCCTGTGTTTGAAAAGCTACAATATTTTTATAAAGGTCAAACCCTCAAAAAATACCAAACCTTGCGACTTTTGTAGTTATGGCCGAACCTTTCAAAATTTGCAAATATAACCCGTTTTGTAAAATTATGTTCCCTTTATAGCCAAATTCAAATCAAACCGATTTTCTTGCCAACATGACAACCATGTATATAAGATTTAATTACTATAAAATATCAAACATTTGCGTGTTGTGTCATAATAAAAGATTTAATCACAATAAAAAAAACTAAACTGATTCAAAAATGGCTATAAAAGGAACATAATTTGTCAAAACAGGTTATATTTGTAAATTTTTAAAGGTTTGGTCATAACTGACAAAAATTACAAAGGTTTAGTAATTTTTGAAGATTTGGCCTTTTATAAAAGACAAATGGTTTACCAGTATTACATATTTTATGCTGGTTTATATTATTATAAAGGTTTTGGTATTGTTTTTGAAACAGGGCGGTTTATGTAATGAGGCAAGTAAGTTACGCCCTGATTTCCAGAATTACAATACCAGTTTTCAGAAAAGTGTTTACTTTCAACAAAAGAAAAGATTCAACGGTATTTTATGAAAACATATTATATATGATATATGGTTTTGAAATTATAATAGGCTTTTTTACTGGTCTCGGCGCGAGATTTATGGTCGTGACGAAAGATTTGAGTGTTAAAAAGAAGAAACTTCTGTTTGAAGTTTGAAAACTCGAGTGAAATGATCTTTATAATGATTTTATGTTTTAAATACTACTCATGATAGAGGATCGTCAAAAATCTGGACCATCGTCCAAAAATTAGAAAGTACACGATCATCTAAACATTTTTAGACGTTTGTCCAACACCAAAATTTCACCTTTTAAATTGGACAAAACTCGAAAATGCCATGGTTTCAAATCCCGATTAAAAACCCATATGAAACCATGCATGCAAACAATCAATAACTCAAATCAAACCATAATCCAAAAATCATACCAATCAAAATCAAACAGATAAGTTACCGAAAACTATCTGAAACCTCGGCGAAACTAGGCAGAAACACACGGGATATTACATTCTTCCCGAATAATTAGCCCTCGAATTAGAACTAAGGCCAGAAAAGAGAAATACCTCAAGCAAACAAAAATGGATAACAGTTATGCATGTCAGATTTTGTTTCCCACGTGCATTCCTCGACCAAATGATTACGCCACAGAACCCTAACTATCGAATTCCGTATTTTGCAACTTACGGACTTGCATATCCACAATCTGAACTAGTGCTTCTTCGTATGCCAAATTTTCATTAATCTCGATACTCTAAGTTACAATCACTTGCGAAGGATCTGAAAAATAATTCTGCAACATCGAAATATGAAACACTGGGTGCACTTGCGACATATCTGGAGGTAACGCCAACTTATAAGCTACCGATCTGGTACGTTCTACAATCTCATACGGTCCCACAAACCTCGGTGCCAACTTACCCTTCTTACCAAAACGTACAACCCTCTTCATCGGAGAAACCTGTAGAATCACAAGGTCACCAACCTAAAACTCCACGTCTTTTTGCTTAGGATCAGTATAACTCTTCTGTCTATTGAACGCCATAACCAATCTATGCTGGATAACTGTAACCTTATTAAAATAATATGAATAATCTCTGCTCCGAACAACTTACGCTAGTTGACTTCCTCCCAACAAATTGGAGATCAAAAGCTTGTTTCCATACAAAGCTTTATACGGTGCCATCTCGATACTCGAATGATAACTGGTATTATACGAAACTTGATTAATGGCAAGTAGATATCCCAACTACCACCAAAATCAATAGCACACATTCGAATCATATCCTCCAAAGTCTTAATCGTCTTTTTGAATTGGCCATCCGTCTGAGGATGAAAAGCAGTACTAAAATCCAAATATGTTCCCAGCGCTTCCTACAACGCCTTCCACAAAATGGGACGTAAGCACATAACCTCTATCTGATACAACCGAAACAAACACTCCATGCAAACACACAACCCTATCAATATAAAAACTTGTCAACTTTGATACCTTATACGAAATCTTGCTTGGGATGAAATGGGCCGATTTATTCATCTAATCAACAATTACCCAAATGGATTCAAAACCTTTTTGAGTATGCGGAAATCCAACAACGAAATCCATTATAATCCTCTCCTATTTCCACTCAGGAATAAAAGTGGTTGCAGATAACCCAACGGTCTCTGATGTTCTAACTTGACTTGTTGACAGGTCAAATACTTTGAAACAGACTCTGCCACATCTTTCTTATTCGCTCCACCGGTGAACACACATTATATCATGATACATCTTGTAGATCCAGGGTGAACACTATACACAGACTTGTGCGTCTCTTCCAAAATCTGTTGTTCAAATTCTCGACATCCGGAACACACAATCTAGTACCGTGTTTCAACATACCATCCACTAGAAAAAACTCTGAATTGTTCCCTTGATACACTTCTAACATAATCTTCCTTAACTGGGGATCCTCGGCTTGTAATTCTTTAATGCGCTCGACCAAAACTGATCGCACTTCCAATTATGCCACAATATCTCCCAAAAATGAAATATGAAAACAAAAACTTGTCTCGTGCAACTTATGCCGCTCAGGAATCAATGGCCTCTGCCATTCTTCAGAAATATGAGCCAAACTACCAGACGACTTCCGACTTAGAGAATCTGCCACGACATTGGACTTATCGAAATGATATTGAATCGTACAATCGTAATCCTTAAGCAATTCAAGCCACTGTCTTTGCCTCAAGTTTAACTCACGCTGATTAAAAATGTACTTCAGACTCTTGTGGTATGTGAAGATCTCACAAGTTGCTCCATACAGATAATGCCTCCAAATCTTTAATGTAAACACCACCGATGCCAACTCCAAATCATGCATATGGTAGTTAACTTCATGCTTCTTTAACTTCTTCAAAATATAAGCTATCATCCGACCATGTTTCATCAAAACATAGCCCAAACCAACTCTTGACGCATCAAAATAAACCATAAAACTATGGGTACCATCAGGTAATGCTAACATAGGAGCTGTTGTCAAAATCTCTTTCAGCTTCAAAAAACTGAGCTCACACTTATCATTCCATTCGAACCTCGCGTTCTTCTGAGTTAACTTAGTCAATGGTGCAGAGATCTTTGAAATTGTTTGAACAAAACGACGATAGTAACCAGCAAAACCAAGAAAACTCCTTATCTCTATCACTGATCTTCGCCGATGCCAATCCATTATTTCTTCAATCTTTTTCGGATCAACTTGAATACCATCCTTATATACTAAGTGACCCAAGAAATAAAATTCATCGATCTAACAATCGCACTTGGAAAAATTAGCATATAGCTGATGTTCCCTCAACGTCTGCAGCACCATTCTCAAATGCAATAAGTGCTCCTCCTCATCCCGAGAATAAATCAAAATGTCATCAATGAAAACGATAAGAAATCGATCTAAAAACGGTTTGAAAACTTTATCCATCAAATCCATAAACGCCGATGGTGCATTAGTCAAACCAAAAGAAATCACCAAAAACTTATAATGTCCATACCGGGTTCGAAAAACATTCTTCGATATATCGACATCACGAATCCAAAGTTAATGATACCCATACCTTAAATCGATCTTGGAAAAACATTTTGCACCTTGCAACTAATCAAAAAAAATCATCAATACGGAAAAGAGAATATTTGTTCTTAAACGTCACCTTGTGGAGTTGTCTATAATCAATACAGAGCCGAAAAGAACCATCCATCTTCTTCACAAATAGTACCGACGCACCCTACGGAGAAGTACTAGGTCTTATAAAACCATTATCCAACAACTCTTGCAACCGATCCTTCAATTCCTTTAACTCTGTCGGTGCCATCCGGTACGGCAGTATCAAAATCGTAGCCGTACCTGGAAAAACATCAATGTAGAATTCGATTTCCCGCTCTGGTGGTAAGCCAGGTAATTCATCAAGAAAAACATTGCAGAATTCATTAACAATCGGAACGTTCTTCATATTTCTGAAGTCAGCTTCCACATCTCTAACCATAGCTAAGAATACTTGACAACCCTTGTTCAACATTCGGCTAGTTTTCATAGTCGAAATCAAATTCTTGGGTGTGTCCACCTTCTCCCCTTGATAAACAAACAGCATATTACCCTGAATGTTAAACACTACTGAATTATCACGACAATCAACACATGCATAATGTTGAGACAACCACCATACCCAAAATCACATCGAACAATAAGACCTCAAGCAAAATCAAAATAGCAAACAATTCTCTACCATGAATAACCTTAGAACATGGTGGAAAAATTAAACCCACTTCAACACACTCAGACATGGCGTAGACATAGATAAAGGAACTTGCATATACAAAGGTGTCATACCCAACTTAACAAAGAAAACTCGAAGAAACAAAAGAATGGGTTGCACCCAGACCAAACAAAACTAAAGTGTCACCAAACGATACAAGAATAATACGTTAAACCACATCATTATTCGCACGAGCATCTTGCGGAGTCTAAGAAAAAACTCTAACTTGACCGCAACATTGTTGTTGAACCTTGACCCCAATTACGTCCACCATTCCCACGGCCTCCGTTACCACGGCCCTACTGGCCACCACCACAAGATTGATTTCCTTGTTGCACAAACCTTGACGGACCACGAAAAGACGGCCTCGGCTGTTGAAAGGTTGGTTGAGCCACATCGCTGAAGAACCTTGTTGACCAGAAACTGGGAGCTCTCTCGTAAAATGTCCCTGCTGTCCGCATGGAAAGCAAGCATACTCACTAAATGGAACACACGATAATGTGTTCTCCAATAGTTCTGACACCACTGGTCCAGATCCTGAACTGCTATGACCAGAACTTTAATTACTGCCACTTGAACTTGAACTGAAACCTTTCCTACCATGCCTTCCCTTATGATGCTTTCTGAAGTTCTTCTTACTCGATCCCGCTGGAGAATTGTAGTAACTGCCCCTGCTAAACTGCATCTGGAGTTGCTGTCCACCACTAGATTTTTCATTTCTGCTCTTTTTTGGTTGTGACGACAACGATAGTCTACCAAACTGAACTAACGTACATTCCAGCTGCCTCGTGCTGTACACCACTTGTACAAACTCTCTATTCATCTCAGTTGGAAATCCCACAAACTCGGGTCTTAAACCCTTAACAAAACGTGTATTCACATGCAACTGATCTGTCAAAAAATCTGGAGAAATTATGCTCAACCTTGTAAATTTCTTAGTATACTCTTGCACTAAACAATCACCTCGAACCAGAGTCATCAATTGGTCTCTTTTGTCCTCGATCACTAAAACAACAAAAAATAATCCTTAAATCTCGTAGTAAATTCGGCCCACGACAGTTGACCTATGTGAGGACGGATCACACGTCGGAACCAATCTTTAGTTAGTCCCTTCATTGACATCTCAGTCAATAAGATAGTTTGCCTATCATCGGCTTGTAACCTCTAAGAATTCCGCTCAACTTTCTCAAGAAAATCCACCGCATCTTCTGAACCATCAAACTCTTCCAACCTCAAACGCATACACGCCAGTACCATATCCTTGTTTGTATTACCACCAAGTCGCTGTTGTTGTTGTTGAACTAACTATCCATCATATTATATTGATCTTGCATCGCCACTTGCCCGGCTTGCAATTGAACTTGATTAGTCTGCAACGTAGCAACACCCGCCAAAAACATATTCATATCAAAAGCGTCCATGTTCAGAGCTTAAACACCTTCAGCAGCAACGTTCTGATCTAATTCCTATTTTTTATTTCAAGTCTGATTCCTCGGTCTCCTAGGAGCCCTCTTAGGTGGATTCGCAGGTTCATTCTTATTGACTTCCTCTTATCCCTCGTCTTGAGCTTCCTTGACTTGCTGAGCCGCAACACGAGCACGAGTCCAGATAAAGTTAAACATATTTTGATAGACGAACAAATAAACGATTCAAAACTACGCACCTTAACCACACAAAGCAAACAATCATATCTTACTGAACAACACGACAAAAGACCCACACCTATCGGGGATAGCTAAATTGTTCAAAATAAATGATGACGTAACAAGACATGACAAGAATCCTAATACCACAGTTGTAATACCCCGAATATTTTAAAGATAATTAAATTGTGCCACGTGTTGTGAATTCCGATAAATTAAATTAAGAAAGATTCAATTTAATTATAATTATATCGGGAATAAAGAATAATATTTTTTAAGCGGATTAGCGGGAATTAAAGAAATAACTTAGAGAATTTATATAAAATAAAATATAAATCCCGACATAATAATTATTTCGCCAAGGTCCATGAAATATTTTATAGTATTTACGATAAAATTTTCGAGTCAATCGGAGATTGTTTAAAATTTGGACGCGAATACGTTTTAAACTAAATTGTAACTTTTGAAAAGTTCAAGGACCAAAACGTAAATCAGCCATTTAAGCCCGAGAATAGCGATTAAAAGATTATTGATAAAAAATAATAATTTTGGAGTCGTGTTATTTATTTGGGTATAAATAATATGTACGTAATTGAGATAAAGTAAATAATTAATCGGTAAGTTAAAATAGAAAGTTTAAAGGAGGATTGGTTTAAGTTAAAGAAATGAAGGACTAAAGTTGCTAATTAGCAAAATATATATATATAAATATGAATGAAATGAGCAGAATGCTCCAGAACCCTCATCAGTTCCATTCTTTCATTTCCTTCGTTGAAATTTCTTACGGTTCCGTCGCTCGATTCCGTTTCTCGTCCGTTTCCGACGTTCTATAGCTCGAATTGATCGTATTTCGACGGCGAATCACGGTAAGCTTGACGTTTTATTGTTTGGATGGATGAATTTAAAGTTATATCGAGTTAAAATTTTAGGCCACGGAACGATCTAATCGTTTTAATGGTTTTGAGATTGGTTTATAGCGTTTAAATCTTAGAATAAGTATTTTGGATGAGTTTGGAGCGTTTTTACGCTAATAGCACGAACGTGCACCAAGGTGCACGAACATGCACCTATGTGTGGTGCACGAACGTGCACCAGCAGGGGGTGCACGATCGTGCACCCCAATGCACGAACATGCATCAGTTCCATTCTTTCATTTCCTTCGTTGAAATTTCTTACGGTTCCGTCGCTCGATTCCGTTTCTCGTCCGTTTCCGACGTTCTATAGCTCGAATTGATCGTATTTCGACGGCGAATCACGGTAAGCTTGACGTTTTATTGTTTGGATGGATGAATTTAAAGTTATATCGAGTTAAAATTTTAGGCCACGGAACGATCTAATCGTTTTAATGGTTTTGAGATTGGTTTATAGCGTTTAAATCTTAGAATAAGTATTTTGGATGAGTTTGGAGCGTTTTTACGCTAATAGCACGAACGTGCACCAAGGTGCACGAACATGCACCTATGTGTGGTGCACGAACGTGCACCAGCAGGGGGTGCACGATCGTGCACCCCAATGCACGAACATGCACCTGGATTTTGATACCTCATTGATTCCGTTTAGATATTCCGTTCCTATTCGCGTATCGAGATTCAAAATCAATTGATTATCGATTAATTTAAGACTTTAACCTAACAAGGTTAAAAAGGGAATTGATTTAAAATAGATGTTCGATCCGGAAAAGAGTTAGAAACCGTTTAGCAGGATACAGGTAAGAAGCACGATAATCGATAAAAGTAATGTGTCGTGTCTCGAGTTTAAAGTCAATCCTAGAATCTGATGTGGGTTAGTTATTTTGAAATCGTTTTAAATCCGGCGTGACAAGGAGCCGGTGGACCAGGAGCTCGGGAGACTTAACGTTTCTGAGCACCAGAGTATTTTTCGATAAGCAGTCACAGTGAGTTTATACAATTTACTTTTAAAGTATTTATACAAGCAAACAATTTATATTGCTTTATATTTGATTTGCGTGTTTGTAATGCGAAATCTTTATATGAATTGCATATACGTTTGATTTGAAACCAGTATTGATCTGATGAAACGTGCTACCTATTGAGCGGCAATAGGACCGTGTGATCACCAGTTTTGATTTGATATAGCTGTGAATACGATTAAGAACACGAATTTTGAAGTTGGAAATGACGAATGCGATACGAGAGTGAACTCGGTTACAGTGTAACCTGAGCCCCGTGTCTAGTAGGTTGGACCTACCAGTGGGTTGGACCCACCCTTGGAATTAAGAGATTTGTCGCGACTTACGTGGTAGAATGTGAATACTCCCGGGTCGGACTATTGGATAAGTTTTCCTCTGAGTACATACGTTTAGCATGTTCGAGGATTAGGGTTTCAATCGGATCTTGTACTTGGCTGCATATGATAGAGTACTGTTTTATGTTTTATGTGAATACTTATTAGTAAACATATGAACTCACTCAGTATATTCCCATATACTGACCCCTCACAGTCTTTCTTTCAGGTGAAAACATTTTGAAGGACAGACTTCCTTTCCTTGTTCCGGAAGTCTACAATAGTGAAAGAGTATGTCAGGGGCGTTTTCTTCGTAGAGCTGCAGTAGTCGGTAGATGTCTGTATGTAATGTGAGATTTAAATTCAAATGGTATATTTAAATGGGCAACTCTGATTTGATATAAAAGTATATGTATTATTTTTTTATAAAGATCATATTTTAACCGTTTGATTTCTTTAACCAATTGCCATAAGTGGAATTGGTTACGATTATGATTAGAGACATGGCAGTGCTGGACATGAGATGTCGCTCAGTAAGACCCTAGTCTATAAGAGTGATTCGCGATAGTTTTCAGAAAGCAATAAAGATATTTTGATATTTATTATAATAATGTTTAAAAAGGTTTTATGAAAATGTTTTATATAAAATAATATATTTAATTCGCGAAAAATTCATAGTGGTTTTAGGCTTACTACGGGATTTGGAGCTACCACTCCCATTCCTTAGCGCCGGTCTCGACTCAATAATTTGAGTCGTGACAATTGTGGTATAAGAGCAGTTGGTCTAGTTACCTCTGCTAATATGTGATTTCAAACAGTTGGTTTAGGATACCACTGTTTTGTGTGTGAGTCTACCTAGGAACTACTGCAGCACATAGGGATTCGAGTAATGTCTTGATCAATTTTCATTTGATTTTAATATTTTAATTCTCCTCCCTACAATCTGAGTCTGTTAGTATGATCGATAAGATTGTTAGACGGTATACGTATGCGAAAGTATTCTGCTTACGTAAGAATGATCGACATATTATATGATCGTTGCATATGATCACGTACGAGGTGGACAGTTGACATTATACAACACGATGACGAGGCTAGCATACTAAGTATTATATGGTATAACGATACCATCGGAATCATGCGATAAGCGCTAAGAATTGGTCGATAGTTAAACATGAATCCAGAGGGATGGAAGAATTTCCCGAGTTACAGAGTTTAAGGTTTAGAGAACTTACAAGGTGAAAGATTTGTGATTTACAAAGATTAAATCATTAAATGTTTTAATGATTTTGAAAGTATAATTCTGCCTAGATTCGATATAGTAATATACTATTGCCATGACGTGAATAGAATTGCATCACTACATACACATTAAATGAAAAGGATGAAAAACTGAATTCATACATTAGTAGGACATGCATCATATGCATTATGCTTAGATAAGAGGTAAGTTATGGCAACTCTTTGGGGATGAGAGACGTCATCACCCTAGTGCACAATTATACTAATGCTTAAAGAATTTAAACATGAATTTTGTAAAAGAGTCAGTTTCTTTGGATTTCAAAGGTTTCGAAATGGTTGCAACCATAATTGTTTTTAATGTGAGTAGATCTAGACTAGAACTCTGTAACGAAGGTGAAATGTTCGAGATCTACATACAAGCAACTCTCGAAAGTACAGCATAGAAAGATAAGATACGCCTGAATGGTTAAGTATGATCCATTGACCAGTGAACTAAGATGTCATTATCTTTGAACGAAGTGATTAGAACTCTATGTTATAAGATGATAGAAGTGTGAGAAGTGATAGTTGAACATAGAAAGTGATTATTAGCTTAAACCCTAAAGGTGTAAAGGTAATATCCACGAACGGAAAATGTGAGTTTTACACGATATTGGACGATTATCAAGTCTAGTAAAAACTGAGATATCTTGTGATTGAACCGTTGGATCGGTTTAATATCGGAGTATTATATTCCTAAGAAGGTTGACTAGGAGTTGACCGTTGCGATCGTCGAACGGAGGATTAAATAATAACTTTCATAAGAATGTTGATAAAGGATTAATACGACTAGAAAAGAACAACTTAGCTAAAACATTGTGAGAATATAATAAGTAAGAACGTAAGAAATGTATCAGATGTGGATAAGATGACACATAGGATTAATAAAATCAAAGGATGGATTGCATATTGCGTGGACTATGTTAAGGACATGTATACGAAGTATAAGGTCATGAGATGGGAATAAGGAAGATGAAACACAAAGAGTATAGTACGATAGTTATGTGATGTTGATGATGATGACTCTCAAAGGAAGACGTGAACACTACATGTGGAAGGATAACATACGTTTTATGATGAGGACTGTACTAGATGTATACAAATTAAGAATTCTATATATTAGGACAGACAATAAAGTCAGAATAAATTAACACATAAGATATGTAACTTGTTAAGAACGAAGGTACCTAAACAAAGATATTACGACAAATGGAAAAAGCAAGATAGCGATGTATAAAAGGGAGTTAAGTTATGATAAGAGTAAACGAGAAAGAAAGATATAATAGCCAATCAAGATAAAAAGATCCTGAAGTTTGATAAGAGAAGTGACAACGGATGAGGAATATTACGATGGATTAAGTACAAGTGTATAGGAATCCTTCCCATTGGATATAGACGAGCAAGTGGATAGAGATATATATAACGAACGAGTTAGAGAAAAAGAATGAATAGTTAAGATCCGAATACTGAAAGTGAAGTCTTAATTTATGGACGTTGATTGAAGTTCAAGATATACCAATTTGAAGACAAAAAGAGGGCATTGTACCAGCAGGCGGAACGATGAGTTCGACATCATATAGTTTCAAGGTTAAGAAGTACATTAATTGTACCTAGATCAAAATGGCAAATGATGATATAAATCATTTTGGAGTATGGCCAAAGGATTATTAACGATTTATAAGCAACTAGGATAAAAAGAAAGAATACTAGTAACATTGATAATTGGTATTTCAACTTTCAAGAGGTTGATGGAGCAAGGTCGAACATCCTAATGGCAGTAATGTTTAATTAGGATCCAGAATGTCCCAAGAGACATCAGTGATATATATCAGAGTGATTAGATAGGAAAATGACTACTATAAGGAAAAGATTTGAAGAGTGTTACGAAAGTCGAGTATAAGGATTAACATAGATTTTTCAAGAAGAATCGAGAAGTTTTAAAAGAATGCGATAATAGGAAATTGAAATTAGTTTCACTGACAAAATGAATGTCAGTATTAGATGCATCCCATAGGTATAAATGAACATTAAAGCATTGGATGTTAAAGTGATCTAGAGAAAGTAATGAGTTGCAATAAGAGTGAATCGTGAATAAAAGTATTTATAAAGAGTTCGAGTAAAAGCGAAAGTACAAAAAGGAAACAAAGAGTTATTATAGAAATTTATAAACGTCATTTATATGATTTCAAGCGTAAGCTATTTACTGATTCATAAATCAACCTGAGGCGAATGGTTTTAACAGAGGACGTGTAATGAAGAAGAGGCAAAGTATCTATCAAAAATGATAGAGAGTTGGATAGTTAGATTGACTAGTTAAGTCTAGTATCTTCTTAGAGCCAAAAAGCTAATGAAGAATCGAATCAGAATTGTTCAAGAATCTACAAGATCAGACTAAAATAAAGTATCATTAGATAAGGAATGTCTAATGAAGACAATAAGTCACTAAGATAAGAAGCTACTGAAAGAATGTAAACGAATAACGATACCTTGAGAGGTAGATAAAAGAAGCATGAAGAATGCTTGTAGCTATTGACAAGGATAGGCTACAAAACTAATTTACAAATTTGGAAATTAGAAATAGAATCTCAAATGAAGAGAAAGTAATACTAACCAGAGAAGTGAATGGAATCGAAGGATCGAGAAATAAGATACGTCAAAGAAGGCAGATGCTAAATATATCAAGTGATACTAAGAGTGCATTCAACTTCATGAGATTAAGAAACCATGAAGTATGAAAGAGGAAATGTTAAGTTAGACGATACAAGTTTAGGAAAACGTATACGGATAGTATAACAAAGACGAACGTTCTGAAGAGGTTTCCCCTAGCCCAAGCAAAACCACTTCCATAAGGACGTGGATAAGGATGCAGGTATTTGAACGAGTTTTGATACACACACCATGAAGTAACTCGAGAGTAATTCGATTCGTGGTACAAAACCACGAAGATTAGCAAGTCAACAGAGCGGGGAATTGATAGAAACAAGGACAAGGAATCTTTTCACTCTACGATCAACTAGTGTGAAATTATACATCATAAGAAGATAAATAACCACAAGATAATGAATACAAGAGTAAGATTAGTAGAGCTAGATGTGAGATAATTACTTTGGACAAGGAATTTAAGTAATGCAAGCAAGGAACCATGCTACATGCAAGTAAGTAGTAAGCCATTAACAAACAACAAAACACAGAAGTTCAAAAAACATGAGAGGTTATGAGGATGACAATTTGTAGTATCCATAAGAGATTAAGTGTCGGAACCTGCGAGCAAAGTAATAAGAGAATAAAGAACAAGATTTTTAGAAATTCCAGTAAAAGAATGACCGCGGTACGCCAAAAAGATTAGGATAGTCGTATCCAAACGACGTCAAATATATGGAAAAGGAGTAGGCGTGCAATGCAAAGGATGACATGACATTTGAACACATTTCTTCTAACAACATTTCATTAGAATGGCCAGCCAAAGGCAAGCGATTCCAAGAAAGATGTATCAAATCCTTCTCGAATAATTCAACCGCAAGTGACGGAAGTGACTGAAGAGCCTGTCATATGAAGAAAACCAGTAAAGATTATCAATACGTAAGTACGGAAGCTATGATAAAAGTTTTTTGGAGAAGTTAGTCTGTAGAAGAGTATACGTGAAAAACATAAGAAGATATGAGGCAGAAATATTCGTATTTGTTTACCCTATGTACGTGGCAAAAAATTTGAATTCGAGGACGAATTTATTTTAAGGGGGGGTGAATGTAATACCCCAAATATTTTAAAGATAATTAAATTGTGCCACGTGTCGTGAATTCCGATAAATTAAATTAAAAAGGATTTAATTTAATTATATCGGGAATAAAGAATAATATTTTTTAAGCGGATTAGCGGGAATTAAATAAATAACTTAGAGAATTTATATAAAATAAAATATAAATCCCGAGATAATAATTATTTTGCAAAGTCCGCGAAATATTTTATAGTATTTACGATAAAAGTCTCGAGTCAATCGGAGACTGTTTAAAATTTGAACGCGGATACGTTTTGGACTAAATTGTAACTTTTGAAAAGTTCAAGGACTAAAACATAAATTAGTCAGTTAAGCCCGAGAATAGCGATTAAAAGACTATTGATAGAAAATAATAATTTTGGAGTCGTATTATTTATTTGGGTATAAATAATACGTACATAATTGAGTTAAAGTAAATAATTAATCGATAAGTTAAAATAGAAAGTTTAAAGGAGAATTGGTTTAAGTTAAAGAAATGAAGGACTAAAGTTGCTAATTAGCCAAATATATATATATATATATATGAATGAAATGAGCAAATTTCTCTAGAACCCTCATCAGTTCCATTCTTTCATTTCCTTCGTTGAAATTTCTTACGGTTTCGTCCCTCGATTCCGTTTCTCGTCCGTTTCCGACGTTCTATAGCTCGAATTGATCGTATTTCGACAACGAATCACGGTAAGCTTGACATTTTATTGTTTGGATGGATGAATTTAAAGTTATATCGAGTTAAAGTTTTAGGCCACGGAACGATATAATCGTTTTAATGGTTTTGAGATTGGTTTATAGCGTTTAAAGCTTAGAATAAGTGTTTTGGATGAGTTTGGAGCGTTTTTACGCTAATAGCATGTCGGAACGCCCCGGAAAATGATTTCGGGGATCGTGCACCGTGCACACGAGGTGCACAAACGTGCACCATCAATGGTGCACGAACGTGCACCTATGTGTGGTGCACGAACGTGCACCAGCAGGACGATCACGATCGTGCACCCCAATGCACGAACGTGCACTTGGACTTTTATACCTCATTGATTCCGTTTAGATATTCCGTTCCTATTCACGTATAGAGATTTAAAATCAATTGATTATAGATTAATTTAAGACGTTAACCTAACAAGGTTAAAAAGGAAATTGATTAAAAAGAGATGTTCGATCCGTAAACGAGTTAGAAACCGTTTAGCGGGATACACGTAAGAAGCATGATAATCGATAAAAGTAATGTGTCGTGTCTCGAGTTTAAAGTCAATCCTAGAATCTAACGTGGGTCAGTTATTTTGAAATCGTTTTAGATCCGGCGAGATAAGGAGCCGCTGGACCAGGAGCTCGGGAGACTTAACGTTTCTGAGCACCAGAGTATTTTTGGATAAGCGGTCACAGTGAGTTTATATGATTTATTTTTAAAGTATTTATACAAGCAAATATTTTATATTGCTTTATATTTGATTTGCGTGTTTGTAATGAAAATCTTTATATGAATTGCATATACGTTTGATTTGAAACCAGTATTGATCCGATGGAACGTGCTACCTATTGAGCGGCAATAGGACTGTGTGATCACCAGTTTTGATTTGATACAGCTGTGAATACGATTAAGAACACGAATTTCGAAGTTGGAAATGACGAATACGATACGAGAGTGAACTCGGTTACAGTGTAACCTGAGCCCCGTATCTAGTAGGTTGGACCTACTAGTGGGTTGGACCCACCCTTGGAATTAAGAGATTTGTTGCGACTGGCGTGGTAAAGTGTGAATACTCCAGGGTCGGACTATTGGATAAGTTTTCCTCTGAGTACATACGTTTAGCATGTTCGAGGATTAGGGTTTCAATCGGATCTTGTACTTGGCTGCATATGATGGAGTACTGTTTTATGTTTTATGTGAATACTTATTAGTAAACATATGAACTCACTCAGTATATTCCCATATACTGACCCCTCACAGTCTTTCTTTCAGGTGAAAACATTTTGAAGGACTGACTTCCATTCCTTGTTCCGGAAGTCTACAATGGTGAAAGAGTATGTCAGGGGCGTTTTCTTCGTAGAACTGCAGTAGTCGGTAGATGTCTGTATGTAATGTGAGATTTAAATTCAAATGGTATATTTAAATGGGCAACTCTGATTTGATATAAAAGTATATATATTATTTGTTTATAAAGATCATATTTTAACCGTTTGATTTCTTTAACCAATGTCCATAAGTGGAATTGGTTACGATTATGATTAGAGACAGGGCAGTGCCGGACATGAGATGTCGCTCAGTAAGACCCTAGTCTATAAGAGTGATTCGCGATAGTTTTCAGAAAGAAATAAAGATATTTTGATATTTGTAATAATAATGTATAAAAAAATTTTCATGAAAATGTTTTATATAAAATAATATATTTAATTCGCGAAAAATTCATAGCGGTTTTAGGCTTACTACGGGATTTGGAGCTACCACTCCCATTCCCTAGCGCCGGTCTCGACTCAATAATTTGGGTCGTGACAACAATAGTCTTAGTTAACAAAAACAACACATATAAACATACACTCATGAAGAACTATCAGTTAACAATGGTAAGGTCAACTGAACCATTGCTCTGATACCAACTCTGTCACAACCCGAATTCCTCGGCATCGAGAGCGGCATTAGGGAGCGGGAGGGGTTTCTTCGGACACCGTAGCAAGCTAAAGAAAATGATAAAACAAACATCAAACATACAATGTTCGAGGGCAACTGATACTCCAACCTAGATCTAGCATGGCATAACGGAGATAAACATAGGCGGAAACTAAAACTTGCCAAGCTAATCATACAACAATAAAATAATAAAGCATGCCAACAATGGATAAACATCCAAACAGTTATACAAACCGACCTTCTCATAGAACTCCCGAGGAAACACAGACACAACATACATAAACTAAATACTACTGTGGTTCTAGAGTTTAAAAGTGTTACAACATAGATAAACATGCTTCCGAGGAAATAAAACATCGGACGTGACACGCCTTGAATAAAGACACCTGAAAAAAGTTAAAAATCCACGGGTCAGAAAAATTTGGTGAATTCAAACAAATATATTTAAATATTAAGTAGTAAGAAAAACCTTTTAAAATCATTTCAAATCATTGTTACGGAATCATATAATTCCTAAACCTCAAATCGTGATCTTTTTAAATCATCGATTCCAAGCGATCGCGACTTCCGAGAACTTAATCCACTGAGACGTTTTGCCGATCAAACACTTAAAGCACGTCTCAATTCAATATCCATGGAGTCGTGAAGCCGAGAATTTAAGAATTTGATCACCGAGTACATCACCAACTTCTCTTAATCCACAATATGTGAAGCCCGAGAACTTAATCACCGAGTTCATAACTAGCGTGTTGTCCGAGAACTTAATCAACCAAGTACGGAAGATAAACTCAATCCATTATACAAGTATATAACCAATTCTTATAATATTGATCAAATCGGTGCGCACGCAGTCCTAATGCCGCTCTTTAGGAAAGAACATTCTAATGTCTCCATAACGATGCTAAAGAAACCGTTTCAAAACCAATAAAAATATTGCTAGCGTTTAAATTACGTAATATTTAAATATAAATATATCAACTAACTGCTTGCTAATCCAAAATAACTCCAACGTAAGCTCCTCGTCAAGCACAGTCTGGTTCCACACCATTGGATGTTGACGGGTCTACGAGAAACTCAAATTAAAATGCGGAACTCAAAATCCATAACTCTAGAGATTTCTAAACCACACACATAGCAAGCAACAAATAAATGACTCGAAACATCGAAAACCACAGAATTCGCAAACATCCGTAATTTCGTACATATTTCAAAATCCTAGTTATGCCCGTGATAAACTACATTTCCTGGGATAAAATATTTTAAATAAAACACTTTATAGTTTCAAAAACTCACTTTTCACATCAAGAGCGCCTCACGCTCGTTTCAGCCGAAATAGTCGTTTCGAGGCCCGAAACCCGAAATCTCGTATGAACGACGATTTCACCAAAATCTCGGAAGACAAAAATTTCCAGAAATCTTCTTTTATTCATACCATAAAATAATGTCCTTTTCGAACTCTCGATAAAGCCGGAAAATCACAAAAATGTTATTTTTCGCCAAACGCCTTTAAAATCAAAACGGAGCATAACCAACTCTAAGAAATTCATGCAATCAAACCAAAACATACATTCAATCAAAATATATATAAAAACAGCCCCTCAGGGTCAAAACTCGTATATTTGGCAACAATACAAATTGGTTCCTCAAATTGTCAAAAATTACAATTTGGTACATAAACTTATATTTTCACCAAATCACACCAAAACACACCAAAATCATAAATACATGCATATCAGCCCCTATACATACTTCCAACAACATAACATTCTCAAAATTAATAATATGTGATATTTAAGTCCAAAATAACACATAAGCATGTTTTCATCAAAATTACACTTGATTAACCACATGCATGACCATATAATCATGTAAACAACAACTTAACTCATCTATAAGAATTTACAAAAATCAAAACCCTTAGAAATCACGTTGCATGTCAACTTTTCCTGAAGATCAAGGCATATAAACATTTAATCAAGCTTAACTAATACTTAACCATGAACACTCAACAAAAAAATCCATCAAAACTCAACCAAACACAACATGGAACCAAAGAAATATGAAACCCAGAAAATTATTATACACCTATTTTTCGGACATGTAAAAATGATAAGGGACTGAAGCGTCCGATGATGATTTTCAGAGAAAATCGTCCGAGTGATGAGCTATCGATTTGCTTGCTGGAATCCAAGCATGCGTTTTTAGTGCACAGTAGTGGACTTGGAGGATTAAAAATATAACTAGCCGTGAATAGCTCATAAAAATCCAAAGAGATTGTAGTCTAAGTCCAGAAATCTGACTAATTGCAATGTCTTGGAAGTTTATGGGCCAATTTGTAAGTTTTACGGACTAAAATTGACCATAACCTAACATGTAGGGTCCCAGAAGCCATTTTTAATACTTTTAGACACCAAAATTAACTTTTAGCACCCCTTTTCTTAGTCATTATTATTTAATACGAATTTTGTAAATAAATAACATAATTTTGTTTATATTTAATCAGGCTAATAATCATCAACGGTCATCGACCTTTACACTAAACTTCCCTAAACCCCCTGACCTTTCAAAAGCTTCCTTAAACCCCCTGACCTTTATGGCGGCGCCACTCACGGCCCTCCTGACAAAAAAACGAAAATCACGGCGCCGCCAACGATTAAATCGTTTTGCATGCCTTTTCCTCGCCACCTGTCCCCCACGTGACCTCTTCTCAGTCAGAATCAACAGTTTCTATGTCAGACATGTTGGTTGACTTTTCTAATTTTAAAATGAAATTTTTTTTCACCGTCTCAGTTAATTTTCTCTTTCTTTTTTTCACCTTCTGACATACTCTTTCTTCTTCATTATATTTGTTTTTGAAATCAATCTTTTTTTATTTCCCTCCCCTCTGACCTAGGCGTTTGTCCTCGTCATTTGTTGCTCTTCATTTTCTCTCGTTCTCTAGTTTGCCTGGGTTGCATTGCGAGGAAGAAAAAGTCCAGGTATGAAAAAAATGGTTGATTAATTTTTGTGGAGTTACTATCATATGATTTTCCTTGGTTAACTGATGGATGTTGACACATTTTTGGCATTCACATGTTTAAAGGGTAAAACAGTAAAAGAAGATAATGGAAAAAGAAAAGATCTTTGGCAGTGATGAGACGAAAGAGAAGAAACGGCCAGTTTCGTGTTTGATTACTTCAAATTTTAATTTTAGGTTTATGGTAAATTTTTTGGTTTTTGGGTATGTGTTTTTGGAGGAGTTATTCTTAAGTTGGTTGTAAAATTTGTTGATTCGTTTTCTATAATGTCTCTGCATTGTTTGTTTGAACAACCCCTACCATAGAAGTGGATTCTGAGATCCTGGAAATTGTACTGCACTACGATGTAGAATTTGGAGAGGGTGATTATTTGTGGGGTGATGTGTGTGCAAGTTGTTTTGACATTTTGCAACTGTCACTGAATAGGCTTGATTTATGGGCAAAAATAATTGGAGTGAAGGGGCTGGTTATGTATTATTGGAGGCAGCCAGAGTTGGACTATTATCGAGGGATAAAGCCAATTGAACATGATAGAGATGTTGAGGAGATGGCAAGGGCTGGGCTAAAAGCAGGTGTGGTTGATGTGTACGTTAGGTATTTAACCTGTGATGATGTGCATAATCTGGTGCCTGAGAGTGGACCCAAGTTAGAATTGAAAGAAATTGAGGACGATGGTCCATTTGAGCCAGTTGAAGATGGTCCATTCGAGGCAGTTGAAGATGCTCCGGAAGTTGAAGATGGTCCAGGTGAAGACATATTGTTGCTAGAGTGGTACAACAGTGAAGATGAGGGCCAAGTAGAAGCCGTGGAGGTGCAGATTGCTGCTGTTGAAGGACCATTTTAAAATTATATATTGTTCATGTATGAACTGTCTAGAAGAAGGGTGCAGCAAAAAACAGAAGAACAAATAAATGTAGCGTTGTTTTATATTTCCGGATATGTTGTTATTTTATTTTAAAACACTTATATGTTTTTTACATTTGCAATATCATAATGTAGCATTGTTTTTTATTTCCTGATATGTTGTTATTTTATTTTTAAACACTTATATGTATTGGAAATTTGGAAATTTTACAAATGTTTGTTTGGAAAAATGAAATATGTATGTTTTTATTTTGTTCATGTGTGGGCCCGAAATTATTATATATTGTTCATGTATGAACTGTCTTTCATACTTATACTTTTGTTCACATAAGGTCCCTGACTTTTAAACTGGGTTCAGCAGTGGACCCTGATATTTATTAAGTGTTCCTCTGTGGACCCTGAATTTTAGATTTTGTTACTCTATGGACAAAAAAATATACATACAACATATAGAACATACATTACTTACAGAATATGTAAAATATAATATATAAAGACATATAAACAAGCAGAAAAGTAATTTTATATTTCATTTCATTCAATATTCAAACACTTCAGAACATTTAGAAAAACAAAACATAAATACATAAACAAGCAAAAATGAAGTCATCTTCTTAAGCAAGCTCCGGTGCGCGATAAACACAAATCTCCATCTTGATCATACCGTCAGCAAAACATTCGTGGTCACTATCAAGAAGGAACCATGAAAAAGAACGGTAATAATTGCTGGTGCCTTGAATATTCTGGGTAGCACTGTGAAACTTGTGACTTGAGTTGGCATTCACTTGAATTTCATAGGGGCAGTATCCAATTGGTAACGGTCCAAGACAACACATCGTTAGAATACTCCCATAAGAACACAACGTGTTGTTCAAAACAAACACAATATCTGTGTTTTCCTCTTGGAGAATAAAAAAATTATCATTCAGCTGAACAGAAACATGGAATTTACGACCAAAAACAAACGGCTTAACAAAATCTTTATGCATCACTTTACAGTGAGCATAAATCATTTCAGATGTTCCATTGACATTGCAGACTTCAATGGGGCATGAACACTCTATAAAAGAACATAACTTTTCGTGGTTAATCTTATCGGGGTACCTAACAATTTGTGGGCATCCATAATTCTTGTAGGAGCAACAAACTCTTACAGACTCAGCAACCTCTTCCAGTGCCCGGTTCCTCATTGTCCCGACAGGCAGAGTGCAAGAATGGCACTTTCGAGTCTTCTCCGAGCATGCGTTACATGTTGCATGCCCATTGTCACACTGAATATAATGATCGTTGACTTATTAAACAATACAATTACAGAAATAAATAACAGTAAATGGGAAAGAGAAACAAATGGGTACAAATCTGAATAATGGGAGTTGTTAAGGGTTTACAGCAGATTGGGCAATCCAGAAGTTCCATATCAAGTGAAGACACAACAATATTATCGGACACCTTCTGGTTACTTTGAGAATATGAACAATTTGTTTACTCTGAAATACTTGAATCATTGTGCTGTGGTAGCCTATTTAAATAAGTTCAAGCATCGTGACTCTTCAATTTCTTCAGATGCCCTTTGTGGATGTAGTTAATTAGTGGTTGTAGTTAACGAAGATGCTACATTGGAACAATACACTGATGGAACGGGTGTAATGAAAGGGTTTCTTGGAAAACCCATTTCTAATCTTTTCCATTAAGTTTTCATTTTTTTGGCGGTTTATTTTTCTGTGATGTCTAATTTAGCCCTTGAAATTTCCAACAATTATCAAAGACAGCACCTGAACATATATTTTATAATCAAGCAAACCCCTTCAAAATTTTGCAAGGGTTCAACAACAGTACTGTAATTTATAATTTTGAATCACACACATATTTCATAGAAAGCAAGTTGAATGAGTTTAAGATAATACAAAAAATTATTGGAACGCAGTTAGCTAACAACACTACACAAACACAAGCCATTGTCACTTCCTTATCAAAAAATGCCTCGATTTTCTTGAAGCAAGCAACGGCTAAACCGCCACCGGCATCTGCAAAAGCCACAAAAAAACCAAGCTTCATGATCTTGGTTTTCCTCTCCATGTCTGAGCACTTGACTTCCATCAAATTGATGTGGTCCTTCAGAGTGTCTATTTCTATAAGTTGCAGACCACTTTCGTGCATCATAATCACATTTTCTTCGTGGTACATCTCATGAGACTCCTTCAATCCCTCGAAAGCCTCATTAAGTTCCTGCAGTTTGTCAGTTTTAGCTGCCACATGAGTATGGGCCTGAACTAGTTCCAGTAGAGCGGCATTGCGTTCTTCAGTCATGGCATTAAGCTCACTTTTCAACCTCCTGACCACCGTCATTTGGTAGGCCATGTCGTTATCGACCCAGGCAAAAAAGTCGCATTGATTCAGTGTAATGTAGGTCAAACGACAGTTAGATGGCAACAACGGAGAATTAATTTTCAATAAAATACTAACATTTCTCTTAGAACAGCCGTAAAATTTCCGTCTTGGATTTCGTTCAGTAGAGGAAATCTGTAGACGGCATGGAATTCCACAATTGCACACAACTTGTTTAGCTTGTCCTTCCATTGTCGTTGTTTCTTGGAACTGGAGATCCATGGGAAGGCTGGTAAGAAAAAAGAGAAAGAGACGAGGGTTTTCAGAAAGGGGTTGAGTGTTGAGTTGAATTATGTGTTACACATTCATTTATTATATGCAGGGTTTAGATTTGCTTTGTTGTCAGGTGCGACAGATGTCCCTTTTTAGAATAATAAAGAACCTTTAGTGTTTTAATTATGAAGGTAGAGGACCTTAAGTGATTTTGAATTAAGAGGTTGGGGACCATAGCTGATCTTCCAATAAAAGGTTGAGGACCGTACGTGATCTTATTTTAAACGATTGAGGACCGTAGCTGATCTTCAGTTAAAGGTTCAGGACCTTAGGTGGTGATCTCGTAATAAAAAGTTGACCTTATGGTTGCTTTAAAAACAAAAAAACAGACATTCACAAATACAAACTGTTTAATACATCCATTCAAATACAAATCACAATGTACAACCTACCTGCACACACTAACAAAATACTACCTATGTGCACACCCTGGCCAAAATAATTGAACTACCAGGCTAAAACCAAAAAACATAATAAGTTTATCTGAACACCAAAACAAATAAATACGTAGGACCTTTAGTACTTGACGGCAATAAAATGAAATAAACATGTTCTACAATTACGTGTTTTTGGATCTCTTCCTCAAGATGTTCATGTATCTAGAGGGAACATTTGTAGCTCTCCTCTTCCCTTTTCCTTTTTCAGCTTGAGTAGGGATGGGTTGGGACGGAGCTCCATCTTCAACAATGCTCCGTTGGGTGTTGAAGGCATACTCTCCTGCATCACCTGGGTAGTTCTGGTTGTTCTAGTCTGGTTGGCTTTGTTCAACAACCGGAGGTTCCGCCTGAACTGCTTCATCGACAAATGGAAAGGTTTCACGTGTACTCGGTGACCTATGAACGACTTGACTTGTACCCTGCCATGAAAAGACACAGACCAATAAACAATTTAATGGAAATAATAAACCAAAACAAAAAACAAAAAAACCAGACATTCACTAACATCCATCATCCAGCGGAGGGTGACTGGAGCGTCATGAAGCACAAGTTCTCTTTCAGCAGACTGACCACCAGGCTCTCTTTCAGCAGACTGACCCCCACTTCTCTTTAGGCACCCCCTTTTATTGTGTCCAAATTTGCCACATAAACTGCAAGTCATTCTCATATTTCCCTTCCTTGGCAACTTTGCCCTATTTGCAGCGGCTTCCTTGGCATTTTCAACCCTTTGTTTCTCTAGTTCCTCCGCCTCCATTCTTCTATCCTTTGGTATTCTGCCCCTCTTCTTCTGATGAACTGGGGATGGTGGGAGTATGATGTTGAATGGCTCAGGGTCTGTTTCCCACATGTCTGGCCCATTCATAGGGTTGATTACATAGCTGTATACCTTCTCATACGTAGCTATGCTGTAACAGTCATCCACAAACTCTTCAGGCCGTTGATTATTTCCATATATGCATGGTGTGGCATGCGAACATGGGATTCGAGTAAGCTGCCACCTTCGACATGTGCATGTTCTGTTAGCCCAATCAACCACGAACTGGCCCCCTGGGCCATCTACCTGCCACTGAGGGCTACTACCAGGATCTGCGGTGAACTTCCAACCATAATCAACAATTTTGGCCAACTTCTTTCTGATCTTTGGACACAGCTCACCCTCCATATTTCTCCCAAACTTCTGCTTGTCATTTATCCTCTTCATAAGCTGAATCTTTATCATTTCGAACATTGACAACACTGGCTTCTCTCTTGCAGCAAATATGTACTTGTTGAATGCTTCAGCCAGGTTGTTTAGGAGGATATCACATTTGACTTCCTCCTTGAACAGCGCTCTACACCAGTGTTTCCTGGGCCTGTCTCTGATCCATTTGAAGTCCGCGTCATGTTTGTCTTCTAGAGCTTTCATTGCTCTATCCATGGCTGCTTTATAAGTTGATGTTCCAATGTTCCAGATGAAGGGCTTCATGTGTTGCGTGTGAAACGTGCTCCTGAAATTGGCCCATAAATGCCTCCAGCAAACTTGGTGTTTTGAATATGGGAACAGCTCCTTCACAGCATTCACCAAACCCTGCACAAACCCATGAAATATAATCACCCATGGAATCTATAACAGACCCTTTAGTTTGTAAATTATTCATCAAAGGACCCTGACCTTAATGTAAAAAAACCTAATACAACACATTAACATTGTTTACTAAAATCAACTAAGATTGTTCACCCATGGAATGTACCTTTTGTTTATCGGACATGAAAACAGTGGCATTGGTAAGGTGCAGATCAGCTTGAAGTAGCTCAATAAACCACATCCAGGTGTCTGTGTTCTCCATTTAAACCCAGGCATATGCTAAGGGGTACATACAGTCGTTTGGATCAATCCCTGTTGCAAAAAGAAATTGACCCCCGTATTTACCCTTCAACCAGCACCCATCCAGACAGACAATCTGTCCCATCCCATTCATGAAGGCCTGTTTCAACCCATGAAAGCATACATACATTCCCTGGAACTTCCCCCTTGCTTCTTTAAACTCCACCGTGCTGCCTGGGTTGGTTCTCAAAACCTCCCTCTTGTAATCATACAGCTTTGCGTATTGCCCGTCCTCATCACCCTCCAATTTGTCCAATGTTGCCCTTCTTGCTCTTCTGGCTTGCTGAATGCTTATTGATTGTTTTAGCTCCGTCTGAATCTTCTTCACAAACACTTCAGACTTATATTCAGGATCGTTTCTAAATTCTTCTAAGTACTTGTCGGTGAGGAATGCACTAGTCAGGTGGAAGTTTTTGCTCACTTTAGGAAATGAATGGCACAGATTAAGGGTCTTCACTCGGAATGTGTTGTCATCAGGATCTTTGATGTGCATCTTTGAGGCAAACACATAGAACTCACATTTTTTCTCTAAGTAGCACTTTTCCCTCACTCTTGTTTTCTCATTTACAGGGAAATTCAGTTGGTACCTGTGGTGTATCCCCCACTCACGACAGGCCTTCTTAAACTGCTCCCTGTCATTGAACAACATCCTAATAGAGAAAGTTGGACCCTCTTGGTCGTGGTCTTCATCAAACACATTAAACGTCTCCCCAACCCCATCTTCTTCTGAATCTGAAATAGATCTATTACCATCAGACTATATGTACTCTGAATCACCACCTTTAGTGTCCTGGTGAATGGTTCTGTCCATACCACCAGACTCAAATTGGGTTTTACCTTTAGGTCTCCCACCAGCCCTGTTCTGCGAAGCACCAACATTCTCTTCATGCAATTGACTGGTTGACCTCAACTCGGTAGTTAAATCTTCATCACTATCTAAGATGTCATAATCAGGATCCACAATTTACTCATCTACATCATCATCCCAATCTTCAACCCATTCATGTGATTCATGATGTTGTTCTTCAGTGGGCATCGGTGGTTGGTCTTCACTTTGTCTTTAAGGCAGTTCCCTGTTCTGGTCCTCAAATAAACTCTCAAATGGGGACTGATGTTGGGTCTCGAAGAAATTGTCAAAGTCCACATCTTGAGTTTGTTGAGTAGGACCCTTATCATGCAGCCCCTCTTCCTCAGCCATGTGCGGCCCATCGTCAGCCCCCAAATCATGAGCTTCCTCATGTAGCCCCTGAATTTGAACTTCATCCTCATGTGGCCCATTCTGTTGGCCATGAAATTCCTCATGGGGTACATTCTGTTGGACATCCACAGGTGGCCCTTGATCTTGGCCATCTTCACCAGCCCCAGCCCCATTCACTTGGCAATCTTCAGCGGCCCCATACCCCTTATCTTGGCAATCTTCATCAACCAACTGAACGCTTACCTCTTCATTTAACCCCTCAATAGTAACCTCATCATTCCCAGTATCAGTTTGGCCCAAATAATCTGCCCCTTCATTCCCCTGAGCCTTCATATCTCCCTGCACCATAGAAGCCCCTTCACTAACATATGGAATTAACCATGACCCCCCACTTTCTGAAGGACCTTCACCAACAGCCCTGATAGCCAATGGTTTAACCCTTACTTTTCTCACGGGAGTGGGATACACATAAGTGTCATTGGGGTTTGGTATCTCCTCAAGTACAACATGTGGGGGCGACGGGGGCCGAGGGACTAAAGACTCAACGTTTTTATTTGTCAGTTTCCTAACATAGACATCCACTTCTCCATCCCTCTTCCCAGCCCTAGCCATTTCCATGACATCGTCTTCATGATTTATCGGTCTTATCCAATCATGAAATTCCTTGTCTTTTTCTTTCCAATAATAATCAACTAATCCGTTAACTTTATGTTTTTCACCCGTCTATCTAATTTCCTCATAGCCATATCGGACGCAAAACAAATGCCGGTGAACACTTCCCCATCATGGTAGCCCCAATCCCCCAATTCCCCGTTAATGTGAAGGTTGATTTGAAAGAATTCTAAACCTCCTGGTGACACTGCAAACAGACAAATATTTAAACACACCAACACCCATCAAGCAACGCAACAAGAATAGTAAATGCCAACCAACAGAAACGTGAAAAAAAACAAGTCGTACAAAGATTAAACAAATCAGACCAACTAGTGGTCCTACAGCAGTAAACAAACATAAAACAACTTGTAGTCCTATGTCCAAAAGCAATAAACAAATCAAAGCATACAATAACAAACATTTACATAAATCAAAGTACTGATGTGGTCCTACAAAAACAAAATCCACCAAAAATAAACAAAACAGGGTCAAAATTGACATACCTTCCACTACATCGTCACTATCGCTCTCATCCATTAAACCCCATCCAGGAGTTCCAGGTGGTCCCGTTCGTTCTCTTTCCTTTGATTTTCCCTTTTTTTTCATTTCTTTAATTCCTTCACTATAAAAACTTGTGACAGAGAGAGCATAAATACACCACATTAATCAAACCCTAAACCACATGAACCAGACAACAAGAGTAAAAATAAATCTTTCTTACTCTAAATTTTTGTTTTGTTCCTTCGTTTTTTTTTCTTCTTCGCAATGCAAGAACAAAGAAAGAATGGAAGACGAACAGGCAATCGAAGCAACAATGGTGGTGTGAAACGGAGAGTTCGAGAAGAAAAAGAGGGAAGGAAGTGTATGTCAAAACGAAGATGAAAGAGAGAGAAACATTACTGAGCGGTTACTTTTTTTTTGTAATTTAAATTTAAAAAGTCAACCTACAACTCTGACGGATGAACTGTTGATTCTGACCGAGGAGAGGTCACGTGGGGGACAGGTGGCGAGGAAAAGGCATGCAAAATGATTTAATCGTTGGCGGCGCCGCGATTTTCGTTTTCTTTTTGTCAGGAGGGTCGTGAGTGGCGCCGCCATAAAGGTCAGGGGGTTTAGGGAAGCTTTTGAAAGGTCAGAGGATTTAGGGAATATTAATGTAAAGGTCGAGGACCGTTGATGTTTTGTATATATTTAATTAATACTATCTAACCTAATTACCTAATATGCATATATAACTTAATTACCTAATGTAAATATTACCAAACCTAATTACCTGATGTGTATATGTATATAGAGTAACTAACATAAATATATATATATATATATATATATATATTACTTTACCTTTTGAACCTAATCAACGTCAGCATAATACCTTACCTTGTTAACCTTTTTTTTAATTTAATAATGATATATAACATAAATATATAATATAATACCTATTTTAGTAATTAAATTAATACATACTTAACATATAAACCCTAGGTAAAATAGTAAATATGTAATTAAACCCTTGATAAAACAGTAATTAAATCTAATCTAATACCTAAACTCTAACCTAATTAATACTCAATAAATACTACTACTAACGAAATCCTAAAGGGTGGCAAAATTTAATAAGAAAAAAGAAAAGTATAGAATGTCACCACCATAGTCGAACCACCAAGACGACTTGCACACACACCATGCAACTTAGTCCAAAAATAAGATATTACGCTTTAGTTCACCAAAAACACGCTATTATGCACTAATCTGAATCTGGATTCTGCATCCAAATCGCCAGAAAACAAGCCAATAACTCAAAACAATACTTTTGAGTACCCTCCCATCGCTTTTTATGCCATCACTTTCATGCCCATTGAATTTCATTGCATATTCTATTATTTTTACAAAATATATTTTTCACGTTTTTAGCACTAAATCGCTTTCAAAAATATGATTTTTTCAAATGATTTCAAATACATAGCATATGTTTATTTGTTAAATCTCATTGATTTTGGTGCATTTAACCTCTATTTTTTGAGTGTTTGCATGTGAAAATGGAGCAAAAACAACGAAATGAAACTGATGCCCAAACGACCGACCGATGCTGCCTATACTGCCTGTCAAACTGATTAATGAGACCGGACCCAATGAACCGGGCCCGACCCAACCAACAACTTCATGACAACTTTTCAGGGTTTACTGAGCTCAAAAGCGATCCCGGTTTGAACCAACGAAATCAGACCGACGAGGCGGTCAACTTTTGTGTTTGACCAAAAGCCAAATCTGACCGAATGACGGTTAAATCGAGGCGACTACGAATCACTCCGAGTCGACAAGGTTTAAAAGTATTTCTAACCTTGTATGTATATCAACTGCATATGTGTATGCTTAAATTGTTTACTGCTTTCCACAGCATGATCCAAATCAATATTAACAGGCTAAAGGACTAACCACGTTAATCAAATCAATTCCAACAAAACACCTAGACATATTAGGACTGCAATGAAAATGTAGTAAATGGTTGTATAGGTCATTCAAGATCACTTAATAAAATCAATCAAACTTAAACTCCCGGTTTAAGTTTTGTGCATTGTAATCAATCCAGACAAGCCAAACTTTTGCTATGTGTTAGAAACCGCCAGGTTTAGATGTATGCTTAGGAGTACCTGCTACTTGCCTCGCATTTCCAGTCCAGATCGAGTCATATGCGCGTTAAACTTGTTTACAGCTTTCAAACTTGTTTATTTCCAGCAATATATCCTATGAACTGCTATCGAATGTTGAGATGAGAATAAAACAAATATGTCCAGTTAATAAAACCCGTAATTGATAAGTCAAGCACACGTGTCTCGGGGAGGTCCACGAACCTGGTCTTTTGGTCTGATGCACAACAATCTTACCCATAAGCGAGTAAGGATGTCTAGTCGGTATAAAAGGCATTTCCTAGTTAAACTAGATGGCGACTCCATTTTCAAAAACCATTTCCAAATTTAAGAAGTCAGCCATAAACCTAAGCGAGCGCCCCCCCCCCCCCCCCGAAACCCCCGCTTCGCTCACAGTGGCGACTCCACTGATGAGTTAAAATCAACTTTTTTTTAAACATCAAACATAAAAAGTTTTCAGAATTATTTTCAAAAATTGTTGCCATGGACTTAAACAGCATGACTTGCGCCTTATTAGTCACCAGATTTACTTACCAGACATATTCGGACCCGTTGCATTACATTAAATTTTTTCTCTTCTCACCCAGTGTCTAGGATTCCCCATCTAGCCCCGATACTCATAGCCGCTCTCACGCTCTAGCGTTGCACTCCAACGTCCAGAACATCTTATGCAGAGTAGTATTAACTCACAGCCCAGTACCTCGGTCGTTCATACTCGTGATTGAGGAGACCTATCAAAGGTCTGACTGTGGGAGCCTTAAACCGGTTAGTATCAAAACCCATCGACGCAGCCCACATGCATTCAAACTTAGTCATTATTTTCTAAGGAAATACCCAAAATAATGCCTGTACTTGAGGCATGCTATCAATGTAACGATTCTAAATCCAAGTTTTCAAAAAAAACTACTATTTCAATTCCAGTCTTAGGTCAGGCCTAACAACCTTTTCCAGTTTTCAAAATATCATATTAGGCCATACCTAAATACCAGACTCGATCAAGCAAAACTCCTTTGTTTGATCAAAACTCCAATAACCAGTCTAATGGAAACCTTTTTCACTAGGTTCAGCCGCCAGGCTAAATCACTTTCCAGATTTCAAAACAGATTGCCAGATCCACATTTACATGTTTACTCTCCTTCCACAAAGGGATAATCAACTGTTACATTGAAAAAATGCCTCCTATCTGTTTTAGAACTACTAAGAGAGAGTTTGCATGTACGACGACTGTAGCATCCAGAATGCGAAAGTTAAGACCAGAATTCCTAGGAATAAACCTCACCCGGAATACGTGTGTGGGAGTAATAAGGTTAGAAGGAACAATTTGTCTCCATGATATCAACTGTTCTACTTGCTACGTGTTGAATTTTTGAGCTAACCATGCATCTCATGCACATGCATATCACGCATCTCATGCGTCCAGCATCATAAAAAGCGTAACTAATCCTTTGTGGATGCAGTTACTAAGAAAGCTGATCCAACTGCTCTCTGGCGCAAATGATTCAGTAGACTAATCAAGCCCGCCAGTCCATCCAGATCTTCAGCTACACCACTGTCCGCAGTTCATACAGCCAGACGAGTTAGTTTCCAGTTAAACAGGTCATCTACAAGAGCTTCCCCAAGCAGGGTTTTCATATCAAACAGTCCTATCACCATGTTAGAACAAACTGAAATGCCATTTGCCGTGACCCAGGCCCAACTAGGCCAAATGAGGGAGGAGGTCCTGAACTTTGTCAAGCATTAGACTGACGAATTAAATAATTGGTTCCTGGAACTAGCTAAATCCCAAACAGAATCAAGAGACAACTAAGAAGGTGAGCAATCTTTTTTCGTCAGAAGGGAAATCAATACCGCCAATAATGCCATTCACATTGAAGAAATGAGGAAAAAGGATGAATCTGAGAGAATGCGCAGGGAAGAGTATAACAAGCTCAGAAATGGGACAATCAGCCAGCCTACAGGTGGTCACAATTGGTTCACCAACAACGTACACGAAAAACAACCAAGGGTCGAATCTGTGAGCGAGAGGCTCAAGAGGGAAGAAAATGAATGCTTCCTCCAAAACCCAAGTGTTGTGTCATCTGATTTTTATCAAGACCTTGCCAAAAAGTTAGAACAGCTTCAGGCTAGCATACTGGGAAAGAATGGCAACCAGATCATCAACCTAGATGATTACTCTCTGGAAAAGGATGAAAAACTACCAGAAAAGTTCAAAATGCCAGATCTCAGTCACTTTTACGGGAGCAGTGATCCTCACACTCACTTTAATCAGTTCATCTCTATGATGATAACAACCGTCCTGACAAACAAACAGATTATCGAAGCCTTTCCCAGGTAGTTAGAGGGGAATGCAGCCCGCTGGTATTATGATCTGCCTATGAAAACGAGGGGAGACTGGAATGAAGTATCTACCTCCTTCATGAACCAGTATGGTTGCGGTTCTAAACTAGAAGTCACCTTGAGGGACTTAGAACTGACGAAGCAAAAACCTGGGGAAGCATTCTTCGAATTCCTGTCTAGATGGCTCGACAAAGCAGCCCTCTTAAAAGAAAAGCCGTCTAAGAAGGATAGGGTCAGGATTGTTGTTAAGAATTTTCTCCCCCACTGGGTTGAAAGACTACAGAACATGAATCCCAAAACCTTTGTTAATTTACGCGACGACGGAATGCAGGTAGAGGAAATAGAGTTCGAAAAGAAACGCAACGCACCATCAGGAGGCTATAGGTCTAGTTACCAGTCAGCCGCTAAGAGCGCCAGTGTGAACTTTGTCCAAAGGCAGGGACCGAGGAACAAAAAATTCTCAGAATTCCCAATCCCCTCACAAAGGTCTTAGACAGATTGATGAAGCAAAACCTCCTACAGCCTAGGCCGCCCAAGAATTCACCAAATACGAATGCGTCGAACTACAATCGCAATACTCATTGCAAGTTTCATCAAACTCTGGGCTACCATGCTAATTCTTTCATCACATTGAAGCACGCCATTCAGGATTTGATTGACATTGAAAAAGTCACTAATCCATCAATGAGGCAACCTAGTACACAGAAAAATCCATTGCCTAACTATCATGAGGCACCTCCACCAAAAGGTCTGAACACCATAAATTCTGGCCTGACTCACAATGAAGTCATGAATTCCTTCGCGGATGCTAATCCCGCCAGCTTAGAAAGAGGGGAATCAATGAACGAATCAAAGGCCGAGGGACCTTCAACCGTTTTATTCCGACAACTGAAATCATGTAATACCCTAAAATTTGGGTATTCTAAATTAACGGAATGTCTCATTTTAAACTGTAAAAATGAGAAAACTAAGAAATTAAGCGGAATAATCAAATAAAGGAAGACCCGAGCATATCGACATTGAAATTTTAATAATAAAAATTTCAATATCAATATTCAATAAAAGAAATAGAACTCGGTTAAAATGAAAAATATGAGAAAATGGCTAAAAGTACACTTTAACTCAAAATTGAAAAATAAATTTTTAATTCCTGGAAAATAGAAATTAAATAGATTATTGACGGGAATTAGAATTTATAAAAATAATATCGATAATTATAAAAATGATATTTTGACGAAAAAGTGAGAAAATGCATTTTGGCTTAAATTGGAATTTGAGCGTTTTTTGACAAAATTGTCAAAATAAATTGTCAGAAAATGATATTATAAGATATGAGACTAATAATATTTACTTGAAAATAAATAATACGGAATTTATCGGACCTAAAAGATTTAGCGTTCGACAGATGAAAACGGACAATTTTTAAGTTAGAAATCGAAACTGTTTAGTTCAATTTCTCTAAGGACTAAAAGGAGACTTTTTATATAAATATAAAAGCTAATTCTTTTGATATTCAAACTCATCATATGAGTTATCTGAGCTCATCATTTTCAACCCTTTGAAGAAAAACACATGCAAAGATTTCAAAAACTTGATATCTTTCTCGTTTTTGATCTGTTTCGGACGATTCTTGCGGCCACAGAACGGGGAGGAGAAACTCTGCTGATCTAGCCCTATTAATAAAGGTAAAAATAACAACTTGGGGCTAGGGTTTAGAGCTGTAATTTTCTGGTTTTGTTGTGATTAATGATAATGATGTTTTTAAAGCTATAAATGGGGTTTTTGATGGCTAATTAGTTGGTTTAGGCTGAGTTTGATGATTGAATTGGTGAGGCATGAGAGTTGTGAATTTTGTGTGCGATGTGTACCTAAGGGTTTGAGGCAAATGTCTTGTCGGAGAAGACGTTTTATCGTCGTACCCGCTGGACTGAACGTCCAGCAGGTTTACCACCGTGTCGTAGCACGGTGAAGCTACCATGGCGGCAACTCTGGTGCGACGCACCAGAGACAAGTCAGTCCCTCCCCTTGCAAGTTCAGGGGAGAGCAGCCATGGAGGGAAAGGGCTAAGCCAACCCTTTCCCGAGGTCCTAACGTAATCAAAATTTGACGAAAACACGAAGCATTACGAGCTAGTTTCGGTTTAGACGTAAAACAATTTTGAAATCTAATATTAAACTAAGGTTTTTATCGAATAAAATGGATGAATATGGATGTATAAAGACTGTTTTGAATGTTAAAATGCAAAAAAATTGAAGTTAAAGGTTAAGCGTTTTACGTTTAAAACGTAAGCTTTAAAGTTAATGCAAAAATGCAAAGTTGACGTAAAATGTTATAAGTCGAGTTTGATTGTTTAAGTTGATTTACAGTTGTTATAACCATTAAAAATGTATTGGATAAAGGCTTTAAAAAAATGAGATTTTAGTTATACGTATTTAAAACGATTAAATACGTTATCGGTTTTAAATAAAAATGTTAGAGTATAAAAAGTTAAAGTTGATATTTAAAGAATATTAAACTTAA